>NC_134359.1:292981519-294181519 GCF_048569485.1 Anomaloglossus baeobatrachus
CTGTACAATTTCATTTAGCCATTGTTTATTAATAATTTACTCTTTCATCCTTGCTATTTTTTTAATGAAAAATAGGTAAGCACTAAAAAGATTAAAATCTGCAGCCAAAATAATGGGTGGTGTGTAGAAAAATTACAATATTATTCGTCATAGTTAGAGAATACATTTAATTTTCTTTCTCTTAGTACTTTTTTTAAACAAAATTCTGCTCTCCTAAAAATGAGAAACAAAAAAAATGAACAGACTGCAGAAATATTAGGCTAGTGTACCTCCAATTGCAACAAAATAAATGTGAAAATCAGTCCTGTCTGTGTGTGACACGCACACTTTCTTGCAGAGAGTAGAATCATTTTCTATTTCAGCAGTATAGAGGGATTATGGCTGAGCTATCATGAACAGACAAAAAAAGTGAAAAAAGGAGAACATGAGTGCAGTTGTGATACTAAGTCACTTCTCACGGACAAGTCAGGAGGTGGGGAAGTCAAAGAGTCCGAGGTAAAAAGCCAGGACAGTACATCAAAGACAAAAGACATAAGACAAACAGATAGTCAGAATCAAAGTCTGGAGTCCAATAAGGGGTACTTCTCACATAGCGAGATCACTAGCGAGATCGCTGCTGAGTCACAGGTTTTGTGACATACCAGTGACCCCATCAGCGATCTCGCTGTGTGTGACACTAAGCAGCAACCTGGCCCCTGCTGTGAAATCGCTGATCGTTACACACTGTTCTGGTTCATTTTTTGGTTGTCGGGCTCCCGCAGGGCAGCACGCATAGGCGTGTTTGACTACGGGATACCAACGAGCACCGACTCTGTGTAAGCAGCGTTTGCTGGTAACCAGGGTAAATATCGGGTAACTAAGCAAAGCGCTTTGTTTAGTTACCCAATATTTACCCTGGTTACCAAGCGCAGCATCGTTACACGAGTCGCTGGTGGCTGGTCGCTGGTGAGATCTGCCTGATTGACAGCTCATCAGCGACCATGTAGCGACGCACCAACGATCCCTGCCAGATCGGATCCCTAATGGGATCGTTGGTGCGTCGGTACATGTGACGGGACCCTAAGGTCAATGTAGTCAAGGCAAAAAGGGTAATTCAAGTGAGTAGACAATGGTCAATCCAAGGTCAGATAACAAAGATCAGAATATCAGAATACAGAGCAAACACACCACTAAGCAAAATTTCAATTGGCAGTGGTTTGACCACTTTCAGCAAACTAAATAACCAGGTAATGGGTGACAACTAGAAGAAACCTTTCAGGGCTTGCCAAATAGGGCATCTGGGCTGTCAATCACAATACCGACAACAGCCCAGTATGGACATCCCTCAGATTGATGACTAAGCTGTCACTCACAGCGTCTATAGGACACTGTACATGGTAGAATCATGACAGCAGTAATGTTGATGTGACAAGAACAAAGACTGATTGAATTATGGGTGGTCAAATACCACTGCCGCGATTTATCCCACTCCCGTAGTATCTAAAAGAGCATTTGTCATGCCTCAGTTTGAGATTCAATCTGGTGACCTCTTGCTGCATAGTCGGTTTCCTTCCCCACTGAGCCACAGTCTGGTCAGGCTCTGTCCAACTGCTGAAGGTTCTCTTATATTTGCTTTTCTTTCCTTGCTTTTAGTTAAGTTTTTCTCACTTTCCTATTTTGCTTGCTATATTTTCTAGATAGATAAAAGCTAATGAGTTCTAGCCTTGTAACTAAGGGATTTTGCCTTCTATGCAGATACCAGTTGTGTTACTGCTATATATTTGCTCATTTACCTTCCCAACACTTTATTTCTGACCTTCCATTGTTTTAATGTATTATTCTCCTTTTCCCCCTTGTCCACTTTCCTTAAATGTTCTCCCTTTTGGCCCCCATTTAGATCTACACACCCTCCTTCTCTTGGTTAGTTGTGTGTAGCAGTCATCCCGCTGGTTACCCAGGAGGTACAAGAAACAGCTTGATGGCCGCTCAGGGAGCCAGGTCTGAGTTGGTGTTTTAGTTGTGCAACTAGGGATCTTCTAGGCTGTACAGGAACCAGTAGGGTGTGGGTGCTCTTTTTGTGTTGTAGACTATATTTATCCCTTTACTTGTGATTAAATTAGGTACTTGCATAACAAGCATCTGCTATTACTCTCACTATCAGTTAACTTTGAATTATTCTCTTTTCCTATCACATTGCAGTCACACACTATCTGTATAGTGTATTCTGTGTATTATGTCTCTCTTTCCTGCTCTACAACTGAGCCTAGACTATGTCGTCCTATCTCCTATTCAAATAACCCACAGAATGGCCAATGCTTTACTGATTTATCTTCTCAAGGCTGCTTTAAACGTGTTGATTAATCGTACGTTCGCATGTGCGATCGCACCCACCCCCATCGTTTGTGCGGCACGGGCAATTTCTTGCCCGTGTCGCACAAAGTCGGTAATCCCCGTCACACGTACTTACCTTCCAATGGTCCTCGCTATGGACAGCGAACATCCTCTTCCTGAAGGGGGAGGGACGTTCGGCGTCACAGCGACGTCACACAGCGGCCAGCCAATAGAGGTGGAGGGGCGGAGATGAGCGGGACGTAAACATCCCGCCCACCTGCTTCCTTCTGCATTGCCGGCGGGATGCAGGTAAGCTGTGTTCGTCGTTCCCGGGGTGTCACACGGAGTGATGTGTGCTGCCTCGGGAACAATGAACAACCGGATGCTTGATTTTTTTAAACTGAGTGACGTGTCAACGAGTAACGATAAGGTGAGTATTTTTGCTTGTTCACAGTCGCTCATTTGTGTTACACGCTACGATATGTCAAACGAGGCCGGATGTGCGTCACTAACGACGTGACTCCGACAACATATATTGTTTGATATATCATAGCGTGTAAAGCCCCCTTAAGACTCATCAGCTATAGTACTTCTGATTGGGGGTGATATACAGTCATATGAAAAAGTTTGGGCACCCCTATTAATGTTAACCTTTTTTCTTTATAACAATTTGGGTTTTTGCTATTTCAGTGTCATATATCTAATAACTGATGGACTGAGTAATATTTCTGGATTGAAATGAGGTTTATTGTACTAACAGAAAATGTGCAATCCGCATTTAAACAAAATTTGAACGGTGCGAAAGTATGGGCACCTCAACATAAAAGTGACATTAATATTTTGTAGATCCTCCTTTTGCAGAAATCACAGCCTCTAGTGGCTTCCTGTAGCTTTTAATGAGTTCCTGGATCCTGGATGAAGGTAGATTTGACCATTCCTGTTTACAAAACAATTCCAGTTCAGGTAAGTTTGATGGTCGCCGAGCATGGACAGCACGCTTCAAATCATCCCACAGATTTTCAATGATATTCAGGTCCTGGGACTGGGATGGCTATTCCAGAACATTGTAATTGGTCCTCTGCATGAATGCCTGAGTAGATTTGGAGCGGTGTTTTGGATCATTGTCTTGCTGAAATATCCATCCCCTGCGTAACTTCAACTTCGTCACTGATTCTTGCACATTATTGTCAAGAATCTGCTGCTACTGAGTTGAATCCATGCGACCTCAACTTTAACAAGATTCCCGATGCCGGCATTGGCCACACAGCCCCAAAGCATGATGGAACCTCCACCAAATTTTACTGTGGGTAGCAAGTGCTTTTCTTGGAATGCCGTGTTTTTTTGCCTCCATGGATAACGCTTTTTTGTATGACCAAACAACTTAATCTTTGTTTCATCAGTCCACAGGACCTTCTTACAAAATGTAACTGGCTTGTCCAAATGTGCTTTTTCATCCCTCAGGCGACTCTGTTTGTGGCGTGCTTGCAGAAACGGCTTCTTTCGCATCACTCTCCCATACAGCTTCTCCTTGTGCAACGTGCGCTGTATTGTTGACCGATGCACATTGACACCATCTGCAGCAAGATGAAGCTGCAGGTCTTTGGAGATGGTCTGTGGATTGTTCTTGACTGTTCTCACCATTCTTCTTCTCTGCCTTTCTGATATTTTTCTTGGCCTGCCACTTCTGGGCTTAACAAGAACTGTACCTGTGTTCTTCCATTTCCTTACTATGTTCCTCACAGTGGAAACTGACAGTTTAAATATCTGAGACAACCTTTTTGTATCTTTCCCCTGAACAACTATGTTGAATAATCTTTGTTTTCAGATCATTTGAGAGTTGTTTTGAGGAGCCCATGATGCCACTCTTCATAGGAGATTCAAATAGGAGAACAACTTGCAAGTGGCCACCTTAAATACCTTTTCTCGTGATTGGATACACCTGCCTATGAAGGTCAAAGCTCAATGAGGTTACAAAACCAATTTAGTGCTTTAGTAAGTCAGTAAAAAGTAGTTAGGAGTGTTCAAATCAAGAAATTGATGAGGGTGCCCATACTTTTGCACCGTTCAAATTTTGTTTAAATGCGGATTGCACATTTTCTGTTAGTACAATAAACCTCATTTCAATCCAGAAATATTACTCAGTCCATCAGTTATTAGATATATGAAACTGAAATAGCTGTTGCAAAAACCCAAATTGTTATAAAGAAAAAAGGTTAACATTAATAAGCTTCACAGGAACTAAAGCGATGTGGAATGAAAAAAAACAAAAAATTATCATATTACCTAAAAATGTTGCTCTAGCACCAATTTATTCATTTTTAAAAGAAATAACACAACATGGTCAGTTTTACCAAATAGTAGACATAGTAAATAAAAAAACTCCAAAAAATGTTTGTGGAATTGCACTTCTTTTTGCAATTTCATCGCACTTAGATTTTTTTTTCCCCATTTTATACTATATGGTAAAATGAATGTTGTGATTAAAGTGTGCAACCTGCAGCTTCATCTTGCTGCAGATGGTGTCAATGTGCATCGGTCAACAATACAGCGCACTTTGCACAAGGAGAAGCTGTATGGGAGAGTGATGCGAAAGAAGCCGTTTCTGCAAGCACGCCACACACAGAGTCGCCTGAGGTATGCAAAAGCACATTTGGACAAGCCAGTTACATTTTGGAAGAAGATCCTGTGGACTGATGAAACAAAGATTGAGTTGTTTGGTCATACAAAAAGGCGTTATCCATGGAGGCAAAAAAACACGGCATTCCAAGAAAAGCACTTGCTACCCACAGTAAAATTTGGTGGAGGTTCCATCATGCTTTGGGGCTGTGTGGCCAATGCCGGCATCGGGAATCTTGTTAAAGTTGAGGGTCGCATGGATTCAACTCAGTATCAGTAGATTCTTGACAATAATGTGCAAGAATCAGTGACGAGGTTGAAGTTACGCAGGGGATGGATATTTCAGCAAGACAATGATCCAAAACACCGCTCCAAATCTACTCAGGCATTCATGCAGAGGAACAATTACAATGTTCTGGAATGGCCATCCTAGTCCCAGGACCTGAATATCATTGAAAATCTGTGGGATGATGTGAAGCGGTTGTCCATGCTCGGCGACCATCAAACTTAACTGAACTGGAATTGTTTTGTAAACAGGAATGGTCAAATCTACCTTCATCCAGGATCCAGGAACTCATTAAAAGCTACAGGAAGCGACTAGAGGCTGGGATTTCTGCAAAAGGAGGATCTACAAAATATTAATGTCACTTTTATGTTGAGGTGCCCAAACTTTTGCATCGGTCAAATTTTGTTTAAATGCGGATTGCACATTTTCTGTTAGTACAATAAACCTCATTTCAATCTAGAAATATTACTCAGTCCATCAGTTATTAGATATATGAAACTGAAATAGCTGTTGCAAAAACCCAAATTGTTATAAAGAAAAAAGGTTAACATTAATAGGGGTGCCCAAACTTTGTCATATGACTGTATCATAGGCCGTCAATATTATTGGTTTTCTCAAAATGTGTAATAACTAGGGATGATTGAATACTTCGATTATTCGGCTTCGTGAATAATTTCCGAATACTTTGCCACTATTCGCGAATATTCGATGCGCAATGTAAGTCTATGGGAAACCCAAATAACAACTATTTGGAACTACTCGGGCTTCCCATAGACTTACATTGCGCATCGAACAGTCGAAAAGCGGCGAGGTATTCGGAAAATATTCGCGAAGCCGGATAATCGAAGTATTCGATCATCCCTAGTAATAACCTTATGGACCCTTAAGACTCCGAGGTCCAGATGCAACCACTGCACCCACTAAAGTTTTGTCCCTGGCAATATGTATACTTAACCATCTCTATCTTCATGCAAACTTCTCTTACACAGTAAGGAAGAACGGGGACTTTGGGATCCCTAATTTACGTAAAAGCGGGGGAACAGAGTTATGGAACCACAAACAATCAATTACATTTTTGCAAGGATTAATTTATACAGGATCATTATTAGAATTTTATTAATTCAACAAAACAGTCCATAACTTGAATAGAACTTGAGAAGAAAGAAAAGATATTGATCGCCTGACTGATTTTGAAAAGCAAAAAATGAAACATGGCGGATAACCAGAGCTATTCCTGTATAACGAAAGGTTGATCTACTGAATTAATGTAAATTTGTCTTACTGAATTGTACGCTATAAATATATAACTGATTTTTCATTTAATCCTAAATAATCTCTGAAGAGCTCTCAGGATTTCACTGCTGCGTAGACTGTATATGAGCGGGTTGACCATGGGCACCACCGTGGTAAAAAACACTGATAAGATCTGCTTGATGATCACAGTGCGATCAGAGAAAGGCATCATGTAATCTATGGAACATGCAGAATAGTAAGTTATCATGACAATGAGATGGGACAAGCAGGCGGAGAAGGTTTTTTTCCTTCCTTCCTTTGACTTCATGCGTAAGATCACACGGATTATTCTTACATATGACAAAAGGTTGCAGAAAAATGGGATAATTCCAAAGAACACAAGCTCAAAATAGATGAGAATAGAAAAGTCGTAGGAGCCACCACAGGATGCATGGAATTTGTCTACAGCATCACAGAAGATGTTTTTAATAGTAACAACCTTATTGAAGCACATTTTAAGGAGAAAAATTATAAATAGTGAAGAATTTATAAAGGCAATGACCCAGATAGCAATAACAATCAGGATACAGAATTTTTTGTTTAAGATTCGGTGGTAGGACAAAGGATAACAAATCGCAACGTATCGGTCAAATCCCATGACGAACAAAAGTATATCCTCTACACCGGCTCCTGTAAAGAAAAAGAACATCTGGGTGAAGCACTCGGGGAAGGATATCAGGTCATTCCCAGATAATAATATATGGAGAAATTTCGGGGAAACAACTGTTGTGAAGAAAATGTCTATGATGGATAAGTTACAGAAGAATAAATACATGGGGGTGTGGAGATGGACGTCCAGACAAATCACTGAAATTACCACGAAATTCAAAGTGATTCCTATCAAATAAATGACTGAAAAAATCCCGACAATTAGCGGCTTATCACTGGCTTTTAAAGAGAGCGGCAGTAAATGAAATGTTATGTACGTGTTGTTGTCCATGAGATGCTGACGTAAATCTGTAAACAAGAAAGATTTCGGAAATGAATTCAATAATTTTCTACTTTCAATCCATTATAAATATTGGGAGTAAATTTAATATTTCACTAAATTGTTAACGTAAGAGATGAAAACACAAAAAGTGAAATTTTCTGAAATTCAACAGCAACACAAAAAACAAATATTAAAAATTGAGTATACCTAGTAGGTTCAAGATATCATCTCAAAATAAGCTTTTTTGGCACGTTAGTCAAGAATATAAAGTTTTGACTCTACTGTAATATATAGAAATTGTACAGCTGATATACCGTCATTGCAATCCTGATCCTCCGCTCATGAGCTGTACATGTTATTGGGAGCTGTGGGTTTCCAGTCCTGCCAGACACAGATGAGACCTTGGTGACTTTATCTAGCAGAGCACATCAGATCCCCGGTTACAACTAAAAAAAATTAAAGACCGTGAGATGGAACGCAGCGTTGTGTGGCACACTCCTGGTTTTGTGCTAGGAATGAGTTCCTAATACTTGGCTTTTATAGTACATGATCCAAAAACACAGGAGGGAAAGAAATATAGATATATCCAACAATATCCCACGAGGAAATTTCCCTGTGGTTGTCGTTGCAATAATTACATCATACCAATAAATAAATTATTTTTACTTTTAGTGCAATCATCTTTAAACAACGTGAATTAAACTTTTATAATTCCAGTCTAATTGCTGAGTTTTGGAGTTTATCAATGTGCAATGTTGTGATCTGGGGGGAGGTATCGATTAAGTAAGAGGTTGATGAGGTGGTGGACATGGACCACTTGGTGTTGGAAGCATTACAAGATCCAGTGCCCAACCATGTGGGTGTCACTAGCACCTGGCCTTGTTGCAGTGTTGCATCATCATCATCATCACTGCCATGCAAAATATTAGCCAAGAAAGACATATAGTGTTCCTGGCCATAATTACTGCTCCTTGAGTCGATTGTGGTGTACACCTTAGCGGACAACAACAATTCCAAGAAACGGCCTACAGTATCTGCCATGTGAAAAGTAGGAGTAGTTTTGTTCAAGAATTGTATCTAGGTATCTTTCAATTTCAGACTTGTGCTCTGCATGGATAATAGGTTAGATTGCCCAAAAGTAGGGAAATCCTTAAGTTCCCTAGATACTGTTGACAAGTAGATATCCAGGAGAAAATTTGCTGCTCAGTGCAAAGGATCAACTCCTCAACTGTATGGCTCCGTTCACCCTTGGTTACGAATTTTAGGACAAAATGGCAGAGCTTCTTGATGGCAAGAAGTGAAAGCAATGCTCTGCCTTGTTGCAATTGGTCACAGGAAGATGTGCATTGAGAAGAATGTGGACATCTTTGTGGCTTCACACGTGGACAATGATGATCCAATGCTGAGATTTTTTTTAATATTCTTTTCAAAACCACATCATAAGTTTTCATCATGGCAAAAATATGTATAAAAATTCAACATATTCACCACACTATGTCAATTTATATGGGATTTATTAACCCCTTTAGCCCCGGGGCACTTTCCGTTTTGACGTTTTTGTTTTTTTGCTCCCCTTCTTCCGAGAGCCGTAACTTTTTTATTTTTCCATCAATCTTGCCATATGAGGGCTTGTTTTTTGCGGGACAAGTTGTACTTTTAAATGAAACCATAAGTTTTACCATATAGTGTACTGGAAAACAGCAAAAAAATTCCAAGTGTGGAAAAACTGCAAAAAAAGTGTGATGGCACAATAGTTTTTGGGATGTTTTATTCACGGTGTTCACTATATGGTAAAACTGATGTGTAGGTATGATGCCTGACGTCGGTGCGAGTTTGTAGACACCAAACATGTATAGGTTTACTTGTATCTAAGGGGTTAAAAAAAATTCACAAGTTTGTCCAATAAAAGTAGTGCACGTTTTGCGCCATTTTCTGAAACACGTAGCGTTCTCATTTTTTGGGATCTATAGCTCAGTAATGGCTTACTTTTTGCGTCTCAAGCTGTCGTTTCTAATGGTACTATTTTTGCACAGATGCTACATTTTGATCGCCTGTTATTGCATTTTGCGTGATGAATGGCAGATGTATGGCAGATGTATACTACAAGCGTTTCGCCTTCCTCAGGTCATGGAGTAATTGGAGTCCCGGGGGGGGGGGGGTAGGTCACAGATAAGTTCCGAATGAAATATGTCTAAATGGTAAAGTTTTAAAAAAATTTAAGGTTAACAACACTCACAAATATCTTGTCAAGGGGGGACTGTGAAGGTAAGCCTAGGCTATAGGCTGTTTGGCCAAATGTGATATGATAATATGAGTGTATAAATAATCAAAGTATAGATGTCGTTGCATAATTATCTGTGTATATGTCATTTGTCCTAAAACCATAGCCCTCATACTCAGGGTTTTACACCACCATCAATCTATAACCACAAAGAACCATTAGGGACGGTGTTTAACCTATAAAACTAGACTTTATTGAATCATATAAAATTACTAACAATCACATGTGTCAAACAAGAGATATCAGACTTATCACACTGGACATGTCAACATACCAACGTAATCATCGTACCCTCTACCCTGCTGTCTAAATGGTAATAATCCTCAGATGACCCATATCTATATAGTAAAGGCTTGCCTACCGTTCCTGCAATAGCCACTGGGTGTCCATCCAATCATGTCATTTATACTCAAATGCACCAAGTTAATTTATTATTACTGCAGAGAATAAATACATCCCTAATTCATGAAGGTTAACACTAAGCCCACATGGGTAATCATACTCAAACATTAAGGTGGACCCTTAGTGATTCTATTGCAGGTAAAGTGACAAGCAGTACAGACAACGTCTATGCCTTAGACAATTGCCCACTAGGAGTGGCTGGAACAACCTGCGGCATATGCAAGGATACACTGACCTGACAATATTGTAAGTTGGCGAGACCGTGGGATAAAGGACGGTTTCTTCTTTAGAAGAGAATCTGTAATCAGTTAGTTCTCACCATGTGAGACGTGGGAGGTTAACTCCTCGTTCTTGCTCAGCAACGTGTAAACAAAGAAGAATTCAGTAGCTGGTTCAAACTGGTATTAGGAAGCCAAAAACAGGCTGATTACGTACTGTATGGACATTACTGGTTATCTCTGACCAATCAGGAACAATGTTGAATTGAATAACTATGTGTATTTTATAATATACGGATCAGAAGACCATTGACCTTCTCCTGAATAGAGACATGTCTCTGCGTGGTCATTTTCCCTCATACATATGCTGGCGTCACACGAGACGATCTATCGTGCGATATGTCGTTGGGGGTCACGGTTTTCGTGACGCACATCCGGCATTGCTTGCGACGTCGTCCCGTGTGACACCTATGAGTGTCTGTAAACGATCAAAAATCGATTACGAATCTCGAATCGTGTACAGGTCACTCATTTTTAAAAAATCGTTTATTTTACTTTGTGCCAGTTGTTCATCATACCCGGTGTAGCACACATCGCTCCATGTGACACCCTGGGAACGATGAACTGCAGCTTACCTGCGTCCCACGGCTCCTGCCGGCTATGCGGAAGGAAGGAGGTGGGCGGGATGTTTACGTCCTGCTCATCTCCGCCCCTACGCTTCTATTGGCCGGCCGCTGTGTGACGTCGCTGTGACGCTGAACGTCCCTCCCCCTTCAGGAAGTGGATGTTCGCCGCCCACAGCGAGGTCGCTCTGCAGGTAAGTACGTGTGATGGCGGTTTAACAACTTTGTGCGCCATGGGCAACTAATTGCCCATGACGCACAAACGACGGGGGCCGGTACTATCGCTCGTGCAATCGCACGATAGATCGTACCGTGTGAAGCCCGCAATACATCTGTGCAGATTTAATTTGGACTCCGACTCTGTGATCCTGAAGACCCCTTAGCGGTCTCCCCCGACAGAGGCATCACAGGTGCAGGAGGAGCAGGCAAGCTGCCAAACCATACTCCATCTGTGCACCATACAGGGATCGGAACGCTAATATGCAAGGCCTTGTGAACAGCGCTCTATGCAAGCCATCAGTGTGCAGTTTTATCATCCAGCAATCGCCCCCTCCATGTTTTGGAAGTGTGTGTGTGATTTGCTCCTTCTGCACCTGTGATGCCTCCCCTTAGTGGGGACTTAGCTGTATCCTGATAGCATAGTATTTTTTGGCCTGGGCGATGTACAACTGCAGCCCATCTTTGCAGTAAGTAATAAGCATGGAGGATAACCAGAGCAATTCCTGTATATAAAAAAAAAGTTGCTCTACTGAGTAGAGATGAGCGAACCGGTCGCGGTTCGGCTCGCGCTTGGTTCGTCGAACGGAGGTATAGTTCGAGTTCGGTTCGGCGAACCACTCAAACCCATAGGAAACAATGGGAGGCAATCACAAACACATAAAAACACCTAGAAAACACCCTCAAAGGTGTCCAAAAGGTGACGAACAACTCACAACACAACACAAACACATGGGAAAGTGACAAGGACATATACTCATGCGAAAACAAAAGAGCTGGACAAGGAAAAAGAGGAGGAGACACAGATATATGAGTATATGCAAGGGAACATCGATGCCATTACTGTGCAACTTGAGACCTGCTCATTTTAGGCTTCCAATCTGGATAAATTGCCTGAGCTCACCACGTACGCCTTGGGGATCTTGTCGTGTCCCGCAGCCAGGGTTCTCTCAGAACGTGTCTTCAGTGCTGCTGAGGGTGTCAGATAAGCACACGCGTCTGTCCACTGACAATGTGGACATACTAACGTTCACCAAGATGAGGAAGTCATGGCTCTCAGAGGACTTTTCTTCCCCTGTGTCATCCAGGGGAGGCGAAAGGCACGCGTATTTTTGAGAGTGCTTCATGCAAAGCATCTTTTTCATCTTGAAAATGGGGGTCAGCTGATGCCAGTCAAGTGGGGTGTGTGTGGCCCAATTAGTGGAAACGAGGGAGACTGTGGTTGGAGTCCCCTCACTTTTGAAAAAAGAACCAAGATGAACAAGTCATGGCTGTCAGAGGACTTTTCTTCCCCTGGGTCATCCAGGGGAGGCGAAAGGCACGCGTATTTTTGAGAGTGCTTCATGCAAAGCATCTTTTTCATCTTGAAAATGGGGGTACACTGATGCCAGTCAAGTGGGGTGTGTGTGGCCCAATTAGTGGAAATGAGGGAGACTGTGGTTGGAGTCCACTCGCTGTGTTTTACATGATTTTCGAAGGGCATGACATGCCTAAGAGGTTTAGTTTCAGCATCTCAAACTTGTTGGCAACAGAAAGGCTGCCTTTACACCCTTTTGAGACCGAGGATTTTCGAGACCTTATGCCCATTGCACTGCCCCAAGAGCCGATGGCCATTCGCCACTCCTTCTCCAAGAAAGGGGTGCCCACGTTACCACAGCAGGTCGCACACAACATCACCGATTCCTTGAGAAACTCTGTGTGTGACAGGGTGCATTTCACCACAGATACTTGGACCAGTAAGCATGGACAGGGGAGTTACATGTTGCTGATTGGACACTGAGTAACTATGGTGAGAGATGGAGAAGGGTCTGCTGTACAAGTCTTTCCGTCCCCACGAGTTGTGTATCAATCCTTCCTCTGTATGTACAAATTCCTCCACTGCTTCTGCCTCCTCAACCTTGTGTTGGTCCTGCACCTCGGCCCAAACCCTGTGTGGTCAGGCCACCCTTCCTTGTAACTGCGCCCAAGGAATCCCACACACCTCCTTACTATGCTGGCAATAGAGCTCAACAGCATGATGCGGTCGACTCTTTACTTAGAAATGTCTGGGAAATGTGAGTCACACCGCTGAGGAGTTGTGAACGGTAAGCTCAGGAGAGTGAGACCGAGTTTCATCATTGGTTGTCTCCACTCAACCAGCAGCCAGGGAATGCCGGGTGCGACAATGATGCAAAACAGTCTGCAGCCCGTCTTCAGGGCAATGTGACACACGTGCCTTGTATGGCTCACGTGTTGAATCTGATTCTCCAGCAATTTTTAAAACACTATCCCGTTCTACATGTCCTTCTGTCGAGGGCACAGTGTAACACCTGCCTGGATGGACACACTCAGACAGGCTGTAAAGGATAGGCTAGAGGGAAGCCACTCCCCAAGCTTGACCCCCAGAACCCTGAAACCCTTTAACCCCTATAGAGTAATTTTGAATTACACAGGGCCCAAGTTGATCAATACCTGTGGAAGGCTGCAGTTCCAGAGAATAGTAGTCATGCAGGGTCAAAACATTAATTGAGGAAGAGGAACAGAATGGGACGGCCAGGACTTAATCAGAAAACAAGCAGAGGTGAAATGCGGATCGGCCAACAAGGTACATAAACAGCAAGCAGGAAAAGTAGTCAGGTAACAAGCACACAAAATCATAAAACTGAACTGGGGGTAACAGTAACCAGAGGTTCATAGCTATGTCTGGCAGTGGTCTGCAGACAGGATGGGCCTAAAAAAGGGTGTGGTGTCTTCCCATTGGTTGTAGCTGAATGATGGTACTTCATCTGTGAGATACCCACCACCTGCATTCAGCCAGTGGTTCTGCATCTGTCAAGGTAACGCAGCCCAGTGGGTGACCATAACCTGCGTCCACCTGCGCCGCTGGCGTCGACTCCTCTCCCATCATCAGCACTATGCACGAAAGGAACATGTTGTCACCTGGCGACCGGAGTACAAATTGATGGAGTGGACTCTGGTGGTGACTTAACAGCCGTGTGCGGCAATGATGCAAACCTGGCTGCGGGCCTTCGTCAGGGCAATGTGACACACGTGCCTTGTATGGCTCACGTGTTGAATCTGATTCTCCAGCAATTTTTAAAACACCATCCCGGCCTACATGGCCTTGTACAGAGGGCACGCTCACTATGTGCTCACTTCCATCGTGCGCACACAGCAGCTCAACAACTTTCATCGCTCCTGAAGTCATAAGGTCTGGCGGTTAACGCCTGAAATGCGATGTTCCAACACGCAGGAATTGGAATCTGCACATGTTGCGTCTGTGGCAGCACCGCAGAGCCCCGCTGAAATACGTTATGACGTATACCCTGAGCTAACTTGATCCAGAGGTGGTGTAGATCACGCTGCTGGAGTGGTGTCAGATCAAGGACCTATGCACCCTTCTACACAGTTTACAAATGTCGACGAAGATGTTTACCACTGGCAATGCCATTCTCAGCGTGACAATTCTGGTCATCTACATGATGGAGCACACTGTAAGCATTATTTGGAGTCAGGTGTTGGGACAAGAGGAAGGGGAGGAAGTACAGGAGGAGTCATATGCGGAAGGGAAAACAAGATCTCCAAGGTCCAGACGGTCAGCGGCACCTAGGCGGCAGTCATGGTACGGTGTGGGAGAGAGATTATCAAGGGCGCATAGTATCAGCAAAACTGTTGAGGAAGTTGCAGCAGCCCAGGAAGAATTGGAGGATGAACTGGCGATGGGCATGGAAGACTCAGCAGATGAGTGAGAGCTTGCTCACATTTCGGTTGTGCGAGGTTAAGGGGAGAGGGCAGAGGAAGGAGGCACGATTCTCACCTCTCCACCACCAACACACCAAGGGACTTCGTCCTCCTGGATGCACAAGACACATGAGTGCCTTCTTGCTGCACTACCTACAACATGACCCTTGAATTATACGAATTCGAAGTAATGCTGACTACTAGAGTTGAGCGCGGTTCGAGGTTCTCCAGTTCGCGGCTGTTCTAGATCGAACTAAAGCTCGATAGTTCTAGATACGTTCGAGAACGGTTCTAGCAGCAAAAAGACCAGCTAATTACTAGCTGGCTTTCCACTGTAATAGTGTAAGTCACTCTGTGACTCACACTATTATGAAATTTCAGTGTATAGTGTGCGGGAACAGCGCATTCAGATCACTGCTGTATGGATAATGGCAATCGCCATTTTTTTTTTTTCCTTGTCTTCCTTCCCTAAGCGCGCGCATGTAGTGGGGCGGCCCAGCATGTCAGCCAATCCCAGACACACACACAGCTATGTGTACTTTTAGCCAGAGAAGCAACGGCATGTGTGATAGGATGTCCATGTCACATGTCCCTGCATTATAAAAACGAGTATCTGCCCGTCCGGATGCCATTATCTCTTCTGCGTCCTTGGTGTCAGTCACCGCCGGAGCAGTGCCTATCTCCGATACTGCTGTGTACGCTCTATACACAGCGCTGTACAGAATAGGGATAGCACTTTCTATCAGTCCTTTTAAGGGCTAAAACCGGCAGGGTCAGTGCCATAGGTGACAGGTCCGTGAAAACAGAGTTTACCAGCTACACAAGATGGCAGAGTCTGTGAGGCAAAGGTCAGGGATTTCCTCGCTGCATTTCCCCATTAGGAGGGATAGAAAGGCAGGCTTCCTTTCCTCTACCCAGAGACCCACAACCCTGCCACTGTACCCTCCTGCCCGTTGCACACTCAAACTCATTGTTACTAAGCCATTATACTAGCAAACACTGAGTGAACTTAGTGGCATCCTAAAAGTGGCTGTTGGACTTCTGTATTGTCCCACTAGTGCAAAGATATTTGCAGCACGTCTGCCTGCATTGCACACTCAAACTCATTGTTACTAAGCCATTATACTAGCAAACACTGCTGCCAGTTTAAGGGCCGTAGTTGCATTGTCAGGGATAATTATTGTTGTTTATTCTCCTGTTAATAAAGCTAGACCACCGCTGCAATCTACACCACCTCTCAATTTTTACTACCACATGTTAAGTGCACAATCTTGTCGCAATCAAAATGAGTGGCAAAATGACAGATGCAGGTGGAAAGGGGAAGAGGCGTGTTGGAAAAGGAAAAAAAGGGTTTGTCCGTGGGGAAGGTGGCAAAGCTCCATTAACATCTGCTGAAGATAGACCATCTACCAGCAAAAGTAAGATGTCTACTACTTACCGTGGACAATCCGATGTACTCCCTTTTTTACGGACACGAACAACTGGAACAAAGGTAGATGATGGCCAAAAAAGGAAAATGCTTGAATGGATCTCAAGTGGTCCAACAAGTGCCCTCTCCGCCACCTCAACTACCGCATCCAAAAAACACCAGTCCTCTGAGTTGTCAGCCCAATCAAACTTGCTTTCTCCCAGCTCTGAAGTCTCCATCCGCCCTGCACAGTATGGTTTAACTGAGATGGCTGAGTCTGCAGAGCTGTTTAGTCACACTATAGCCTGGGAATCAGAGGTCTGCTCCCAAGCTACAGTGAGTACAGACCAGGAAATGGTCTGCAGTGATGCCCAGAACCTTTGTGACTCTGATTCAGGCCGTGAGGACCAAGTTTCTGAGCATAATGTTGACCCTTTTTCACAAACTGTAACACCTGTTGTTATAGACAATGAGGAACATACTGATGACGATGAGACTCAGATACCAGATTGGGATGACAACTTAAATATTCGGTCAGGGCAAGAAGAGGCTCGGTCTGAGGGTGAGGGGAGTGCAAACACAACAATTGATGAGGAAGTTCTAGATCCCACCTACTGTCAACCCACAGTCAGGCCCTCGAGGAGGTCAACAGAGACGGTGGAGGAGGATGCAACTGACGACGAAGTTACCTTGCGCCTTCCTGGACAGAGTAGGAGTACTGGTAGCACATCTACAACTGCATCCTCAGCCACCACTGTGCCTCTGAGCGCTAGTCGGGGTGGATCAGCAGGTCGCATGCCCTCTAAGCCTTGCCTAGCCTGGTCCTTTTTTGACATAGCAAAAGATCGCCCAAATTATGTGATCTGTAAAATTTGTCATGATTCTGTTAGTAGAGGGCAAAACCTCAGCAGTTTGACAACTTCTTCCATGAATCGTCACATGAATAAATATCATATGTCCCGGTGGGAAGCTCACCGTGCTGCAATGCGGCCTAGTGGAGCGAACCATCCACCGCCTGCCCCTTCTAGTGCATCCGCGCGCTCTTCATCTTCTAGGACTGTGGGGACAGCTGTCACACCTGGTTTTCCATGCACAACTTCCACCACTGTAACCGCAACAGGCAGTTTGCTTGGTAGGTCGTCAGTTGGTTTGGAAGGGGAAACAAGTACGTGTGTACAGCTCTCTCAGACATCGATAGCACCAACGTTTGATGAAAGCGACATCATGTCTACGCCTGCACTTTCCTCACAAAGCTGCATTTTTCCAGGGACACCCTACTCAACACCGTCTACACACAGCAGCCAGATCTCTGTCCCTCAGATGTGGACAAATAAAAGGCCATTTCCTGCAACTCATGACAAAGCTAAGAGGTTGACTTTTTCCCTCTGTAAGCTCTTGGCTACCGAAATGCTGCCTTTCCGCCTGGTGGACACACAGGATTTTAGAGACCTTATGTCTGTCACTGTGCCCCAGTACCAGATGCTCAGTCGCCAATACTTCTCTAAGAAAGGTGTGCCCGCGCTACACCAGCATGTCGCACACAACATCACCGCTTCCTTGAGAAACTCTGTGTGTGAACAGGTGCATTTCACCACCGATACTTGGACCAGTAAGCATGGACAGGGACGTTACATGTCGCTGACTGGGCACTGGGTAACTATGGTGATAGATGGTGAAGGGTCTGCTGCACAAGTCTTGCCATCCCCACGACTTGTGTGTCAATCCTCTGTCTGTCCAAGTTCCACCACTGCTTCTGCCTCCTCCACCTCATCTGGGTCCTCCACCTCCGCCCCAAGCCTGCCCGGTCAGGCCACCAGCGTTCGCACTGCGCAGAAGGAATCACGCACCCCTCATTACTATGCTGGCAGCAGAGCGCAACGGCATCAGGCGGTCTTTAGCTTGACATGTCTTGGAAATAGGAGTCACACAGCGGCTGAGTTGTGGGCAGCTCTGGAGACTGAGTTTAATAAATGGTTGTCTCCACTCAACCTACAGCCTGGTAAGGCCGTGTGCGACAATGCTGCAAACCTGGTTGCGGCCCTTCGCCTGGGCAAGGTGACACACGTGCCTTGTATGGCTCACGTGTTGAACCTTGTTGTCCAGCAATTTTAACACACTATCCCGGCCTAGATGGCCTTCTGACCAGGGCACGAAAACTGTCTGCTCTTTTCCGCCGTTCAACCGCCGCAGCTGAGCGACTTGCATCGCTCCAGAAGTCTTTCGGCCTGCCGGTTCATCGCCTGAAATGCGATGTGCCGACACGCTGGAATTCGACTCTCCACATGTTACAGCGACTGTGGCAGCACCGCCGAGCCCTGGTGCAATACGTCATGACGTATAGCCTGGGCCAACGAGATGCAGAGGTGGGACAGATCACCCTGATGGAGTGGTCTCAGATCAAGGACCTATGCACCCTTCTGCACAGTTTCGACATGGCGACGAATATGTTTAGCGCTGACAATGCCATTATCAGCATGACAATTCCAGTAATTTACATGCTGGAACACACGCTAAACACTATTCGGAGTCAGGGGGTGAGACAACAGGAAGGGGAGGAACTACAGGAGGATTCATATGCGCAAGACACAACAACATCACCAAGGTCCAGACGTTCATCATCACCAACGCGGCAGGCATGGGACCATGGGGGACAGGGATCAACAAGGGCGCATGGTAGCAGGCGAAATGTTGAGGAAGGTGCAGGAGAACATGAAGAAATGGAGGACAAACTGTCCATGGACATGGAAGATTCAGCGGATGAGGGAGACCTTGGTCAAATTTCAGTTGAAAGAGGTTGGGGGGAGATGTCAGAGGAAGAAAGAACGGTTAGCACCTCTATGCCACAAACACAGCGTGGACTTGGTCCGCATGGCTGCGCAAGACACATGAGTGCCTTCTTGCTGCACTACCTCCAACATGTCCCTCGTATTGTCAAAATTAGAAGTGATGATGACTACTGGCTTGCCACACTATTAGATCCCCGGTACAAGTCCAAATTTTGTGACATAATTCCAGCCTTAGAAAGGGACGCACGTATGCAGGAGTATCAGCAGAAGCTGTTACTCGATCTTAGCTCGGCTTTTCCACCAAACAACCGTGCAGGTGCAGGTAGTGAATCTCCCAGTTGTAACTTGACAAACATGGGACGGTCTCGTCATCTTCAACAGTCTACCCGTACCAGTAGCACCGTATCTGGTGCTGGTAACAGCAATTTTATGGAATCTTTTCATAATTTTTTTAGACCGTCCTTTGCAAGGCCACCAGAGACAACAAGTCTGACACATAGTCAACGGCTGGAGAGGATGATACAGGAGTATCTCCAAATGAACATTGATGCCATGACTTTGCAAATGGAGCCTTGCTCATTTTGGGCTTCAAATCTTGAAAAATGGCCAGAGCTCTCAACTTATGCCTTGGAGATTTTGTCGTGTCCAGCTGCCAGCGTTGTCTCTGAACGTGTCTTCAGTGCTGCTGGGTGTGTGCTGACAGATAAGCGCACGCGTCTGTCCAGTGACAATGTGGACAGACTAACGTTCATCAAAATGAACAAGTCATGGATCCACAAGGAATTTACTACCCCTGTGTCATCCTGGGGAGAGTAAATGCTTGTGGATTCGGAATGTGCTTGATGCAAATCAAGACATCCTGTTTGCAACTAGGGCACAAGTGCTGCCACTGATGGGTTGTCTGTGTGGCCCAATTTTTGGAAAAAAAGGGATACTCCGCTTGGAGTAACCCTTGCTTGCCGTGTTTTTAAAAATGATCCAAGATGAACAGATCTGGGATCAGGAAAGACTTTATCTACCTACCCCGGTGTCCTCCTGGGGACGGTTAAGAATGGCGTATTTTTGAATGTGCTTGATGCAAATCTAGCTGTGAAGTGTACAACTGGGGCACAACTGCTGCCACTGAATGGGTGAGTGCCTGTGTGGCCCAATTTTTGGAAAAAAGGGAGACTCCGCTTGGAGTAACCCTTGCTTGCTGTGTTTTTTAAAAGGAGCCAAGATGAACAAGTCATGGTTCAGCAAAGACTTAGCTACCTACCCCGGTGTCATCCTGGGGAGTCGGGACGGTTAAGAATGGCGTATTTTTGAATGTGCTTGATGCAAACCTAGCTGTGAAATGTACAACTGGGGCACAATTGCTGCCACTGAATGGGTGGGTGTGTGTGGGGCCCAATTTTTGGAAAAAAGGGAGACTCCGCTTGGAGTAACCCTTGCTTGCTGTGTTTTTTAAAAGGAGCCAAGATGAACAGATCTGAGATCAGGAAAGACTTAGCTACCTAGCCCGGTGTCCTCCTGGGGATGGTTAAGTATGGCGTATTTTTGAATGTGCTTGATGCAAATCTAGCTGTGAAGTGTACAACTGGGGCACAACTGCTGCCACTGAATTGGTGAGTGCCTGTGTGGTCCAATTTTTGGAAAAAAGGGAGACTCCGCTTGGAGTAACCCTTGCTTGCTGTGTTTTTTAAAAGGAGCCAAGATGAACAAGTCATGATTCAGCAAAGACTTAGCTACCTACCCCGGTGTCCTCCTGGGGACGGTTAAGAATGGCGTATTTTTGAATGTGCTTGATGCAAATCTAGCTGTGAAGTGTACAACTGGGGCACAACTGCTGCCACTGAATGGGTGGGTGTGTGTGGGGCCCAATTTTTGGAAAAAAGGGAGACTCCGCTTGGAGTAACCCTTGCTTGCCGTGTTTTTAAAAATGATCCAAGATGAACAGATCTGGTATCAGTTAAGACTTAGCTACCTACCCCAGGGTCATCCTGGGGACGGTTAAGAATGGCGTATTTTTGAATGTGCTTGATGCAAATCTAGCTGTGAAATGTACAACTGGGGCACAAGTGCTGCCACTGAATGGGTGGGTGTGTGTGGGGCCCAATTTTTAGAAAAAAGGGAGACTCCGCTTGGAGTAACCCTTGCTTGCTGTGTTTTTTAAAAGGAGCCAAGATGAACAAGTCATGATTCAGCAAAGACTTAGCTACCTACCCCGGTGTCCTCCTGGGGACGGTTAAGAATGGCGTATTTTTGAATGTGCTTGATGCAAATCTAGCTGTGAAGTGTACAACTGGGGCACAAGTGCTGCCACTGAATGGGTGGGTGTGTGTGGGGCCCAATTTTTGGAAAAAAGGGAGACTCCGCTTGGAGTAACCCTTGCTTGCCGTGTTTTTAAAAATGATTCAAGATGAACAGATCTGGGATCAGGAAAGACTTAGGTACCTACCCCGGTGTCTTCCTGTGGACGGTAAAGTATGGTGTATTTTTGAATGTGCTTGATGCAAATCTAGCTGTGAAGTGTACAACTGGGGCACAACTGCTGCCACTGAATGGGTGGGTGTGTGTGTGGCCCAATTTTTGGAAAAAAGGGAGAACTCCGCTTGGAGTCACCTTGTGGTGTTTTACATGATTTTAGAAGGGCGTGCCATGCCTATATCTGTGTCTCCACCTCTTTTTCTTTGTCCAGCTCTTTTGTTTTTGCATGAGTATATGTCCTTGTCACTTTCCCATGTGTTTGTGTTGTGTTGTGAGTTGTTTGTCACCTTTTGGACACCTTTGAGGGTGTTTTTTAGGTGTTTTTCTGTGTTTGTGATTGCCTGCCATTGTTTCCTATGCAGTTCGAATTCGGTTCGTCAAACGTTCGCCGAACCGAACTCGAACGAGACCTCCGTTCGACGAACCGAACTCGAGCCGAACCACGGCCGGTTCGCTCATCTCTACTGACTACTAGGTTGCCACACTGTTGGATCCCCGGTACAATACAAAATTTTGCGAAATAATTCCTGCCATAGAAAGGGACGCACGTATGCAGGAGTATCAGCAGAAGGTGGTACGCAATCTTAGATCTGCTTTTCCACTAAACACCAGTGGTGCACAGAGTGAATCTCAACGCTTTGTCATGGATAGGAGGAAATGGTCTTTTACTTGTCCACATCTGAGAGACCGAGGGCTGGCTGCTGTGCTGAGACGGCTTTGAGTACGGTGTCCCTGCAGAGCTGCATTTTTGATCATATACAAAATGACTGAGTTGAAAAAGGACAGATGCTGGTGGAAAGGGGAACAGGTGTCTTGGAAAGGGGAAAAAAGTTTGTGTCCGTGGGTTTGGTGGTTAAGCAACAGTAAGGGCGGCTTTGCACGTTGCGACATTGCACGTGCGATGTCGATGGGGTCAAATCGAAAGTGACGCACATCCGGCGTCGCAGTCGATATCGCAACGTGTAAAACCTTTTTGATACGATGAACGAGCGCAAAAGCGTCGTTATCGTATCATCGCTGCAGCCTCCGACATTTCCATAATGCCGATGGTGCGACAGGTGCGATGTTGTTCCTTGCTCCTGCGGCAGCACACATCGCTGTGTGTGAAGCCGCAGGAACGAGGAACATCACCTTACCTGCCGCCCGGCTGCAATGAGAAGGACGGAGGTGGGCGGGATGTTTACATCCTGCTCATCTCCGCCCCTCCGCTCCTATTGGCCGCCTGCCGTGTGACGTCGCTGTGACGCCGCATGGCCCGCCCCCTAAGGAAGGAGGCGGGTCGCCGGCCAGAGGGACGTCGCACACATTGTTACCGATGTCGCAACGTGCAAAGCCCGCCTAACATTTGCTGAAGAAACAACATCTGTTATGGTGGGAATGGCAGATTTGGATAAGGTGGTATATACTATGTTACCGCTATATAAAAAAATTAAGAAGAAAAGAAAGAGAAAGGTAGCCAATCGCCATTCGGTGTCCACCGTGCTCCCAGATGGAAAAGGAGAGGTTGGCAACTGGAAGGTTAGGTGGAGGATACAGAGCAGGTTGACTCTGAAACAAATAGTAGCCTGAACCGAGTTAGACGACACTCGGATCTGGAGACTGGGAGCCCTGTTAGCATCACAGGGTCCACACGCCCACCCAGCCCCGGAACTCCCTGTTAACAACACAGGGGCCATTGGGTACGCTGTCCGTGTGCGTAGGGTACAAACCTGTGAACAGCAGGCGCATCAGCAGCAGGCCTGTTAATGCTACTGGGCTGCACTAGCAGGATTGGTAGGACAGGAGCTGGTCTTAAACATTCTGCGTTACCAACTGTGGTGGCGGCCTGCATCGACGCCCTATCCCTGCCTACCTCTGGCCTAAAGCCGCAATGGGTTCAACACATGGAGGTGTGCTCTTTTGGAGCATAATAGAAGACTGGGCACCTTCTTGTTGGCTCCAGCCCCTTCTATAACCTGGGTCCGCCCCAAACCAGGGTGGACCACAATGCACCTCCTGGAGACAAAAGTAGAGTGACACGTCATGAGTGGCATAACTAGCGTCCTATTTGGAACCACCACTTCAATGATGACCTCATGGCTGCCACGACCGAAACACCTCACCAATCATCGTCTGACCAACAATATTGAAGTGACAAGTCATAGGGGCGGGTCTCTGCAAGCCAGTTGGGAGTGGCCTGGCCACATCGTTAGGACACCTGATGCCCTGTGGTCTATATGGGCCCCCCACATCAGGGGCAGGTCCAAAGAGTTCATTACCGGACCTAGCCTCTGATGCAGTAAGTGCCTGAGCATGCTCAGTAGCATGAAATACAGTTTCAGAAAAAAAGACTATCCGCTTCAGCATGCTGTCTAGGCACAACACAGGACTTAGACCCGAATCGGAGTGCAAGTACCTGTGCAAAGAGGCTTTTCGCAGTAAGTGTGAAACCCCACAGTTGTGTCGGTGCATTACCTTCAGGGACTCCACATGGAGGAACAGTCTGGTCACAGGTAGGTTGCTTCTTTATATGTATTTTCGTGACGCCACTCTCAGTATTGCAGTCAGTGGGGACCGCCTCTGCAGTGTAAGGGGATATGTTATGATCCGGAACCATGGAAGACCACCACAAATCATTGGTAAAAGGTGACAAGAGCATTTGCAACTAATCTGGCCGCCATCCCCTTACTAACCATCACAACTAGAAGTAGCCGAGGGGTGAACTAACATCCTGTGCACCGCGAACCCAGCCGGAGAACTAGCTATCCTAAAGGAAGGAAAGATGAGTAACTCTCTGCCTCAGAAAATAGACAAGAATAGCAAGCCCCCCACATTCAAAGATTGCGGTGATATAGGAAAAACACAATACACAGATAGATGACAGGATTAGCAAAACGTGATGCCCCCACTGACTAACATAGGAAAGGACCGGAAAGGGACTGATGGTGGCCAGAGTAAAACCCTGCAAAATCTCAGATTCCTGATAGTACAAAAAGGCCCTCAGATCGCACGATCTGAACTCCGTCCTATACCAGGTGCTTTTGTCATACCAATGAACAGAAAACAAGAATCATAACAAATTCAACAAGCCACAAACACATGGACCCAAAGGAGCTATACTCGAAACAGAACTGCAGGGAGTTCCCCAGCCAAGCAACTGAGGGGGAAAATCCCTGCATGCAAATAAACTAAAAACAACCACAGCAAATGACAAACCCTGATAAGAGCAAAAGAACCAAACAATAAATAAAGAGAAAGCACTTATCTGGGGTACATGTGGTGTGGAGCAGAATGAAGCAGGCTGGTGATACAAAGAACAACTGACATCCGGCATAGCCTGCTATCAGACCAGGATTTAAATAAGCAGAGAGTTAGCAAAGGAAACGCCCATTGCACAACACACCTGGTCCAAGTCCAAACCATTCCTGGCCACCAGAGGGAGCCTCCCAGCAGCCAAAACATAACTAACATTCACAACAGGGACACCTGGGGCCGATGTTGGGTGCAGTTAGTTGTAGT
Source organism: Anomaloglossus baeobatrachus (assembly GCF_048569485.1). Taxonomy (NCBI): domain Eukaryota; kingdom Metazoa; phylum Chordata; class Amphibia; order Anura; family Aromobatidae; genus Anomaloglossus; species Anomaloglossus baeobatrachus. Next base: position 293,006,577 of record NC_134359.1, read on the forward strand.
GGCCTCCCGAGAGTGAGGCAAGCCCCAGGGCCCTGTTTAAGTGTGTGGAATCACAGATCGCAGAATGAGCCAGGCACAGTCCAAACGAGCATGCGCTGTAGCCCAAAATGAAGACTTAGCCTCAGGAATGACACAGTCAGGCTGCGCATACTCAGTAGGCGAAACACTGGAGTTAGGCTGTGGCTGGGGTAAATCGTCACACGCATGCGCACTGGCCGCCTCGCCACACTTAGACATCGTGGAGAAAGCAGCCAGCTGGACAACCCAAGGCACAGCCTTAAATGGCAACTGACGCCTGGGCGCAACTGGAACCGCAGCAGGTTGCTTGCGTTTACGGTGGCACCAATTCGAAATGAATAACAGCTAAAATAACAGGTGTACTTCTTCCCGTAGAAAATCTGATATGATCATTTTTTCACGGACAAGACCATAGTTAACAAAAGTAGATGAGGCACCAAACAGCAGCTGCTTCAATGGATGTCAAGTGCGCAATAAAGTGGTCTCTCCTACACCTCAAGTTCAATATCACAAATACTACAGTCCACAGTGTTGTAAACCCAATCGCACTTGCTACATAACTGCTCTCAAGTTTCCACCAGCCCTGCTGAATAAGGGGTAACAGAGATTGTTGAGTCTGCAGAGCCGTTCAGTCACACTATAGCCTGGGAATCAGAGGTCTGCTCAAAAGCTGCAGTGAGTACAGACAAAGAAGTTCTTATTATTAGTATTATTATTATTAATATTTATTTATAGAGCACCATTGATTCCATGGTGCTGTACATGACAAGGGGGTTACATACAGAATACATATACAAGTAACAATAGACAGACTGGTACAGAGGGCAGAGGACCTAGCCCTTGCGGGATTACATTGTAAAGTATTTTGGGGAGGAGACAGTAGGTGGGGTGTAGGTTGGGCAGAAGCTCCGGACGGTAGTGGTGTCATTTAATGGTTATAGTCATTTATGAACAGATGAGTTTTCAGGTTCCGTTTGAAGCTTGCGGGTGTAGCAGATAATCTGACGTGTTGAGGCAGTGAGTTACAGGAGACAGGGCAAATGATATGCACAGATGGCCAGAAGGTTTGTTAGTTAGATCCAGGCCCCAATGAAGAAGGTGCTGAGCATAATGTACACCCTCATTTCCAAACCGTACATCATCCTGGTGGAGACAATGGTTAACATGATGAGGAGACTCAGATACCTGATTGTAACGTCAACTTTGCTATTCGGTCAGGGCAGGAAGAGGTTGTCATGGAGGACTCAGGACGAGGGGAATGAAAACACAGAGGATGATGATGAGGTTGGAGACACCACTTACTGTCAAACCAAAGTGAGCCAATCAATGACATCAGCAGAGGAGGTGGAGGAGGATGCTACTGACGACGAGTTTACGTTGTGTCTTCCTGGACAGAGATAAAGTACTGGAAGCACGTCAACGACTGAATCCTCGGCCACAACTCTGCCTATGAGCATAAGTCGTGTTGGCTATGCAGTTCGCATGGGCTGTAAGCCTTGCTTAGCCTGGGAATTTTTTGGACATAGCAAAGGATCACCCAAGTCATGTAATCTGTAACAATCTCTAAGTAGAAGGCAAAAAATCTCAACTTTGAGTACTTCCACCATGAAGTGTCACATGGATATGAATTGATAGCGTGAGGATGTATTGCTCAGCTTTAGCCACTGTCAATGCAACATGCTTATTTGTCGTTCATTGCATGCATTGTTGCAGACTACACACAAGGGGCTGCTGTTTTTTTGGAGCTGCTTTTGTCTGTTTGGTCACTATAGCAATAGCAAAACGATCTTCGGGTGTGGACTTGGAGATGTTGTCTATGAACAGAATGAATAGATAAAGGTGTGTGTTACAGCAAGGAGCCACCGCGGAAACATTTCGTTCAATTGTGAGGGGAGTCATTTTGGAGTTTGGTGAGGAGTACCGTAACGCCAGTGAGCAGCATCCTGTGCCACAGACCAACATTCTTCTGGTGCTGTCTATACTGTTTACCATGATAGGAGTGTACAGTCTGTATTTATGGCAAATGGACATCACAGTACTAGGGTACGGTAGGCTGTGCCCAGACAGTAATGCATGCACGCAACACTTTGTTTTATTATCAAAACACATATCTGTTCTGGGTAGGACGACTACATAGACAATAAGACTTGCTGCCTTTGCACTGTCAAATTGTCACATACAGTTTAAATCATAGAGGGACAGCGACACCTGTTTGCATTGACTGTTGCTTTTCAAGATTTGCATGACTGTGTTGCAGAGCTGTGTGGTTTGCATTCACACTGCTATCATCTGCCTTATCTGTGAGGCTTCAGATAACAAGGGTATTCAGGGTAGGTGATGTGTTTTGTCTATGTTTAGGTACATAACTGGGAAGCTATTGTGATGCGACACTAGTAAGTCGTGTTCGCACACACACACACACACAAACACACAATTACTGCTGCTACGCAGAGGATTAGCAAGTAGTAGGAAACTGAATAGATTGTTCTATTATTTCAATTTTATGCATGTTTCTTATTGTTTGTTTTGGGAAAGTTAAACAATAATTTATGAACCCAACTGCATACAGTGCTTTTCATGTTGCGTGGTTTTGCTGTATACTGGGGAGCCCACCAAATACAAGACTTAAAATGAAGCCTAAGTCGAAAAGGGAATTTCACTGTGCTACAATGCGGCCTAACGGGGCTGTGCAACCACCGCCTGCCCCATCAAGTGCATCTGCGTGCTCTTCATCCTCTGTGACTGTGGGGACAGCAGTCACACATGCTTTTTCACAATGAACTTCCACCCCGTTACCCGTAAGCGGAAGTGTGATTGGCAGGTCGTCACTTGTTTTGTAAGTGAAAACAGATGGTATTGTTGAGCTGTCAGACATCGAGAGAACCACCATTGTATGAAGGAAACATTATATCCACACCTGCACCTTCGTCAAAGATTGGCTGGACTACTTGCAGTTAATAATTGCATTCCAGAAATGGAAAGGAGTGTAGAATGCACATGTGTTGTACCTTGCTTGGCAGCAAAGGAACACTAACTTAGTATTCCAAACAATTTTAGGATGGCAGAAAAAGAGTCAGCTCTTTGGGCAAATTAAATAGCGTGGCAAAAGTGGGCAGGTGGGTACAGTGGCCGTGTTCTGTGGGTACCAGGACCGTAAAAGAAGCTTCACTTTCTATCCCTCCTAATGATGAAATGCAGCAAGGAATTCCATGAGTTTGCTATAAAATTTGAGTAGCAAAATGAGCAGGAGGGTGTAATGCAGAGGTGCTGGAAATAGCTTGCCACCAGTGGGGCACAAATGGAGTACAACAGCCACTTTTTGGATGCCACTAAGTTGCAGCATTTTTTTCTATTATTATAGCTTATTATAAATGAGCAGGAGGGTGTAATGCAGAGGTGCTGTAAATTGCTTGCCACCAGTGGGGCACAAATGGAGTACAACAGCCACTTTTTGGATGCCACTAAGTTCACTCAGTGTTTGCTATTATAATGGCTTAGTAAAAATGAGCTTGAGGGTGCAATGCAGAGGTGCTGGAAATAGCTTGGCACCAGTGGGACCCTAATGAAGTCCAACAGCCACTTTTAGGATGCCGCTAAGTTTTCTCAGTGTTTGCTATTAAAATTGGCTTAGTAAAAATGAGCTTGAGGGTGCAATGCAGAGGTGCTGGCAATAGCTTGGCACCAGTGGGACACTAATGAAGTCCAAAAGCCACTTTTTGGATGCCACTAACTGGCAGCACTCTTTTCAATTAAAATGGCTTTGCAAAAATGTGCAGGAGGGGAGAATGCAGAGGTGGTGGGACTTGCTTGGCACAAGTGCCACAATAATGGAGGACAGCAGCCACTCTTTGGATGGCACTAACTAGCAGCACTGTGCAATTAAAATGGCTTTGCTAAAAAGGGCAGGAGGGTACAGTGGCCGGGTTGTTGGTCAGTGTAGAGGAAAGGAAGCCTCACTTTCTATCCTTCCTAATGGTAAAATGCAGCAAGGAAGTCCCTGAGCTTAGCTTCATAGACGCTGTTATCTGTAGCTGTTAAAGGGAACCTGTCAGCAGATATTTCGCCCAAAACCAAAAAGATTCCCCCTCTGCAGCTCCTGAGCTGCATTCTAGAAACGTCCCTGTTATTATTGTGCCCCCTTTCTGACCAAAATTAAGACTTTGTAAAGTGGTACCTTTTTGTATGCAGATTCTGTAAATGTGACACGGGGGCGGGCTGCCTGATGGCCGTTATTCTGCCTCCTGCCGCTTTAGGCCGTCCCCCATCACTCATTTCCATAGCTGTGGACGCCGCCCAGTGCTCCACAGGTCCCCGCGCATGCCCAGTGCCTATCTCTCGTGGATGAGCACTGTGCCGCCCAGTGTCACCGCTGGTGACGTGCGCGCAGGCTTTAGATTATGGGCGGTGCTGTGATGTTTATTACCAAGCAACCGCCCATAATCGCGGGACCGCGCTTATCTCCTCGGCCTCCTTTGTTCTGCGCAAGCGCGGTGCTGCTGACCCCACGTCACCTCCTTCCCATCTATTTCCTGCCTCAGGGCAAGATGGGAAGGAGGTGACGTGAGGTCAGCAGCACCGCGCTTGCGCAGAACAAAGGAGGCCGAGGGGGAAAGTGCGGTCCCGCGATTATGGGCGGTTGCTTGGTAATAAACATCACAGCACCGCCCATAATCTAAAGCCTGCGCGCACGTCACCAGCGGTGACAATGGGCGGCACAGTGCTCATCCACGAGAGATAGGCACTGGGCATATGCAGGGACCTGTGGAGCACTGGGCGGCGTCCACAGCTATGGAAATGAGCGATGGGGGACGGCCTAAAGCGGCAGGAGGCAGAATAACGGCCATCAGGCAGCCCGCCCCCGTGTCACATTTACAGAATCTGCATACAAAAAGGTACCACTTTATAAAGTCTTTATTTTATTCAGAAAGGGGGCACAATAATAACAGGGACCTTTCTAGAATGCAGCCCAGGAGCTGCAGAGGGGGAATCTTTTAGGTTTTGGGCGAAATTTCTGCTGACAGGTTCCTTTTAAAAACTATTTCCACAGACCTGACTGTCACCTATGGCTCTGAGCTGGATGAAATGAGCCCTGAAAAGGGCTAAATTAAACTTCTATCCCTAATCTGTAGAGCGCTGTGTGTAGAGCGTACACAGCAGGATCGGCGGCAGGAGCTGCGTTAGCGGTGACTGTCACCCAGACGCAGAAGGCAGATAATGGCGCCGTGAGAGAAAATGCCCGTATTTATAATGCAAGGACATGTGACATGGACAGCCTATGACACATGCCCTTGCTTGTCTGGCAAAAAGTCCACTTAGCTGTGTGTGTGTCTGGGATTGGCTGACATGCTGGCCCGCCCCACTACACGCGCGCTTAGGGAAGGAAGAAAAGAAAAAAATAAATAAATGGCGATCGCCATTACCCCAGCAGCAGTGATTTGAACGCGCAGTCCCCGCACACTATACGCTGAAATTTCATAATGGTGTGAGTCACAGAGTGACTTACACTATTATAGCAAAAAGCCAGCTAGTAATTAGCTTGGCTTTTTGCTGATAGAACCATTCTCGAACGTAATTCAAGCTAACGAACTTTTAGCAAAAAGCTCGAGTTCTTGTTCGATCTAGAACAGCCCCCAAAATCACTCGAACCACGAACTGGAGAACTACGAACCGCGCTCAACTCTACCACTGAGTTAATGTAGATCTGTCTATCTCAGTTTTACATATTAAATACATCACTGAGTCTTCATTTAATCCTGAATAACCTCTGAAGAGCTCTTAGGATTTCACTGCTGCGTAGACTGTATATGAGCGGGTTGACTATGGGCACCATCGTTGTATAAAACGCTGAGAACATCTGCTTGATGGTTACAGTCTGATCTGAGAAAGGCATCATATAATCTACTGAACATGCAGAATAGTAAGTTATCATGACAATGAGGTGGGACAAGCAGGCTTTGAAGGTTTTTTTCCTTCCTTCCTTTGACTTCATGCGTAAGATCACACGGATTATTCTTACATATGACAAAAGGTTGCAGAAAAATGGGAAAACTCCAAACAGCAGAAGCTCAGGATAGATTAGGATAGAAAAGTCGTAGAAGCTACCACAGGATGCATGAAATATGTCTATGGCGTCACAGAAGATGTTATGAATAGGAACAACCTTATTGTAGCACATTTTAAGAAGAAAAAGTATAAATAGTGAAGAATTTAGAAAGGCAAAGATCCAGATAGCAATAACAATCAGGATACAGAATTTCTTGTTCAAGATCCGGTGGTAGGACAAAGGATGGCAAATCGCAACGTATCGGTCAAATCCCATGACGAACAAAAGTATATCCTCTACACCGGCTCCTGTAAAGAAAAAGAACACCTGGGTGAAGCACTCGGGGAAGGATATCAGGTCATTCCCAGATAATAATATATGGAGAAGTTTCGGGGAAACAACTGTGGTGAAGCAAATGTCTATGACGGATAAGTTACAGAAGAATAGATACATGGGGGTGTGGAGATGGACGTCCAGACATATCACTGAAATAACCAAGAAATTCAAAGTGATTCCAATCAAATAAATGGCTGAAAAAATCCCAACAATCAGCGGCTTATCACTGGCTCTTAAAGAGAACGGCAACAAACGAAATGTTATATACGTGCTGTTGTCCATCAGATGATGACAGAAATCTGTAAACAAGAAAGATTTCAGAGAATAAATTATATTTTCAATCGATTTTAAATAACATAGTTTGTAAGGCTGAAGGAAGACCTTATGTCCATCTAGTTCAGCCTATTTTAGTGCCGCTGTTCTGCAGTGTTGAACCAGGGGAAGGCAAAAACCCATAGAGTAGAAGCCAATTTTCCCCATAGGGAAAATGTTCTTTCTCGACTCCTAAGCTTAGTCAACTATCTACCTGTAATATTATGTTATTCATAACCTTCTATACTGTTGCTATCAAGAAAAGCATCCATTCCTCTCCTAAATTCATTCAGTGAGTTGGCCATCACCACTTCCCCAGGAAGAGACTTCCAGAGCCTCGCTGCTCTTACCGTGAAGAACCCTCTTCTATGCTGGTGCAGACATTTTCTTTACTCCAAACAAAGAGAATGCCTCCTTGTTCATGTCACAGTCCTTGGTACAAACAGATCATGGGAGAGATCTCAGTATGGCACCCTGATATACTTGTACATATTTATTAGGTCTCCCCTAAGTCTTCTCTTTTCTAGAGTAAATAGACCTAATTTTGATAACCTTTCTTTATTGTAGTACACCCACTCCATTTATTATCTTACAAAAACAGGAGGACAAAAGAGTAAAGTGCAAATGCATAGTTTATTAAGGAACAACTGGCATGGTTTAAAATTGGCAGCAATCCCAAGCCGGCAATGTGAAGTAGAGTTTGTAAAATACAAATTCAGATTGATATACAAAAGAAGGGGAATCTGAAAAACTGGGTCCTAAAATGTGTCATAATATATGAATGCACAGAAGCACCCCAAATGCAAAGATCATGAATCCAAGGGTTTACACATATATGGATGTACACAAAGAGTCATCTAGACCAGCACTAAATGAATTAAAGTGGTAGAATTATACACTCTGGAAGACCAGAAATATACAATAAAATATCAAAGTTGTACATTTAACAGAGATGCTGGTACAAAATTGTAAAGTCTTCTGAGATGACAGAATACCATTATAAATGCAAAGCCATATCAGTATTAAATGCAGGGATTGACCACAAGGTGGTGCTAACAAATGCTAATGCAAAACCATGGTTATTAGGAACACCAGTGAATACAGACCCACTTAAAGGGGTTGTCCGACATAACAAAAATGTTTGAGTTTAAGCTAATCTGTGCTGTATTGTCATATTAATCACCCCTACATTGTTATTTTTTGTTTTCTAACTTTTGTTCCTCTTGAATTATACCTTTATTCTGTGCAGCTTCTTGTTTACATTCAGCTCCAGCAAACACTGGCCACTTCCTGTGCAAAACCTCCCAGTCACAGCTGGCACCGCCCGGCCTCAGTGTCCAGCCCCTCCCCAGTGTCCATCCGCACCCTCTGCCCGCCCCCTGCACACACATTCCCTGACAGTATTCTTCCCCAGCACTGACCTCTAGTGATGAGCGAGCATGCTTGTAACTACTCGGTACTCGCACGAGTATCGCTGTACTCGGGCTGCTCGGCGGGGACCGAGTAATCTCGCGATACTCGTGCTGTACTCGTGGTCTTCATCCCTGCATGTTGGCGCTCTTTTGAGAGCCAGCCCTCATGCAGGGATTGGCTGGCAGACCACTGCAATGCCACAGCCCTGTTAGTTGTGGAATTGCAGTGATTGGCCGGCCTGCACAGCGTGACCGAGCCTTTATACCGGCGGGCGCGCTGTGCTCTGCTCACAGCTATCCAGACAGTCAGTGCAGGGAGAGTGTCGCTGATTCAGGGAAAGCTTTGCGGCCCTTTATAGCTTTTTCAGTTGCAGGGCTGCAAACAGTGTGACCAAAAGTCCTTCTCAGGACTATTCTAGTTGTATACAGGCAGGCAGGGTATAGCCAGGTCGGAGTACAGTAGCAGAGTCCTTCTCAGGACTATTGTTGCTATATACAGGCAGGGTATAGCCAGGTCGGAATACAGGCTAGTGACCAGAAGAGTCCTTGTCAGGACTATTCTACCAGTATACAGGCAGGCAGGCAGGCAGGCAGGGTATATATAGCCATTCCTAGTGGTGACCGTATACCAGCCTTCATCATATCTGGGGCTGGTGTACACAGTCTAAAACAGTCCAGATAGTGTCTCACTTGTCTGTAATTGTCGCTCCCCAAAAAAACCTGTTAGGTTCTTAGTGCGTCCGTGCTTGGTTTTTAAAACCGCACGTGTGTGCCTGTCGGTGGCAGCGTACAGGTGCACTTGTGTGCAATTTCCACAAACTTTGATATAACGCACAAGTAGTGAATACACGTCAGCACAGCATTGCAAAATGCGCAAGGGCATTGGCAAGGAACAAGGAAGTGGACGTGATGGTGGTGCAGGCAGAGGCCGAGGTCGTGGGCAAGCTCTAATTTTGCCACAACAAAGGGCCACATCTAGTCGCTCGCACGTCCTGTCCCAAATTCTTGGGGACCGCAGCAGTACACCGCTCTTGAACCAAGACCAGTGTCAACAGGTTGTTAGTTGGATAGCAGATAATGCTTCCAGTCAGATTGGCACCACCACAAACACTCTGTCTTCCACACGGTCAAGTGTCAGTAGCCGTGATACTGCACCGCACATTTCTGAACCTGATCCTCCTTCCTACCACCAGGCTGAGTACACGTCCTCCTCGGACATTAATGATCCCATACTTGGACACTCGGAAGAGCTGTTCACGTTTCCATTCACACATTCTGGCCTCTCGCCAGCTCATATTGAAGTGGGTCATGAAGAGATCGTCTGTACAGATGGCCAAATATTTGAGCAGCCACGTTCTCACGAAGTTGGCAACGTGTCTCAACAAGTGGTGGACGATGATGAGACACAATTGTCAGGAAGTCAGGAGGAGGAGCAGGGTGCGGAAGAGGAAGACGACGTGGTGGATGATCCAGTAACTGACCCAACCTGGCAGGAGGATATGCAGAGCGAGGACAGCAGTGCACAGGGGGAGGGAGGCGTAGCATCACAACAGGCAGTAAGAAGCAGGGTGGTGGCCCCAGGCAGAAGTCAGGCAACCGTTCCCCGGAACAACACGACGACACAAGGTGCCTGTACAAATGTTAGGTCTTCCCGAGTCTGGCAGTTTTTTAAGTTGGCTCCAGATGATTCTAAAAAGGCCATTTGCAACACCTGCCGTGCCAGCATCAGCAGGGGTACCAAAACTAGCAGCCTGACCACCACCAGCATGATCAGGCACATGTCAGCCAAGCACCCGACTTTGTGGGAAGTACAACAGAGTCGAGGAGCAGTGCTTGCTGATGTCACTGCTACGTCTTCGCTGGTTGTGCATGCGAGCCAATCCCCTGTCCATGCTGCCTGCGAACAAGCCTCCTCCACTCCTGCACCTGCAGTTGCCTACGCAGAAAGAACACCATCATCAAGCACGTCCTTGTCCCAGCGCAGCGTTCAGTTATCCATTCAGCAAACCTTTGAACGCAGGCGCAAATACACTGCCAACACCCCACATGCCACAGTTCTAAATGCTAACATTTCGCGACTGCTTGCGCTGGAAATGTTGCCTTTTAGGCTGGTGGAGACAGAAGCATTCCGCGACCTGATGGCGGCAGCTGTCCCACGTTACTCGGTCCCCAGCCGCCACTATTTCTCCCGGTGTGCCGTCCCCGCGTTGCATAACCACGTGTCACAAAACATCACACGTGCCCTGAACAACGCTGTTTCACCCAAGGTCCACCTAACCACAGACACGTGGACAAGTGCTTGTGGGCAAGGCCGCTACATCTCGTTGACGGCACACTGGGTTAATATTGTGGAAGCTGGGACCCAGTCTGAGCGAGGGACGGAACACGTCCTTCCCACACCAAGGTTTGCAGGCCCTACCTCAGTCAGTGTTTCACCCACACTCTACAGCTCAGGAATGTCATGCTCTTCAGCCTCCTCCTCCTCCTGCGCATCCTCATCCACTGTACCCTCCACACCAGTCCCAAGCTGGAAGCACTGCAGCACTGCCTCGGCGAAGCGGCAACAGGCTGTGCTGAAGCTAATCTGCATCGGTGACAAACCCCACAATGCAGAAGAGGTGTGGACAGCTCTGAAACAGCAGGCAGATCACTGGCTCACACCTCTGAACCTAAAGCCAGGAAAGGTCGTGTGTGACAATGGCCGGAACCTGGTGGCGGCTTTGAGGCGAGGCCAGCTGACACATGTTCCATGCGTGGCCCATGTGCTCAACCTCGTGGTTCAGCGGTTTATAAAGTCATACCCAGAGCTGTCTGATCTGCTGGTAAAAGTTCGCCGCCTGTCTGCACATTTTCGAAAGTCACCTACTGCTTCAGCCGGCCTTGACGGCTTTCAGCGCCGTTTGCATCTTCCGGCTCACAGACTGGTGTGTGATGTCCCCACGCGTTGGAATTCAACTCTGCACATGTTGGTCAGGATATGTGAGCAGAAGAGGGCAGTTGTTGAGTACCTGCATCACCTAAGCCGTCGGGAAATGGGTCAAACTCCACACATAACACCTGAGGAGTGGAGATGGATGTCAGACCTATGTACCATCCTCCAAAACTTTGAGGACTCCACCAAGATGGTGAGTGGTGATGACGCCATTATTAGCGTCACCATACCGCTACTCTGCCTTCTAAAACGGTCTCTGCTGAAAAACAAACATGATGCATTGCAGGCGGAGCGCGATGAGTTGCAGCAAGAAACAGTAGTGGGTGTGGGTGATAACACACAGCCCAGCCTCGTCTCATCACAACGTGCAGTGGAGGACTATGACGAGGAGGAGGATGAAGACATGGAGCAACTCTCCGGCCAAATTGAGGATATGACATGCACACCAGTCATATCCTCGGTTCAGCGTGGCTGGCCAGAGGACCGGGTAGATGAGGAGGAGGAGGAGGAGGAGGAGGAGGAGGACAGCATGTTCAGTCATCTTGTTGGTCAGGCTACTGAAGTCCTGGCTGTTAAGAGTCTGGCTCACATGGCTGACTTTATGGTAAGCTGCCTGTCTCGTGACCCTCGCGTTAAGAACATCTTGGCCGACAATCATTACTGGTTGGTAACACTGTTAGACCCACGCTACAAGGAGAACTTTTTGTCTCTTATTCCCGTGGAGGAGAGGTCAACCAAAATGCAGCAGTTCCGGAAGGCCATAGTCACGGAAGTAGGCAAAGCATTCCCCTCACAAAACGCTAGCGGCATAGGTCAGGAATCAGTGGACAACCGAGGCGTACAGCCGAGAGAGGCACAAGTCCAATCCGCCAGAGGTAGGGGAACAGTCTTTAAGATGTGGGACAGTTTTCTCAGCCCCTCACGTACCACAGCCCCTGAGGTGCGGGGTAGTGCCACAAGAAATCCTAAGTTTGCCCAGATGCTGAAGGAGTACCTTGCAGATCGAACAACTGTACTCCGACATTCCTCTGTGCCTTACAATTATTGGGTATCCAAGCTGGACACGTGGCATGAATTGGCTCTCTACGCCTTGGAAGTCCTGGCCTGCCCTGCCCCTAGCGTTTTGTCAGAGCGTGTTTTTAGTGCTGCAGGTGGAATCATTACAGATAAACGCACCCGCCTGTCAACTGAAAATGCTGACAGGCTGACTCTGATCAAGATGAACAAGGGTTGGATTGGGCCAGACTTCACCACACCACCAGCAAATGAGAGCGGAATTTAAAGTTTGCCATGTACCTCCACTCACCCATGGGTACACACTTCTGGACTTTGGATAATCGCTGGACTGCTCCTCCTTCTCCTCATGCGCCACCATGATGACCGTTACAAATTGCAATACTTAGGCCTTTGTTTCAGGTATACCCCCAGTGGTAAATTTTTTCGCCCATTCTTTGCAGAATGGACATTACAACGACAGGAGACCCGCTCCTTTGCAATGGGAACAATGTTTTGAGGCCCTCATGCACGTCTCTACCCAGGGACAACGTGGAGCCTCCCAATTTTTGGCTGCCCTGCCTAAGGGCTATACTATAATACACCCACTTCCTGACAATGGACACTTAATGTTTTGAGGCCCTCATGCACGTCTCTACCCAGGGACAACGTGGAGCCTCTCAATTTTTGGCTGCCCTGCCAAAGGGCTATACTATAATACACCCACTTCCTTACAATGGGCACTTCAAGTTTACAGGCCCTCATGCACGTCTCTATCCAGGGACAATGTGGAGCCTCTCAATTTTTGGCTGCCCTGCCTAAGGGCTATACTATAATACACCCACTTCCTGACAATGGACACTTAATGTTTTGAGGCCCTCATGCACGTCTCTACCCAGGGACAATGTGGAGCCTCTCAATTTTTGGCTGCCCTGCCAAAGGGCTATACTACAATAGACCCACTTCCTTACAATGGGCACTTCAAGTTTACAGGCCCTCATGCACGTCTCTACCCAGGGACAATGTGGAGCCTCTCAATTTTTGGCTGCCCTGCCAAAGGGCTATACTATAATAGACCCACTTCCTTACAATGGGCACTTCAAGTTTACAGGCCCTCATGCACGTTTCTATCCAGGGACAATGTGGAGCCTCTCAATTTTTGGCTGCCCTGCCAAAGGGCTATACTACAATAGACCCACTTCCTTACAATGGGCACTTCAGGTTTACAGGCCCTCATGCACGTCTCTACCCAGGGACAACGTGGAGCCTCCCAATTTTTGGCTGCCCTGCCAAAGGGCTATACTATAATACACCCACTTCCTTACAATGGGCACTTCAAGTTTACAGGCCCTCATGCACGTCTCTATCCAGGGACAACGTGGAGCCTCTCAATTTTTGGCTGCCCTGCCAAAGGGCTATACTACAATAGACCCACTTCCTTACAATGGGCACTTCAAGTTTACAGGCCATCATGCACGTCTCTATCCAGGGACAATGTGGAGCCTCTCAATTTTTGCCTGCCCTGCCAAAGGGCTATACTACAATAGACCCACTTCCTTACAATGGGCACTTCAGGTTTACAGGCCCTCATGCACGTCTCTATGCAGGGGCATTGGTGAACCTCACAATTTTGGACTGCCCTGGCAAAGGAAAATACTACAAAGACTCACTTCCTCAAAATGGGCACATTAGACTCAGAGGCCTTCATGTACGTCTCTTCTCAGGGACATCGGAGTGCCACACAATGTTTTCACGTAAAATCTTTCATGTATTAATCTCAAAAAGTAACATACACCAGCTCTATCTCACTATTGGGTATGTGCCCTTAACATTTCCGCCATGAAAAATCATTTTGGGGTCATTTTGGAAGGTTTTCTGGTGAGTCCGTAAAAATGGCGTGAAACGCGGACAACGTTGTTCACAGCTGTGACTTTTCAGTGATAAATGCTTCAAGGGGTCTTCCCCATGCTGTTGCCATGTCATTTGAGCACTCTTCTGAGACTTTTGTGACATTTTTAGGGTTTCTACATGCTGCCGGGGGGTCATTTCACAAAAATACTCGGGTCTCCCATAGGATAACATTGGGCTCGTTGCTCGGCCCGAGCCTCGAGCACCCGAGCTTTTTAGTACTCGCTCATCACTACTGACCTCTCATCACTACACGGCAGGACACTACACGGCAGATCACTACAGGGCAGCACACTACAGGGCAGCACACTACAGGGCAGCACACTACAGGGCAGCACATTACAGGACACTACAAGGCAGCACATTACAGGACACTACAGGACAGGACACTACAGGGCAGCACATTACAGGGCACTACAGGGCAGCACATTACAGGGCACTACAGGGCAGGACACTACAGGGCAGCACATTACAGGACACGACAGGACAGATCACTACAGGGCAGCACATTACAGGACAGGACAGGACACTACAGGGCATCACATTACAGGGCACTACAGGGCAGCACATTACAGGACAGGACAGGACACTACAGGGCATCACATTACAGGGCACTACAGGGCAGCACATTACAGGGCACTACAGGGCAGGACACTACAGGGCACTACAGGGCAGCACATTACAGGACACTACAGGACAGATCACTACAGGGCAGCACATTACAGGACACTACAGGACAGGACACTACAGGGCAGCACATTACAGGGCACTACAGGGCAGCACATTACAGGGCACTACAGGGCAGCACACTACAGGGCACTACAGGGCAGCACACTACAGGGCACTACAGGGCAGCACATTACAGGGCACTACAGGGCAGCACACTACAGGGCACTACAGGGCAGCACATTACAGGGCACTACAGGGCAGCACACTACAGGGCACTACAGGGCAGCACACTACAGGGCACTACAGGGCAGCACACTACAGGGCAGCACACTACAGGGCAGCATATTACAGGACACTACAAGGCAGCACATTACAGGACACTACAGGACAGATCACTACAGGGCAGCACATTACAGGACACTACAGGACAGGACACTACAGGGCAGCACATTACAGGGCACTACAGGGCAGGACACTACAGGGCAGCACATTACAGGGCACTACAGGGCAGCACACTACAGGGCAGCACATTACAGGGCACTACAGGGCAGGACACTACAGGGCAGCACATTACAGGACACTACAAGGCAGATCACTACAGGGCAGCACATTACAGGACACTACAGGACAGGACACTACAGGGCAGCACATTACAGGACACTACAGGACAGGACACTACAGGGCAGCACATTACAGGACACTACAGGACAGGACACTACAGGGCAGCACATTACAGGACACTACAGGACAGGACACTACAGGGCAGCACATTACAGGGCACTACAGGGCAGGACACTACAGGGCACTATAGGGCAGCACACTACAGGGCACTACAGGGCAGCACACTACAGGGCACTACAGGGCAGCACATTACAGGGCACTACAGGGCAGCACACTACAGGGCACTACAGGGCAGCACATTACAGGGCACTACAGGGCAGCACACTACAGGCCACTACAGGGCAGCACATTACAGGACATGACACTACAGGGCAGCACATTACAGGACACTACAAGGCAGCACACCTCAGGGCACTACAGGGCAGCACATTACAGGGCACTACAGGGCAGCACACTACAGGGCACTACAGGGCAGCACATTACAGGGCACTACAGGGCAGCACACTACAGGGCACTACAGGGCAGCACATTACAGGACAGGACACTACAGGGCAGCACATTACAGGACACTACAAGGCAGCACATTACAGGACACTACAGGACAGATCACTACAGGGCAGCACATTACAGGACACTACAGAACAGGACACTACAGGGCAGCACATTACAGGGCACTACAGGGCAGCACACTACAGGGCAGCACATTACAGGGCACTACAGGACAGGACACTACAGGGCAGCACATTACAGGACACTACAGGACAGGACACTACAGGGCAGCACATTACAGGGCACTACAGGGCAGCACACTACAGGGCACTACAGGGCAGCACATTACAGGGCACTACAGGGCAGCACACTACAGGGCACTACAGGGCAGCACATTACAGGACACTACAGGACATATCACTACAGGGCAGCACATTACAGGACACTACAGGACAGGACACTACAGGGCAGCACATTACAGGGCACTACAGGGCAGCACATTACAGGGCACTACAGGGCAGCACACTACAGGGCACTACAGGGCAGCACACTACAGGGCACTACAGGGCAGCACATTACAGGGCACTACAGGGCAGCACACTACAGGGCACTACAGGGCAGCACATTACAGGGCACTACAGGGCAGCACACTACAGGGCACTACAGGGCAGCACACTACAGGGCAGCACACTACAGGGCAGCATATTACAGGACACTACAAGGCAGCACATTACAGGACACTACAGGACAGATCACTACAGGGCAGCACATTACAGGACACTACAGGACAGGACACTACAGGGCAGCACATTACAGGGCACTACAGGGCAGCACACTACAGGGCAGCACATTACAGGGTACTACAGGGCAGGACACTACAGGGCAGCACATTACAGGACACTACAGGACAGGACACTACAGGGCAGCACATTACAGGACACTACAGGACAGGACACTACAGGGCAGCACATTACAGGACACTACAGGACAGGACACTACAGGGCAGCACATTACAGGGCACTACAGGGCAGGACCCTACAGGGCACTACAGGGCAGCACACTACAGGGCACTACAGGACAGGACACTACAGGGCAGCACATTACAGGGCACTACAGGGCAGCACACTACAGGGCAGCACATTACAGGGCACTACAGGGCAGGACACTACAGGGCAGCACATTACAGGACACTACAGGACAGCACATTACAGGACAGGACACTACAGGGCAGCACATTACAGGACACTACAAGGCAGCACACTACAGGGCACTACAGGGCAGCACATTACAGGGCACTACAGGGCAGCACACTACAGGGCACTACAGGGCAGCACATTACAGGACAGGACACTACAGGGCAGCACATTACAGGACACTACAAGGCAGCACATTACAGGACACTACAGGACAGATCACTACAGGGCAGCACATTACAGGACACTACAGGACAGGACACTACAGGGCAGCACATTACAGGGCACTACAGGGCAGGCCACTACAGGGCAGCACATTACAGGGCACTACAGGGCAGGACATCACAGGGCAGCACATTACAGGACACTACAGGACAGGACACTACAGGGCAGCACATTACAGGACACTACAGGACAGGACACTACAGGGCAGCACATTACAGGACACTACAGGACAGGACACTACAGGGCAGCACATTACAGGGCACTACAGGGCAGGACACTACAGGGCAGCACATTACAGGACACTACAGGACAGGACACTACAGGGCAGCACATTACAGGACACTACAGGACAGGACACTACAGGGCAGCACATTACAGGACACTACAGGACAGGACACTACAGGGCAGCACATTACAGGGCACTACAGGGCAGGACACTACAGGGCACTACAGGGCAGCACACTACAGGGCACTACAGGGCAGCACACTACAGGGCACTACAGGGCAGCACATTACAGGGCACTACAGGGCAGCACACTACAGGGCACTACAGGGCAGCACATTACAGGGCACTACATGGCAGCACACTATAGGGCACTACAGGGCAGCACATTACAGGACAGGACACTACAGGGCAGCACATTACAGGACACTACAAGGCAGCACACTACAGGGCACTACAGGGCAGCACATTACAGGGCACTACAGGGCAGCACACTACAGGGCACTACAGGGCAGCACATTACAGGACAGGACACTACAGGGCAGCACATTACAGGACACTACAAGGCAGCACATTACAGGACACTACAGGACAGATCACTACAGGGCAGCACATTACAGGACACTACAGGACAGGACACTACAGGGCAGCACATTACAGGGCACTACAGGGCAGCACACTACAGGGCAGCACATTACAGGGCACTACAGGACAGGACACTACAGGGCAGCACATTACAGGACACTACAGGACAGGAGACTACAGGGCAGCACATTACAGGGCACTACAGGGCAGCACACTACAGGGCACTACAGGGCAGCACATTACAGGGCACTACAGGGCAGCACACTACAGGGCACTACAGGGCAGGACACTACAGGGCAGCACATTACAGGACACTACAGGGCAGGGCACTACAGGGCAGCGCACTACACTACAGCATTGCAAATAACAGCCCCACATCGGGCTCTGCACCCCACACCACATCGGGCTCTGCACCCCACACCACATCGGGCTCTGCACCCCACACCACATCGGGCTCTGCACCGCATACACACACATCGGGCTGTGCACCGCATACACAAACATACATACACACACACACACACATCGGGCTATGCACCACACACACACACACACACACACACCACCCCATAGGGAGTACATACTCACCCGTCATCGGTCCCCGCCGCTCCTGCACGTTCACGCGCTGTCTGTGCTCTAGACATATTAGCACAGTGGGGACGTCACCGCTGTGCTGAAGAGAGCTCAGACAGCGTGCAAGATGAGAAGCAGCGCTGCGCTGCTTCTCATCAGCACTTTCAAATGTACCGGCATCGGTGATCTGTGATGCCGGTATATTTGAATGTGTGATCCTGAGCAGGGGGGCCGGTGCTGGAGCTGACACCATGGCAGCCGCCGCCAGGCCCCGCCGCCAGGTCACGGACCCCCACAGCAGTGCAGGGGGAGGTGCGGGGGAATGTGTGGGAGGGTACAGGGAAGGGGGCGGGGCTCATCACACTGTACAGCCCAGCAGGGAGGCGACATGCTGTTTCCACATTTGCATGTCAACATGGCCCTGCCCATGTAGACGTGCAATGACCGGAAGCAGCAAAATCGCGGCAGGAGCGGTCACATGACCGCTCTGAGCCGGGGAGAGGGGCTGACAGCAGGGCAGGTAAGTGGTCTCTATCTACTTACCTGCCCCAATGTAGCCCAATAGGGAAATAATAAAAAAAAGCAAATTAAGCCGGATAACCCCTTTAAGTAAATGACATACCCATAAGGGTTACAAAACGGGCTTGGGGAGCAGCAGAGAGGACCCCCTGGAGAAAGAGCCCCGACGCAGCGTTTCACGATCCAGCGGGTAAGATAATTTCATCAGGGGGGAAGAATGGAACAACATCCAGCAGCCATATGCATTTAAATATGGCGCTTGGTCGCTCCAGCTGCTCCGCCCCCACTGCGTCACGCAAGTGAACCAATCGCAGCCGGTCTCGACGCCGTCAGCTGTTAATGCCCCTAATCGGTAGCGCGCATGCGCGGTAAACGGAGACGCGTCACCCGGAGACCGCACATGCGCGCAGGCGATGGTGACGCCGACAGAGCCGGGCCAGCAAGCCACTGATGTATTATGACACATTTTAGGACACAGTTTTTCAGATTCCCCTTCTTTTGTATATCAATCTGAATTTGTATTTTACAAACTCTACTTCACATTGCCGGCTTGGGATTGCTGCCAATTTTAAACCATGCCAGTTGTTCCTTAATAAACTATGCATTTGCACTTTACTCTTTTGTCCTCCTGTTTTTGTAATGCCTTGAGTGTGCTATACAGGTGCCATGTTTGGTCTGCCTGTTTTTCTATTTTTTGGTTGATCTCTGTATTAACATTTATTATCTTAGTAGCCCACCTCTGAATCCTTTCAAGTTCAGTAATGTCTTTCTTGAGCACCGGTGACCAAAATTGCACACAGTAGTCCAAGTGTGGTCTGACGAGTGATTTGTACAGAGGGAGAATTATGTCTTCATCTCGTGCCCCCAGACCTCTTCTAATGCATCCCATCACCCTATTTGCTTTGGTGGCAGCTGCCTGACACTGGGCATGGGCACTCCAATTTAGCTTCTTATTGATTAAGATGCCTAAGTCTTTTCCATGTTTGATTTCCCCAGCAGTTTTCCATTTAGTAAGTAATCGTAGCATCTGTTTCTCTTTCCCATGTGCATAACCTTACATTTACAGTTAGGTCCAGAAATATTTGGACAGTGACACAAGTTTTGTTATTTTAGCTGTTTACAAAAACATGTTCAGAAATACAATTATATATATAATATGGGCTGAAAGTGCACACTCCCAGCTACAATATGAGAGTTTTCACATCCAAATCGGAGAAAGGGTTTAGGAATCATAGCTCTGTAATGCATAGCCTCCTCTTTTTCAAGGGACCAAAAGCAATTGGACAAGGGACTCTAAGGGCTGCAATTAACTCTGAAGGCGTCTCCCTCGTTAACCTGTAATCAATGAAGTAGTTAAAAGGTCTGGGGTTGATTACAGGTGTGTGGTTTTGCATTTGGAAGCTGTTGCTGTGACCAGACAACATGCGGTCTAAGGAACTCTCAATTGAGGTGAAGCAGAACATCCTGACGCTGAAAAAAAAGAAAAAATACATCAGAGAGATAGCAGACATGCTTGGAGTAGCAAAATCAACAGTCGGGTACATTCTGAGAAAAAAGGAATTGACTGGTGAGCTTGGGAACTCAAAAAGGCCTGGGCGTCCATGGATGACAACAGTGGTGGATGATCGCTGCATACTTTCTTTGGTGAAGAAGAACCCGTTCACAACATCAACTGAAGTCCAGAACACTCTCAGTGAAGTAGGTGTATCTGTCTCTAAGTCAACAGTAAAGAGAAGACTCCATGAAAGTAAATACAAAGGGTTCACATCTAGATGCAAACCATTCATCAATTCCAAAAATAGACAGGCCAGAGTTAAATTTGCTGAAAAACACCTCAGGAAGCCAGCTCAGTTCTGGAAAAGTATTCTATGGACAGATGAGACAAAGATCAACCTGTACCAGAATGATGGGAAGAAAAAAGTTTGGAGAAGAAAGGGAACGGCACATGATCCAAGGCACACCACATCCTCTGTAAAACATGGTGGAGGCAACGTGATGGCATGGGCATGCATGGCTTTCAATGGCACTGGGTCACTTGTGTTTATTGATGACATAACAGCAGACAAGAGTAGCCGGATGAATTCTGAAGTGTACCGGGATATACTTTCAGCCCAGATTCAGCCAAATGCCGCAAAGTTGATCGGTCGGCGCTTCATAGTACAGATGGACAATGACCCCAAGCATACAGCCAAAGCTACCCAGGAGTTCATGAGTGCAAAAAAGTGGAACATTCTGCAATGGCCAAGTCAATCACCAGATCTTAACCCAATTGAGCATGCATTTCACTTGCTCAAATCCAGACTTAAGACGGAAAGACCCACAAACAAGCAAGACCTGAAGGCTGCGGCTGTAAAGGCCTGGCAAAGCATTAAGAAGGAGGAAACCTAGCGTTTGGTGATGTCCATGGGTTCCACACTTAAGGCAGTGATTGCCTCCAAAGGATTCGCAACAAAATATTGAAAATAAAAATATTTTGTTTGGGTTTGGTTTATTTGTCCAATTACTTTTGACCTCCTAAAATGTGGAGTGTTTGTAAAGAAATGTGACAATTCCTACAATTTCTATCAGATATTTTTGTTCAAACCTTCAAATTAAACGTTACAATCTGCACTTGAATTCTGTTGTAGAGGTTTCATTTCAAATCCAATGTGGTGGCATGCAGAGCCCAACTAGCGAAAATTGTGTCACTGTCCAAATATTTCTGGACCTAACTGTATCTGTGTTAAACCTCATTTGCCATTTTTCAGCCAAATTCTCCAATTTACTCAAATCTGTCTGTAGATGCAAACTGTCCTCCTTTGTGTTAATTACCTTACATAGCTTTGTATCATCTGCAAATACTGATATTTTACTCTGTAAGCCAGACCCCGGATAATTAATAATTATATTAAATAGTAGAGAGCCCAATACAGACCCTGTGGTACCCCACTAGTAACCCTGGCCCAATTTGAGTATGCACCATTTATAACTACTCTTTGCTTCCTATCACTAAGCCAGCTACCTCCCCATCTACACACATTGTCCCCGAGCCCAAGCTTTCTCCTTTTACTTACTAAACTTTTATGTGGGACAGAAGTGGAGATAAATGACATCCAATGATTCCCTTTGGTCCATTTGAGAGCTTACATCCCCGTAGAAGCTGATCAGGTTAGTGTGACAGGAGCGATCCTTCATAATTCATGCTGATATGGAGTCAAGCATTTATTAAAATTGAGATATCCCACAATAGTATCCCTTAAAATCCCTTCAAACATTTTAACCACAACAGATGTTAAGCTTACCGGCCTATAGTTTCCAGGTTCCCTTCTACACCCCTTTTAGAATAATGGTACCACATTTGCTAGCCGCCAATCCGGTGGAAATATTGGGAGTAAATTGATAATTCTCTGAATACATTGTTAACGTAATTGTTGAAAACTGCACAAATGATAACACTTTCTAAAATTCAACAACAACGCAAAAAACAAATATTAAAAAATCGAGGATATTAAAAAAAATGTTTTCACTAGGTTCAAGAGGTTGTCTTAAAATTTTTGGCACGTTAGTCAAGAATATAAAGTTCTGACTCTAAAGGGGGCTTTACATGCAGCGACAACGCTAGCGATGTCGCTGGTGAAAGCACCCGCTCCCGTTAGTTGTGCATCACGGGCAAATCGCTGCCCGTGGCGCACAACATCGTTTGGACCCGTCACACGGACTTACCTGACTAGCGACGTCGCTGTGGCCGGCGAACCGCCTCCTTTCTAAGGGAACTTGTAGAGCTTTAGGGGGAAAAAGCGCAATAGGGTCTTACCCGGTATGAGGGTAGAGAGACAGAAAGAGGTACACTCACCTGGAGAGGTTGTGCAAGTCACAACTCTTTATGATCGCATGTGAGTGCCTTTTTGTGGTTTAGCAGCGGCCCCGGAATGCAGTATATAATATATACATATATACATATATGATTTCTTTTCCTGAGGAAGGAGACGGAGATGTCTCTGAAACGCGTAGAATTATGAAATAAAGGAAATCTTTTTCATCTACAGCATCAGTGGTTTTTAGCGCAGCATTTAAACCGGTTTTCTCTTTACCTGACCTATATATTATATCCTTTCTAAGGGGGAGGTTCGTTTGGCGTCACAGCGGCATCACTAAGCGGCCGCCCAATAGAAGCAGAGGGGTGGAGAGAGCGGCCGGAATATCCCGCCCACGTCCTTCCTTTCTCATTGTGGGTGGCCGCAGGTACGGTGTTGTTCCTCGTTCCTGAGGTGCCACACATAGCGATGTGTGCTGCCGCAGGAACGACGAACAACCTGCGTCCTCAATAACCAACGATTTTTTGAAAATGAACGACGTGTCAACGATGGGCGATTTGGTGAGTTTTTTCCATCGCCAACGGCCGTTCGTTGGTGTCTCACGCAATGACGTCGCTATCAATGCCGGATTTGTGTCACTGAATCCGTGACCCCAACGATATATTGTTAGATACGTCGTTGCGTGTAATGGGGCCTTTAGATATAGAAATTGTACAGCTGATATACCGTCATTACAATCCTGATCCTCCGCTCATGAGCTGTACCTGTTATTGGGAGCTGTGGGTTTCCAGTCCTGCCAGACACAGATGAGACCTTGGTGACTTTATCTAGCAGAACACATCAGATCCCTGGTTACATCTAAGAAAAAATAAAGATAGTGAGATGGAACGCAGCGTTGTGTGGCACACTCCTGGTCTTGTGCTAGGAATGAGTTCTTAATACTTGGCTTTTATAATACATGATCCAAAAACAAAAGGAGGAAAAAACTATAGAAATATCTAACAATATCCCACGAGGAAATTTCCCTGTGGTTGTGATTTCAATAATTACATCATAGTAATAAAGAAATCATTTTTACTTTTAGTGCAATCATCTTTAAACAACCTAAGCTAAACTTTTATAATTCCCATCTAATGGTTGAGTTTTGGAGTTTATCAATGTGCAATATTGCTGTCTGGGATGGGGAGGTATTGATTAAGTATTGTTGGAAGCGTTACAAGATCCAGTGCCCAACCATCTGGGTGTCACTAGCAACTGGCTGTCACATTCGCCGCTGTGGATGGTTCTGTGGCAAGCAAAAGTGAACCCACTGGACCACAGGGAAACCCCGGATCTACCCTTTCCATGAGGTAGAGAACCAGGACTTTGGCAGCTGACCCCCAGAACAGGTGTGGATACATGAGCAAACAGAGCTGAGTCTCAAATGCCGGGTGGCTTAAGGTGGACAGCACAGGCAGGACAGACAGGCAAATTCTCTAGTGCCAAAAGGGTAGGCAGAGTCCAGGTACAGGCAGGACAGGACTGGAACCAGATGCCAACAGGCATGATAGGCTGGTAACAAAGTACAGGCAGAACAGGACTGGAAACAGGAGCCAACAAGCAAGATGGGCTGGTAGCAAGGTACAGGCAGGACATGTCTGGAACCAGGTGCCAACATGCAGGATGGGCTGGTAGCCAGGTATGGGCAGGACAGTGCTGTAACCAGATGCCAACAGGCAGGGTGGACTAGTAGCTAGGTACAAGTAGAACAGAACTGGTACCAGGTGCCAACAGGCAGGATGGGCTGGTAGCCAGGTACGGGCAGGGCAAGACTGGAACTAGATGACAACAGGCAGGATGGGCTGGTAGCCAGGTACAGGCAGGGCAAGACTGGAACTAGATGCCAACAGGCAGGATGGACTAATAGCCAGGTACGGGCAGGACTGGCTGGACCCAGGTACCAACAGGCAGGATGGACTAGTAGGCAGGTACGGGCAGAACAGGCTGGACCTAGGTACCAATAGGCAAGACGGGCTGGTACCAGGTACAGGACAGGATGGGAAAGGACCAAGCTGGAACAGGCACAGGCAGGACAGGACGCACAGGGTGACCTGACACCTGACTAAACAGAACAAACTGACTAACAGGATTTATGGTGTTGAACAGGCAACTCCTCTAGTGAGAGATTGCCTTAAATACCCAGTGCCTCTCAGCAATAGCCCTTTAAGAGAGGGGTAGCAGTGTACGCGCATCCCCGAGGAGTGCTCCCGGAGGTCCTGTGACATGCGCACAGACTCCAGGAGGCAAGCGGAGGTGGAACCATGTGGAGGAGTGAGCAGGGTATCCATGCAGCGTAGTAGGAGCCGGCCGCAGAGGTGAGTCAGACCACGTCACTGCAGGTGGGGAGAGGCAGGAATGCAGCATTACACTGGCATTGTTGCAGTGTTTCATCATCATTATAACTGCCATGCAAAATATTCACCATGAAAGACATGTAGTGTTCCTGGCTACAATTACTTCTCCTTGAGTTGATTGTGGTCTACACCTTACCACACAACAATTCCAAGGTACATCCCACAGTCTTTACCATGTTAAGAAAGAGAAGTTTTGTTTAAGAATTGCATCCAGATATCTTCCAATTTCAGACTTGTCATCTCCATAGGGAATAGGTAAAGTTTCCCAAAAGTAGTGACATAATAATGCTCCCTCCACTGTAATTCACTATGTTTCCTAATTCTACTTGACAAGTAGATTTCCAGGAACAAATTTGCTCCTCAATGCAGAGGAGCGACTCTTTACTGTATGGCTCTGCCTATCCTTGGTTCTGAGTTGTAGGACAAAATTGCAAAGCTTTAGCTTAAACACACATGAAAATAGTGATAGCAAGAAGGGAAAGCCTTGTTGTGGTTGGCCACCGGGAGATGTCCATTGAGAAGAATGTGGACATCTTTGTGGCTCCATATGTGAACAAAAATATTCTTTTCAAAGACACATCATAAGTTTTCATCATGGCAAAAATATATATAAAAATTCAACATATTCACTACACTAAAGGACCCGTTACACACAATGACATCGCTAACGAGATGTCGTTGGGGTCACGGAATTCGTGACGCACATCCGGCCTCGTTAGCGATATCATTGTGTGTTAAACGTATGAACGACCGCTAACTATCAAAAATACTCACCTAATCGTTGATCGTTGACACGTCGTCCATTTCCCAAATGTCGTTACTCGTGCAGGACACAGGTTGTTCATCGTTCCTGAGGCAGCAAACATCACTACGTGTGACACCACAAGAACGACGAACAACATCGTAGCTTCGTTCTCCGGCAACGAGGTGGGCATGACTTCCATGCGGCTGCTCTCCGCCCCTCCACTTCAACTGGACGCCTGCCGTGTGACGTCGCTGTGACGCCGCACGAACCGCTCCCTTAGAGAAGAGGCTGTTTGCCGGCCACAGCGATGTTGCTAGGAAGGTAAGTACGTGTAATGGGTACTAGCGATATTGTGCGCCACGGGCAGCGATTTGCCTGTGACGCACAAACGACGGGGGCGGGTGCTTTCACGAGCAAAGCTTTCACGTGTAAAGCCCCCTTAAGTCAATTTATATAGGCTTTAGTAAAGGTTTGTAACTAGCGATGAATGAACCCATGGAATTTCAGTTCAGTGGGATCAGTTGAACGTTAGATGAAGTTTAGTTTGGGACCTGGATTTAACCTGAGCCCCATTGGAAGTCATCAAATGGCATTTCAGATCTTCGCCCATATACAACCCGCCGTAAAAAGAAACTTTCTGGGGTAGGGTGAGCGGAGTTTTTTCATTTTTTGCTTGGTGCACACTACATCCTAAAAAGAGCCACTCCTTGGCTAGGTCCTTCCCGGAGGGATATCTGGCTATTTTCTGTGTTGAGACTAGAGTTGAGCGCGGTTCGTGGTTCGTGGTTCTCCAGTTCTAGGCTCGAGTGATTTTTGGGCTGTTCGAGATCGAACTAGAACTCGAGCTTTTTGCTAAAAGCTCGATAGTTCTAGATACGTTCGAGAACGGTTCTAGCAGCAAAAAGCAGGGCTTTTTACAGCTACAGTGAGCAGGAGCCATCGCTGGCAGCCTGCCACAAGCTGGTAACCAAGATAAACATCCAAGCAAAGCGCTTTGGTTAGTAACCCGATGTTTATCTTAGTTACGTGCAGGAAGCCCACACTTTCCCGCTCAGCTCGCTCCACCCCCTCCTGCCCGCGGCATGTACACATACATACACATACACAAACACACACACACACACACACATCCACCCCCCCCCCCCCGCCCGCCCGCCCGCTCGCTCGCTCGCTCGGCTTACCTGCGGTGATGAAGTCCCGCCATCCCGACCTCAGCGCTGTCACTGTCCTCCATGGCCGCCGCTTGTCACATCACCTATCGCTTCCGACCCGAGACTGACACTGGCGGTGACGTCACGGACCTCTCGCGATACTTGATGTGAAGGCGCCGGTCATTGACCTCAGTGACAGGGGCTGTCAGTGTGCTGGAGATCAGCGCAGGTAATGTACCTCACTGACAGCATCACTTGTCACCCCCCTGCAGTGACCTGGGCTGACCCATTGATGTTAGCTCAGGTCACTGCACTGCTCTCCCAGCCAATGGGGAACATCCTGCTCTTCATTGACTGGGACAGTGTGCATCGTCATGGCAACCCCTTGGATTACACCAGACCTGGATTTGTTTTTCAATCTAATAAATTGGTTAAAGAGGGAATGTTTTGGGGAGTGTTTTTTCAAATAAAAATGTGTTTGTCGTGTATTTTTTTTTTATTACTGACTGGGTTGGTGATGTCGGGTATCTGATAGACGCCTGACCTCACCAACCCCAGGGCTTGATGCCAGGTGACATTACACATCTGGTATTAACCCCAAATATTACCCCGTTTGCCACCGCACCAGGGCGCGGGATGAGCTGGGGCGAAGCACCAGGATTGGCGCATCTAATGGATGCGCCACTTCTGGGGCGGCTGCGGCCTGCTATTTTTAGGCTGGGGAGATTCCAATAACCATGGACCTCCCTAGTCTTAGAATATCAGGCCCCAGCTGTCTGCTTTACCTTGGCTGGTGATCCAATTTTGGGGGACCCCTACGTGTTTTTTTTTTTAATTATTTATTTAATTTAAAATAACAGCGTGGGGTGCCCTCAGTTTTGGATTACCAGCCAAGGTGAGGTTGCCAGCTGTGGTCTGCAGGCTGCAGCCGTCTGCTTTACCCTAGCTGGCTACAAAACTAGGGGGAACCCTATGTCATTTTTTTTTCATTTTTTTGGCTAAATACAAAGCTAAGCACCCCTTAGTGCCACATGAAAGGTACCAAAGGGTGTTCCACTTTTTCTCCATTTTTTTCTCCACTTTCTCTCCACTTTTTCTCCACTTTTTCTCCACTTTTTCTCCACTTTTTCTCCACTGTTTTCTCCACTTTTTCTCCTCTTATGCTCCACTTTTTCTCCACTTTTTCTCCACTTTTTCTCCACTTTTTCTCCACTTTTTCTCCTCTTAATCTCCACTTTTTCTCCTCTTATGCTCCACTTTTTCTCCACTTTTTCTCCACTTTTTCTCCACGTTTTCTCCACTTTTTTCTCCACTTTTTCTCCTCTTATGCTCCACTTTTTCTCCACTTTTTCTCCACTTTTTCTCCACTTTTTCTCCACGTTTTCTCCACGTTTTCTCCACTTTTTTCTCCACTTTTTCTCCTCTTATGCTCCACTTTTTCTCCTCTTAATCTCCACTTTTTCTCCACTTTTTCTCCACTTTTTCTCCACTTTTTCTCCACTTTTTCTCCACTTTTTTCTCCACTTTTTCTCCACTTTTTCTCCTCTTATGCTTTACTTTTTCTCCACTTTTTCTCCACTTTTTCTCCACTTTTTCTCCTCTTATGCTCCACTTTTTCTCCACTTTTTCTCCACTTTTTCTCCTCTTATGCTCCACTTTTTTCTCCACTTTTTCTCCTCTTATGCTCCACTTTTTCTCCACTTTTTCTCCACTTTTTCTCCTCTTAATCTCCACTTTTTCTCCACTTTTTCTCCACTTTTTCTCCACTTTTTCTCCACTTTTTCTCCACTTTTTTCTCCACTTTTTCTCCTCTTATGCTCCACTTTTTCTCCACTTTTTCTCCACTTTTTCTCCTCTTATGCTCCACTTTTTCTCCACTTTTTCTCCACTTTTTCTCCTCTTATGCTCCACTTTTTTCTCCACTTTTTCTCCTCTTATGCTCCACTTTTTCTCCACTTTTTCTCCACTTTTTCTCCTCTTATGCTCCACTTTTTCTCCACTTTTTCTCCACTTTTTCTCCATTTTTTTCTCCACTTATTCTCCACTTTTTCTCCTCTTATTCTCCACTTTTTCTCCACTTTTTCTCCACTTTTTCTCCTCTTATTCTCCACTTTTTCTCCACTTTTTCTCCACTTTTTCTCCATTTTTTTCTCCACTTTCTCCACTTTTTCTCCACTTTTTTCTCCACGTTTTCTCCTCTTATGCTCCACTTTTTCTCCTCTTAATCTCCACTTTTTCTCCACTTTTTCTCCACTTTTTCTCCACTTTTTTCTCCACTTTTTCTCCTCTTATGCTCCACTTTTTCTCCACTTTTTCTCCACTTTTTCTCCACTTTTTCTCCTCTTAATCTCCACTTTTTCTCCTCTTATGCTCCACTTTTTCTCCACTTTTTCTCCACTTTTTCTCCACGTTTTCTCCACTTTTTTCTCCACTTTTTCTCCTCTTATGCTCCACTTTTTCTCCACTTTTTCTCCACTTTTTCTCCACGTTTTCTCCACGTTTTCTCCACTTTTTTCTCCACTTTTTCTCCTCTTATGCTCCACTTTTTCTCCACTTTTTCTCCACTTTTTCTCCTCTTAATCTCCACTTTTTCTCCACTTTTTCTCCACTTTTTCTCCACTTTTTCTCCACTTTTTCTCCACTTTTTTCTCCACTTTTTCTCCACTTTTTCTCCTCTTATGCTCCACTTTTTCTCCACTTTTTCTCCACTTTTTCTCCACGTTTTCTCCACGTTTTCTCCACTTTTTTCTCCACTTTTTCTCCTCTTATGCTCCACTTTTTCTCCACTTTTTCTCCTCTTAATCTCCACTTTTTCTCCACTTTTTCTCCACTTTTTCTCCACTCTTTCTCCACTTTTTTCTCCACTTTTTCTCCACTTTTTCTCCTCTTATGCTCCACTTTTTCTCCACTTTTTCTCCACTTTTTCTCCTCTTATGCTCCACTTTTTCTCCACTTTTTCTCCACTTTTTCTCCTCTTATGCTCCACTTTTTCTCCACTTTTTCTCCACTTTTTTCTCCACTTTTTCTCCTCTTATGCTCCACTTTTTCTCCACTTTTTCTCCACTTTTTCTCCACTTTTTCTCCTCTTATGCTCCACTTTTTCTCCACTTTTTCTCCACTTTTTCTCCATTTTTTTCTCCACTTATTCTCCACTTTTTCTCCTCTTATTCTCCACTTTTTCTCCACTTTTTCTCCACTTTTTCTCCTCTTATTCTCCACTTTTTCTCCACTTTTTCTCCACTTTTTCTCCATTTTTTTCTCCACTTTCTCCACTTTTTCTCCACTTTTTTATCCACTTTTTCTCCTCTTATGCTCCACTTTTTCTCCTCTTAATCTCCACTTTTTCTCCACTTTTTCTCCACTTTTTCTCCACTTTTTTCTCCACTTTTTCTCCTCTTATGCTCCACTTTTTCTCCACTTTTTCTCCACTTTTTCTCCACTTTTTCTCCTCTTAATCTCCACTTTTTCTCCTCTTATGCTCCACTTTTTCTCCACTTTTTCTCCACTTTTTCTCCTCTTATGCTCCACTTTTTCTCCACTTTTTCTCCTCTTAATCTCCACTTTTTCTCCTCTTATGCTCCACTTTTTCTCCACTTTTTCTCCACTTTTTCTCCTCTTATGCTCCACTTTTTCTCCACTTTTTCTCCACTTTTTCTCCTCTTATGCTCCACTTTTTCTCCACTTTTTCTCCACTTTTTTCTCCACTTTTTCTCCTCTTATGCTCCACTTTTTCTCCACTTTTTCTCCACTTTTTCTCCATTTTTTTCTCCACTTATTCTCCACTTTTTCTCCTCTTATTCTCCACTTTTTCTCCACTTTTTCTCCACTTTTTCTCCTCTTATTCTCCACTTTTTCTCCACTTTTTCTCCACTTTTTCTCCATTTTTTTCTCCACTTTCTCCACTTTTTCTCCACTTTTTTCTCCACTTTTTCTCCTCTTATGCTCCACTTTTTCTCCTCTTAATCTCCACTTTTTCTCCACTTTTTCTCCACTTTTTCTCCTCTTATGCTCCACTTTTTCTCCACTTTTTCTCCACTTTTTTTCCACTTTTTCTCCACTTTTTCTCCTCTTAATCTCCACTTTTTCTCCTCTTATGCTCCACTTTTTCTCCACTTTTTCTCCACGTTTTCTCCACTTTTTTCTTTACTTTTTCTCCTCTTATGCTCCACTTTTTCTCCACTTTTTCTCCACTTTTTCTCCACGTTTTCTCCACGTTTTCTCCACTTTTTTCTCCACTTTTTCTCCTCTTATGCTCCACTTTTTCTCCACTTTTTCTCCACTTTTTCTCCTCTTAATCTCCACTTTTTCTCCACTTTTTCTCCACTTTTTCTCCACTTTTTCTCCACTTTTTCTCCACTTTTTTCTCCACTTTTTCTCCACTTTTTCTCCTCTTATGCTCCACTTTTTCTCCACTTTTTCTCCACTTTTTCTCCACTTTCTTCTCCACTTTTTCTCCTCTTATGCTCCACTTTTTCTCCACTTTTTCTCCACTTTTTCTCCTCTTAATCTCCACTTTTTCTCCACTTTTTCTCCACTTTTTCTCCACTTTTTTCTCCACTTTTTCTCCACTTTTTCTCCTCTTATGCTCCACTTTTTCTCCACTTTTTCTCCACTTTTTCTCCTCTTATGCTCCACTTTTTCTCCACTTTTTCTCCACTTTTTCTCCTCTTATGCTCCACTTTTTCTCCACTTTTTCTCCACTTTTTTCTCCACTTTTTCTCCTCTTATGCTCCACTTTTTCTCCACTTTTTCTCCACTTTTTCTCCTCTTATGCTCCACTTTTTCTCCACTTTTTCTCCACTTTTTCTCCATTTTTTTCTCCACTTATTCTCCACTTTTTCTCCTCTTATTCTCCACTTTTTCTCCACTTTTTCTCCACTTTTTCTCCTCTTATTCTCCACTTTTTCTCCACTTTTTCTCCACTTTTTCTCCATTTTTTTCTCCACTTTCTCCACTTTTTCTCCACTTTTTTCTCCACTTTTTCTCCTCTTATGCTCCACTTTTTCTCCTCTTAATCTCCACTTTTTCTCCACTTTTTCTCCACTTTTTCTCCACTTTTTTCTCCACTTTTTCTCCTCTTATGCTCCACTTTTTCTCCACTTTTTCTCCACTTTTTCTCCACTTTTTCTCCTCTTAATCTCCACTTTTTCTCCTCTTATGCTCCACTTTTTCTCCACTTTTTCTCCACTTTTTCTCCACTTTTTCTCCACTTTTTCTCCTCTTATGCTCCACTTTTTCTCCACTTTTTCTCCTCTTAATCTCCACTTTTTCTCCTCTTATGCTCCACTTTTTCTCCACTTTTTCTCCACTTTTTCTCCTCTTATGCTCCACTTTTTCTCCACTTTTTCTCCACTTTTTCTCCTCTTATGCTCCACTTTTTCTCCACTTTTTCTCCACTTTTTTCTCCACTTTTTCTCCTCTTATGCTCCACTTTTTCTCCACTTTTTCTCCACTTTTTCTCCACTTATGCTCCACTTTTTCTCCACTTTTTCTCCACTTTTTTCTCCACTTTTTCTCCTCTTAATCTCCACTTTTTCTCCACTTTTTCTCCACTTTTTCTCCACTTTTTCTCCACTTTTTCTCCACTTTTTTCTCCACTTTTTCTCCACTTTTTCTCCTCTTATGTTCCACTTATTCTCCACTTTTTCTCCACTTTTTCTCTACTTTTTCTATGGTCGGTCTACCCATTAGCTCTGCCATGCATAGTGTAGCTCTACACCTACTGCACATGTTACTTTATGATTGACATCTCTTTCGTACCAGAGCTGTCTAAGTCTACTCTGACCCCATATTTGTCATTACTATATTGTCCTTGTACTGTATTATGACATTTGTATCATGTGTTTCATTTCTTGCTGTGTTGCAATTTTTTTGCTGCATCCCAATTGTACCTCTACATTGTTCGAGTTTATGTTATTGTTCTCTCACTCTTATGTGATACTGATTATTGTCATTTTTCATGATTACATGCAGATAAGTCCAATCTGACGAAGGCTCAGGCCGAAACGTCATTTGTAACTTGTTTTGGACAAAAACATATATGCATATGAAAAAAAAATTTTCTTAATACGGACCAATAAAGAGTGATTTTGCATTACTATCCGTTGTGACTTACTGACTTAGTCTGGGAGATATAGAGTGCCGAGGTTACTCACTAATTTTATCTATTATTACCTCTGAGCACCTATATACCAGTGAGCAGAGCTTCCTCTACAGTAGTTCTCCTGATTAGGCATGCCCTTACCTCATGAGCAGGGCATTGCAGCTTTGGTGGCAACCATTACGACATGGACTCTGCTGCTGTGGACCCGGGGAGAGTGAGTGCAGATTCATTGCACCCACACTCCTCACATGAAGGGTCCGCACTCCTAGAAAATGGGGGATATGTTCCCTGAGTGTCTCCCCCCCATATTCTAGACGGTCCAGAGTCGTCGTGGGACCCCTTTATTTTTTTTCTTACAATAAATTGGTGAAAGAGGAAATGTTTTGGGGACTGTTTTTTCAAATAAATTTCTTTAGTCGATTTTTTGTTTTTGTTAGTACTGACAGTTTATGATGTTGGGTATCTAATAGACGCCATGACATCACAAACTGCTGGGCTTGATCTCAGGTGACTTTACAGCTAGTATCAACCCGATTTATTACCCCGTTTGCCACTGCACCAGGGCACGGGATGAGCTGGGGTGAAGCGCCAGGATTGGCGCATCTAGTGGATGCGCCACGTCTGGGGTGCCTGCGGCCTGCTATTTTTAGGCTGTGAAGGCCCAATAACTATGGACCTTCCCACCCTGAGAATACCAGACCACAGCTGTCCGCTTTACCTTGGCTGGTGATCCAATTTGGGGGGTCCCCTACTTTTATTGTGTAATTATTAATATTTATAAAATAATTATAAAAAAGAGCCTGAGGGGACCTCCACATTGGATCCCCAACCACGGTAAAGCTGCCAGCTGTGGTTTTCAGGCTACAGCCGTCTGCTTTACCCTAGCTGGCTATCAAAAATGGGGGGACCCAACGTAATTTTTTTTTTTTAACTATTTTTTAAATAGAAAAAATTAATGGGCTTCCCTGTATTTTGATTGCCAACCAAGGTAACGGCAGGCAGATGGGGGTGGCAACCCATAGCTGTCTGCTTTATCTGCGCTGAGAATCAAAAATACCGCGGAGCGCTACGTCATTTTTTTAAAGATTTATTTTTACAGCACTGTGATGTCCAGCAATCAAAATACAGGGAAGCCCATTTTATTTTTAGTTATTTAAATAAATAATTAAAAAAAATATATGTTAGCTCCCACTGCATTTTTTGTATTGCTAGCTAAGGGTAATCCAAGCAGCTACTGGCTGCTAACCCCCACTGCTTGGTGTTACCTTCACTGGCAATGGAAAATCCAGGGAAGCATTTTTTTTTTTTTTTGCCAAAAAGCTACAAAAAAAGGACGTGAGCTTCGCCATATTTTTGTATGCTAGCCAGGTATAGCAGGCAGGTGCTGGAAGAGTTGGATACAGCGCCAGAAGATGGCGCTTCTAT
Source organism: Anomaloglossus baeobatrachus (assembly GCF_048569485.1). Taxonomy (NCBI): domain Eukaryota; kingdom Metazoa; phylum Chordata; class Amphibia; order Anura; family Aromobatidae; genus Anomaloglossus; species Anomaloglossus baeobatrachus. The sequence goes on from NC_134359.1 coordinate 293,041,239, forward strand.
GAAAATGCCATTTTCTGAGGTGGCTGCAGACTGCAATTCGCAGCAGTGGGGCCCAGAAAGCTCAGGCCAACCGGTGGTGCGGATTCCAATCCCAGCTGCCTAGTTGTACCTGGCTGGACACAAAAATGGGGCAAAGCCTACGTCATTTGTTTTCTAATTATTTCATGAAATTCATGAAATAATAAAAAAAGGGCTTCCCTTTATTTTTGGTTCCCAGCCGGGTACAAATAGGCAACTGGGGGTTGGGGGCAGCCGTACCTGCCTGCTGTACCTGGCTAGCATACAAAAATATGGCGAAGCCACATAATTTTTTCAGGGGGCAAAAAACTTCTGCATACAGTCCTGGATGGAGTATGCTGAGCCTTGTAGTTCTGCAGCTGCTGTCTGTCTGTATGGAGAAGAGCAGACAGCAGCTGCAGAACTACAAGGCTCAGCATACTCCATCCAGGACTGTATGCAGAAGTTTTTTGCCCACCAAAAAAATGACGTGGGCTTCGCCATATTTTTGTATGCTAGCCAGGTACAGCTGGCAGCCACGGGCTGCCTCCAACCCCCAGTTGCCTATTTGTACCCGGCTGGGAACCAAAAATATAGGGAAGTCCGTTTTTTTTAATTATTTCACTTATTTCATGAAATAATTAAAAAACAAATGACGTGGGCTTCGCCCTATTTTTGTGTCCAGCCGGGTACAACTAGGCAGCTGGGGATTGGAATCCGCAGCACAGGTTAGCCCGAGGTTTGTGGGCGCCTCTGCTGCGGATTTCAGTCCGCAGCCGTCCCAGAAAATGGCGCTCTCATAGAAGCGCCATCATCTGGCGCTGTATCCAACTCTTCCAACAGCCCTGGAGCCGGGTGGCTTGTTGGGTAATCATGAGTTAATACTGGCTTTGTTTTACCAGCCAGTATTAAGCCAGAGATTCTTAATGTCAGGCACGTTTGACCCGGCCATTAAGAATCTCCAATAAAGGGTTAAAAAAAGACACCACACAGAGAAAAAATACTTTAATAGAAATAAATACACAGACACATTAGAGACTCCATCTTTATTACCCCTGTCAGCCCTCCACGATCCTGCTCTTCTGTCTTCTTTCTTTCTAGTGTAGTAGTAGTGACGATTGTAGTGAGGGGCATCACTTGGGGCTGGGGAACCTCCATCCTAACTACAATGCTCACTACAATCGGGAAGCAGCGTGCAGCCTTCACTCCGTGAGTGATCACTGCTGGCTGCTAGCGGTAACGCTGACAGACGCGTTACCATAGCAACGGTGCTCCCGGAGCCGCGGTTAGCGGTGACGTCACCGCTAACTGCGTTGCTATGGCAACGGTGATCTCCGTTAATGACCGGCTGTGTCAGCCGGTCCCTAACGGAACGGGGAGTCGACCGTGTGCTAGAGCATGTCGCCGGTACACGGCGATACACATATGTGCACCGTGTACCGGAGAGATGCACTCGCAGGTCCTACATGACGTGTCATAGTCATGTGACCAGTCTGTAGCCAATGAGATAATAGCCACGTGACTGGTCACATGGCTATTTTGACGTCACGATAGGTCCTGCTTCTCTGCTGGCAGTGCAGGTCACCGGGAGGATTCAGCGATCATCGGATGGAATAGCGGCAGGAGACAGAGTGCAGAAGGGATCGCGAGGACCGGTAAGTGTTATGGCAATGTTTATTAACTGTTTGTGTACATTTATAATGCATTTTTATGTGTTTGTGATTGCCTCCCATTATAGCCTATACGTTCGAGTTCGGTTCGTCAAACGTTCGACGAACCGAACTCGAACGGGACCCCCGTTCGGCGAACCGACCTCGAGCCGAACCGGGACCGGTTCGCTCATCTCTAGTTGAGACTCCTAACAGAGGCTCCACGGACTTTTTTTGACTTACATCTTTAACCTATCAGATTTCTGTCACACACTATCTGTATAGACTATTCAGGGTATTATGTCTCTCTTTCCTACTCTACAACTGAGCTTAGATTATGATGTCCTACAGCGTTGGACTGGCTACCAGAGGAAACTCCAGTAATGCCAGGCCTGGATTCAGGTACCTGCATTGCACTCCGGAGTTCTCACCTGAGCTCCGTCGTGCAGCCTAGACTGTACCGTAAGCACCGAGTGATTGATTCCCCGGCACTTGCGGTTCAGTTCATGTCAGCTGCAGACAGGCCGGGGTGATCTATGGTGCTCTCACCTGAACTCCGGAGTTCAGCCCGGCCTGTCTGCAGCTGTCACGAACTGAGTCACAAATGCCGGGGAATCAATCACTCTGCGCTCGCGGTAGAGTCTCGGCTGCACTCTGGAGCTCAGGTGAGAGCTCCGGAGTGCAATACAGGTACCTGAATCCAGGCCTGGCATTACTGGAGATTCCTCCGGTAAGCACTCCGATGCTGACGTCCTATCTCATATACAAATATCCCACAGAATGGCCGATGCTTTTACTGCTTGATCTTCTAACCAGGGTTAAGGTTCACCAGCTATAGTCCCTCCTGATTGGTGGTGCCATATCATGTGATGGTAACTGAAAGGCATTATGGGTTAGCCAGTACAGGTTGCTCCGATGACCTGCAGCAGATTTGAAACCACAATATCCTTGTTCTTCTGGCACAGGACTGCTACGTAGAGTCAGAACTTTCTAGGAAAGAACATATGTAATTGAAGTTGCACATGTTCAAACAGGTCATCAAATAAGATCCAGAAAACACCATGACATTTTTTTATTATGTACAGTCTATTTTACAAATTATAATCTACAGTTAGGTCCAGAATTATTTGGACACTGACAAAATCTTCAGATTTCAGCTCTGCAGGCCACTATTTTTGATCTTAAATGAAACATCTGAGATGCTCTTGAAGTTTAGACTTTCAGGTTTTATTAAAGGGGTTCAACAAAAATATCCTAGGAAACATTTAGGAATTGCAACCGTTTTTCTACAAAGCCTCATAATTTCAGAGGCTCAAAAGTAATTGGCCAAAGTAACTTTACCATAAATGAAATGTTCATTTTTAATACTTTGAAAATGTAACAGAAAAAAGATTCCAGCGAAGGATCACATTGAAGTATAAGATGAAATTAGCACTTGTATGGGGAGTGACAATATCCTTTTTGATGATATCAAGTTTTTTTAACCTCTTAATTTAAGTGAGCATTGGCTGAGAATACTGTAACACTCTGTTTTGAAGTCTTCATTATATTGTGCAGTAGCTCTTTTTTTCAGTCTAAGTCCACGGGGTACCATTTTTCTTTCTAGATAACTTTATAAGGAATTGGGGTCCCACCAGACCTTAATTTCCTTGCTCATTTAGTGTTCTAAATCTCTCAATAGACTAGCTAGTTCATCTGGTGGTGAAAAGAAATAAGCTATACCTGCTTGATGGATTTTTTGAACATTTTTTTCCATCATATGTTTCTATATTAGGTACAAAATATTGTGTGTGTGTATATATATATATATATATATATATATATATTCACACACACACACAGACACACACACATTTTTTTGATGTTGGCCGTGGATTTGTTGTTTCCTGACACCTTATATATCATATTATTTTTTGGATTAATTTCTCAAATATATCAACACATGTCTTGATATTATATTTCTTCTCATTTAGATTTAGATTTAATTTCAACATTATGTGTATTTTTTTTCTACATTTATATAATGTTGGTTTAGATCCAGAAAAGATGGAAACAGGTGGCACTCAACGGCATCCAAGTGGTAGATTTATTCAATATTCATACCAAGGGGTACAGGTGGAGGGGGAGGGTGAGGACAAGGTCTGGACTGGACCCGTAGAAGCACAAAGGTGTGAAACGGCTCGCCGTTGTCCGGCGTTGTGACCTTGTCCTCACCCTCCCTTATCACCTGTACCCCTTGGTATGAATATTGAATATATTTACCACTTGGATGCTGTTGAGTGCCACCTGTTTCCGTCTTTTCTGGATCTTACACATGGCCTACGCCCTGGGACATGCACCCGGCTTCTATGCTTTCTAGGAATGAATGAGCAGCAGTCTTGCGGTGCCCGGTCTTCTTACTCTTACGATAATGTCGGTTTATCTATAGTCCTATTTTTTGTATATCTATATATTACACAAGTATTCAAATTTACTATACAGTCCCATTCTTATTAGTTCTAAGAAGCAAGTTTAATTGTTTTGTAACCCAAGGGATTATCCTCCCTATTTTACTTGCTTTTCCCCAGAATTTCTTAGTTCTTTTGATAGTTTTTTTCTTTTAAATGTAAACCTGCCTACGCTACCATATAGATCGTGATGAAGACTCATTAAGCCGAAACGCGTTATCTTATTTTTCCACTGTCACGGGGTCCTTCTCTGATATCACACAATCAACAGAGGGAGAGATGGATGAGCAAAGCAAAGAACCTTTATTCCATGCAATCCAGTAGGTTCATCAAATAATCTACCCCCCAGAGGGTAAAGTAGTCCAGGAACACGGATACAGTCCAGTAAGGGATAAATGTCCAGGTCTCTCTGGGGAACCTCAGCTTCTCCCACAGAGGATAAATCAGTCACAATCCTCCAGCAGTCCTTTTCCAGGGAAATTGGGGTTTCTCAAAGTCTCTCTGAGGTGTCAGCTTCTCCCTCAGAGAGACTCATTCTCTCATGTCATTCTCAGCCAGAATGAATAATCTCCCTGGTAAACAGAGTTTGGTTAGATTCCAGGCCCCACTCCCCCAGACCTAGGACAGAAACACTGTAGGGGTGAATGTCAGTATTTGGAGAGCTAGGGAATAAACAATGGACAGTCAAGAAATGGGACTTTAACAAAAAAAAAGCAAATGGTAACTGAGCTAAGTTAATTAACTTGCAGACAAGATAATGTACAGTGCCTACAAGTAGTATTCAACCCCCTGCAGATTTAGCAGGTTTACACATTCGGAATTAACTTGGCATTGTGACATTTGGACTGTAGATCAGCCTGGAAGTGTGAAATGCAGCAAAAAAGAATGTTATTTCTTTTTTTATTTTTTTTTAAAATTGTGAAAAGTTTATTCAGAGGGTCATTTATTATTCAACCCCTCAAACCACAAGAATTCTGTTTGGTTCCCCTAAAGTATTAAGAAGTATTTCAGGCACAAAGAACAATGAGCTTCACATGTTTGGATTAATTATCTCTTTTTCCAGCCTTTTCTGACTAATTAAGACCCTCCCCAAACTTGTGAACAGCACTCATACTTGGTCAACATGGGAAAGACAAAGGAGCATTCCAAGGCCATCAGAGACAAGTTCGTGGAGGGTCACAAGGCTGGCAAGGGGTACAAAACCCTTTCCAAGGAGTTGGGCCTACCTGTCTCCACTGTTGGGAGCATCATCCGGAAGTGGAAGGCTTATGGAACTACTGTTAGCCTTCCACGGCCTGGACAGCCTTTGAAAGTTTCCACCCGTGCCGAGGCCAGGCTTGTCCAAAGAGTCAAGGCTAACCCAAGGACAACAAGGAAGGAGCTCCGGGAAGATCTCATGGCAGTGGGGACATTGGTTTCAGTCAATACCATAAGTAACGTACTCCACCGCAATGATCTCCATTCCAGACGAGCCCGTAAGGTACCTTTACTTTCAAAGCGTCATGTCAAGGCTCGTCTACAGTTTGCTCATGATCACTTGGAGGACTCTGAGACAGACTGGTTCAAGGTTCTCTGGTCTGATGAGACCAAGATCGAGATCTTTGGTGCCAACCACACACATGACGTTTGGAGACTGGATGGCACTGCATACGACCCCAAGAATACCATCCCTACAGTCAAGCATGGTGGTGGCAGCATCATGCTGTGAGGCTGTTTCTCAGCCAAGGGGCCTGGCCATCTGGTCCGCATCCATGGGAAGATGGATAGCACGGCCTACCTGGAGATTTTGGCCAAGAACCTACTCTCCTCCATCAAGGATCTAAAGATGGGTCATCATTTCATCTTCCAACAAGACAACGACCCAAAACACACAGCCAAGAAAACCAAGGCCTGGTTCAAGAGGGAAAAAATCAAGGTGTTGCAGTGGCCTAGTCAGTCTCCTGACCTTAACCCAATTGAAAACTTGTGGAAGGAGCTCAAGATTAAAGTCTACATGAGACACCCAAAGAACCTAGATAACTTGGAGAAGATCTGCATGGAGGAGTGGGCCAAGATAACTCCAGAGACCTGTGCCGGCCTGATCAGGTCTTATAAAAGACGATTATTAGCTGTAATTGCAAACAAGGGTTATTCCACAAAATATTAAACCTAGGGGTTGAATAATAATTGACCCACACTTTTATGTTGAAAATGTATTAAAATTTAACTGAGCAACATAACTTGTTGGTTTGTAAGATTTATGCATCTGTTAATAAATCCTGCTCTTGTTTGAAGTTTGCAGGCTCTAACTTATTTGCATCTTATCAAACCTGCTAAATCTGCAGGGGGTTGAAGACTACTTGTAGGCACTGTATACACAGAATGAATGGAGCAAGGCTCCTAAAATATGAACCTACACAAAATTATACACAACCCCCTCATATTCCACCATCACATCGACCAAGGACTGCATTTAACGTATTGGCAGGATTACTTCAAAAGTTTTTGTTTTTTAATGATATTTATCATGAACAGGTGAATTTTATCCTCTAAAGGCCGCTTTATACTTAGCGACATCGCTAGCGATGTCGCTTGCGAAAGCACCTGCCTCCGTCGTTTGTGCATCACGTGCAAATCGCTGCCCATGGCAAACAATATCGCTGATACGAGTCAGACGGACAAACCTTTGTAACGACGTCGCTGTGGCCGCCGAACAACCTCTTTTTTCAGGGGGCGGTTCGTGCGGCGTCACAGCGACGTCACACAGCAGGACACCAGTTGAAGCAGAGGGGCGGAGAGCAGCCGCTTGAACGTCACTCCCACCTCGTTGCCGGAGGACGCAGGAACGCTGTTGTTCGTCGTTCCTGGGGTGTCACACGTAGCGATGTGTGCTGCCTCAGGAACAACGAACAACCTGCGTCCCAAACGAGCAACGATGTTTGGGAAATGAACGACGTGTCAACAATCAACGATTAGGTGAGTATTTTTGATCATTAGCGGTTGCTCGTAAGTGTTACATGCAACGACGTCACTAATGAGAACGGATGTGCGTCACGAATTCCGTGACCCCAGTGATATCTCGTTAGATATGTCGTTGCGTGTAACGGGGCCTTAATTCAACGCGATCCTTCGCTGGAATCTTTCTCCTGTTACATTTTCCCTGCTGTGTAGTGGCTCCTGCCTCTTCCGAGTGTGGATTACTAAAGACACCGATCCTCACCCAAACCACTGAACTGGTGAGCTGAATATATTTTTCTTTTAATACTTTGTAGAGAATCTGCCTGAAGTCTGGAAGCCGTGGACGTCACCAGTGAGTTTTCTTCTTTGTGATGCTTTGCCAGAACTTTACAGTAGCTGACTTCAATTGCCTGCTTGTGGGTCTCTCTAACTTAACCCCGTCACGTCATGGCCATTATCAATTACCCATAATTTATTTTCTCTCCTTCTTCCAAGAGCCATAGCTTTTTTATTTTTACGTCAATATAACTGTGTCAGGGCTTGTTTTTTTGCGGGACGAGTTGTACTTTTGAATCACATCATTCATTTTTCCATATGCTGTACTTTAAAATGGGGAAAAAAATCTAAGTTCCATGAAATTGCAAATAAAGTTAAAGTGCACAATAGTTTTTTTATTTACCATGTTCACTATATGGTAAAACTGACTTCACAATATGATTTACAGGTCAGTAAAGCCTGCTTTACATGCTGCAATTAATCGTGCAATCGCATTTGCGATCGCACCCGCCCCCATCGTTTGTGCGGCACGGGCAATTTGTTGCCCGTGTCGCACAAAGTCAGTAACTCCCGTCACACGTACTTACCTCCCGAGCGACCTCGCTGTGGACGGTGAACATCCTCTTCCTGAAGGGGGAGGGACGTTCGGTGTCACAGCGACGTCACACAGCGGCCGGCCAATAAAAGCGGAAGGGCGGAGATGAGCGGGACGTAAACATCCCGCCCACCTTCTTCCTTCCGCATTGCCGGCGGGACGCAGGTAAGGTGAGGTTCATCGTTCCCGGGGTGTCACACGGAGCGACGTGTGCTGCCTCGGGAACGATGAACAACCGGCGCACAGAAGGACGTGCGATTTTTAGAAAATGAGCGACGTGTCAACGAGCAATGATAAGGTGAGTATTTTTGCTCGTTAACAGATGCTCGTAGCTACGATATGTCAAACGGCGTCAGATGTGCGTCACTTACGACGTGACCCCGATGACATATCGTTAGATATATCGTAGCGTGTATGAACGTTAGCGATCTTGCTAGCGAGATTGCAGCGTGTAAAGCGGCCTTTATATTAACAGCTTTTCCAGTGCCTAAAACTTGGACCTGTGGAGGTAAATCACTTATTGTCCATTGTACACATAGAATTAACCTCTTTCATTTAATCTTCAATAACCTCCGACAAGCTCTTAGGATTTCACTGCTGCGTAGACTGTATATGAGCGGGTTGATAATGGGCACCACCGTGGTATAAAACGCTGATAAGATCTGCTTGATGGTCACAGTGCGATCTGAGAAAGGCATCATGTAATCCATTGAACATGCAGAATAGTATGTTATCATGACAATGAGATGGGACAAGCAGGCGGAGAAGGTTTTTCTCCTTCCTTCCTTTGACTTAATGCGTAAAATCACACGGATTATTCTAATGTATGACAAAAAGTTGCAAAAGAGTGGGAAAAATCCAAACAATGCAAGCTCAGCACAGACTAGGATAAAAAATGTCTGGGAGCCATCGCAAGATGCATAGAATACGTCTACAGCGTCACAGAAGGAACTATGAATTGTAATGACCTCATTGAAGGGCAGGTTTAAGAGTGAGCCTAGGATCAGTAAAGAATTTAAGATGGCGCAGACCCAGATCATCACAGTAATGAAGGTACATACGTTATTGTTTAAGATTTGGTTGTAGGATAAAGGATTACAAATCGCAACGTATCGGTCAAATCCCATGACAAAGAGAAGTATCACCTCAGCACTGGCAGATATAAGGTAAAAATACATCTGGGTGAAGCACTCGGTGAAGGATAGCAGGTCATTCCCTGATAATAATATATAGAGAAGTTTAGGGATTACGACTGTGGTGTAGCAGATGTCTATCATCGATAAGTTACAGAAGAATAGATACATGGGGGTGTGGAGATGGACGTCCAGACAAATCACCGTAATCACAACTGAATTCAAAGTGATCCCCATCAGGTAAATTACTGAAAAAATCCCGACAATCAGCAGCTTGTTATAAGTTTTTGAGGAGAACGGCAGAATGTGGAATGCTATAAACGTCTGGTTGTCCTCGAGAAGTTGGCATAAATCTGTGAAGAAAAAAAGATTTCAGAGAATACATCCAGAGGCAGAGATTCTGCATGTATAGCTGTTTTATTGAGGATGGAGTTGTAATCTTTTTGTCTTCTCCCATTGTACAGCTTTCACCACTGACCCAAGACAAGGAAAACCCAGGTTCTGTCTGAATTGTCATATATACCGTATTTTTCCTTTTAAAAGACGCACTGGATTATAAGACGCACCCCAAATTTAGAAGAGGGAAATAGGAAAAAATAATTTTTAATGGTAAATGAGGGTTCGTCTTTTAATCCTAGTGTGTCTTAATCCTAATGTTCACCAGGGTGGAGTGGCACTGGTGGAGCAGCTCAGGAAGGTCACAGGAGGCAGGGTCAGCAATGCTGCGGGCTCAGTAGAGGGGGTGTTATGGCTCAAGAGGGTTGGGGATACTGTGGACTTGGGGGTATCGCTGCAGTGGCGGGTGCTATTGATGTGCCAGCGAGCTGCGGGGGTTTCACTGCTCAGGAGGGTTACAGGATGGGGTGTCTTGGCGGTGGGGGCCATTGATCTGACTGCGGGCTCCGTTTAATTGCCCTTGGTTGATGAGATGGACTGCAAGAAAATGGCTGTAGAGGTGGCACATGCGCTGATAGGAGCCCGTGGCCATTTTCTTGAAGTCCATCGCGTCAACTGTTGGCACCTCAATGGAGCCCGCAGTCAGATCAATGCACCCTCCGCTGAGACACCCCATCCTGTGACCTTCCTAAGCCACTCCACTGCTCTTGCACGCTCTCAGTTTCGCTGACCCTGCCTCCTATGACCCCGCTCCATCACCGCCAACCCAGTAAGCCATATCTGGATTGTGAGATAGACCCCCACTTCACCCCCAGTTTTGGGGGAAAAAAGTCGGTCTTATAATCCAGAAAATACAGTACTTAACAATTTTTTTAACTTGTGGTCTTTTATGGGATTTAATTAATTTACACTCACAACCTGTAACATGGCAGGCGGTAGCATTATCAATAAACAATGAAATTTAATGGGAAGTACAGGAGGATTTTCTCTGCCTATATATCTAAAAGGAAATTCTTTTAAATAACAGGCATTTTGTAGTTGTATATAGAGATGTACATTTCTATATAGCTGTACATATCCATATAAAAGGTTCTGATAAGGTCTGGAACCACATCATCCCTCGGGGACATCTGCAGAAGCTTGGTCACTCACTGCCACAGAGATGCAAGTTGGTACCCAGGAGCAAAGGCTGGCCAATAAAGTATTAACTGCTAAAAATGGACTTAAATGGCTCTTTTCAGGTCACTAAATTAAATAAAAAAAAAATGTTAAAAAATAACATGTAAGTCTGTGTGAACTTGCAGCAGAATTTCATGAACTTGCAAAACTGCTCACCATTTTACACACTTTAATGGTGTAGATAAGGTTAAGCTTTAAAAAAAAATATCAAAAAGGCATGTACCATAACCATTTATACACTCGGTACATTAAAGAGTCAGTATGGCACACAATGAGGAATTACAAAAACAAATATGTTCCACCAGCTTCAATGGGGAGATGCAAAAGGATGAAAGATATTTTTGTACTCAAGCCTATTCAGGACTTTAAAACACCACTGTGTATATATATATATATATATATATATATATATATTTATTATTAGAAAATATTAGTGAAAAATATTACTATATTCTCCAATGCAGTTTTCAACCCCTACATTACAGATTAACATCACATTTACGCTCAAAATATATTGTAAGTTGGCAGCTCTGCTACCTGTAGTACTGTGAATCCTTTTAGACGTGTCTGCCTATTCACATACCTCCACTCATGGGTGTGTCTCGTAAGTTATACCATAGTGTCTGTTTGTTTGACACATGGTCAGTATGTGGAGGTTGTTATACCTCTAGAAAGAACCTCCGAGAGAGACAGGGTTTGCTTGTCCTGACTGGGCAAAGTGTCTGTGGAGGCTCCTAAACCTCTACTGGGGCACTTCTTGGGAGAAGTTGTATCCGAACCAGTGCAGGCGTACCGCAAGTGAAATGGTCTGTTTTTATATTCCTTGAAGTCAGAAAAAAGCTTGTGTTATGTTCCTGGAGAGCACTTTATGTGTTGTTAAATTGACCTGTTGGACTTTTTAAGAAAAAATATTCCTGTCATTACCTCAAGGGGCAAGCTAAGTGAGTAACTCCATCCCAATATACATTACCAACATACTCACTAGGTTGAAAAGGTTGTCCCATAATAGTTTTTGTTTGCATGTTAATCAGATAGATAAAGATCTAATCCATGGAAGAACTGGCCAGTCTCAATGTCAAAGGTCTAATCCATCGAAGAATGGGACATCAGATAAAGATCTAATTCATGGAAGAACGGGACATTAAACTGATAAATATTAAAAAAATAAATTGAATTGTTAAGTCAAAATAAAAAAGGAGTTTCAAAATCTTTAGAGGTGACTTAAGTTCTCTTCATTGCCATATGTATACTTCACTAATGGGCCTATCATATTCCTGGAAATTGGATTTCCACCGCTGCCACTGATCACCTATAATATGGAATGCAGCATCCTATGTTACATGCCTAGTTATGAGTTATTACTGGATTCTTTATGCTCGGCTTATATAATAAACGACTCTAAAGCACTGGGCAGAAGGGAATAAGAAAAAATAATTATATCCCAGAAGGAAATTTCCCTAAGGTTATGATCCAAGGGATTACCTCAAACTATCAGAGAAATTATTTTTACTTCAACCTTAAATAACCAAAATAAACTTTTATAATTCCAGTTTAAGGAATGAGTTTTTAAGAATTTTCCAATGTGGTCAAGTCCGGTTGTAGGACGAGCGTTTGTGTTGCGAGATTATGAAATAGAAAAATGCAATTTTATTTCAGTCTATGTTGCACAATCTGTTTTGGTACCCGCCATTCACTCTGGTGGAAATGAGCCAGACTTGGATATTTCACTATAGGAAAAATATACAGAAAAAGGCATTCTGCTAAAATAACACACTCTCTCTATATACAGTCATGGCCAAAAGTTTTGAGAATGCTACAAATATTCATTTTTACAAAGTCTACTGCTTAAGTTTTTCTAATGGCAATTTGCATACACTCCAGAATGTCATAGAGAGTGATCAGCTTAACAGCAATTACTTGCAAAGTCAATATTGGCTAAGAAAATGAACTTTAACCCCCAAAACACTTTTCAACATCATTGCATTCCTGCCTTAAAAGGAGCAGCTAACATTGTTTTAGTGATTGTTCCATTAACACAGGTGTGGGTGTTGATGAGGACAGGGCTGGCGATCAATCAGTCATGATTAAGTAAGAATGACACGACTGAACACTTTAAAAGGAGGCTGGTGCTTGGTATCATTGTTTCTCTTCAGTTAACCATGGTTATCTCTAAAGAAACACGTGCAGCCATCATTGCTCTGCACAAAAATGGCCTAACAGGGAAGAGTATCGCAGCTACAAAGATTGCACCTCAGTCACAATCTATCGCATCATCAAGAACTTCAAGGAGAGAGCTTCCATTGTTGCCAAAAAGGCTCCATGGCGCCCAAGAAGGACCAGCAAACGCCAGGACCGTATCTTAAAACTGTTTCAGCTGCGGGATCGGACTACCAGCAGTGCCGAGCTAGCTCAGCAATGGCAGTAGGCTAGTGTGAGTGCTTCTGCACTCACTGTGAGGTGGAGACTCTTTGAGCAATGCCTGGTTTCAAGGAGGGCAGCAAAGAAGCCACTTCTCTCCAGAAAAAACATCAGGGACCGACTGCAAAAGGTACAGGGAGTGGACTGCTGAGGACTGGGGTAAAGTCATTTTCTCAGATGAATCCCCTTTTCGATTGTTTGGGACATCTGGAAAACAGCTTATTAGGAGAAGAAGAGGTGAGCGCTACCACCAGTCTTGTCTCATGCCAACTGTTAAGCATCCTGAAACCATTCATGTGTGGGGTTGCTTCTCAGCCAAGGGAATCGGCTCACTCACAGTCTTGCCTAAAAACACAGCCATGAATAAAGAATGGTACCAGAATGTCCTCCAAGAGCAACTTCTCCCAACTGTCCAAGAGCAGTTTGGCACCCAACAATGCCTTTTCCAGCATGATGGAGCACCTTGCCATAAAGCAAAGGTGATCACTAAATGGCTCATGGAACAAAACATAGAGATTTTGGGTTCATGGCCTGGAAACTCCCCAGATCTTAATCCCATTGAGAACTTGTGGGCAATCATCAAGAGATGGGTGGAGAAACAAAAACCAACAAATTCTGGCAAAATGCAAGCATTGCTTATGCAAGAATGGACAGCGATCAGTCAGGATTTGCTCCAGAAGTTGATTGAGAGCATGCCAGGGAGAATTGCAGAGGTCCTGAAGAAGAAGGGTCAAGACTGCAAATACTGACTTGCTGCATTAACTCATTCTAACTGTCAATAGAACCTTTTGGTCTCAGAATATGATTGCAATTATATTTCTGTATGTGATGTAAACATCAGACAAAAACAATTAAAAACCAGAGGGCAACAGATCATGTGAAAATATCATTTTGCTGTCATTCTCAAAACTTTTGGCCATGACTGTATATATAAGAACCATTATCCAATTTTTTACTTAAAATATTTTTTTTTTATTAAAAAAATGCATAACAATTTATATTAGTATCTATATAACCTCCCCGACATGAAAGTTTAACATTTTATGAGTTCACACACTACAATGTGTTAGATACCTATCTAACTGTATAACATCATCAGATCTGGAGAGACCAAACATTTGATTTTATGCTGGAAAAAGTTAACAAACTACAAAACACAGGGATTGTATACTTTCAAAAGTGAGTGCACCCCATCACCATACATATTTGATGGAAGCACACAAGCGTATATATGCTGTTGTCATGCCCACCTTCATATAACGTTGTGACAAACACCAATTATTTAATGTAAAGATGCATTAATACATACAATTGTTCTTAAAACTCATACAAAAATTATGTAAAAATGACAGATGAAGGGTTGTAAAGTTCATTTACACCACAATTATCTACATTTACAAAATGCCAACACGCACTGCGTTGATCCATATTCTGGAGCAGACTCGCCCATTATAAGTCAATGGGTGCATTAGAAACAGATCACTTATGGGTCACCATTAGAGTTGAGCGAGTAGCTAACTATTCATACTCGCTATACTCATAACGAGCACTGTCTAATACTCACAAATTCATTCCGAATAGTATGTGCAATGCAAGTCAATGGGGAAAACTCGCCATATAATAATAATAATAATAATAATAATAATAATAACAATAATAATAATAAATCTTTATTGCAATAGCGCCAACATATTTGACAGCGCTTTACAATTCAGGAGGATCATATACAAACAAATAACAGTTATAGAAAATACAATAATTGGAGTAAGGAAAAAAACCAACCCTGCACGTGAGAGCTTACAATCTACAAAGCGATGGGGGGGGACGACAAGGTACAGGTGCTTATTTACAATGGCAGTCTAGCCATCTAAAGGAAATGGGGGATAGATAATAGATGCCTGGACCAGTTGGCCAGAACCTTGAGATGCATTTGGGTGCCATGGAGTTTGACGTGGGGTTATGTTCTGAGAAGGCGTGGAGGGACTATGTGAATTTAGTTCGGCTATGGAGTGTGATAGGCCACTCTAAAAAGATGCGTTTTTAGGGAGTGTCTTAAGCTGAGTAAATTCTGGTTTGTTCTTGCTTCTTGGGGTAGAGCGTTCCATAGGATTGTGCGGCTCGGGAGAAATCTTGGATCCAGGAGTGGGAGGTTCAGATTTGTTGGGATGTTAGTCAAAAGTCTTTTGCAGAGTGTAGAGAACGGGTCGGGTGATAGACAGAGAGGAGGGTGGAGATGTAGGGGGGTGCCGCACTTTGGAGAGCTTTGTGGTGATAGACAGAGAGGAGGATGGAGATGTAGGGGGTGCCGTACTGTGGAGAGCTTTGTGGTGATAGAGAGAGAGGCGGGTGGAGATGTAGGGGGGTGCCGCACTGTGGAGAGCTTTGTGGGTGAGAACAAGCAATTTGAATTGGATCCTGTGATATATGGGCAGCCAGTGCAATGACTGGAATAAAATGAGTATCCCGAATTCCGCATTATTCACTACTCGTATAAATAATACGACACTTGGGTTACTCGTTACTTTGCAAATTTTTCCCCATTGACTTGCATTGCACACACTATTCGGAAGGAATACGCGAGTATTAAGGGCCCGTTACACACTACAATATATCTAACGATATGTCATTGGGGTCACGTAGATAGTGACGTACATCCGGCATCGTTTGACATATCGTAGCGTGTGACAGCTACGAGTGACTGTGATCGAGCAAAAATACTCATTGACACGTCATTCATTTTCAAAATATTGATCAATTTCCTGGATGCTGGTTGTACGTCGTTCTTGAGGCAGCACATATCGCTCCGTGTGACACCCCGGGAGCGACGAACACAGCTTACCTGCGTCCCGCCGGCAATGCAGAAGGAAGGAGGTGGGCAGAATGTTACGTCCCGCTCATCTCCGCCCCTTCACTTCTATTGGGTGGCCGCTGTGTAACGTCGCGGTGACGCCAAATGTCCCTTCCCCTTCAGAAAGTGGATGTTCGCCGCCCACAGCGAGGTCGTTCGGGAGGTAAGTACGTGTGACGGGGGTTATCGACTTTGTGCGACACGGGCAACAAATTGCCCGTGGCGCACAAACGATGGGGGCGGGTGCGATCGCACATGCGATCGCACGAGTTATCGACGCGTGTAAACCGGCCTTTAGACAGTACTTGTTATGAGTATAGTGAGTACGAATAGTTATCTACTCGCTCAACTCTAGTCACCATTCTTATGTCATGTGTTTTTCATGAAAGATTGGAAACTGTATTTAACCTTTATTTATTAAAATTGTTCATTTAACAAATTGATACCATATGCATGTAAGAAATGAATGGCATGCGGATTGGCTAAAAATGTCAATAAGGATGAAAAATTGGAACAAAATTGGACGATTTTGCATATGGCTTGTGTGAAACCAACCTATGGTCGAGTTCACACTAACTTACGCAAAATTAATTTCTATTCTACCTCTACTTGAACTTTTCAACTTCTTCTCAGAGGAATGAAGGACACCTTCCAAATCCTTGAGAATCTCTTAAAAGAAGAACTCCACTACAACCTTAAAGCCCATTTTTTGACCACATACTTTGAAGAGGCAATTTGTCCAAGGGCCCTCAGGATCAACCATCTTTCACCTTTTCCTCAGGACGTGGATTATGTCGGAGATGGAGGAAAAACGTTCAGGGCGTGATACTACTCCACCCATCCTGATTTCAATCCTCTCTCAAATCTTTGGTGACCCCCGCTCAAAATCTTTAAAAGATCATCAGGCAGCCCTCAATCAAAATATTTGACTGGTGACGGTGAAGAACGAGGGGTGGCCCAAAAGATGAGAGACAAGGTAAGTGTAAGTATTTTTTAACATTTGGATAGCCAATATCTATATAGTAAGATGGAAGGAACACCTGTGTCTCACTCTCATTTTTGTGCTAGGAAAAAGTTTTTCATGCTTGGCTTATATTATATCTGATTCTGGAACACAAGGTGGAAGGAAATTTAAAAAAAATATAAAAAATATTTAAATATATTTTACAAGGAAATTTCCCTGTGGTTGTGATTCCAATAATTACTTCAAATTAATGAACACATATTTTTTCCTTTGGTGAGTCCAACATTAAACAACCTAAACTAAACTTTTTAATTCCAGTCTTATCGCTCAGTTTTTTAGGTTTTTTTTTCAAAGTGTTTGTTCGTCCAAGAGATTCTGAAATCTAAGGGTGGCTTTACATGCTGCGATATCCGGCCCGATAACGCTAGCATGAGACCCGCCCCCATCGTTGTGCGCGACTGGCATATCGCTGCCTGTCGCGCACAAAATCGCGCACCCCCGTCACACAAACTTACCTGTCCTTCGACGTTGCTGTGACCGGCGAACCGCCTCCTTTCTAAAGAGGCGGTCTGTTTGGTGTCACAGTGACGTCACTAAGTGGCCGCCCAATGTAAGCGGAGGGGCGGAGATGAGCGGGACGTAACATCCCGCCCACCTCCTTATTTCCGCATTGTGGCCGGAGGCAGGTAAGGAGATGATCCTCGTTCCTGAGGCGTCACACGTAGCTATGTGTGCTGCCGCAGGGACGAGGATCAACTTCGCCCCAGCGACAGCAGCGATAACTGGCAGCGGACCCCATGTCAATGAGGAGCGATTTTGGACGTTTTTGCAACGATCCAAAATCGCTCTTAGGAGTCACACGCTACGACATCGCTACAGCGGCCGGATGTGCGTGACAAAATCCATGACCCCAACGAGATCGCTGTAGCGAAATCGTAGCGTGTAAAGCCCGCTTAAATCTATAACCATTGTCCTATTTTACACAATCTGTTTTTGTACCTGACATTCTTTCAGGGGGTTATGAATCAGGTTGAAACATTTCACTTGTACCAGAAAATTTGGGGAATTTCTTCACCTCCAGCAGATCTGGGCTATATCTTAATATATGTTACTATCGATGCAATAATATTGGCCCTATGTACAATATGTAGGCTTCAGTTATTATTTTTTTGTATTTCTTTCTTTAAGAAAACAATATATATTTTTTAAATTGTGATGTTAATTTCTTCATACCTTTTTATTGTATGCCACCATGGCCACTAGACCGCCCAGCCATGGCTATTAATCATATGAATGTTCCTGTCAATCTCTAACAGCGGAATTTAATTGGAATCCAACAACTATGTGTGTGCTGTGATTCAGAGTAGACATTAGGAAAAACTTTCTGACAGTGAGGGCAGTCAGAGAGTGGAACAGGCTACCATGGGAGGTAGTGAAGGTAGTCAGAGAGTGGAGCAGGCTACCAGGGGAGGTAGTGAGGGCAGTTAGAGCATGGAACACGCAACCACGGGAGGCAGTGAGGGCAGTCAGAAAGTGGAGCAGGCTACCACGGGAGTTAGTGAGGGCAGTCAGAGAGTGGAACAGGCTACCACGGGAGGTAGTGATGGTAGTCAGAGAGTGGTACAGACTATCACGGGAGGTAGTGATGGTAGTCAGAGAGTGGTACAGACTATCACTGGAGGTAGTGAGGGAATTCAGAGTATGGATCAGGCTACTGCAGTACGTAGTGAGGGAAGTCAGAGAGAGGAACATTCTACTATGGGAGGCAGTGAGGACGGTCAGAGAGTGGAGCAGGAGACCATGGGAGGTAGTGAGGGTAGTCAGAGAGTGGAACAAGCAGTGAGCTCTCCATCAATGGAAATCTTCAAGTGGAAGCTAGATAAACATATAGCTGGGATGATTTAGGGAAACTTGTACTCACAGGGAGTTGGACCCGATGGCATGTCAGGTCTCTTCACACCCTACCATTCTATGATTCTAACATTTTAAACGTTTCCTCAAGTGTATATCAATGGGTGAGATGGTAGGTTTTTTCTATACCTTACACTAGCCTTAGCATAGCCCACTAACAATTGAGCAGTAATCATGAGAAGGAAGTGAGTCTGGTTGAACTAGGAAATCGGTTCCAGGAGAATTGAATTTACCTTAAATTTTTCTTAAAATTTGGAATCACTTGAATTTTGTTCAAATTAATCTAGCATAATCTGCCATTTTGCTAGATTGTAGAGGATTGAGGAAGGGGTTAAATAATAAAAATTAGTAAACTTATCTAGCCGCTGAACTACCCAGTCGCCATTGCTCTCCATCGGTACTCCTTTAGCTCAGATCTATTGTGGTCTCCATCGTAATTGGTGCAAATTTCCCTGTGGTTATGATCATGGTAATTCTTCTACAGTCTACACTAACAAAGACATTCTTTAGAATTTTAGTGTTATGATGTTAAGGCTACTTTCACATTTGTGTTGAACGGTATCCATTGCATTGCGTTGTGTGACGGATGCAACGGATATGTTGCATTTAGTGGCACAACAGATGCAACGGATCGTACAAAACAACGGAATCTTTATTTATTTATTTATTTTTTTCTTCTTTCATTTTACCGGCGGTAGACTATTGTGAACGATCACCTGATCGCTCACAGCAGCCGGTCGCCGGGTGATCAGCTGATCGTTCGGCCACCGAGAATGTGTGAGGGGGCAGAGTGCGGGGTTTGTGGAGCCGAGCGGGACCATGGCACTGAAGACGTCAGTGCAGCGAGGAATACAAGGCTGGGGACAGGTGAGTGTGAGTGTGAGTGAGTGTGTACACGTAGAGTGAAGTGCGGGAGGGGGCGGAGCCGAGCGGGAAAGTGTCGGGCTCCCTGCATCCGTAGCCAGGGTAAATATCGGGTAACTAGGGAAAGCGCATTGTTTAGTAACCCGATGTTTACCCTGGTTACGAGTGCAGGGAGCCAGAGAGAGTATGTGCAGCGAAATCCTACGGATTGCACTGCTCAAAAAACGTTACATGCAGCGTTCCCTCTGCCCGACGCAGCTTCAAAATAACGATGCTGCATCGTGCAGCGGATGCAACGCAAGACCATCCGTTGCTATCCATAGCTAATAGAAGTCTATGAGGAATATAACGGTTTCCTGCAACAGTTACCGTAATTCCTCAAGGCTGCGGATAGCAACGGAAGCCGTCTAACGCAAGTGTGAAAGTAGCCTAATACAACCTAGTTTTATGTGGACAATTCCAATTTAAAGGTGTGGGATCTTCGAGAATCTAAAATTTAAAAATGTAAAGTGTTTTATGTTTTGCAAACTATTTTTGTACAGCCATTCATTCTGTGAACTGTACTTGCAAAAAAAGTCAAAAGGTAAAATAATTAACTTGCAAAAATCTGCTGCTTAATTGGAATAATGAAAAGTCTGGATAAAATTGTTCTTTATTCACATGTATTCACATAATGCATTTTAGAGCTGGACTAGATCCTTTAACCTTTAAAAAGTCTATTTTTAGGAAAAAGGGAGATAATAGTCAATGGAGATGGGGCTCTTAAGGCCCTGTTACACGCAACGACATCACTAACGAGATGTCGCTGGGGTCACGGACTTCATGACCCACATCCAGCCTCGTTAGCGATGTTGTTGCGTGTGACACGTATGAGCGACCGCTAATGATCCAAAATACTCACCACATCGTTGATCGTTGACACGTCGTTCATTTTAAAAATGTTGTTGTTTTTCTGGGATGCAGGTTATTCGTCGTTCCTGAGGCAGCACACATCGCTACGTGTGACACCCTGGGAATGACGAACAACAGCGTACCTGCGTCCTCCGACAACGAGGTTGAAGTGACCTTCATGCGGCTACTCTCTGCTCCTCCGCTTCTATTGGTTGCGTGCCATGTGATGTCGCTGTGACACCGTATGAGCCACCCCCTTAGAAAAGAGGTTGTTCGCTGGCCACAGTGACGTCGTTAGGCAGGTAAGTATGTGTGACGGGTCCTAGCGATATTGTGCGCCATAGGCAGCGATTTGCCTGTGATGCACAAACGACGGGGGCGGGTGCAATCGCTAGCAACATCGCTAGCGATGTTGCAGCATGTAAAGCGCCCTTTATTCAGAGTGTGTAAATATTGGCCAGGTAGGTAAATATATCAAACTATGCAATACCAAATGTAAGGAATTAAATAAGTCTGGATTAAAAGTGCCCCTAAACAATATTTATTATGCCCTGAGGTCTCTATGAACCTCAAATCATAATAGATGGGGGAGAGGGAAGTTGTTAAAAAAAATCCTAAATATGGCCACACGAGTAGAAGGGAATGTCAGAAGATCTGAAGAAGGCTGTTGAGGAATGGGAGATAGGGCAACATAATAACAGGTTACGGATGAACCTAAGAAAGGGAACTATATAATGTACATTTTTTTATCCCTTCCTGACCCTTAAAAGCTGACAGCAAAATACTAGCTATCTGGATTCTTTTGAACCAAATCTCAAACATTTTACTGGAATCCGAATTTTTTAAAAACTCTATAATAAACTAGCTGTACTACCCGGCTTCGCCCGGGTTAATAACTGTTGTTAACAAAATAGAATGTATTAACATTCCTGGGATAGAATGTATAAATAGAATATATTAACGCCCGGGATAGTAACTGTCTCTCTGTTTCTCTCCCATTCTCTGTCTGTCTCCCCCTCTGTATATATCTCTCTGTCTCGCTCTCTCTTTGTCTGTCTGTCTCTGACTGTCTGTCTCTTTCTCTGTCTGTCTCAATCTCTTTCCCTTTCTGTCTATCTGTCACTTTCCCTGTCTGTCTCTTTCCCTGTCTGTCTCTTTCCCTCTCTTTCCCTTTCTGTCTCTGTCCCTGTATCTGTCTCTTTGTCTGTCTCTTTACCTGTCTGTCTCTTTCCCTCTTTCCCTGTCTGTTTCCCTGTGTCTGTCTCTGTCTCTTTGTCTGTGTATGGCTCTTTACCTGTTTGTGTCTGTCTCTTAACCTGTCTCTCTCTTTCCCTCTCTTTCCCTGTCTGTCTCTTTACCTGTCAGTCTGTCTCTTTGTCTGTGTCTGTCTCTTTGTGTCTGTCTCTTACCCTGTCTATGTCTGTTTCTTACCCTGTCTGTGTCTGCCTCTTTCCCTGTCTGTGTCTGTCTCTTTCCCTGGCTGCATTGTGACACGCCAACATTCCATATAAGGGCGTGGCTGCGCATTTTTCTGAAGTTCTGGCTGCACTGTGGCTCCCAGCTCCATTCGCTTTAATGGAGGCAGATTTTTTGGTGAATAACTGTAAAGAGCGGGGTTAAAATTTCCCCTCAAAACATAGCCTATGATGCTCTCGGGGTCCAGAAGTGTGAGTGTGCAAAATTTTGTGGCTGTAGCTGCGACGGTGCGGATGCCAATACCTGACATACACAAACACACACACATGCACACACACACATGCACACACACATTCAGCTTTATATATTAGATGTGATTGGTCAAGAAGCAATTGACTCATCACCATCAGAGATATTAGCCTTTGAGGATGCAAGGAGGACGTGGGGAGAGAATTCTGTCAACTTTTTGGGGAATTTCAGGAGTAAATAGTAAATTGATAATGACATTGAACCGCAAACCTAATTATCTATTTATGTTAAAGTCACAATAATTTATTTTATCTTCAACAACCTTTGAAGAGATTTCTTGATTTCATTGTTCCGCAGACTATAAACAAGTGGATTTATCATGGGTACGACTGTGGAATAGAACACGGACAGGACTTGGTTGAGAAGAGCGTCCATGGGGTAGAAGGAGGACATGAAGTGTGATCCTCCTGTAAAGTAGTAGATCATCATGACTATGAGGTGGGCTGAGCAGGTAGAGAAGGTTTTTCTTCTTCCTTCCCTGGATTTAATACTCACAATTACACAAAATATTTTAACGTACGACACCAGATTGCAAAAAAAAGGGCAGAGTCCAAATAGAATGGACTCTACACAGATTACAATATAAAACTCGTTGGAGCCACCATACGATGCATTAAATACAGTTATAGCATCACAGAAGAACTGATGAAGATTCACCACTCGATCATATGTCAAGTTCAATAGTGGGATTATCAAGAATAATGAGTTTATGAAAGCTGAAACCCACATGATAACCATAATCAGTGTAGAGTTCCTCATGCTCAAGATTTGATGGTAATGCAAGGGATGACGAATCGCAATGTATCGGTCATATCCCATTACAAAGAAAAGTATCACCTCGGCACTGGCTGCTGTAAAGAAAAAGTACATCTGGGTGAAGCACTGGGTGAAGGATATAAGACCATTCCCTGATAATAATATATGGAGAAGTTTAGGGATTATGACCGTGGTGTAGCAGATGTCTATCGTGGATAAGTTACAGAAGAATAGATACATGGGGGTGTGGAGATGGACATCGAGACATATCACTGTGGTAACAATTGCATTAAAAATTATTGCAATCATGTAAATGTAGAAGAAAATGATGACAATCAACAGTTTATGATTAGAGTTTGTGGAGAACGGAAGAATGTGGAATTGTATATTTGTACGATTGGCCATGAGATTAGGCAACATTTTGCAGGAAGAAAATTTCAATTATACCACGAGTCGAAAAATACTCTAAGAAAGAAAACTTTACTTCTAAATAATTTTTTTTTTCAAATTAAACTCTTACATAGAGTTTAGGGTTTCTTGCCTTTTTCTGGTTCCAGTTATGGGTTTACATTGTACTTCAAGTCACTATTCAAACATCTGAATTTCCGGAAAAAAGAAATAGGGTAACTATACACCAATATAGCATATTGTGAAAGTTATCATGAAAGTGAGTAGTTTGCAAAAAAGAGAAATCACTAACTGTTACCATCACAAAAATCCACATCCAGTCCCATTAGTAGTATACATCAAAATATATTTGCATTTGAATGCTGAATACATTTTTACATTGGCAATCCTGATGTACACCTTCAATCGAAGAACTTTACTTAAGCCTCTACATAGATATAAAGTGACGTGTTGTTTATAGGTTCCCTTTAAAAAAAAAAAGAAAAAAAAATGTATACCACATGAGTTTTTAAAGCGGCTCATTCAAGGTATGCCAACAGGAACTACATTGATAAGTTAACTAGGTTTTATGAATGCAATTGTCATATATGCTGAAGCTTTCCATGGTGTATATGTCAAGGCTAAATTCCCTCATATGCAATACATAGCTATTGGCTGAACAATGGTTTGACTAATTGGCTGAAAAGGGTCTCTGTAAGGTTCTGGGTTTTCCATGGAACTTGTTGTCTGTTTACCCTTGTCGAAGATGGAGTTTCTTGCCTCATTTTGCCATTGAACTTCCTGTCTGCCCTAGTTATACGTTCCGGTCAGGGATGCATTCCTTGCCTGAGTATTTTGTGCTACTGGCTCCTGAGTCATTTCTGGACTTCCTGTTGCTCAGTATTTATCCTGTGCTCTGCCTCCGTACTGTTTAGCTGCCTGCAGTCAACGGCATTATCCTGATCTTTTTCTTGGTTTCCTCCCTTCAAGATTCCTAGGAGAAGTGCCAATACTGCTGAACTTTCTTTGTCAGGAAGAACTAGCTTCTTGGTTAGTGATCAGTGTTCTTATCCGGGACTCAATCTATACAGGCTGTGTGCTGGACTTGTGCAGGACTTTGTTCAACCCTAGAAAGGACATTATCTGCTTCTTTGCTGTGCATAATATTCTGGACATTCCCTGCTTGTTTGCTGTTCAAATTATTCTGGACATTCACCCCTTGTTGCTGTGCATATTATTCTGGACATTGACCACCTGTTTGCTGTTCAAATTATTCTGGACATTCATTACTAGTTTGCTGAGCATACTTCTGCATATTATTCTGGACTTTCGCATATTTGTTTGCTGTGCGCAATACTTAGTGCAGTTGCACTTACATTTAATTTGTAGTTGCCTTTTGTTATTCTATTATTTACTTTTGTTTATTATTTGTTATTACAGAGTATTTACCTAACCCTTGTCTCAGTTTCATTATATTCCATGCAATCAGATTTCGGAGCATCTACATATTTGTTACAGTCTCTTCTGACTCCTCCAGTCAAGCATTTTTGTGTTCTCTATGAATGAGCCACTGCCAGACTCTTCTTTTGGAGAACAAAATTATCTGAAATCAGACATGTCAGATCCTTGTCTTTGAAAACATCATCTGTTTGAGGGAGATTTGGAAGACACCCATCTACATTAAACTATCTGCCAATTGC
The DNA here is from genome assembly GCF_048569485.1 of Anomaloglossus baeobatrachus. Taxonomy (NCBI): domain Eukaryota; kingdom Metazoa; phylum Chordata; class Amphibia; order Anura; family Aromobatidae; genus Anomaloglossus; species Anomaloglossus baeobatrachus. The sequence goes on from NC_134359.1 coordinate 293,066,312, forward strand.
ACAGATATTGGATATTGTTCTGCCATAAGGATTAGACTAAATGTGCACTGAGCTTAAAAATGATGGACTTGGTTAAAGAAAACCTGACTGGTTTGTTCTATGGATTTTTTAAGGTATTTTCCATGGGAAAAAGAAATCTGATTGGATTGCCTTGGGTATCTATCACTTTGTGACCTTTAAATCTAATTCCAAAGTTCAATCATGAGTCCGGTTGGGAAAAATATGTAGGATCTTTGGATCAGGACCACAAAATCGAACCCGTCAACTAGGGAAAGCAGAAACAGCTGCCGTATTAAGGCGATGTGTAAAATAAAATATGGCTCAAAAGAAAATAAAGGGAGAGTCCGGAGCTTCTGAGAGCGACGGCAAGTCATCAATAGGGACTTTCTTAAAAAAAGGGAAGTTATCACTGGATAAACTAAATAATCCACAATAAATTGAATAATATGAAGCTAATACAATATGTTTTCTCTTTCCTCCATTCAATGGCAAGAGTTGAAAATTTAGCGATCATTTCTGTACTGAGACTATTTGGTCTATAACATTTTAGAACAAGAAATAAAAAATAAAATATCTTATTATGTAGGCAACCTAAAGATAATAATTATATGTAAACTCGTGAAATATAAAACAGTATTCTCTTCATATGCGTCATGTATTAAATCCTCTGCTTTATAAAGTCTGTTGTTGAGAGAGATATTTGGGAAATAAAATATAAAAATAATTAATTATGTCTCTCTAGGAAATATCCCTGAGGTCCTTATTAATTCACTGTCTATCCAATAAACAATTTCCCTTAATTACCTTTTGTCTTAAAGGGTTATTCCCATTATCTTAAGTGAGTAAAATTGCAATGTACTTATAAAAACAAGCAAATTAGCAATGTTCTTTTCATTAAAAATCCCCTCTGTTCTCATGAACAGTTTGATTTTTAATGTTATTGTTTATTGCTTGAGATCTGGTATATCATCCAACCCTGCAGTCTATCAATAGTAGCCGAACATGAGCAGTACTTACAATACAGCTTGTAAGAGCTGCTCTGAAGCTGGATGGATTGCTGGAACACACTTCCAACTCTCAATCCGGCCAGTTTTAGAGCCACTCTGCTTTTCTGATGAGGCAGAGACAAATTGGCTTCTGCTTGCAGCGTCAGAGGGCATTGTCAAGGTCAACAGCACAAACATGCTTTAGGTCCAAGCTGTCAATCAAGCAAAACAAGGGTACACCACCTCCAGCAAGCAGGAGGCCATTGGTTTGGGGGGGGAGGAGTCTTCTGAAGATTGATGATAAGGCAACCCCTTTACCGACCTTGATACAAAATGTCTTATAATAAGACTATGGGTGTAATATGCAGGAAATCCAAACCCTTCTGTTCAATAAAATAAAGTCCTAGGTAAAGATGGTTAAATTAAATCTAGTGGATTTGAACTGTAAAATTTTACAAAAAAATTAATTCTCCAGAATACAGATTTTTTTTTCTAATTTGCTCTACACAAATTCAAGAATTCAGCAAAATAGGGGTCAACTGTATCCTGAACTATCTGGCAGCTCTACCTCTGTGCTTCTAGACTATATTTTTTAAGAGGCAGATCTGTATCAGTCCCACCATTCACTCCCACCCTCAGTGTTCACCTACAGAGCACCATCATGAGACTCCTATATAATCTCTAGATGTGTAAATTGCTACATACGCAGATTATCCTTCCTACTTTGCCTCTGACAGTGCATTATAGGGTTACAAAGAACCACATAATGTATCTTATACTCTGTAATTCCTGGAACCATGCCCAAAAATATGGGAGGAAAATGAGGGATGAATCTTAAAATCCAAATGTAGCTTGCTGGGGGTGGTGGAAAGGGGTCACAGGAGGCAGGGGCAATGCTGTGCACTGTGCTTTGGGTGCTACTCTGTGCAGTGCTGCTATGTGCCGTGGGTGGTGCTGCTCTGCGTGGCTCTGTGCAGAGGGCGGCGCTGCTCAGTGCGGTGGGTGGCCCTGCTCTTTGTGGTGGGTGGCTGTGCTCTGCGCGGCTCTGTGCGGAGGGCGGCCCTACTCTGTGCAGCTCTTTGTGGTGTGCAGCGAGGCTCTGTGCAGTGGGCAGCAAGGTACAGGCCATTCTGTAGATGTCGGCTGTAAGACCTTCAAATAATGGCGCCCAGAGTCAGCGCGTGTGTAGATGGAGCTCTTAGCTCAAGCTCTCATCTACACACGTGCCGACTCCGGCAACCATTTCTTTGAAGCCCGTACTGCTGACATCTTCAGAATAACCAGTGCCTCACTGAACACAGCAAGTACCAGCACAGAGCAACACCAGCCATCCCAATATAGTGTAACGCCAGCTGCCCAAGCACAGTGTTGCAGTCTGCAGGGAGCATCCGGGCCCCCTCTGCACCGACCACAGCATCGCCATACTCCAGCACCACCCATGCCTCCTTTGACCCCGCTCCACCACTGCTGCTGCCCCACCTTCCCAGTAAGACCAGACCAGATTATAAAATGGACCCTATATTTATTTTTTTTACTTTTTTTAATCTCTAAATTTGGGGTGCGTCTTATAATCCCGTGCGTCTTACAAAACGAAAAATACAGTATATATTAAAATGATGGAGAACATTTTTTTGCTACAAGGTGGGAAGAAATTAATGAAAAGTCATTCAGCTGTATCCATTGTTAATGTATTGGCCCGATGGGCTTTCATAAGTGCATAGGAAGTACATAGAATGTAGTAAAGGACTATGGTTTAAATTAGATCAAAAAAGTTAATTATTGGTGAGGTCAAATTATTTTATTTGAAATTTAAATTCCCAAAGGTAGTATTTATATTAAAAAATATTAAATAACTAAAATCTTTGCCATAAATTATAAATTTGGAAGCTAAGCTAAAACTGTTTGCATCCCATGAAACAGTCAACATTTTGAAGATTATTTCCACTATATAATAAAATAACAATAAAAAAAGTAAACATATATTTTATACAAATATAAACAAAACGTTTTGAAAATTTACTAAATAACCTTTACTAGAAACGTTTAGTAAAATTACAGCTCGAATGTGAATTTTATTTAGTATTTTTAATTTAAGATTTAAACTTCTAAAGTATATATTTCATTTAATCACTATTATTAGTTGAAAATAATATATAATTTTTTAATGGATTGAATGATAAGATAAAGATTGTATTAATGATTTTTATAACCTTATTGTTGTTTTTTCTTTTAATCTTATTTTTTCTAAAGTTCACGGGTAATCTTAAAAGTATTTAATGTTAGTTTTGTGCTAAGCTCCTTTATAGTCAACTACAAGATGGAAAAGACAAGGAAATATTCCAAATCTATTGTTAAAGAATAGTGTAAATGTTTTTGGCTGCACTTCTGGTCAATTTCTCTTTTTATTTAATTTGTGAATAAGAAGTTTTCCTTTTTTACATTTTTAATTGTTCCTTGTAACGATGCAAAGTAACACAGAAATATCTGGACCTCTCTTTTCTAATTCTAGTTCATCCTATTGGAAAGCATTAACACTCCAATATAAACAAGTGTAAATGAAAAAAAAGATTATGAAAATGGGGAACTTCTGCCAAAAGTAAAATAATACAACAGTGACCTTCATTAATAATGACAATGTATTTAAGATGTTAAACATAATTATTGTTTGGACCATCAAAAATCCAATCATCCCAAAATTCATATTAATTATCTGTGATGATATTGTGATAGCAGGATCTATAATAATTACCTTACCTTCATCTTCAGTGTGTGGTTGTGTGTACATATATTTCTTCTCGCTACAGTGCCTTGCGAAAGTATTTGTCCCTCTTGAATTTTTCAACCTTTTCCCATATTTCAGGCTTCAAACATAAAGATAACAATTTTAATGTTCTGGTGAAGAATCAACAACAAGTGGACACAATTGTGAAGTTGAACAAAACTGTATGTAATAGATTCCATTGTTTAAATTAGAATTCTGTACTTCTCTAATAAATAATAATAATCTTTATTTCTATAGCGCCAACATATTCCGCAGCGCTTTACAATTCAGGAGGCTCATATACATATACATATCATATACATAAACATATACAAACAAGTAACAGTTATAGAAGACACAATATTTAAAGGGAAAAATGGCAACCCTGCTCATGAGAGCTTACAATCTACAATGAGATGGGGGGAGGGGCAAGGTACAAGTGCTTATTTACAATGACAATCCAGCCATCTCATGGGGGATAGATAATGGCTTCCTGGACCAGTTGGCCAGAGCCTTGAGATGCATTTGGGTGCCATGGAGTTTGACGTGGGGTTATGTTCTGAGAAGTTGTAGAGGGATTAGGTGAAATTAGTTTGGCTAGGGAGTGTGATAGGCCACCCTAAAAAGATGCGTTTTTAGGGAGCGTCTGAAGCTGAGTAAGTTGGGATTTGTCCTAACTTCTTGGGGTAGAGCGTTCCAGAGGTTTGGTGCAGCTCGGAAGAAGTCTTGGATTCGGGAGTGGGAGGTTCGAATTAGTGTGGATATTAGTCGAAAGTCATTTGCAGAGCGTAGAGAACGGGTGGGGTGATAGACAGAGATAGACAGAGAGGAGGGTGGAGATGTAGGGGGGTGCCACACTGTGGAGAGCTTTGTGGGTGAGAACAAGCAGTTTGAATTGGATCCTATGATATATAGGCAGCCAGTGCAATGACTGGCAAAGAGCAGAGGCATCCGAGTAGCGGTTAGCCAGAAAGGTGACCCTGGCTGCTGCATTAAGGATGGACTGTAGAGGGGAGAGTCTAGTGAGGACTCTTTATCTCTTTATTTAAATTGAAACAAAGAAGTATATGTCACACCCAGACTCTTAAAGCTGAAAGCAAAGGATAGTAATATTTAACCAACAGGATATATATGTTAATGCCAGCACTATGTAACAGATAAGCTGAGCAAATTAGGATGGCACACGTAGACCCATTAAAATCAATGGCTCTGCGCTCACGTGCGTGTTCTGCCATGGACCGTGTGTACGTGTGGAGCATACATAAGTATGCCCGTGTGCTCCACACATCAACATGTCGGGGTTTTTTTGTTGCCCGTGTCGCACAAAGTCGGTAACCCCCGTCACACATACTTACCTCCTGAACGACCTCGCTGTGGGCGGCGAACATCCTGTTCCTGAAGGGGGAGGGACTTTGGCATCACAGCATCATCACTCAGCGGCCAGCCAATAGAAGCGGAGGGGCAGAGATGAGTGGGACGAACATCCCACCCACCTCCTTCCTTCCTCATTGCCGGCGGGACGCAGGTAAGCTGCAGTTCATCGTTCCCGGAGTGTCACACGGATCGATGTGTGCTACCTCAGGAACAATGAACAACCAGCGTGCAGAAATGAGCGACGTGTCAACGAGCAACGATAAGGTGAGTATTTTTGCTCGATCACAGTCGCTCGTAGCTGACACATGCTACGATATGTCAAACAATGCCGGATGTGCGTCACTAATGACGTGACCCCGACGACATATATTTGATATATCGTAGCGTGTAACGGGCCCTTTAGTTTAGTTTATTTTCAACAACCCATGTAGAGACTTCTTGATTTCATTGTTACGTAGACTGTAAATTAATGGATTTATCATGGGTACAATTGTACAATAGAACATGGACAGGACTTGGTTGAGAAGAGCCTCTGTGGGGTGGAAGGAGGACATGACGTGTGAGGTTCCTGTAGAATAATAGATTGTCATGACCATGAGGTGGGACATGCAAGTGGAGAAAGTTTTTCTTCTTCCTTCCTTGGATTTAATGTGCATAATTACACAAAAAATTTTAATGTATGACACCAAGTTACAAAAGAATGGGAAGATTCCGAACACAATGCAATTTGTGCAGATTACGATATAAAACTCATTGGAGCCACCATAGGATGCATTAAATACAGTTATAGCATCACAGAAGAACTGATGAAGAGTCACCACCCGATCATATGTCAAGTGTAACAGTGGGATGATGAAGAAGGATGAGTTTATGAATGCATAAACCCACATGATAACCATAATCAGTGTAGAGTTCCTAATGCTCAGGATTCGATGGTAATGCAAAGGATGACAAATTGCAACATATCGGTCATATCCCATAACAAAGAAAAGTATCACCTCGGCACTTGCGGCTGCAAAGAAAAAGTACATCTGAGTGAAACACTGGGTCAATGACATAACATTATTCCCTGATAGTAATATATGGAGAAGCTTTGGGATGATGACTGTGGTGAAGCAGATGTCTATGACAGATAAGTTACAGAAGAATAGATACATGGGCGTGTGGAGATGGACATCCAGACAAATAACTGTTGTGACAAGTGAATTCAAAATGACTCCCATCAAGTAAATGTAGAAGAAAATAATGACAATCAGCAGCTTATGATTAGTATTTGTCGAAAATGGAAGAATATGGAATTCTAGAGTTGTGCGATTGTCCATGAGATTTGACAACATTTTGAAAGGATGAAAAAATGTCCTTGATGAAGGCCAGTCTGTGATATTAACTACTGAAATTTCCAAAAGAATTCTTGAAGCCCAACTCCTCAACCAGGCTATAAGTTCCTGCACATTTGCCCAACGGTCTGAGTATCCCAGGGAACAAGGTCCGTAGTATCACCCAAATTCTGTTCTCGATCTTGAATTCTGCTGGAAAGAAAAAATGTATGTGACTAATCCAGAATTTTATGTCTTTGTCTTATTGACGAAAACATCTATCGGTTGGATTCCCATTTTTTTTTAAATACCAAGAGATGTCACCCTCAGAACACAAACAAAATTTTCATTTTTTGTTATAATTTTGCTTTGTATGGAAAGTTATGAAACTTTACCAATCCCTTTTCTAGAAGATTTGTCTTCACTCCGATAAGAAAAAAATGCATGTACGTGGCTTGTAAGCCTCTGCTTTTCACCAAGATTTTTGACTGTCTTTAGCTGCATTGATTTCAGAATATACTCGTTTGGAGTACAGAGGATGGGAGTGATAGGGTCAGCTCAATATTTGTGTATCGCTAACTTTGGGAAGCTAAAATATATCTTTGTACCGTGTTAGCCAGTAGAGATAAAAAATAGTTTAAAAGAACTGAAGTCCTCAGTAGAGTTGAGCGCGGTTCGTGGTTCGTGGTTCTCCAGTTCGCGGCTCGAGTGATTTTGGGGGCTGTTCTAGATCGAACTAGAACTCGAGCTTTTTTGCAAAAGCTCGATAGTTCTAGATACGTTCGAGAACGGTTCTAGCAGCAAAAAACCCAGCTAATTCCTAGCTGGCTTTCCGCTGTAATAGTGTAAATCACTCTGTGACTCACACTATTATGACATTTCAGTGTATAGTGTGCGGGAATAGCGCATTCAGATCACTGCTGTTTGGATAATGGCGATCGCCATTTTTTTTTTTTTTTCCTTGTCTTCCTTCCCTAAGCGCGCGCGTGTAGTGGGGAGGGCCATTATGTCAGCCAATCCCAGACACACACACAGCTAAGTGGACTTTTAGCCAGAGAAGCAACGGCATGTGTGATAGGATGTCCATGTCACATGTCCCTGCATTATAAAAACGAGTATCTGCCCGTCCGGACGCCATTATCTCTTCTGTGTCCTTGGTGTCAGACATCACTGGCGCAGCTCCTATCGCCGATACTGCTGTATACGCTCCATACACAGCACTGTACAGCATAGGGATAGCACTTTCTATCAGTCCTTTTAAGGGCTCGTACCGGCAGGGTCAGAGCCATAGGTGACAGGTCCTGAAAACTGAGTTTAACAGCTACACAAGATGACAGCGTCTGTGTAGGTAAGGTCAGGGATTTCCTCACTGCATTTCCCCATTAGGAGGGATAGAAAGGCAGGCTTCCATTCCTCTATCCAGAGACCCACAACCCTGGCACTGTACCCTTCTGCCCTTTGCACACTCCAACTCATTGTTACTAAGCCATTATACTAGCAAACACTGAGTGAACTTAGTGGCACCCTAAAAGTGGCTGTTGGACTTCTGTATAGTCCCAGTAGTGCACAGATATTTGCAGCACGTCTGCCTGCATTGCACACTCAAACTCATTGTTACTAAGCCATTATACTAGCAAACACTGAGTGAACTTAGTGGCCTCCTAAACGTGGCTATTGGACTTCTGTATAGTCCCAGTAGTGCAAAGATATTTGCAGCACGTCTGCCTGCATTGCACACTCAAACTCATTATAACTAAGCCATTATACTAGCAAACACTGAGTGAACCTAGTGGCATCCTAAACGTGGCTATTGGACTTCTGTATAGTCCCAGTAGTGCACAGATATTTGCAGCACCTCTACCTGCATTGCACACTCAAACTCATTATAACTAAGCCATTATACTAGCAAATACTGAGTGAACTTAGTGGCATCCTAAACGTGGCTATTGGACTTCTGTATAGTCCCACTAGTGCAAAGATATTTTCAGCACGTCTGCCTGCATTGCACACTCAAACTCATTATAACTAAGCCATTATACTAGCAATTTATGCTGCCAGTTTAAGGGCCGTAGTTGCATTGTCAGGGATATTTATTCTTTATTATTCTGCTGTTAATAAAGCTAGACCACCGCTGCAATCTACACCACCTCTCAATTTTTACTACCACATTTTCAGTGCACAATCTTGTCGCAATCAACATGAGTGGCAAAATGACAGATGCTGGTGGAAAGGGGAAGAGGCGTGGTGGAAAAGGAAAAAAAGGGTTTGTCTGTGGGGAAGGTGGCAAAGCTCCATTATCATCTGCTGAAGATAGACCATCTACCAGCAAAAGTAAGATGTCTACTACTTACCGTGGACAATCCGATGTGCTCCCTTTTTTACGGACACGAACAACAGGAACAATGGTAGATGATGGCCAAAAAAGGAAAATGCTTGAATGGATCTCAAGTGGTCCAACAAGTGCCCTCTCAGCCACTTCAAGTACCGCATCCAAAAAACACCAGTCCTCTGAGTTGTCATCCCAATCAAACTTGCTTTCTCCCAGCTCTGAAGTCTCCATCAGCCCTGCACAGTATGGTGGAACTGAGATGGCTGAGTCTGCAGAGCTCTTCAGTCACACTATAGCCTGGGAATCAGAGGTCTGCTCCCAAGCTACAGTGAGTACAGAACAGGAAATGGTCTGCAGTGATGCCCAGAACCTTTGTGACTCTGATTCAGGCCTTGAGGACCAAGTTTCTGAACATAATGTTGACCCTTTGTCACAAACTGTAACACCTGTGGTTATAGACAATGAGGAACATACTGATGACGATGAGACGCAGATACCAGATTGGGATGACAACTTAAATATTCGGTCAGGGCAAGAAGAGGCTCGGTCTGAGGGGGAGGGGAGTGCAAACACAACAATTGATGATGAAGTTCTAGATCCCACCTACTGTCAACCCCCAGTCAGGCACTCGAGGAGGTCAACAGAGGCGGTGGAGGAGGATGCAACCGACGGCGAAGTTACCTTGCGCCTTCCTGGACAGAGTCGGAGCACTGGTAGCACGTCTACAACTGCATCATCAGCCACCACTCTGCCTCTGAGCACTAGTCGTGGGGGCTCAGCAGGTCGCATGCCCTCTAAGCCTTGCCTAGCCTGGTCCTTTTTTGACATAGAAAAAGATCGCCCAAATTATGTGATGTGTAAAATTTGTCGTGATTCTGTTAGTAGAGGTCAAAACCTCAGCAGTTTGACAACTTCTTCCATGAATCTTCACATTAATAAATATCATAGGTCCCAGTGGGAAGTTCACCGTGCTGCAATGCGGCCTAGCGGAGCGAACCATCCACGGCCTGCCCCTTCCAGTGCATCCGCGCGCTCTTCATCTTCTAGGACTGTGGGGACAGCTGTCACACCTGGTTTTCCACGCACAACTTCCACCACTGTAACCACAACAGGCAGTTTGCTTGGTAGGTCGTCAGTTGGTTTGGAAGGGGAAACAAGTGAGTGTGTACAGCTCTCTCAGACATCGATAGCACCAACGTTGGATGAAGGCAACATCATGTCTCCGCCTGCACTTTCCTCACAAACCTGCATTTTTCCAGGGACACCCTACTCAACACCGTCTACACACAGCAGCCAGATCTCTGTCCCTCAGATGTGGTCAAATAAAAGGCCATTTCCTGCGACCCATGACAAAGCTAAGAGGTTGACTCTATCCCTCTGTAAGCTCTTGGCTACCGAAATGCTGCCTTTCCGCCTAGTGGACACACAGGATTTTAGAGACCTTATGTCTGTTGCTGTGCCCCAGTACCAGATGCCTAGTCGCCACTACTTCTCTAAGAAAGGTGTGCCCGCGCTACACCAGCATGTCGCACACAACATCACCGCTTCCTTGAGAAACTCTGTGTGTCAACGGGTGCATTTCACCACCGATACTTGGACCAGTAAGCATGGACAGGGACGTTACATGTCACTGACTGGGCACTGGGTAACTATGGTGATAGATGGTGAAGGGTCTGCTGCACAAGTCTTGCCATCCCCACGATTTGTGTGTCAATCCTCTGTCTGTCCAAGTTCCGCCACTGCTTCTGCCTCCTCCACCTCATCTGTGTCCTCCACCTCCGCCCCAAGCCTGCCTGGTCAGGCCACCAGCGTTCTCACTGCGCAGAAGGAATCTCGCACCCCTCATTACTATGCTGGCAGCAGAGCGCAACGGCATCAGGCGGTCTTTAGCTTGAAATGTCTTGGGAATAAGAGTCACACAGCTGAGGAGTTGTGGTCAGCTCTGCGGTCCGAGTTTAATAAATGGTTGTCTCCACTCAACCTGCAGCCTGGTAAGGCCGTGTGCGACAATGCTGCAAACCTGGGTGCGGCCCTTCACCTGGGCAAGGTGACACACGTACCTTGTATGGCTCACGTGTTGAACCTTGTTGTCCAGCAATTTTTAACACACTATCCCGGCCTAGATGGCCTTCTGACCAGGGCACGAAAACTGTCTGCTCACTTCCGCCGTTCAACCGCCGCAGCTGAGCAACTTGCATCGCTCCAGAAGTCTTTCGGCCTGCCGGTTCATCGCCTGAAATGCGATGTGCCGACACGCTGGAATTCGACTCTCCACATGTTACAGCGACTGTGGCAGCACCGCCGAGCCCTGGTGCAATACGTCATGACGTATAGCCTGGGCCAACGAGATGCAGAGCTGGGACAGATTACCCTGATGGAGTGGTCTCAGATCAAGGACCTATGCACCCTTCTACATAGTTTCGACATGGCGACGAATATGTTTAGCGCTGACAATGCCATTATCAGCATGACAATTCCAGTCATTTACATGCTGGAGCACACGCTAAACACTATTCGGAGTCAGGGGGTGAGACAACAGGAAGGGGAGGAACTACAGGAGGATTCATATGCGCAAGACACAACAACATCACCAAGGTCCAGACGTTCATCATCACCAACGCGGCAGGCATGGGACCATGGGGGACAGGAATCAACAAGGGCACATGGTAGCAGGCGAAATGTTGAGGAAGGTGCAGGAGAACATGAAGAAATGGAGGACGAACTGTCCATGGACATGGAAGACTCAGCGGATGAGGGAGACCTTGGTCAAATTTCAGTTGAAAGAGGTTGGGGGGAGATGTCACAGGAAGAAAGAACGGGTAGCACCTCTATGCCACAAACACAGCGTGGACTTGGTCCTCATGGCTGCGCAAGACACATGAGTGCGTTCTTGTTGCACTACCTCCAACATGACCCTCGTATTGTCAAAATTAGAAGTGATGATGACTACTGGATTGCCACACTATTAGATCCCCGGTACAAGTCCAAATTTTGTGACATAATTCCAGCCATAGAAAGGGACGCACGTATGCAGGAGTATCAGCAGAAGCTGTTACTCGATCTTAGCTCGGCTTTTCCACCAAACAACCGTGCAGGTGCAGGGAGTGAATCTCCCAGTTTTAACTTGACAAACATGGGACGGTCTCGTCATCTTCAACAGTCTACCCGTACCAGTAGGACTGTATCTGGTGCTGGTAACAGCAATTTTATGGAATCTTTTCATAATTTTTTTAGACCCTCCTTTGCAAGGCCACCAGAGACAACAAGTCTGACACATAGTCAGCGGCTGGAGAGGATGATACAGGAGTATCTCCAAATGAACATCGATGCCATGACTTTGCAAATGGAGCCTTGCTCATTTTGGGCTTCAAATCTTGAAAAATGGCCAGAGCTCTCCACTTACGCCTTGGAGATTTTGTCGTGTCCAGCTGCCAGCGTTGTCTCTGAACGTGTCTTCAGTGCTGCTGGGTGTGTGCTGACAGATAAGCGCACGCGTCTGTCCAGTGACAATGTGGACAGACTGACGTTCATCGAAATGAACAAGTCATGGATCCACAAGGAATTTACTACCCCTGTGTCATCCTGGGGAGAGTAAATGCTTGTGGATTTGGAATGTGCTTGATGCAAATCAAAACATCCTGTTTGCAACTAGGGCACAAGTGCTGCCACTGATGGGGTGTCTGTGTGGCCCAATTTTTTGAAAAAAGGGAGACTCCGCTTGGAGTAACCCTTGCTTACATTGTTTTTAAAAGGAGCCAAGATGAATAAGTCATGGTTCAGCAAAGACTTTATCTACCTACCCCAGTGTCATCCTGGGGACGGTTAATTATGGCGTATTTTTGAATGTGCTTGATGCAAATCTAGCTGTGAAGTGTACAACTGGGGCACAACTGCTGCCACTGAATGGGTGGGTGTGTGTGGGGCCCAATTTTTGGAAAAAAAGGGAGACTCCGCTTGGAGTCACCTTGCGGTGTTTTACATGATTTTAGAAGGGCGTGCCATGCCTATATCTGTGTGTCCTCCTCTTTTTCCTTGTCCAGCTCTTTTGTTTTCGCATGAGTATATGTCCTTGTCACTTTCCCATGTGTTTGTGTTGTGTTGTGAGTTGTTTGTCACCTTTTGGACACCTTAGAGGGTGTTTTCTAGGTGTTTTTATGTGTTTGTGATTGCCTGCCATTGTTTCCTATGCTGTTCGAGTTCGGTTCGTCGAACGTTCGACGAACCGAACTCGAACGGGACCTATGTTCGGCGAACCGACCTCGAGCCGAATCGGGACCGGTTCGCTCATCTCTAGTTCTGATATCTATCTAGGTAAACACAGGCAAACAGAATGGGTGAAAAACAGAGGTTTGGAAGCCATTTTTATGCAATTTTCTTTACAGGTTTTACAGGAATGAATATAAATTCCCTAATATAGTGAGTTCCAAAATTTAATAGATACATTTCTATAAATAATAATAATAATAATAATAATAATAATAAAAAAAAAAGTTTAGTTACTCTTTAAAACACATTAGAGTAATCAATGATATATTCCACTTTGTCAAAGAAGCAGATGTCTGTCCCAATCCGCAGAGCTTCAGAAGTCAAGACGACAAAACCTATTGGTTCTGAGAAATCCGATCACTTAGTTAAATCATTCTTCAGCCAGCAATAGACAAAACAGCTCAGGTGGTTTAAAGGAAAAGTATGCAACGTTTTTAATAAAACACAATAGCAAAAAAAACAAACTGATTTTTATTCCAAAATACATGCATCTATATAATAAAAACCTTTAAAACAATTTTTTAAAAATTGACAATTACGTATATTATGAAGTAAAAATCCTAAAGGTAAACAAATCTAAGCTTACCAATGAAAATGTGGGCTCATCTTATGTTCCTGGATTGATTTTTTGCTTATATAGTTTTTTTAATTTTAAAATATCTAGAATAATAAATAATAAAATGAATTAATTTCCCTCCTGGAAAGTTCCCTCAGGTTCTTATTAATCCAGAATCTATTCTGTAAACAACCTCTTTTATTTTTATGTTTAGGTAATTATTTCTATTTAACAAGAGAGTTAACATTCAAATCTTATGATCTCTAATGCAAAACATGTATAGAGTTATATTTATTCAGCCATATATTATAGAGATGAGTGGTCCGTATATATATACGTATATATATATAGATATGTCTATCAAAAACTTCCTACCCTCAGGCAGGAACTGTATGTCTACTGGGGGGAAGGGTTTGCCTTGTCTAGTTAAACGTAGATGGACAATAGTCCATCTACTGAAAACAGGTTCAGCCAGGGATGGGGATATATATTTATATATTATATATATATGTAGTATATATATATATATATATATATATATATATATATATATATATATATATATATATATATATTTATATATATATATATGAACAGATCAGAAGTTTGGACACACATTCAAAGAGTTTTCTTTATTTTCAGGCCTCTGAAAATTGTAGATTCACATTGATGGCATCAAAACTATTAATTAAAACATGTGAAATGAAATACTTAAACAAGTGTGAAACAACTGGAAATATGTCTTATATTCTAGGTTCTTCAAAGTAGCCACCCTTTGCTTTCATTATTGCTTTGCACACTCTTGGCATTCTCTTGATGAGCTTCAAGAGGAAGTCACCAGAAATGGTTTTCCAACAGTCTTGAAGGAGTTCCCAGAGATGCTTAGTGCTTGTTTGCCCTTTTGCCTTCACTCTGCGGTCCAACTCACCCCAAACCATCTCGATTGGGTTCAGGTCTGGTGACTGTGGAGACCAGGTCATCTGGCGTAGCACCCCATCACTCTCCTTCTTAGTCATATAGCCCTTACACAGCCTGGAGGTGTGTTTGGGGTCATTGTCCTGTTGAAAAAAAAATGATTGTCCAACTAAATGAAAACCGGATGGAATAGCACGCTGCTGCAAGATGCTGTGGTAGCCATGCTGGTTCAGTATGCTTTTAATTTTGAATAAATCCCCAACAGTGTCACCAACAAAGCACCCCCACACCGGTGGGAACCAGGCATGTAGAGTCCATCCGTTCACCTTTTCTACAAAGACACGGTGGTTGGATCCAAAGATCTCAAATTTGGACTCATCAGACCAAAGCACAGATTTCCACTGGTCTAATGTCCATTCCTTGTGTTCTTTAGCCCAAACAAGTCTCTTTTGCTTGTTGCCTGTCCTTAGCAGTGGTTTCCTAGCAGCTATTTTATCATGAAGGCCTGCTGCACAAAGTCTCCTCTTAACAGTTATTCTAGAGATGAGAAGGTGTGTCCAAACTTTTGGTCTGTACTGTATGTATATATATATATATATATATATATATATATATATATATATATATATAAATATATATATATATATATTCACAGTACAGACCAAAATTTTTGACACACCTAATTCAGAGTGTTTTCTTTATTTTCATGACTCTGAAAATTGTAGATTCACATTGAAGGCATTAAAATTATGAATTAACACATGTGAGATGAAATACCTAACAAAAAAGTGTGAAGCAACTGAAAATGTGTCTTATATTCTAGGTTCTTCAAAGTAGCCACCTTTTGCTTTGATTACTGCTTTGCACACTCTTGGCATTCTCTTGATGAGCTTCAAGAGGTAGTCACCGGAAATGGTTTTCCAACAGTCATGAAGGAGTTCCCAGAGATGCTTAGCACTTGTTGGCCTTTTTGCCTTCACTCTACGGTCCAACTCACCCTAAACCATCTCGATTGGGTTCAAGTCTGGTAACCGTGGAGTCCAGGTCATCTGGTGTAGCACCCCATCACTCTCCTTCTTAGTCAAATAGCCCTTAAACAGCCTGGAGGTGTGTTTGGGGTAATTGTCCTGTTGAAAAATAAATGATGGTCCAACTAAATGCAAACCGGATGGAATAGCACGCCGCTGCAAGATGCTGTGGTAGCCATGCTGGTTCTGTGTGCCTTCAATTCTGAATAAATCCCCAACAGTGTCACCAGCAAAGCACCCCCACACCATCACACCTCCTCCTCCATGCTTCACGGAGGGAACCAGTCATGTAGAGTCCATCCGTTCACCTTTTCTGCGTCGAACAAAGGTATGGTGGTTGGCTCCAAAGATCTCAAATTTGGGTTCATCAGACTAAAGAACAAATTTACACTGGTCTAATGTCCATTCCTTGTGTTCTTTAGCCCAAACAAGTCTCTTCTGCTTGTTGCCTGTTCTTAGCAGTGGTTTCCTAGCAGCTATTTTACCATGAAGGCCTGCTGCACAAAATCTCGTCTTAACAGTTGTTCTAGTTGTTCTAGAGATGTGTCTGCTGCTAGAACTCTGTGTGGAATTGACCTGGTCTCTAATCTGAGCTACTGTTAACCTGCGATTTCTGAGGCTGGTGACTCGGATAAACTTATCCTCTGCAGCAGAGGTGACTCTTGGTCTTCCTTTCTTGGGGCGGTCCTCATGTGAGCCAATTTCTTTGTAGTGTTTGGTTTTTGCCACTGCACTTGGGGACACTTTCAAAGTTTTCCCACTTTTTTGGACTGACTGACCTTCATTTTTTAAAGTAATGATGGCCACTCATTTTTCTTTACTTATCTGCTTTTTTCTTGCCATAATACAAATTCTAACAGTCTATTCAGTAGGACTATCAGCTGTGTATCCACTAGACTTCTGCACAACACAGCTGATGGTCCCAACACCATTTGTAAGGCAAGAAATCCCACTTATTAAACCTGACAGGGCACACCTGTGAAGTGAAGACCATTTCCAGTGACTACCTCTTTAAGCTCATCAAGAGAATGCCAAGAGTGTGCAAAGCAGTAATCACAGCAAAAGGTGGCGACTGTGAAGAACCTAGAATATAAGACATATTTTCAGTTGTGTCCCACTTTTATGTTAAGTATTTCATTCCACATGTGTTAATTAATAGTTTTGATGCCTTCAATGTGAATCTACAATTTTCAGTCATGAAAATAAAGAAAACTCTTTGAATGACAAAGTGTGTCCAAACCTTTGGTCTGTGCTGTGCAAATATATATATATATATATATATATATATATATATATATATATATATATATAATATATATATACAGTGCCTACAAGTAGTATTCAACCCCCTGCAGATTTAGCAGGTTTGATAAGATGCAAATAAGTTAGAGCCTGCAAACTTCAAACAAGAGCAGGATTTATTAACAGATGCGTAAATCTTACAAACCAACAAGTTATGTTGCTCAGTTAAATTTTAATAAATTTTCAACATAAAAGTGTGGGTCAATTATTATTCAACCCCTAGGTTTAATATTTTGTGGAATAACCCTTGTTTGCAATTACAGCTAATAATCATCTTTTATAAGACCTGATCAGGCCGGCACAGGTCTCTGGAGTTATCTTGGCCCACTCCTCCATGCAGATCTTCTCCAAGTTATCTAGGTTCTTTGGGTGTCTCATGTAGACTTTAATCTTGAGCTCCTTCCACAAGTTTTCAATTGGGTTAAGGTCAGGAGACTGACTAGGCCACTGCAACACCTTGATTTTTTCCCTCTTGAACCAGGCCTTGGTTTTCTTGGCTGTGTGCTTTGGGTCGTTGTCTTGTTGGAAGATGAAATGACGACCCATCTTAAGATCCTTGATGGAGGAGCGGAGGTTCTTGGCCAAAATCTCCAGGTAGGCCGTGCTATCCATCTTCCCATGGATGCGGACCAGATGGCCAGGCCCCTTGGCTGAGAAACAGCCCCACAGCATGATGCTGCCACCACCATGCTTGACTGTAGGGATGGTATTCTTGGGGTCGTATGCAGTGCCATCCAGTCTCCAAACGTCACGTGTGTGGTTGGCACCAAAGATCTCGATCTTGGTCTCATCAGACCAGAGAACCTTGAACCAGTCTGTCTCAGAGTCCTCCAAGTGATCATGAGCAAACTGTAGACGAGCCTTGACATGACGCTTTGAAAGTAAAGGTACCTTACGGGCTCGTCTGGAACGGAGACCATTGTGGTGGAGTACGTTACTTATGGTATTGACTGAAACCAATGTCCCCACTGCCATGAGATCTTCCCGGAGCTCCTTCCTTGTTGTCCTTGGGTTAGCCTTGACTCTTCGGACAAGCCTGGCCTCGGCACGGGTGGAAACTTTCAAAGGCTGTCTAGGCAGTGGAAGGCTAACAGTAGTTCCATAAGCCTTCCACTTCCGGATGATGCTCCCAACAGTGGAGACAGGTAGGCTCAACTCCTTGGAAAGGGTTTTGTACCCCTTGCCAGCCTTGTGACCCTCCACGATCTTGTCTCTGATGGCCTTGGAATGCTCCTTTGTCTTTCCCATGTTGACCAAGTATGAGTGCTGTTCACAAGTTTGGGGAGGGTCTTAATTAGTCAGAAAAGGCTGGAAAAAGAGATAATTAATTCAAACATGTGAAGCTGATTGTTCTTTGTGCCTGAAATACTTCTTAATACTTTAGGGGAACCAAACAGAATTCTGGTGGTTTGAGGGGTTGAATAATAAATGACCCTCTGAATAGAGATGAGCGAACCGGTCGCGGTTCGGCTCGAGGTCGGTTCGCCGAACGGGGGTCCCGTTCGAGTTCGGTTCGTCGAACGTTCGACGAACCGAACTCGAGCCAATAGGCTATAATGGGAGGCAATCACAAACACATAAAAATGCATAATAAATGTACACAAACAGTTAATAAACATTGCCATAACACTTACCGGTCCCCGCGATCCCTTCTGAACTCTGTTTCCTGCCGCTATTCCATCCGATGATCGCTGAATCCTCCCGGTGACCGGCACTGCCAGCAGAGAAGCAGGACCTATCGTGACGTCAAAATAGCCATGTGATCAGTCACGTGGCTATTATCTCATTGGCTACAGACTGGTCACATGACTATGACACGTCATGTAGGACCTGCGAGTGCATCTCTCCGGTACACGGTGCACATATGTGTATCGCCGTGTACCGGCGACATGCTCTAGCACACGGTCGACTCCCCGTTCCGTTAGGGACTGGCTGACACAGCCGGTCATTAACGGAGATCACCGTTGCCATAGCAACGCAGTTAGCGGTGACGTCACCGCTAACCGCAGCTCCGAGAGCACCGTTGCTATGGTAACGCGTCTGTCAGTGTTACCGCTGTTACCGCTGACAGCCAGCACTGATCACTCACGGAGTGAAGGCTGCACGCTGCTTCCCGATTGTAGTGAGGATTGTACTGAGGATGAGGTTCCCCAGCCCCAAGTGATGGGCTGGAGAACCTCAACCTCACTACAATCGTCACTACTACTACACTAGTGAGGATTGTAGTGAGGATGAGGTTCCCCAGCCCCAAGTGATGGGCTGGTGAACCTCATCCTCACTACAATCGTCACTACTACTACACTAGAAAGAAAGAAGACAGAAGAGCAGGATCGTGGAGGGCTGACAGGGGGTAATAAAGATGGAGTCTCTAATGTGTCTGTGTATTTATTTCTATTAAAGTATTTTTTCTCTGTGTGGTGTTTTTTTTTAACCCTTTATTGGAGATTCTTAATGGCCGGGTCAAACGTGCCTGACATTAAGAATCTCTGGCTTAATACTGGCTAGTAAAACAAAGCCAGTATTAACTCATGATTACCCAACAAGCCACCCGGCTCCAGGGCTGTTGGAAGAGTTGGATACAGCGCCAGATGATGGCGCTTCTATGAGAGCGCCATTTTCTGGGACGGCTGCGGACTGAAATCCGCAGCAGAGGCGCCCAGAAACCTCGGGCTAACCTGTGCTGCGGATTCCAATCCCCAGCTGCCTAGTTGTACCCGGCTGGACACAAAAATGGGGCGAAGCCCACGTCATTTGTTTTTTAATTATTTCATGAAATAAGTGAAATAATTAAAACAAAATGGGCTTTCCCTATATTTTTGGTTCCCAGCCGGGTACAAATAGGCAACTGGGGGTTGGAGGCAGCCCGTGGCTGCCTGCTGTACCTGGCTAGCATACAAAAATATGGCGAAGCCCACGTCATTTTTTTGGTGGGCAAAAAACTTCTGCATACAGTCCTGGATGGAGTATGCTGAGCCTTGTAGTTCTGCAGCTGCTGTCTGCTCTTCTCCATACAGACAGACAGCAGCTGCAGAACTACAAGGCTCAGCATACGCCATCCAGGACTGTATGCAGAAGTTTTTTGCCCCCTGAAAAAATGATGTGGGCTTCGCCATATTTTTGTATGCTAGCCAGGTACAGCAGGCAGGTACGGCTGCCCCCAACCCCCAGTTGCCTATTTGTACCCGGCTGGGAACCAAAAATTAAGGGAAGCCCCTTTTTTATTATTTCATGAATTTCATGAAATAATTAGAAAACAAATGACGTAGGCTTCGCCCCATTTTTGTGTCCAGCCAGGTACAACTAGGCAGCTGGGCATTGGAATCCGCAGCACAGGTTGGCCTGAGCTTTCTGGGCCCCACTGCTGCGAATTGCAGTCTGCAGCCGCCTCAGAAAATGTCATTTTCATAGAAGCGCCATCTTCTGGCGCTGTATCCAACTCTTCCAGCACCTGCCTGCTATACCTGGCTAGCATACAAAAATATGGCGAAGCTCACGTCCTTTTTTTGTAGTTTTTTGGCAAAAAAAATAAAAAATGCTTCCCTGGATTTTCCATTGCCAGTGAAGGTAACACCAAGCAGTGGGGGTTAGCAGCCAGTAGCTGCTTGGATTACCCTTAGCTAGCAATACAAAAAATGCAGCGGGAGCCCATATATATTTTTTTTAATTATTTATTTAAATAACTAAAAATATAATGGGCTTCCCTGTATTTTGATTGCTGGACATCACAGTGCTGTAAAAATAAATCTTTAAAAAAATGACGTAGCGCTCCACGGTATTTTTGATTCTCAGCGCAGATAAAGCAGACAGCTATGGGTTGCCACCCCCATCTGCCTGCCGTTACCTTGGTTGGCAATCAAAATACAGGGAAGCCCATTAATTTTTTCTATTTAAAAAATAGTTAAAAAAAAAAATGACGTTGGGTCCCCCCATTTTTGATAGCCAGCTAGGGTAAAGCAGACGGCTGTAGCCTGAAAACCACAGCTGGCAGCTTTACAGTGGTTGGGGATCCAATGTGGAGGTCCCCTCAGGCTCTTTTTTATAATTATTTTATAAATATTAATAATTACACAATAAAAGTAGGGTCCCCCCCAAATTGGATCATCAGCCAAGGAAAAGCGGACAGCTGTGGTCTCAGGGTGGGAAGGTCCATAGTTATTGGGCCTTCACAGCCTAAAAATAGCAGGCCGCAGGCACCCCAGACGTGGCGCATCCACTAGATGCGCCAATCCTGGCGCTTCACCCCAGCTCATCCCGTGCCCTGGTGCAGTGGCAAACGGGGTAATAAATCGGGTTGATACTAGCTGTAAAGTAACCTGAGATCAAGCCCAGCAGTTTGTGATGTCATGGCGTCTATTAGATACCCAACATCATAAACTGTCAGTACTAACAAAAAAAAAAATCGACAAAAGAAATTTATTTGAAAAAACAGTCCCCAAAACATATCCTCTTTCACCAATTTATTGTAAGAAAAAAAATAAAGGGGTCCCACGACGACTCTGGACCGTCTAGAATATGGGGGGGAGACACTCAGGGAACGTATCCCCCATTTTCTAGGAGTGCGGACCCTTCATGTGAGGAGTGTGGGTGCAATGAATCTGCACTCACTCTTCTCGGGTCCACAGCAGCAGAGTCCATGTCGTAATGGTTGCTACCAAAGCTGCAATGCCCTGCTCATGAGGTAAGGGCATGCCTAATCAGGAGAACTACTGTAGAGGAAGCTCTGCTCACTGGTATATAAGTGCTCAGAGGTAATAATAGATAAAATTAGTGAGTAACCTCGGCACTCTAAATCTCCCAGACTAAGTCAGTAAGTCACAACGGATAGTAATGCAAAATCACTCTTTATTGGTCCGTATTAAGAAATTTTTTTTTTCATAAGCATATATGTTTTTGTCCAAAACAAGTTACAAATGACGTTTCGGCCTGAGCCTTCATCAGATTGGACTTATCTGCATGTAATCATGAAAAATGACAATAATCAGTATCACATAAGAGTGAGAGAACAATAACATAAACTCGAACAATGTAGAGGTACAATTGGGATGCAGCAAAAAAATTGCAACACAGCAAGAAATGAAACACATGATACAAATGTCATAATACAGTACAAGGACAATATAGTAATGACAAATATGGGGTCAGAGTAAGCTTAGACAGCTCTGGTACGAAAGAGATGTCAATCATAAAGTAACATGTGCAGTAGGTGTAGAGCTACACTATGCATGGCAGAGCTAATGGGTAGATCGACCATAGAAAAAGAACGGAGAAAAAGTGGAGAAAAAGTGGAGAAAAAGTGGAGAAAAAAATGGAGAAAAAGGGGAGAAAAAGGGGAGAAAAAGTGGAGAAAAAATGGAGAATAAGTGGAGAAAAAGTGGAGAAAAAGTGGAGAAAAAGTGGAGAAAAAAATGGAGAAAAAGTGGAGAAAAAAATGTAGAAAAAGTGGAGAAAAAAATGGAGAAAAAGTGGAGAATAAGTGGAGAAAAAGTGGAGAAAAAGTGGAGAAAAAGTGGAGAAAAAGTGGAGAAAAAGTGGAGAATAAGTGGAGAAAAAGTGGAGAATAAGTGGAGAAAAAATGGAGAAAAAATGGAGAAAAAAATGGAGAAAAAGTGGAGAAAAAGTGGAGAAAAAGTGGAGAATAAGTGGAGAAAAAGTGGAGAAAAAAGTGGAGAAAAAGTGGAGAAAAAGTGGAGAAAAAGTGGAGAAAAGGTGTAGAAAAAATGGAGAAAAAAATGTAGAAAAAGTGGAGAAAAAATGTAGAAAAAGTGGAGAAAAAGTGGAGCACCCTTTGGTACCTTTCATGTGGCACTAAGGGGTGCTTAGCTTTGTATTTAGCCAAAAAAATGAAAAAAAAAATGACGTAGGGTTCCCCTAGTTTTGTAGCCAGCTAGGGTAAAGCAGACGGCTGCAGCCTGCAGACCACAGCTGGCAACCTCACCTTGGCTGGTAATCCAAAACTGAGGGCACCCCACGCTGTTATTTTAAATTAAATAAATAATTTAAAAAAAAACCACGTAGGGGTCCCCCAAAATTGGATCACCAGCCAAGGTAAAGCAGACAGCTGGGGCCTGATATTCTCAGACTAGGGAGGTCCATGGTTATTGGACTCTCCCCAGCCTAAAAATAGCAGGCCGCAGCCGCCCCAGAAGTGGCGCATCCATTAGATGCGCCAATCCTGGTGCTTCGCCCCAGCTCATCCCGCGCTCTGGTGCGGTGGCAAACGGGGTAATATATGGGGTTAATACCAGATGTGTAATGTCACCTGGCATCAAGGCCTGGGGTTGGTGAGGTCAGGCGTCTATCAGATACCCGACATCACCAACCTAGTCAGTAATAAAAAAAAATAGACAACAAACACATTTTTATTTGAAAAAACACTCCCCAAAACATTCCCTCTTTAACCAATTTATTAGAATGAAAAACAAATCCAGGTCTGGTGTAATCCAAGGGGTTGCCATGACGATCCACACTGTCCCAGTCAATGAAGAGCAGGATGTTCCCCATTGGCTGGGAGAGCAGTGCAGTGACCTGAGCTAACATCAATGGGTCAGCCCAGGTCACTGCAGGGCATGACAAGTGCTGCTGTCAGCGAGGTAAATTACCTGCGCAGATCTCCAGCACACTGACAGCCCCTGTCACTGAGTTCAATGACCGCCGCCTTCACAGCCAAGTATCGCGAGAGGCCCGTGACGTCACCGCTAGTCAGTCTCGGGTCAGAAGCGAGAGAAGGTGATGTGACAAGCGGCGGCCATGGAGGACAGTGACAGCGCTGAGGTCGGGATGGCGGGACTTCATCACCGCAGGCAAGCCGAGCGGGGCCATGTGTGTGTGTGTGTGTGTGTGTGTGTATGTATGTGTGTGTACATGCCGCGGGCAGGAGGGGGCGGAGTGAGCTGAGCGGGGAAGTGTGGGCTTCCTGCA
Source organism: Anomaloglossus baeobatrachus (assembly GCF_048569485.1). Taxonomy (NCBI): domain Eukaryota; kingdom Metazoa; phylum Chordata; class Amphibia; order Anura; family Aromobatidae; genus Anomaloglossus; species Anomaloglossus baeobatrachus. Next base: position 293,090,063 of record NC_134359.1, read on the forward strand.
CGTAACTAGGATAAACATCGGGTTACTATCCAAAGCGCTTTGCTTGGATACCCGATGTTTATCTTGGTTACCAGCTTCTGGCAGGCTGCCAGCGATGGCTCCTGCACACTGTAGCTGTAAAAAGCCCTGCTTTTTTGCTGCTAGAACCGTTCTCGACCATATCTAGAACTATCGAGCTTTTGCAAAAAGCTCGAGTTCTAGTTCGATTTCGAACAGCCCCAAAATCACTCGAGCCGCGAACTGGAGAACCACGAACCTAGAACCGCGCTCAACTCTACCTCTGAATAAACTTTTCACAATTTAAAAAAAAAAATAAAAGAAGAAATAACATTCTTTTTTGCTGCATTTCACAATTCCAGGCTGATCTACAATCCAAATGTCACAATTAGAGTTGAGCGCGGTTCGTGGTTCGTGGTTCTCCAGTTCTATGCTCGAGTGATTTTGGGGGCTGTTCGAGATCGAACTAGAACTCGAGCTTTTTGCAAAAGCTCGATAGTTCTAGATACGTTCGAGAACAGTTCTAGCAGCAAAAAGCAGGGCTTTTTACAGCTACAGTGTGCAGGAGCCATCGCTGGCAGCCTGCCAGAAGCTGGTAACCAAGATAAACATCGGGTATCCAAGCAAAGCGCTTTGGTTAGTAACCCGATGTTTATCCTAGTTACGTGCAGGAAGCCCACACTTCCCCGCTCAGCTCACTCCGCCCCCTCCTGCCCGCGGCATGTACACATACATACATACATACACACACACACACACACACACACACACACACACACATGGTCCCGCTCGGCTTACCTGCGGTGATGAAGTCCCGCCATCCCGACCTCAGCGCTGTCACTGTCCTCCATGGCCGCCGCTTGTCACATCACCTTCTCTCGCGTCCGACCCGAGACTGACTAGCGGTGACGTCACGGGCCTCTCGCGATACTTGGCTGTGAAGGCGGCGGTCATTGAACTCAGTGACAGGGGCTGTCAGTGTGCTGGAGATCAGCGCAGGTAATGTACCTCGCTGACAGCAGCACTTGTCATGCCCTGCAGTGACCTGGGCTGACCCATTGATGTTAGCTCAGGTCACTGCACTGCTCTCCCAGCCAATGGGGAACATCCTGCTCTTCATTGACTGGGACAGTGTGGATCGTCATGGCAACCCCTTGGATTACAGCAGACCTGGATTTGTTTTTCATTCTAATAAATTGATTAAAGAGGGAATGTTTTGGGGAGTGTTTTTTCAAATAAAAATGTGTTTGTCGTCTATTTTTTTTTATTACTGACTGGGTTGGTGATGTCGGGTATCTGATAGACGCCTGACCTCACCAACCCCAGGGCTTGATGCCAGGTGACATTACACATCTGGTATTAACCCCATATATTACCCCGTTTGCCACCGCACCAGGGCGTGGGATGAGCTGGGGCGAAGCACCAGGATTGGCGCCTCTAATGGATGCGCCACTTCTGGGGCGGCTGCGTCCTGCTATTTTTAGGCTGGGGAGAGTACAATAACCATGGACCTCCCTAGTCTGAGAATATCAGGCCCCAGCTGTCTGTTTTACCTTGGCTGGTGATCCAATTTTGGGGGACCCCTACGTGTTTTTTTTTAAAATTATTTATTTAATTTAAAATAACAGCGTGGGGTGCCCTCAGTTTTGGATTACCAGCCAAGGTGAGGATGCCAGCTGTGGTCTGCAGGCTGCAGCCGTCTGCTTTACCTTAGCTGGCTACAAAAATAGGGGGAACCCTACGTCATTTTTTTTTCATTTTTTTGGCTAAATACAAAGCTAAGCACCACTTAGTGCCACATGAAAGGCACCAAAGGGTGCTCCACTTTTTCTCCACTTTTTCTCCACTTTTTCTCCACTTTTTCTCCATTTTTTCTCCACGTTTTCTACATTTTTTCTCCACTTTTTCTACATTTTTTTCTCCATTTTTTCTCCACTTTTTCTCCACTTTTTCTCCACTTTTTCTTCACTTTGTCTCCATTTTTTTCTCCACCTTTTCTCCACTTTTTCTCCACCTTTTCTCCATTTTTTCCTCCACTTTTTCTCCATTTTTTTCTCCACTTTTTCTCCACTTTTTCTCCATTTTTTCTCTACTTTTTCTACATTTTTCTCCACTTTTTCTACATTTTTTTCTCCATTTTTTCTCCACTTTTTCTCCACTTTTTCAACATTTTTTTCTCCACCTTTTCTCCATTTTTTCTCCACTATTTTTCCATTTTTTTTCTCCACTTTTTCTCCACTTTTTCTCCACTTTTTCTCCACTTATTCTCCACTTTTTCTCCACTTTTTCTCCACTTTTTCTCCATTTTTTCTCCACTTTTTCTCCACTTTTTCTCCACTTTTTCTCCATTTTTTCTCCACTTTTTCTCCATTTTTTTCTCCATTTTTTTCCTCCATTTTTTCTCCACTTATTCTCCATTTTTTCTCAACTTATTCTCCACTTTTTCTCCACTTTTTCTCCACTTTTTCTCCACATTTTCTCCATTTTTTTATCCACTTTTTCTCCACTTTTTCTCCATTTTTTTCTCCACTTTTTCTCCACTTTTTCTCCACTTTTTCTCCACTTATTCTCCACTTTTTCTCCACTTTTTCTCCACTTTTTCTCCACTTTTTCTCCACGTTTTCTCCACTTTTTCTCCACTTTTTCTCCATTTTTTTCTCCACTTTTTCTCCACTTTTTCTCCACTTTTTCTCCATTTTTTTCTCCACTTTTTCTCCATTTTTTCTCCATTTTTTCTCCACTTTTTCTCCACTTTTTCTCCATTTTTTTCTCAATTTTTTTCCTCCATTTTTTCTCCACTTATTCTCCATTTTTTCTCCACTTATTCTCCACTTTTTCTCCACATTTTCTCCATTTTTTTCTCCACTTTTTCTCCTCTTTTTCTCCACTTTTTCTCCACTTTTTCTCCACTTATTCTCCACTTTTTCTCCACTTTTTCTCCACTTTTTCTCCATTTTTTTCTCCATTTTTTCTCCACTTTTTCTCCACTTTTTCTCCACTTTTTCTCCATTTTTTCTCCACTTTTTCTCCACTTTTTTTCCAATTTTTTCTCCATTTTTTCTCCACTTTTTTTCTCTACTTTTTCTCCACCTTTTCTCCATTTTTTCTCCACTTTTTCTCCACTTTTTCTCCACTTTTTCTCCATTTTTTCTCCACTTTTTCTCCACTTTTTCTCCATTTTTTTCTCCATTTTTTTCTCCATTTTTTCTCCACTTTTTCTCCACTTTTTCTCCACTTCTCCACTTTTTCTCCATTTTTTTCTCTATTTTTTCTCCACTTATTCTCCACTTTTTCTCCACTTTTTCTCCACTTTTTCTCCACTTTTTCTCCACTTATTCTCCATTTTTTCTCCATTTTTTCTCCACTTTTTCTCCATTCTTTCTCCATTTTTTTCTCCATTTTTTCTCCACTTTTTTTCTCCACTTTTTCTCCACCTTTTCTCCATTTTTTCTCCACTTTTTCTCCACTTTTTCTCCACTTTTTCTCCACTTTTTCTCCATTTTTTTCTCCATTTTTTTCTCCACTTTTTCTCCACTTTTTCTCCACTTTTTCTCCATTTTTTTCTCCACTTTTTCTCAAATTTTTCTCCACTTTTTCTCCGCTTTTTCTCCATTTTTTTCTCCACTTTTTCTCCACTTTTTCTCCACTTTTTCTCCATTTTTTTCTCCATTTTTTCTCCACTTTTTCTCCACTTTTTCTCCACTTTTTCTCCGTTCTTTTTCTATGGTCGGTCTACCCATTAGCTCTGCCATGCATACTGTAGCTCTACACCTACTGAACATGTTACTTTATGATTGACATCTCTTTCGTACCAGAGCTGTCTAAGCCTACTCTGACCCCATATTTGTCATTACTATATTGTCCTTGTACTGTATTATGACATTTGTATCATGTGTTTCATTTCTTGCTGTGTTGCAATTTTTTTGCTGCATCCCAATTGTACCTCTACATTGTTTGAGTTTATGTTATTGTTCTCTCACTCTTATGTGATACTGATTATTGTCATTTTTCATGATTACATGCAGATAAGGCCAATCTGACGAAGGCTCAGGCCAAAACGTCATTTGTAACTTGTTTTGGACAAAAACATATATGCTTATGAAAAAAATGTTTTTCTTAATACGGACCAATAAAGAGTGATTTTGCATTACTATCCGTTGTGACTTACTGCCTTAGTCTGGAAGATTTAGAGTGCCGAGGTTACTCACTAATTTTATCTATTATTACCTCTGAGCACCTATATACCAGTGAGCAGAGCTTCCTCTACAGTAGTTCTCCTGATTAGGCATGCCCTTACCTCATGAGCAGGGCATTGCAGCTTTGGTAGCAACCATTACGACATGGACTCTGCTGCTGTGGACCCGAGAAGAGTGAGTGCAGATTCATTGCACCCACACTCCTCACATGAAGGGTCCGCACTCCTAGAAAATGGGGGATACGTTCCCTGAGTGTCTCCCCCCCATATTCTAGACGGTCCAGAGTCGTCGTGGGACCCCTTTATTTTTTTTCTTACAATAAATTGGTGAAAGAGGAAATGTTTTGGGGACTGTTTTTTCAAATAAATTTCTTTTGTCGATTTTTTTTTTTGTTAGTACTGACAGTTTATGATGTTGGGTATCTAATAGACGCCATGACATCACAAACTGCTGGGCTTGATCTCAGGTTACTTTACAGCTAGTATCAACCCGATTTATTACCCCGTTGCCACTGCACCAGGGCACGGGATGAGCTGGGGTGAAGCGCCAGGATTGGCGCATCTAGTGGATGCGCCACGTCTGGGGTGCCTGCGGCCTGCTATTTTTAGGCTGTGAAGGCCCAATAACTATGGACCTTCCCACCCTGAGAATACCAGACCACAGCTGTCTGCTTTACCTTGGCTGGTGATCCAATTTGGGGGGGACCCTACTTTTATTGTGTAATTATTAATATTTATAAAATAATTATAAAAAAGAGCCTGAGGGGACCTCCACATTGGATCCCCAACCACGGTAAAGCTGCCAGCTGTGGTTTTCAGGCTACAGCCGTCTGCTTTACCCTAGCTGGCTATCAAAAATGGGGGGACCCAACGTCATTTTTTTTTAACTGTTTTTTAAATAGAAAAAATTAATGGGCTTCCCTGTATTTTGATTGCCAACCAAGGTAACGGCAGGCAGATGGGGGTGGCAACCCATAGCTGTCTGCTTTATCTGCGCTGAGAATCAAAAATACCGCGGAGCGCTACGTCATTTTTTTAAAGATTTTTTTTTACAGCACTGTGATGTCCAGCAATCAAAATACAGGGAAGCCCATTTTATTTTTAGTTATTTAAATAAATAATTAAAAAAAATATATATGGGCTCCCGCTGCATTTTTTGTATTGCTAGCTAAGGGTAATCCAAGCAGCTACTGGCTGCTAACCCCCACTGCTTGGTGTTACCTTCACTGGCAATGGAAAATCCAGGGAAGCATTTTTTATTTTTTTGCCAAAAAACTACAAAAAAAGGACGTGAGCTTCGCCATATTTTTGTATGCTAGCCAGGTATAGCAGGCAGGTGCTGGAAGAGTTGGATACAGCGCCAGAAGATGGCGCTTCTATGAAAATGCCATTTTCTGAGGCGGCTGCAGACTGCAATTCGCAGCAGTGGGGCCCAGAAAGCTCAGGCCAACCTGTGCTGCGGATTCCAATCCCCAGCTGCCTAGTTGTACCTGGCTGGACACAAAAATGGGGCGAAGCCTACGTCATTTGTTTTCTAATTATTTCATGAAATTCATGAAATAATAAAAAAAGGGCTTCCCTTTATTTTTGGTTCCCAGCCGGGTACAAATAGGCAACTGGGGGTTGGGGGCAGCCGTACCTGCCTGCTGTACCTGGCTAGCATACAAAAATATGGCGAAGCCCACATAATTTTTTCAGGGGGCAAAAAACTTCCGCATACAGTCCTGGATGGAGTATGCTGAGCCTTGTAGTTCTGCAGCTGCTGTCTGTCTGTATGGAGAAGAGCAGACAGCAGCTGCAGAACTACAAGGCTCAGCATACTCCATCCAGGACTGTATGCAGAATTTTTTTGCCCACCAAAAAAATGACGTGGGCTTCGCCATATTTTTGTATGCTAGCCAGGTACAGCAGGCAGCCACGGGCTGCCTCCAACCCCCAGTTGCCTATTTGTACCCGGCTGGGAACCAAAAATATAGGTAAGCCCGTTTTTTTTTAATTATTTCACTTATTTCATGAAATAATTAAAAAACAAATGACGTGGGCTTCGCCCCATTTTTGTGTCCAGCCGGATACACCTAGGCAGCTGGGGATTGGAATCCGCAGCACAGGTTAGCCCGAGGTTTCTGGGCGCCTCTGCTGCGGATTTCAGTCCGCAGCCGTCCCAGAAAATGGCGCTCTCATAGAAGCGCCATCATCTGGCGCTGTATCCAACTCTTCCAACAGCCCTGGAGCCGGGTGGCTTGTTGGGTAATCATGAGTTAATACTGGCTTTGTTTTGCTAGCCAGTATTAAGCCAGAGATTCTTAATGTCAGGCACGTTTGACCCGGCCATTAAGAATCTCCAATAAAGGGTTAAAAAAAAACACCACACAGAGAAAAAATACTTTAATAGAAATAAATACACAGACACATTAGAGACTCCATCTTTATTACCCCCTGTCAGCCCTCCACGATCCTGCTCTTCTGTCTTCTTTCTTTCTAGTGTAGTAGTAGTGACGATTGTAGTGAGGATGAGGTTCACCAGCTCATCACTTGGGGCTAGGGAACCTCATCCTCAGTACAATCCTCACTACAATCGGGAAGCAGCGTGCAGCCTTCACTCCGTGAGTGATCAGTGCTGGCTGTCAGCGGTAACAGCGGTAACGCTGACAGACGCATTACCATAGCAACGGTGCTCTCGGAGCCGCGGTTAGCGGTGACGTCACCGCTAACTGCGTTGCTATGGCAACGGTGATCTCCGTTAATGACCGGCTGTGTCAGCCGGTCCCTAACGGAACGGGGAGTCGACCGTGTGCTAGAGCATGTCGCCGGTACACGGCGATACACATATGTGCACCGTGTACCGGAGAGATGCACTCGCAGGTCCTACATGACGCGTCATAATCATGTGACCAGTCTGTAGCCAATGAGATAATAGCCACGTGACTGGTCACATGGCTATTTTGACGTCACGATAGGTCCTGCATCTCTGCTGGCAGTGCCGTCACCGGGAGGATTCAGCGATCATCGGATGGAATAGCGGCAGGAGACAGAGTGCAGGAGGGATCGCGAGGACCGGTAAGTGTTATGGCAATGTTTATTAACTGTTTGTGTACATTTATAATGCATTTTTATGTGTTTGTGATTGCCTCCCATTATAGCCTATTGGTTCGAGTTCGGTTCGTCGAACGTTCGACGAACCGAACTCGAACAGGACCCCCGTTCGGCGAACCGACCTCGAGCCGAACCGCGACCGGTTCGCTCATCTCTAGTCACAATGCCAAGTCAATTCCGAATGTGTAAACCTGCTAAATCTGCAGGTGGTTGAATACTACTTGTAGGCACTGTATATATATATATATATATATATATATAGATAGATAGATAGATAGATAGATAGACAGATAGATAGATAGATATAGTGCCTTGCGAAAGTATTCAGCCCCCTTGATTTTTTCAAACTTTTCCCACATTTCAGGCTTCAAACATAAAGATACAAATTTTAAATTTTATGGTGAAGAATCAACAACAAGTGGACACAATTGTGAAGATGAACGATATTTATTGCTTGTAATGGAATCCAGCTCACCCACGCCTGACCTCACCGCACCTCAGACACGGATCCGGCCCTGCCCCGGCCGCAGCAATGAGAAATGAAGGAAAGCGATCCAGCTGAGTGACCAGGTGATTTATTCAGTGCAACACAGACATGGCATAGTCATGGTTAACGCGTTTCTGGCTTAACGCCCTTAATCATAACCATTATGATTAGGGGTGTTAAGCCAGAAACGTGTTAACCACGACTATGCCATGTCTGTATTGCACTGAATAAATCACCTGGTCACTCAGCTGGATCGCTTTCCTTCATTTCCTTTTGATATTTATTGCTAATTTTAAATTTTTGTAAAAAATAAAAAACTGAAAATTGGGGCGTGCAATATTATTCAGCCCCTTTAATACTTTGTAGCTCCACCTTTTGCTGCGATTAAAGGTTTTGCACATGGAGAGGCTGAAATTCTTGCCCATTCTTCCTTTGTAAACAGCTGGAGCTGAGTGAGGTTGGAGAGCGTTTGTGAACAGCAGTTTTCAGCTGTTTCCACAGATTCTCGATTGGATTCAGGTCTGGACTGGGACTTGGCCATTCTAACACCTAGATATGTTTATTTGTGAACCATTCCATTGTAGATTTTGCTTTATGTTTTGGATCATTGTCTTGTTGAAAGACAAATCTCCTTCCCAGTCTCAGGTCTTTTGCAGACTCCAACAGGTTTTCTTCAAGAATGGTCCTGTATTTGGCTCCATCCATCTTCCCATCAATTTTAACCATCTTCCCTGTCCCTGCTGAAGAAAAGCAAACCCAAACCATGATGCTGCCACCACCATGTTTGACAGTGGGGATGGTGTGTTCAGAGTGATGAGCAGTGTTTCTTTTACGCCAAACAGATCGTTTGGCATTGTGCCCAAAAAGTTTGATTTTGGTTCCATCTGACCAGAGCACCTTCTTCCACATGTTTGGTGTCTCCAGGTGGCTTGTGGCAAATGTTAAACGACACTTTTTTTTTATATCGTTGAAAAATGGCTTTCTTCTTGCCACTCTTCTATAAAGGCCAGATTTGTGCAGTGTATAACTAATTATTTTCCTATGGATAGACTCTCCCACCTCAGCTGTAGATCTCTGCAGATCATCCAGAGTGATCATGGGCCTCTTGGCTGCATCTCTGATCAGTCTTCTCCTTGATTGACATGACATTTTTGAGGGACGGCTGGGTCTTGGTAGATTTGCAGTGGTATGATACTCCTTCCATTTCAATATAAACACTTGCACAGTGCTTCTTGGGATGTTTAAAGTTTTGGAAATCTTTTTGCAACCAAATCGGACTTTAAACTTTTCCACAACAGTATCACGGACCTGCCTGTTGTGTTCCTTGGTCTTCATGATGCTTTCTGCGCTTTAAACAGAACACTGAGACTATCACAGAGCAGGGGCATTTATACGGAGACTTGATTACACACAGGGGCTTATATTTATCATCAGTCATTTAGGACAACATTGGATGATTCAGAGATCCTCAATGACCTTCTGGAGTGAGTTTGTGAAAGTAGTGAAAGTAAAGGGTATGAATAATATTGCACGTCCCAATTTTCAGTTTTTTATAAAAATTTAAAATAAGCAATAAATATCATTAAACTTCCCAATTGTGTCACTTGTTGTTGATTGTTCACCATAACATTAAAATTTTTATCCTTATGTTTGAGGCCTGAATTGTGGGAAAAGGTTGAAAAATTCAAGGCGGCCGAATACTTTTGAAAGGCACAAATTTCAGGAATCCGGCACAGCATCTTCGTAAAAGAAAATTTTTTATTGTGCCATTAAAACCCAATAAATCGGACATTTATTGGGTTTTAATGGAACAATAAAATTCTTTCTTTTATGAAGATGCTGTTCCGGATTCCTGAAATTTGTGCATATCTCTTTGGCTGGAGACTTTCCGTGCACCATCTATGGTGAGCTGGATTTAGGACGTTCCTCCACCTTTTGTTTTGAAAGGCACTGTATATTGCTATAGATATGTCTATCAGAAACTTCCTTCCCTCAGGCAGGAACAGTATATCTGCTGGGGACAAGGATTTGCCTTGGACAAAGGCATATCCAGTCAAACGTAGATGGACAACAGTCCATCTACTGAAAACAGGTTCAGCCAGGAATGGGGGAATAAACCTTAAGATTCATCACCCCATACCTTGGACTGGATTATCCCCTCTTTCTGTGGGTACAAATAATCATATGCTGGATACATGCTTTCTGTTTCTCCAATGGCATCATGATTAGCATACTGGACTAAGTCTCATACGTCGCTACACTGAGTGGTGACAAAAATATTAACAGTACATTGATAATAATAACTTGAGATGAGCGAATTGATTTGCAGGACACTAGTTCAGTGACCACAACGGTAGATGGACTGGTGGGACATCATGTGATCACAATGCTACAATGATGATGTTTTGCTGGATTGACTTATCAGATGAGGAGCCTGGATGCCAGCAAGTAGGAAGAGGTTCATAGAGCTCTCATCCGGTTACCATAGATTGCGGACATGGCCACTAAACCATGGTCAATCAAATCGATTCACTCATCTCTAATAATAACAACAATCAATACCATAAATAATTATATTCCTAGAAGTATGTAGTCAAGATAGTTTAGTTTTTTTTCAACAACCCATGTAGAGACTTCTTGATTTCATTGTTACGTAGACTGTAAATTAATGGATTTATCATGGGTACGATTGTACAATAGAACATGGACAGGACTTGGTTGAGAAGAGCCTCTGTGGGGTGGAAGGAGGACATGAAGTGTGAGGTTCCTGTAGAATAATAGATTGTCATGACCATGAGGTGGGACATGCAAGTGGAGAAAGTTTTTCTTCTTCCTTCCTTGGATTTAATGTGCACAATTACACAAAAAATTTTAATGTATGACACCAAGTTACAAAAGAATGGGCAGATTCCGAACACAATGCAATTTGTGCAGATTACGATATAAAACTCATTGGATCCACCATAGGATGCATTAAATACAGTTATAGCATCACAGAAGAACTGATGAAGAGTCACCAGTCGATCATATGTCAAGTGTAACAGTGGGATGATGAAGAAGGATGAGTTTATGAAAGCAGAAACCCACATGATAACCATAATCAGTGTAGAGTTCCTCATGCTCAGGATTCGATGGTAATGCAAAGGATGACAAATTGCAACATATCGGTCATATCCCATAACAAAGAAAAGTATCACCTCGGCACTTGCGGCTGCAAAGAAAAAGTACATCTGGGTGAAACACTGGGTCAATGACATAACATTATTCCCTGATAGTAATATATGGAGAAGCTTTGGGATGATGACTGTGGTGAAGCAGATGTCTATGACAGATAAGTTACAGAAGAATAGATACATGGGCGTGTGGAGATGGACATCCAGGCAAATAACTGTTGTGACAAGTGAATTCAAAATGATTCCTATCAAGTAAATGTAGAAGAAAATAATGACAATCAGCAGCTTATGATTAGTATTTGTCGAAAATGGAAGAATATGGAATTCTAGAGTTGTGCAATTGTCCATGAGATTTGACAACATTTTGAAAGGGTGAAAAAAATTTCCTTGTTGAAGGCCAGTCTGTGATATTAACTACTGAAATTTCCAACAGAATTCTTGAAGCCCAACTCCTCAACCAGGCTTTAAGTTCCTCCACATCTGCCCAACGGTCTGAGTATCCCAGGGAACAACGTCCGTAGTATCACCCAAACTCTGTTCTCGATCTTGATATCTGCTAGAAAGAAAAAATGTATGCGACTAATCCAGAATTTTATGTCTTTGTCTTATTGACGAAAACATCTATCGGTTGGATTCCCATTTTTTTTTTTTTAAAATACCAAGGGATGTCACCCTCAGAACACAAACTAAATTTTCATTTTTTGCTATAATTTTGCTTTGCATGGAAAGTTATGGAATTTTACCAATTACTTTTCTAGAAGATTTGTCTCCACTCCGGTAAAAAAAATGCATGTACATGGCTTGTAAGCCTCTGCTTTTCACCAAGATTTTTGACTGTCTTTAGCTACATTAATTTCAGAATATACTCATTTGGAGTACAGAGGATGGCGGTGATAGGGCCAGCTCAATATTTGTGTATCGCTAACTTTGGGGATAAACTGTTTACTCAGAGGAAGAGACAGATGCTGAGCTAAACCTTTCACTGCATCAATACTCCTAGTATGTATGTTCTGATATCTATCCAGGTATAGGCAGGCAAACAGAATGGGTGAAAAGCAGGGATTTGGAAGCCATTATTATGTCAAAACCAAGATTTTTTTCTACTTTTGCATAAAATAATATATCTTTATTAATATCAACTTTACATACATACATATAATCAGATACTAAAAAACAGCCAAGGTGCCGAAAGGAGAAGAGGGGCCAAGGCCCTGTTCTCTCCTTACCTAAGCGACGGGGGTCAGCATCCTCGATGTAATGACGCCCCCGTTCCACGGTGGCTAAGTCCTAGGTTGTCCCTCCCTGGTTCTGGAATAAGTGCACTGACTCATAGGAGTGTATAACCCAAAGCAGTAAGGGTACCTTCTCACTTAGCGATGCAGCAGCGATCCGACCAGCGATCTGACCTGGTCAGGATCGCTGCTGCATCGCTACATGGTCGCTGGTGAGCTGTCAAACAGGCAGATCTCACCAGCGACCAGTGAACAGCCCCCAGCCAGCAGCGACGTGCAAGCGACGCTGCGCTTGCACGGAGCCGCCGTCTGGAAGCTGCGGAGACTGGTAACTAAGGTAAACATCGGGTATGGTTACCCGATGTTTACATTAGTTACCAGCGCACACCGCTTAGCTGTGTGTGCAGAGAGCAGGGAGCCGCGCACACTGAGCGCTGGCTCCTTGCTCTCCTAGCTGCTGTACACATCGGGTTAATTAACCCGATGTGTAATGCAGCTACATGTGCAGAGAGCAGGGAGCCGCGCACACTGCTTAGCGCTGGCTCCTTGCTCTCCTAGCTGCTGTACACATCGGGTTAATTAACCCGATGTGTACAGCAGCTACATGTGCAGAGAGCCGGAGCCGGCAGCACAGGCAGCGTGAGAGCTGCGGAGGCTGGTAACTAAGGTAAATATCGGGTAACCACCTTGGTTACCCGATGTTTATCTTGGTTACAAGCTTACCTCAGCTGCCAGATGCCGGCTCCTGCTCCCTGCTCGCTTCATTTGTCGCTCTCTCGCTGTCACACACAGCTATCTGTGTGTCACAGCGGGAGAGCGGCTTTGAAGAAAACGAACCAGGGCTGTGTGTAACGAGCAGCGATCTCGCAGCAGGGGCCAGATCGCTGCTCAGTGTCACACACAGCGAGATCGCTAATGAGGTCACTGCTGCGTCACAAAAAGTGTGACTCAGCAGCGATCTCGGCAGCGAGCTCGCTGTGTGTGAAGCACCCCTAAGACCACAGAGAGAAGATAAGTGCACAGTTCAGGGTAACTAATTTGTCTGTATCATCACCCGGGGCTGACAGGGACAGGGGCCTAGGGTTAGTCGTGTTTTATCAGTCTGTGTGCTCAGTAACAGATGATAGTCAGTGAGAGATAAACAAGAATTTATACTATCCAAGAATCGCCCAATGTGTTTAGCCCTTTCTGATAGTAGTCTCAGGGCTCATCAGGGGCGTCTACACTAGGTCCTTGAAAAGTTTATTCATTGGTTCAAATCTGTATAAAAACAACAAAAAGTCATTGTTACTACAGAAATTAATAATGTCCCACTATGAGCATAGAATCATCACCATATACTTTACTGACCAGAACTAAAAGGATCCACACTTGGTATGACAAGACTAGGTATAAGTCCAATGTATCCTGTATCCTGATCCGTCAGAAGAACCACCATTTATAGACAATAATGCCGTCTCAATCCGTTATTGTATGGAGGGACGTGTATCTCCTTAGTTGTGCACATAGCAGACCAAGGTGGGTCTATAATAAAATTACCCATAATTGTCATATTTGTAATGGAATACAGTAATTTTCCCCAATTAAATTACTGATGCTGATTGAGGCATGGTGCCTCCGGGGAACTAATACTGCCACCTTCTGGTTATACAATAGGCTTGGATGTCATCTGCACAAATAACTGGAACTTAATCCGATTGTATATACCTACCTTGGAGACACTGAACTCATGGGAAGGCTGCCAGAGGTAACATCTAAGTATCAATAGCTACAGACAAGATACAGTGAGATAATCATGGATTATGTATACTACTTTTGATTATGGGTAATCGCGAAACGCGTTGTGTGATTCTTGGATAGTATAAATTCTTGTTTGTCTCTCACTAAAGGTCCAGTCACACTAAGCAACTTACCAGCGATCCCAACAACGATAGGGATCGCTGGTAAGTTGCTAGGAGGTTGCTGGTGAGATGTCACACTGCAACGCTCCAGCGATCCCACCAGCAACCTGACCTGGCAGGGATCGCTGGAGCATGGCTACACAAGTTGCTGGTGAGCTCACCAGCAACCAGTGAGCAGACCCCAGCGCCGCGTGGAAGATGCTGCGCTTGGTAACTAAGGTAAATATCGGGTAACCAACCCGATATTTACCTTGGTTACCACCGCACGGAGCTACATGTGCACAGAGCAGGGAGCAGCGCACACTGCTTAGCGCTGGCTCCCTGCTCTCCTAGTTACAGCACACATGGGGTTAATTTCCCGATGTGTGCTGTAGCTACATGTGCACACAGCAGGAGCCGGCACTGACAGTGAGAGCGGCGGAGGCTGGTATCAAAGGTAAATATCGGGTAACCAAGGACAGGGCTTCTTGGTTACCCGATGTTTACATTGGTTACCAGCCTCCGCAGAAGCCGGCTCCTGCTGCCTGCACATTTAGTTGTTGCTGTCTCGCTGTCACACACAGCGATCTGTGCTTCACAGCGGGACAGCAACAACTAAAAAATGGCCCAGGACATTCAGCAACAACTAACAACCTCACAGCAGGGGCCAGGTTGTTGCTGGATGTCACACACACAGCAACATCGCTAGCAACGTCACAAAAGTTGTTCGTTAGCAGCGATGTTGCTAGCGATGTTGCTTAGTGTGACGGGGCCTTAACTATCATCTGTTACTGAGCACACAGACTGATAAAACATAACTAACCCTAGGCCCCTGTCCCTGTCAGCCCCGGGTGATGATACAGACAAATTAGTTACTCTGGACTGTGCACTTATCTTCTCTCTGTGGTCTTACTGCTTTGGGTTATACACTCCTATGAGTCAGTGCACTTATTCTAGAACCAAGGAGGGATAACCTAGGACTTAGCCACCATGGAACGGGGGCGTCATTACATCTGGGATGCCGACCCCCGTCGCTTAGGTAGGGAGAGAACAGGGCCTTGGCTCCTCTTCTGCTTTCAGCACCTTGACTGTTTTTTAGTATTTTATTATATGTATGTATGTAAAATTGATATTAATAAAGATATATTATTTTATGCAAAAGTAGAAACAAATCTTGGTTTTGATGCAACACATCTACTTTGAACATCCATTTTTGGTATTCTAAGCCATTATTATGCAATTTTTTTTACAGGTTTTGCAGGAATTAATACAAATTCCCTAATATAGTGAGTTCCAAAATTTGATAGATACATTTCTATTAATAAGAAAAAAATAAAGTTTAGTTACTCTTTAAAACATATTAAGGCCGCTTTACACGCAGCGACATTGCCAGCGATGTCACCCATGAAAGCACCCGCCCCGTCGTTTGTGTATCACGGGCAAATCGCTGCCCGTGGTGAACAATATTGCCGATACCCATCACACATACTTACCTTTCTAGCGACGTCGCTGTGGGCGGAGAACAACCTCTTTTTTAAGGGGGAGGTTCGTGTGCCGTCACAGAGACATCACACAGCGGCCTGCCAATAGAAGCGGCGTTGCGGAGACCAGCCACATTAATGGCACGCCCACCTCGTTGCCGGAGGACGCAGGAACGCTGTTGTTCATCGTTCCCGGGGTATCATACGTAGCGATGTGTGCTGCCTCAGCAACGAACAATCTGTGTCCAGCACCAGCAATGATGTTTGGTAAAGGAACGACGTGTCAACGATGAACAATTAGGTGAGTATTTTTGATCGTTAGCGGTTGCTCTTAGGTGTCACACGCCACGACGTCGCTAAGGAGGCCGTATGTGCGTCATGAATTCCATGACCCCAGCGATATCTCTTTAGCGATGCCGCTGCGTGTAAAGCAGCCTTTAGAGTAATCAATATGATAATTCACTTTGTCAAAGAAGCAGATGTCTGGCCCAATCCGCATTTCTTCAGAAGTCAAGATGACAAAACCTATTGGTTCTGAGAAATCCGATCACTTAACCAATGACATTACAATAAGACGTGCTTGTGACCCTGTCTTCACTCCCTCATCCAGTTGTTAATCCATTTTAAGATACCTGGATTGAAAACATGTTTTCCAGAACATTGAGTGTATGGATAGCCTAGATAATACTCAACAAACTGAACAATATGCAATTCTTAAATTGTTTCTCCCTTTGTCTCTTTTCTTACCTGATAATGATAAGGCATCAGTTATGTATATTTTTTTAGATTATATATACAGTTATTTATTTAAACGTATTCAAATTATTAGAATCTCTTAATATTTTTTTTGCAATTGGGTTTCATTAAATGTTTTCCACCATTTGGCTTTTACAGGCTCTTCGTTTTCCTGCACATTCAACTTTGATGTAGTCTGTGGTCAAAATAAGCAGACGAGCTAAAAAAGAAAAAAACCCAAAAAGGTAAGAGTTCTAACACCTCCACTCCAACCATCACAAGAAGCTCATTCATGCATTCTTAGTTAAATCATTCTTCAGCCAGCAATAGACAGTGCAGCTCAGTTGGTTTAAAGGAAAAGTATGCAACATTTTTAATAAAACCCAATAGCAAAAAACAAACAGATTTTTATTCCAAAATACATGCATCTATATCAAAAAATCCTTTAAAACATTTTTTTAAAAAATTGACAATTACGTATATTATCAAATGAGAATCATAAAGGTAAACAAATCTAAACTTACCGATGAAAATGTGGGCTCATCTTATGTTCCTGGATTGATTTTCTGCTTATATAGTTTTCTTTATTTTAAAATATCTAGAATAATAAATAATAAAATGAATTAATTTCCCTCCTGGAAAGTTCCCTCAGGTTCTTATTAATCCAGAATCTATTCTGTAAACAACCGTTTTTATTTTTTATGTTTAGGTAATTATTTCTATTTAACAAGAGTGTTAACATTCAAATCTTATGATCTCTAATGCAAAAAATGTATAGAGTTATATTTATTTGGCCATATATTATGGAGATGAGTGGTCCATATATATATATAGATCACATATATGTCTATCAGAAACTTCCTTCCCTCGGGCAGGAACTGTATGTCTACTGGGGGGAAGGATTTGCCTTGGACAAAGGCATGTCCAGTTAAAAGTAGATGGACAACAGTCCATCTACTGAAAACAGGTTCAGCCAGGGATAGGGAGTATACCTTAAGATTCATCCCCCCATACCTTCAACTGGATTACCCCCTTTGTGTGGGCACGAATAACCATATGCTGGACACATGCTTTCTGTTTCTCCAATGGCATCATGATTAGCATACTGGGCTAAGTAACCTCTGTGATCCCTGCATTAACACTCAATTGACCAAACCCTAACCTTCATCTGAATTATCCTTTACCCTTGTTGCTTCGTTATTGTAGCCAAAAATGTACACAATATTTTATGTATATATACTGTATATTGGCAAGGAGAAGAGGATGCACCACAATAGCCAAATAATCAGAACAGAGGGGTGCTGGTAATGCAATGGAGTACATGAAGACTTAAAAGAGGAGAAAAGACATTGCATATAACGCACAGCCCATAATACAATGTGAAAACAACCTTTATTAGCAGTGCACTAATACAGTTTAAAAACAATTAAAACATATAATGTAGACAAGATCCTGTACCCACAAGTTTATAATAATCATAATAATAATTCAACAATTATAACAATACACCCCCGCCACAAGGGGAGAATAGATTGCAGCCTGATAAGACACCTGTAGAGGCAAAAAGTCCAGGAAAAACACATGCAAAGAATGCATAAACAATAATAAATACTTGGAGATAAATAACCAAGTGCCAAACCGGTTAATGGCTCTTTTATAAGACTAAACAAGGCCGTAGCACCTCAGATCACGCAGTGTGGATCACTATATATTCCTAAGGGCATCATAACCCCACTGAACAAGGACACACCATCCACTAGGTCCCTGGCAATCCAGGAAAGTAGCCAATTCCCAGGTGGGGAAGGAGGGCTCACCTGATTCAAGCAAGGGGAATCGGTAGTGAAGCAGCCTGTGCAAGCCCCAGGGAGGCAGCAAGGAATATGGAGGGAAAGGGGGATGATACACTGCAAAGTCCGGTGGAAAGCGTATCCACAATGTGGCAGGGGAACACACCAGGGGTACAAGGATCACCCCATGCGTATCGCCACCGTTGCGGCTTCGTCAGGGACAGTGAAGTGCACTGCAGCGCAGGTGTATATATAAGAAGAAAAATGAGAGTTACTCACGATCAGCTGTGTTTGTTGCTAGCGCGCGGTCCGGACCATATGTGGGAGAGAGGACGCAGGCATGTACGCAGGCGCAGTGTGTCAAAACCCGGAAGTGGGAGTCATGGCAACGTCCAAACATCAAAGACGCAGGCACCAGATCAAGTACGGGAGGGCGGAGAGCTCAAAATAATCAAGCATTGCAGGGGCGATGTCAGAGCACAGAGCCACCTGCACAAACGGCGATATAACCATATAAATATATAAACATATAAGTAGTGGCAGTGATTGGAGCCAGAAGATAACAGGGCTCCAGCTGTAATTAGTATCAGTATCAGTATCAGTATATATACTGTATATTGAACACTCATTATGCAACTTTATTAATTCTTGCGCCTTTTCCTTTTCTTGATAGCCCCTTGATAGCTTTTCTCCTATAGAGGTCTGCAGATCTTCTCTGTCGTCCCCCATCATGTTCACATTCCATCTTTCTTGGTATTGTCATTCCATCTACTTGATATCCTAAGAAAACCTTTTTCCTTGCTCTTCGCTAACAGCACCAAGGTTTTCCAGAAAGTAGTCCAAATGGAAATGTAACTTCAAACTCATCAGATAACCCAAGGTTTTAAAACATTTCAGCATGTTCTCCATGATGGACTTAAATTTTGAATCTTTGTTGTTACCTTTAAATTTCTTGACGGCTTGTTTATAAGAATCCCAAACCTTTTATTCAACAAATTTCATTTTTTTTAATACGTAGTCCTTCATGAGTTTCCAACTATCCAACCCACAAAAATGGCTTCCTTCAGTGATGCTTTAGACAGGCTCTGAAACGTTGTACATAGGTGCTAAGAGTCTCTCCTTATTTCAGTAGAGGAATTAGCATTCAGAGGCTAAAATTTAACTTTTAATCTATTCCATTAAAATTTAGATTAAAATGTGTATTAACCCAAAGTTCTCTGGATTGCTGTCATTAATACAACACTCACATTTCCAGAGAACCTATGACATGACAAAACAAGCAAAAAAACACAAAACACACAAAACAAATTGAGTAAGATGATTATCACTCCAATAGGGACAGTGGTCCAATATGAGTATCTAAAAAATCATCAAAAAAACTCAATATAATAAACAATTAGTGCACGGTGATCCTCAAAGAGGAATTTACCAATTCAATTTCTATGGAATGAGTTAGGAATGATCTCACCCATTCTTGCAGCTTGGGGTACACAAGACTTCCTCTATAAGGGTCCACACAGCATCGGCTGGCCCTATACTGACCCTAGAGGATCTTCATAACGTCTGACACCCCAAAGCTTCTGCTCTTACAAGAACAGACCACATCTAGTCCTCTCTTATGCCCCTACAATGTTCCTGGCCCTCGTCCCGACGTGTTTCATCACTTTCGACTCATCAGGGGACTTCAGTATTGCATTAGAGGTAAAAGGTCCTACACCCAGACTCACATAGGACTACTATGTGAGTCTGGGTGTAGGACCTTTTACCTCTAATGCAATACTGAAGTCCCCTGATGAGTCGGAAGTGATGAAACGCGTCGGGACGAGGGCCAGGAACATTGTAGGGGCATAAGAGAGGACTAGATGTGGTCTGTTCTTGTAAGAGCAGAAGCTTTGGGGTGTCAGACGTTATGAAGATCCTCTAGGGTCAGTATAGGGCCAGCCGATGCTGTGTGGACCCTTATAGAGGAAGTCTTGTGTACCCCAAGCTGCAAGAATGGGTGAGATCATTCCTAACTCATTCCATAGAAATTGAATTGGTAAATTCCTCTTTGAGGATCACCGTGCACTAATTGTTTATTATATTGAGTTTTTTTGATGATTTTTTAGATACTCATATTGGACCACTGTCCCTATTGGAGTGATAATCATCTTACTCAATTTGTTTTGTGTTTTTTGTGTTTTTTTGCTTGTTTTGTTATGTCATAGGTTCTCTGGAAATGTGAGTGTTGTATTAATGACAGCAATCCAGAGAACTTTGTGTTAATACACATTTTAATCTAAATTTTAATGGAATAGATTAAAAGTTAAATTTTAGCCTCTGAATGCTAATTCCTCTAATTTGAAGAGGCCTATTCTCCTACATCAGGAGCTGCTTTTTTTATTTCAGTAGAGCTTTAATAAACTGCTTCATTAGTCCATACTTTATGTGCAGTGGTGGCAGGAGAACTTTATTGGGATTAACTAAACTTTCCAAAACTATGCTCTTGAGTCTAGACTGCAAAGATTTTCTCATTGGTCAACTTTTTTGGCTCCAGTGGTGAGTACTATCCCAGCTGTCCCATTGACACAAAAATCATGGGTACTGTTACGGGAGGACTGGCAGATTGGAATAAAGATGTGATAATATCCCAATCGCCAGCCGGGGTCCACTGTGCAGAGATGGGATACTGCAGCTATAAACTGGGTGGGACCCTTTAGCAGCAGTAAGTATGCAAATGTGTACCCTATGCACTGTGTTGGATGGCACACAGTGCAAATAGGTACACATGGTACAGTCCCTGTTAAACTGCACAGACTGCACACCACTGCGGTAGTAGCCACTGTTAACTTCACAGAGGCTACATGCAGTACCTGTAGTCCCCGTTAAACAAACAGGGCACTACCAGCTACACTAGGGAACTCTGTTAAACTCCACATAACTCCTGTGCACAACTCCTGATTTAGGTATAGAGAGAGAGTGTCGGCCAGCATGCTAGCAGTGATCCTGATGGGAGAAAGGAGACAGGCAAGATGCAATTCAATCAAGCTAGTAACCCCCCCGATCTTACGCTCAGAATCCCAAGCCTACCTGGCTCACACAAAGCTTCGTAGGACCTGCAACACACCCAGCCAGTGTGTACAAGGATTACTGCTTCAGATGGTATATAGTCACCACATCAGCAGGACAACTGACCTCTGTCAGCTAATCTGGTCCTGCCATGTCAAGGACATGCTCAGTAACGTCTAAACCGGACATAGCCTCAGCCAGAGAACAAAGTGCGAGCATGCTTCATAGCCTGAACTGAGGACTTAGCCTCAGAAATGAGACTATCAGGCTGAGCATTCTCAGTAGACAAAACACTGGACTTAGGGGCCCTTTGCACACTACGACATCGCAGGTGTGATGTCGATGGGGTCAAATTGAAAGTGAAGCACATCCGGCGTCGCTGTCGACATCGTAGTGTGTAAAGTATTTTTGATACGATTTACGATCACAAAAGCGTCATAATCATATCATCGGTGTAGCGTCGGTCATTTCCTTGATTTGGGAAAGACCGATGTTACAATGTTGTTCCTCGTTCCTGCGGCAGCACACATCACTGTGTGTGAAGCCGCAGGAGTGAGGAACATCTCCTACCTACGTCCCGGCCGGCTATGAGGAAGGAAGGAGGTGGGCGGGATGTTTACGTCCCGCTTATCTCCGCCCCTCTGCTTTTATTGGCCGCCTGCCGTGTGACATCGCGATGATGCCGCACGACCCGCCCCCATAGGAAGGAAGCGGGTCGCCGGCCAGAGCAACGTCGCAGGGCAGGTGAGTGCATGTGAAGCTGCCGTAGCGATAATGTTCGCTACGCCAGCTACAACCATGATATCGCAGCTGCGACGGGGGCAGGTACTATCGCGCTTGGCATCGCAAGTAGTAGTGAAAAGTAATCGGTAGTGTGAAAAGGGCCCCTTAGTCTCTGGCTGAGGACTAAGAGCCTGATAATGCACAGTAGAGGCAAATTGGGACTTAGCCCCCAAAAGAGAGCCAAGTACCTGAGCATGCGCACTAGCTACTTCTCCACACTTAGATGTGGAGCACCGAGCAGCCAGCTGGACAACCCAAAGCACAGCCAAGAATGGAGGCCAGTGTCTGGGTGGAACAGAAACCATAGCAGGCTGCTTGTGGCATCGTCAGCTCTGATTTGTAACAGGTACTTTGTGTACCATCCTTGCTGCCCAAAGAGCAAAGAGAGAACGTTCGGTCACCACATACTGTATTGACCATTTCTGATCCTCATACTTAGATTTCTTCAATATAATGTCTAAATTCTCATAGCTTTCCTGCAAGTGCACCAAATGCCCTCCAGGCACTGAAGCATACTTGCTGCCATTAGCAGTAGCCCAGCTTTTAGACTGTTTTTGGATTACTCAATAAAGAGTCTCCACTCACTCACATTGTACTCAATGTTACATTTTTTCATTAGCCTAGGAATTAGAGTTGAGCGCGGTTCGTGGTTCGTGGTTCTCCAGTTCTAGGTTCGAGTGATTTTTCGGCTGTTCGAGATCGAACTAGAACTCGAGCTTTTTGCTAAAAGCTCGATAGTTCTAGATATGTTCGAGAACGGTTCTAGCAGCAAAAAGCAGGGCTTTTTACAGCTACAGTGTGCAGGAGCCATCGCTGGCAGCCTGCCACAAGCTGGTAACCAAGATAAACATCGGGTATCCAAGCAAAGCGCTTTGGTTAGTAACCCGATGTTTATCTTAGTTACGTGCAGGAAGCCCACACTTTCCCACTCAGCTCGCTCCACCCCCTCCTGCCCGCGGCATGTACACATACATACACATACACAAACACACACACACACATCCACCCCAAACCCCCCCCCCCCCCCGCCCGCCCGCCCGCCCGCTCGCCCGCTCGCCCGCTCGCCCGCTCGCTCGCTCGGCTTACCTGCGGTGATGAAGTCCCGCCATCCCGACCTCAGCGCTGTCACTGTCCTCCATGGCCGCCGCTTGTCACATCACCTATCGCTTCTGACCCGAGACTGACACTGGCGGTGACGTCACGGACCTCTCGCGATACTTGATGTGAAGGCGCCGGTCATTGACCTCAGTGACAGGGGCTGTCAGTGTGCTGGAGATCAGCGCAGGTAATGTACCTCACTGACAGCAGCACTTGTCACCCCCCTGCAGTGACCTGGGCTGACCCATTGATGTTAGCTCAGGTCACTGCACTGCTCTCCCAGCCAATGGGGAACATCCTGCTCTTCATTGACTGGGACAGTGTGCATCGTCATGGCAACCCCTTGGATTACACCAGACCTGGATTTGTTTTTCAATCTAATAAATTGGTTAAAGAGGGAATGTTTTGGGGAGTGTTTTTTCAAATAAAAATGTGTTTGTCGTGTATTTTTTTTTTATTACTGACTGGGTTGGTGATGTCGGGTATCTGATAGACGCCTGACCTCACCAACCCCAGGGCTTGATGCCAGGTGACATTACACATCTGGTATTAACCCCAAATATTACCCCGTTTGCCACCGCACCAGGGCGCGGGATGAGCTGGGGCGAAGCACCAGGATTGGCGCATCTAATGGATGCGCCACTTCTGGGGCGGCTGCGGCCTGCTATTTTTAGGCTGGGGAGATTCCAATAACCATGGACCTCCCTAGTCTGAGAATATCAGGCCCCAGCTGTCTGCTTTACCTTGGCTGGTGATCCAATTTTGGGGGACCCCTACGTGTTTTTTTTTTTAATTATTTATTTAATTTAAAATAACAGCGTGGGGTGCCCTCAGTTTTGGATTACCAGCCAAGGTGAGGTTGCCAGCTGTGGTCTGCAGGCTGCAGCCGTCTGCTTTACCCTAGCTGGCTACAAAACTAGGGGGAACCCTATGTCATTTTTTTTTCATTTTTTTGGCTAAATACAAAGCTAAGCACCCCTTAGTGCCACATGAAAGGTACCAAAGGGTGTTCCACTTTTTCTCCATTTTTTTCTCCACTTTCTCTCCACTTTTTCTCCACTTTTTCTCCATTTTTTTCTCCACTTATTCTCCACTTTTTCTCCTCTTATTCTCCACTTTTTCTCCACTTTTTCTCCACTTTTTCTCCTCTTATTCTCCACTTTTTCTCCACTTTTTCTCCACTTTTTCTCCATTTTTTTCTCCACTTTCTCCACTTTTTCTCCACTTTTTTCTCCACTTTTTCTCCTCTTATGCTCCACTTTTTCTCCACTTTTTCTCCACTTTTTTCTCCACTTTTTCTCCTCTTATGCTCCACTTTTTCTCCACTTTTTCTCCTCTTATGCTCCACTTTTTCTCCACTTTTTCTCCACTTTTTCTCCACTTTTTCTCCATTTTTTTCTTCACTTATTCTCCACTTTTTCTCCTCTTATTCTCCACTTTTTCTCCACTTTTTCTCCACTTTTTCTCCTCTTATTCTCCACTTTTTCTCCACTTTTTCTCCACTTTTTCTCCATTTTTTTCTCCACTTTCTCCACTTCTTCTCCACTTTTTTCTCCACTTTTTCTCCTCTTATGCTCCACTTTTTCTCCTCTTAATCTCCACTTTTTCTCCACTTTTTCTCCACTTTTTCTCCACTTTTTCTCCTCTTATGCTCCACTTTTTCTCCACTTTTTCTCCACTTTTTCTCCTCTTAATCTCCACTTTTTCTCCTCTTATGCTCCACTTTTTCTCCACTTTTTCTCCACTTTTTCTCCACGTTTTCTCCACTTTTTTCTCCACTTTTTCTCCTCTTATGCTCCACTTTTTCTCCACTTTTTCTCCACTTTTTCTCCACTTTTTCTCCACGTTTTCTCCACGTTTTCTCCACTTTTTTCTCCACTTTTTCTCCTCTTATGCTCCACTTTTTCTCCACTTTTTCTCCACTTTTTCTCCTCTTAATCTCCACTTTTTCTCCACTTTTTCTCCACTTTTTCTCCACTTTTTTCTCCACTTTTTCTCCACTTTTTCTCCTCTTATGCTCCACTTTTTCTCCACTTTTTCTCCACTTTTTCTCCACGTTTTCTCCACGTTTTCTCCACTTTTTTCTCCACTTTTTCTCCTCTTATGCTCCACTTTTTCTCCACTTTTTCTCCTCTTAATCTCCACTTTTTTGTCCACTTTTTCTCCACTTTTTCTCCACTTTTTCTCCACTTTTTTCTCCACTTTTTCTCCTCTTATGCTCCACTTTTTCTCCACTTTTTCTCCACTTTTTCTCCACTTTTTCTCCTCTTATGCTCCACTTTTTCTCCACTTTTTCTCCACTTTTTCTCCTCTTATGCTCCACTTTTTCTCCACTTTTTCTCCACTTTTTTCTCCACTTTTTCTCCTCTTATGCTCCACTTTTTCTCCACTTTTTCTCCACTTTTTCTCCACTTTTTCTCCTCTTATGCTCCACTTTTTCTCCACTTTTTCTCCACTTTTTCTCCATTTTTTTCTCCACTTATTCTCCACTTTTTCTCCTCTTATTCTCCACTTTTTCTCCACTTTTTCTCCACTTTTTCTCCTCTTATTCTCCACTTTTTCTCCACTTTTTCTCCACTTTTTCTCCATTTTTTTCTCCACTTTCTCCACTTTTTCTCCACTTTTTTCTCCACTTTTTCTCCTCTTATGCTCCACTTTTTCTCCTCTTAATCTCCACTTTTTCTCCACTTTTTCTCCACTTTTTTCTCCACTTTTTCTCCACTTTTTCTCCACTTTTTCTCCTCTTAATCTCCACTTTTTCTCCTCTTATGCTCCACTTTTTCTCCACTTTTTCTCCACTTTTTCTCCACTTTTTCTCCTCTTATGCTCCACTTTTTCTCCACTTTTTCTCCTCTTAATCTCCACTTTTTCTCCTCTTATGCTCCACTTTTTCTCCACTTTTTCTCAACTTTTTCTCCTCTTATGCTCCACTTTTTCTCCACTTTTTCTCCACTTTTTCTCCTCTTATGCTCCACTTTTTCTCCACTTTTTTCTCCACTTTTTCTCCTCTTATGCTCCACTTTTTCTCCACTTTTTCTCCACTTTTTCTCCACTTATGCTCCACTTTTTCTCCACTTTTTCTCCACTTTTTTCTCCACTTTTTCTCCTCTTAATCTCCACTTTTTCTCCACTTTTTCTCCACTTTTTCTCCACTTTTTCTCCACTTTTTTCTCCACTTTTTCTTCACTTTTTCTCCTCTTATGTTCCACTTATTCTCCACTTTTTCTCCACTTTTTCTCTACTTTTTCTATGGTCGGTCTACCCATTTGCTCTGCCATGCATAGTGTAGCTCTACACCTACTGCACATGTTACTTTATGATTGACATCTCTTTCGTACCAGAGCTGTCTAAGTCTACTCTGACCCCATATTTGTCATTACTATATTGTCCTTGTACTGTATTATGACATTTGTATCATGTGTTTCATTTCTTGCTGTGTTGCAATTTTTTTGCTGCATCCCAATTGTACCTCTACATTGTTCGAGTTTATGTTATTGTTCTCTCACTCTTATGTGATACTGATTATTGTCATTTTTCATGATTACATGCAGATAAGTCCAATCTGACGAAGGCTCAGGCCGAAACGTCATTTGTAACTTGTTTTGGACAAAAACATATATGCTTATGAAAAAAAAATTTCTTAATACGGACCAATAAAGAGTGATTTTGCATTACTATCCGTTGTGACTTACTGACTTAGTCTGGGAGATATAGAGTGCCGAGGTTACTCACTAATTTTATGTATTATTACCTCTGAGCACCTATATACCAGTGAGCAGAGCTTCCTCTACAGTAGTTCTCCTGATTAGGCATGCCCTTACCTCATGAGCAGGGCATTGCAGCTTTGGTAGCAACCATTACGACATGGACTCTGCTGCTGTGGACCCGGGGAGAGTGAGTGCAGATTCATTGCACCCACACTCCTCACATGAAGGGTCCGCACTCCTAGAAAATGGGGGATACGTTCCCTGAGTGTCTCCCCCCCATATTCTAGACGGTCCAGAGTCGTCGTGGGACCCCTTTATTTTTTTTCTTACAATAAATTGGTGAAAGAGGAAATGTTTTGGGGACTGTTTTTTCAAATAAATTTCTTTTGTCGATTTTTTGTTTTTGTTAGTACTGACAGTTTATGATGTTGGGTATCTAATAGACGCCATGACATCACAAACTGCTGGGCTTGATCTCAGGTGACTTTACAGCTAGTATCAACCCGATTTATTACCCCGTTTGCCACTGCACCAGGGCACGGGATGAGCTGGGGTGAAGCGCCAGGATTGGCGCATCTAGTGGATGCGCCACGTCTGGGGTGCCTGCGGCCTGCTATTTTTAGGCTGTGAAGGCCCAATAACTATGGACCTTCCCACCCTGAGAATACCAGACCACAGCTGTCCGCTTTACCTTGGCTGGTGATCCAATTTGGGGGGTCCCCTACTTTTATTGTGTAATTATTAATATTTATAAAATAATTATAAAAAAGAGCCTGAGGGGACCTCCACATTGGATCCCCAACCACGGTAAAGCTGCCAGCTGTGGTTTTCAGGCTACAGCCGTCTGCTTTACCCTAGCTGGCTATCAAAAATGGGGGGACCCAACGTAATTTTTTTTTTTTAACTATTTTTTAAATAGAAAAAATTAATGGGCTTCCCTGTATTTTGATTGCCAACCAAGGTAACGGCAGGCAGATGGGGGTGGCAACCCATAGCTGTCTGCTTTATCTGCGCTGAGAATCAAAAATACCGCGGAGCGCTACGTC
Source organism: Anomaloglossus baeobatrachus (assembly GCF_048569485.1). Classification (NCBI taxonomy): domain Eukaryota; kingdom Metazoa; phylum Chordata; class Amphibia; order Anura; family Aromobatidae; genus Anomaloglossus; species Anomaloglossus baeobatrachus. Next base: position 293,117,805 of record NC_134359.1, read on the forward strand.
ATTTTTTTAAAGATTTATTTTTACAGCACTGTGATGTCCAGCAATCAAAATACAGGGAAGCCCATTTTATTTTTAGTTATTTAAATAAATAATTAAAAAAAATATATGTTAGCTCCCACTGCATTTTTTGTATTGCTAGCTAAGGGTAATCCAAGCAGCTACTGGCTGCTAACCCCCACTGCTTGGTGTTACCTTCACTGGCAATGGAAAATCCAGGGAAGCATTTTTTTTTTTTTTTGCCAAAAAGCTACAAAAAAAGGACGTGAGCTTCGCCATATTTTTGTATGCTAGCCAGGTATAGCAGGCAGGTGCTGGAAGAGTTGGATACAGCGCCAGAAGATGGCGCTTCTATGAAAATGCCATTTTCTGAGGTGGCTGCAGACTGCAATTCGCAGCAGTGGGGCCCAGAAAGCTCAAGCCAACCGGTGGTGCGGATTCCAATCCCAGCTGCCTAGTTGTACCTGGCTGGACACAAAAATGGGGCAAAGCCTACGTCATTTGTTTTCTAATTATTTCATGAAATTCATGAAATAATAAAAAAAGGGCTTCCCTTTATTTTTGGTTCCCAGCCGGGTACAAATAGGCAACTGGGGGTTGGGGGCAGCCGTACCTGCCTGCTGTACCTGGCTAGCATACAAAAATATGGCGAAGCCACATAATTTTTTCAGGGGGCAAAAAACTTCTGCATACAGTCCTGGATGGAGTATGCTGAGCCTTGTAGTTCTGCAGCTGCTGTCTGTCTGTATGGAGAAGAGCAGACAGCAGCTGCAGAACTACAAGGCTCAGCATACTCCATCCAGGACTGTATGCAGAAGTTTTTTGCCCACCAAAAAAATGACGTGGGCTTCGCCATATTTTTGTATGCTAGCCAGGTACAGCTGGCAGCCACGGGCTGCCTCCAACCCCCAGTTGCCTATTTGTACCCGGCTGGGAACCAAAAATATAGGGAAGCCCGTTTTTTTTAATTATTTCACTTATTTCATGAAATAATTAAAAAACAAATGACGTGGGCTTCGCCCTATTTTTGTGTCCAGCCGGGTACAACTAGGCAGCTGGGGATTGGAATCCGCAGCACAGGTTAGCCCGAGGTTTGTGGGCGCCTCTGCTGCGGATTTCAGTCCGCAGCCGTCCCAGAAAATGGCGCTCTCATAGAAGCGCCATCATCTGGCGCTGTATCCAACTCTTCCAACAGCCCTGGAGCCGGGTGGCTTGTTGGGTAATCATGAGTTAATACTGGCTTTGTTTTACCAGCCAGTATTAAGCCAGAGATTCTTAATGTCAGGCACGTTTGACCCGGCCATTAAGAATCTCCAATAAAGGGTTAAAAAAAGACACCACACAGAGAAAAAATACTTTAATAGAAATAAATACACAGACACATTAGAGACTCCATCTTTATTACCCCTGTCAGCCCTCCACGATCCTGCTCTTCTGTCTTCTTTCTTTCTAGTGTAGTAGTAGTGACGATTGTAGTGAGGGGCATCACTTGGGGCTGGGGAACCTCCATCCTAACTACAATGCTCACTACAATCGGGAAGCAGCGTGCAGCCTTCACTCCGTGAGTGATCACTGCTGGCTGCTAGCGGTAACGCTGACAGACGCGTTACCATAGCAACGGTGCTCCCGGAGCCGCGGTTAGCGGTGACGTCACCGCTAACTGCGTTGCTATGGCAACGGTGATCTCCGTTAATGACCGGCTGTGTCAGCCGGTCCCTAACGGAACGGGGAGTCGACCGTGTGCTAGAGCATGTCGCCGGTACACGGCGATACACATATGTGCACCGTGTACCGGAGAGATGCACTCGCAGGTCCTACATGACGTGTCATAGTCATGTGACCAGTCTGTAGCCAATGAGATAATAGCCACGTGACTGGTCACATGGCTATTTTGACGTCACGATAGGTCCTGCTTCTCTGCTGGCAGTGCAGGTCACCGGGAGGATTCAGCGATCATCGGATGGAATAGCGGCAGGAGACAGAGTGCAGAAGGGATCGCGAGGACCGGTAAGTGTTATGGCAATGTTTATTAACTGTTTGTGTACATTTATCATGCATTTTTATGTGTTTGTGATTGCCTCCCATTCTAGCCTATACGTTCGAGTTCGGTTCGTCGAACGTTCGACGAACCGATCTCGAACGGGACCCCCGTTCGGCGAACCGACCTCGAGCCGAACCGCGACCGGTTCGCTCATCTCTACTAGGAATATCACTACAATACACTAGAGAACCATCTTGAGAAAAATATGGAAGGAATTTCTCACATCATCCCATCTGTCTGGGGTCATATGAAGAGACAGAAGGCTCCGCACAAGCCTCGTACACAGAAGATCTGGGCTTAGTGCTCCAAGATGTTTGGAGGAACCTCCATGTGAAAACTGTGTTCAGGTAAAAGAAGTGATGGAGGTGATGTGCTGTCTCTACATATTGATAGGATTTATAATTTTTTGCATTTTGTTAATTGATAAAAATTAGGGATGATCGAATACCTCAAATATTCGGCTTCGCGAATATTTTCCAACTAGGTCACCGATATGCGAATATTGATGCGCAATGTAAATCTATGGGAAGCTCGAATAATTCCGAATAGTTGTTATTCGGGTTTACGTAGACTTACATTGCGCATCGAATATTCGTGAATAGTTGAATAGCGGCGACCTGTTCGGAAAATATTCGCGAAGCCGAATATTTGAGGTATTCGATCATCCCTAATAAAAATGAACCATTCTAGTTCTGAAAACTTCTTACTTTACAGCATTTTTTTCTATACCTGCCGAAACTTTTGCACAGTACAGTACATTAATAGAAGTTAGGCAAAAAAATAATTCTGTTAGTTTTCTTTTTCCAGTAGTTGTGATTCCCAATAGTATTGGCGATTCACTGAATTGGGAACCTCTGGCATGTTTGTCACATTTTAGCATAGTTGAAAATGTTATTGCAAAAATGTGGAACCATCATTCAAGGCGAAGAGAAAGAATTTGGTTAAATCTTCTCAGGCTCAACTGAAGTAATTTCAATTTGAATTGAATGTTAGACCAAAGTTAATTTTCTCTGCAATGCTAAGTAGAGTGCAGCTAATTAGACATGCTTGCTTGTTACTTTAGTACTTACAAAGGCTGAGAGGATTTGTTTAATAATTTGCACTTGACAAAATATAATGTTAGAGATGAGAGTGTAAATTTGAGTGCAACTGAATTCTACTTGAATTGTACAAAAGTATTATTATTATTTATTATTATAGTGCCATTTATTCCATGGCGCTTTACAAGTGAAAGCGGGTATACGTACAACAATCATTAACAGTACAAAACAGACTGGTATAGGAGGAGAGAGGACCCTGCCCGCGAGGGCTCACAGTCTACAGGGAATGGGTGATGGTACAATAGGTGAGGACAGAGCTGGTTGCGCAGTGGTGTACTGGACTGAGGGTTATTGTAGGTTGTAGGCTTGTCGGAAGAGATGGGTCTTGAGGTTCCTCTTGAAGCTTTCCATGGTAGGGGAGAGTCTGATATGCTGAGGTAGAGCCTTCCAGAGTATGGGGGAGGCATGGAAGAAATCTTGTACATGATTGTGGGAAGAGGAGATAAGAGAGGAGCAGAGAAGGAGATCTTGTGAGGATCTGAGGTTGCGTGCAGGTAGGTACCGGGAGACTAGGTCACAGTTGTAAGGGGGAGACAGGTTATGGATGGCTTCGTATGTCATGGTTAATGTTTTGAACTTGAGTTGTTGGGCGATGGGAAGCCAGTGAAGGGATTGGAAGAGTGGCAAGGCTGGGGAATAGCGAGGGAAGAGGTGGATTAAGCGGGCCACAAAGTTTAGGATAGATTGGAGGGGTGCAAGAGTGTTGGAAGGTACAGACTTTCTGTAATTCACTTCCTCAAAGATTCAGCAAAATCCACAGAGCAGAGGTTTGGGGTTTGCTAGGCCTGCAAGGGTTCTGCGCATGAGCCCACAAAGGTTGTGGGTTATGCAAAGATGTATGACATCTCAGAAACCCAAAATACCCAGCAAGGACTGGGGATTTCAGTGCAGCTAATGCCAATCCAAAGTTGCAGCGAGGACCAGACAGGTAAGAGGGCTTTACACGCTACGATATCGTTAATGTTTTATCGTCGGGGTCACATTGTTAGTGACGCACATCCGGCGTCATTAACAATATCGCAGCGTGTAATACTTACCAGCGACCTTAGGCGACCTCAAAAATGGTGAAAATCGTTCACCATGGAGAGGTCATCCCAAAGTCAAAAATCGGTAAGGGTTGTTTAGCGTGGTTCATCGCTCATGCGGCAGCACACATCGCTATGTGTGACACCGCATGAGCGAGGAACATCTCCTTACCTGCCGCTGGCCCCAATGTGGAAGGAAGGAGGTGGGCGGGATGTTTACATCACGCTCAGCTCCGCCCCTCCGCTTTCATTGGCCGGCCGCTTAGTGACGTTGCGGTGATGTCGCTGTGATGCCGAACGTCCCTCCCCCTTGAAGGAGGGATTGTTAGGCAGTCACAGCGACGCCGCCGACCAGGTAAGTATGTGTGACGCTGCGTAGCGATAATGTTCGCTACGGCAGCGATCACAAACAATCGCATGCGGGACGGGGGCGGGTACTTACACGGTCGCTATCGCTAAAAATTGCTAGCGATATCGGCCCCTGTAGTGTTGAGGAGCTGGGTAGGTAAAGTAAAGTTTTTTAATATTTTAACATTTTATTGGTGTTTTGTGGTTCAGAAACATTGCAATGAGTGGACACCAATCCGCTGATTCCAATTGAAAGTGAATTACAAATAACCAATATTTTGCTGATTGCAATTTTTTGGAAAACGTGAGTAGATTTCAATTCCACTTACATTTATTTGCTCTTCTCGAGTAAAGGTCCAAGTTATCATTATGGTCGTGTGTGGAAAGCCTCATTACACTAAAAGTTTAAAAAAGCAAAACAAAATAGTACCTGTGTTGTTAAATATCTGTTATCTTAGTAAAATTAACACACCAGCAGTTTTGGAGTAGTCAATGGCTGCTCATTCTCTCCAGTCCCACATGCTTGCTGCCTCAGGGTAATCCTCGACTCTGCACTCTCCATCAAACCATAGATCCAAACCCTCTCCACTTCCTGCCGACTTCAACTCAAAAATATTTCCCAGATTCGTACATTCCTTATGCAAGAATCTGCAAAAACATTGTGCATGCCCTCGTCATTTCCCTCCTCAACTACTGCAATCTTCTGCTCTGTGGCCTCCTTTCTAACACTCTTGCACCTCTACTATGTATTCTAAACTCTTTTTCCCTACTAATTCACCTGTCCCCCGCTATCCCCTGACCTCTCCTCTCTGCCAATCCCTTCACTGGCTTCCCATTGCCCAAAGACTCGAGTTCAAAACCCTAACAATAACATACAAAGCCATCCACAACTTGTCTCTTCCTTACATCCGTGACCTAGTCTCCCAGTACTTACCTGCACATAACCTTCGATTCTCACGAGCTCTCCATCACACCTGTACTATTCCCACAATTACATTCAAGATTTCTCTTGTGCATCTCCCATACTCTGGAACTCTGTACCCCAACACATCAGAATCTTACCTACCTTGTAAACATTCTAAATGAAAATGAAAACGCACCTCTTCTGACAAGCCTACAATGTGCTGTAACCCTCAGTCCACTATAGCGCTGCACAATCAGCTCTACCCTCACCTACTGTATCCTTACCCATCCTCTGTACACTGTGAGTCCTCTCAGGCAGGGTCCTCTCTCCTCCTGTATTTGATTGTGACTTGAATTTTTCATGATTATTGTTTTTGTCTTTGCTATGTGTACCCTTTTACACATGTTAAGCACCATAAAATAAATGATGCTATAAAAATAAATAGTAATAATAATAGACTGATTAATGCCAGAATATTTTGGAAATACATAAGTCGTGGAGACTCTTGGGAACTTTACCTCCTTTGCACATGCTAAAATTTATCATTAAAATATAAATGAATAATTCTGCAATTATTTTAAAACAAAATCTTAAAATAGGGAATTTAGTAAATCATTACGTCTGGAGTCTGGACCCAACAGACAGAAATTCTCAGATGTAATAATAGGCTGATTTTGCCCTCATGGGTAAAACTATGAATCTATAAACATTGGGTTGCGATTGTTGCAGAACAATATAAGTCTCCTTGCTGCTATTGAGAATTTCAGATCAGGACAAGATTTGCGGTAAGTCAACCAGACACTGAAATATTAATTTTAAATTATATTTAGTAAACTTTTTTATATTACATGGTTCCAAAATTGATGTCTTACTAGAGAAAAAGAAATATTAAATTAAACATTTAGTACATATAAAAGCAGAATATTGTATTGAGTATTTAATTGACAATTACGGTGATTCACTTAATGTGATTAATTTGCATTTTTGGAAAATATATTTTAACAATAAAGCAAAAACTTAACATATCTACACAACATCCTTTCGTGTCATCAATAATGCATTCTTGGAATATTACCATAATTGTAAACATGAAATTAATGTACGCCTTAACACTCAAAATGTGCAAGTGATGGAAATAATGTTTGGAATATATTTTTACTTAGAAATGTATTTACATAACTGAGAGAGCTTTAGATTTTATTTTTTGCTGTTTCCTTCCTGTGTTGAAATGATGAGCTGAAAGCTTCCCAAATGGATTGAGAATGTCACACTCAAATTCAAGTCTTTAAGCTCTGCTAAATTGTAGAGTTAACAGAATTATTTTTTAAATACATTTTTTATTTCACAGTTTTATTTCCTGAGATATCCCCAAATTATATTATTTTTATAAAACAATTAAATTTATATTTTATTTTTTTTAGGATTACAAAATTGATGAGTTATACTTAGGACAGACTATCAATTTTAGATTGATGGAGAGTTGACTACAGCTTGGTAGAGAATGTATGTGCAAAGTTTTTTTCAGCAAAAAATGTAACATAAATGCCAGGAAAAATTCCACATAATGTAACATATTTCCTATAAACTCTGCATGTAAAGTGACTCCTAGATTAAAATTAAAGATGCTGTTTTTGGATTGTGATTGTAGCAGCACAATGAATATTTTCAAAGTACTTATTCTTCTTTTTGGATCAACTTCTTGTGCTTAGTCTAAAAAAACACACAAAAACTGCATGTTTGGTATAAATCTAAGAGTCTTTTCACACAGTTTAAAAAAATACAATACAATATAAATGTTAAGCGCGTTGAAATGCACACATGGAATATAAATTAAAATAAGTTCTAACTTAAAACTACTACACCTGAACAGCCTGGTTCTTGTACAGACTAGAAGTCCCACCTGCGCAGTCCCTAAAAGTCTCTGGGCAGACTAAAGCTGATGACTCAGAAGACCACTTGGATCTTTGCTTCCTAAATGACCATTGAGGGTTCCATGTTCATTCTTAATAATCCAGGAGAAGTTGTAGTGTAGAAAAAAAGGTAAATCAAAAGTAATAATCTGCCAGGAGAAACCCTTACTGTAATTCCAAGCAGAGTCAGTTCAGGAAAGCTTTAAAAAGTTACACCTACTAGATGATAGGGCAGACTGAATTAAAGCATTGGAAATACCTGTTAACAAAAAGGCAATGAGCACACAAACAAAGTGTTCAGAACCATGATAGTGCCCAAACTTGGCTGTGGCTCAGTAGAGAGGGAGGTGGACTACAGCACAGGAGCCTGCCAGATCAAATCTGAGGCATGACAATAAGAAATGCTGGATATACAAAGTTTCTCCTTCTTTTGTATCCACCGCTGGTAAAATATATACATTTTTAAATTCCAGTTTTAGAATTCCAAGCTCCAAAAAGTGAACGATTGATTGTGCATAAAACCACAAATATTCTCAGTTTTCAGAAAGGTTAAGGAAGACATATTCCTATGTTTTATTGTTTATGATAAGTTTGAAACAAAAAATATGGAAAATTTTTTTAACTAAAATTATTTTTTTTCCCTCTCATCATATCAATTATCTTTTAAAAATGAATGAGAAACATTTATCAATATATGTATTTTTAGCCAATGTACACAGCAGCATACCACTCTCTGGTGTTACATGGTCTATGGCACAAAGATATGTAATAGTGTCTATAGAACCTTCATAATCCTTGAAATCAACATTTTGATTTATTAATATAATTATTTTCTATATGATAACTTTATCAACATTTGTGATTTTAATTAATGTGAATTGTAATACTTTTTTTAATTGATGGTAAAATATTGCATTACTTTTTGTGCGTTCCAGCCAAAATGCCAATGATCTCATGTAAGAGATGAATCGGCTTGCCGAAAACTCAAATATATATATATACAATGAAAAATACAGTAAAATGTATGCACTTCCAAAAATGCATCTTTAATCCAGCCACATGGATGCAGCTTAAAATCTTCTTTATTGAATATTGAGTAAAGACTTGTAACAGAATAATATCATAAAAGGAAGCACCGAGCCTACGCATTTTGAACGGCTAACCCGCTCTTAATCATGACATGACGTATGCACTAGTTTAAAACACATAAAAGTATAATTAAAAACCTAATACAAATGAACCCAAACTGGGTGGGAAACTAAAAAACCTTTAAGGGATACCACTACATTTTTGGATTCTAATTATTATTGGATAATTATTTTTGATGACCGGTTGATCCCCTCGATGAGGTATTGCATTCTTCATTTTCTCCTTTTCTCTAATTTATTGATATTTGATATATTATGTGTGAAATTTGTATCACATTTTGATTCTTTTTATGAAGAAAATGCTAACAGAAAATGAGACTTCTTTTAAATATTTTTATATTTTGCCATTTTCTGGAGATTCAAAGAATAATCCATTCATTGCTACTTTGTTTTTCTTGATATATTTGGTTGGAATACTCGTCAATTCCTCTATTATCACAGTCATATGTCTGGAAGTTAATTTACATAAGCCAATGTATCTCTTTATCTGTAATTTATCCATTGTAGATATATTTTATACATCGGTCACGGTTCCTAAATTATTACACATATTATTGTCCGGAAATCACATTGTTTCCTTCTCACAATCTTACGCTCAATTGTTCTTTTTCTCAGTTTTGGTGACGGCAGAGGAAATTCTCCTCTTCATTATGGCTTATGACCGATATGTCGCTATCTGCCTTCCCTTACATTATCATCGGATTTTGAGTTGGAGAAATTGTACTCTGATAAGTATTGGGAATTGGGCAGCCGCCTTCCTAAACTCTTTTATTCTTGTAGGCTCCATATTTTTCATGTCCTTCTGTCACTCCAACATCATCCACCAATTCTTCTGTGATCCTAAGGCACTAACAAAAACCACCTGTACCGGCACGCTAATGCTGTTTGTTATAGTGGGCATAGAAATTTTAATCTTGGTTTTTATCCCCATGATGGGCACTGTTATTTCTTATATTAACATTTTCATTGTCATCTTCAAAATGAAGTCAAAAGAAAGTCGAATAAAAGCCTTCTCCACCTGCTCATCCCACGTCACAATAATCTCTATCTACTATGGGACATGGTTAATTGGATATCTAGTACCATCATACTCTGATGTTCTGATTTTAGTCGTGAATACAGTATATACAAGTATTGTCCCCATGATAAATCCCATCATATACAGTCTACAGAATTCCAATATACAATCTGCACTACTGGGATTAGTGAAGTGATTGGGTTTTTTAAAGAAGAGAGAAAAAATAAAACACATTAGGGAAATTAAGGATCGGACATATTGGGTTTCATCTTATTTCCCTTTTCTCACAGAAACCAAATGCAAGCTCAACTTAACTGAGTCTGTGTATGTGAGAAGTAGCAGTCCCGTAAACAAAGCTAAGTATGTTGGGTCCTTGAGACCACTCTTCAACAAACAGTAGTAGTAAAAAAACCTTTAATTTGTAAGTTTGATCCTATTTTCTTTTTAGCTCTTCCTATTTCCCTTTCAAATACTTATGCCCCAAAAAGTACACAAAAGTATTTAAGGAGTGATTCAATGGCTAACCAGATAATTATGTTAGCAAGTTTTCAGAGCCCAATGGCCCCTTCTTCAGGCAAAATTACAAAATTTTGTAATTTTGCCTTAAAGAGAACCAATCATTATTATTATTATTATTATTATTATTATTTATTTATAGAGCACCATTAATTCCATGGTGCTGTACATGAGAAGGGGTTACATACAGAATACATACACAAGTTACAATAGACAGGCTAGTACAGAGGGAAGAGGCCCTACCCTTGCGGGCTTACATTCTATAGGATTTTGGGGAGGAGACAGTAGGTGGGGTGTAGATTGGGAGGCAGCTCCGCACGGTGGTCAGGCGGCAGCTCTGCATGGTGGTTGGGCGGCAGCTCCGCACGGTGGTCAAGCGGCAGCTTCGCACGGTGGTCGGGCGGCAGCTCCGCACGGTAGTGAAGCAGTGAGGTCATTGTAGATTATAGGTATTTCTGAACAGATGGGTTTACAGGTTCCGTTTGAAGCTTGCAAGGGTAGCAGATAGTCTGACGTGTTGAGGCAGCAAGTTCTAGAAGACTGGGGATGCTCGGGAGAAGTCTTGGAGTCGGTTGCGTGAGGAGCAAATGAGAGAGGAGGAGAGAAGGAGATTTTGGGAGGACCGAAGGTGACCGAAGGTGACGTGTTGGAGTGTAGTGGGAGATTAGTTCAGAGATATACGGAGGAGACAGATTATGCACAGCTTTGTAGGTCAGTGTTAGTAGTTTGAATTGGATACGGTGGAAGATTTGGAGCCAGTGGAGGGACTTGCAGAGAGGAGAAGCGGGGTGGTATTGAGGAGAGGGGTGGATCATTCGGGCAGCAGAATTAAGGATGGACTGGAGAGGGGCGAGCGTGTTAGCAGGGAGGCCACAGAGGAGGATGTTACAGTAATCGAGGCGGGAGATTATGAGGGCATGCACTAGCATTTTTGTAGATTGCGAGTTGAGGAAAGGACGGATTCTGGAAATATTTTTGAGTTGAAGACAGCAGGAGGTGGTGAGGGATTGGATGTGTCATCAGGATTTTCGTATATAAGCTAAAGCCAGTGCTATACTGGCGCTATAAGGCTGATTCATATGGATTCCCCCCCTTCCCCGCATGCTGTTCCTCCCTCTCTCTGATCTTTATGCTAATTTTACTATTCACTAAGATGGCATCGGAGTTGGCGCCTACGCATAGCACTTATCTCCGGCACCATCTTTGAGAAGAACGTGTTATCCCTTGCTATTCTATTCTTCCGGCTGAGAGGGCGGCACATGCGCCCTCACATCTTTTACTCTCGTTATGACCGTGGGAACGCGTGCGGTCACAACAGAAATGGAGAACAGCTGATTGGAGGACACGAGTAGCTGTAGAAGAGGGCACCGTTTCAGCACAGCAGCCTGCCAAGACACTGTGCCAGCACAGTGGCACTGACATCACAGGGTTAGGTGAGTCCATTGTGAGCTTACCTTGTGAGGGTAACCTGGGCTATAGGTTGTTTGTTTAAATGTAATAGGATTATCTGTGTATGTAAATAATCAAAGTATAAATGTCATTGCATAAATATCTGTACCTATATAACAATTACAATAGTTTTGCTTTATAATATAGTTTGTAGTTCCAAGCTGTATGTTCAAATAAGGGTTAACCAAAGATGATGAAGCCAGAATGAACAATAAACAGGGAAGGCCTTCATAGTAATGAGTGAAAGTCTTATCAGTGGTTTCACACAAAGAAAGAATGTGTTATCTGTGGGATGAAATGAGTGTTCTTATGTTCCTATGAACCTCCCCAAACCTCCCTATATGGTTTCGATGTATGAGAAAAGACAGATTTTGATACTTTGTATATGTCTGAAGGTTGAAATGTTATACTAATATCTGAGCTATTCAATACATGAGTCAGTAGCCTAGTCATTTATTATATCTGTACAGATAACTAATTTGGCCCGTGTCTCTGGACCTGCCCTAAACAAAGACTCCATTAGCAGTCTTACCTAAATTCTCCCTTGACAACCTCACCTGACCTTGTGCCGTGCGATCCAGTGCTGATGTCGCTGGCATACTGCTCTCGGATTGTTCCTCCTGTTGCGTATTCCGATCAGCTGTTGCAGGGGCGGTCTCCACTTCTTTTGTGACCACGCGTGCTCCCGTGGTCACAACAAGAGCAAAAGATGTGAGGGCGCATGCGCAGCCCTCTCGGACGCAATAATAGAATAGCAGGGGATAACACATTCTTCACAAAGATGGCGCCAGAGATAAGAACTATGTGCAGGCGCCAACTCCAATGCCATGTTAGTGAATAGTAAAATTAGCTTAGAGAACAGAGAAAGGTAGGAACAACAGGCAGGGGGGTAGGAATCCATATGAATACCCACACAGTTATTATCTGCTCCATTGCAAATGCTAATCAAGTAGCTGCTGATTTTATAAACTTCACTTTCTTGGATTTGGAAACCTAAACTTCTGAGGTGACCACTAAAGGTATATATATAGAATCAGCCTGATAGCGCCAGCATAGCACTGACTTTCACTTATATACGAAAATCCTGATGATTGGTTCCCTTTAAGGCAAAATTACAAAATTTGTAATTTTGCCTGAAGAAGGGGCCATTGGGCTCTGAAAGCTTGCTAACATAATTTTCTGGTTAGCCAACTTCTATAAGCTATAAAATATTAATAACATCATAAGTTATGCCTTCATAACGTCTATAAGCTATAATATATTTCCAATACTTTAAATACACTAGACATTAATGTAGATTTTAATTAAGTATTATGTAAGGAAAACTGTAATTTCATTAAGTGTCCATATACCTGTATGCCTCACTAAAAATAATCAAATTGATTTAATGTAAATTGATTTTATGACAAATATTTGGGAATTCACTGAAGCTGGACTGATAAAGCAGAAAAGAAAAGAAGTGGGATATGAAGCAATCATTTTGTGGTGAATCTGGATTGTGGAAGGGCGTCACAGCTCACAACTTAGCTAAAGCAATAGGAATAGAAAACCTTAAAAATCTGAAAAATGTACAGATATTATGTGTAACACAACAGGAGTGAAGATTTGTTTTGTGCGCAATCAAAATAATAAACAGTTTTAATTGATGGGGAACTAGATAGGAGGGTCACTGTGTCTATAAAGCAGGGCCAGGGAGGAACATATAGATGGCAGCTTCTGGTTGCTTGATCAGTGTATTTGAAAGTGTTATGAATGAGGCATTGGAAACAATATTAGAACATCAATACAGCATCAGAATCATCTTCATTACAAGGATACAGCATCAGTACATGAATACAGCAACAAAACCTCCATCAGTACAAGAAAACATCATTTACCTTCTTTACTATATAACTGCTTAAGCAAAACTACCATCAATACATGAATACATGAGAACCCCACTCAGTACATGAACACTACACCAGAACCATCTACAGTAAATTAATACAGTGCTAGAACCAACATCAGTACATGAATACAGCACCAAACCCCTTCATACCTACATGAATGCAGCAGCAGAACTATCATTAGTACATGACTATTTTACAAAACTCACCAAAACTACATGAATGCATTTAAAGAACCATCATCCGTGCTTAAATATAATATAATACCAGAATCTTGATCTGTTTGTATAACAAATCAAATCCAACAGTGGTACAATAATACAGAACCATGCTTAGTACAGCACTCAATTGCAAAACTACATCAACCCATGCCATATACTTCATGAACCTACAAATCACAGGGTAACCTTAGCAATATTGAAACTAAAATGCAGTATAAGTTGTTTCACAAATAATGTGATACAGACTATTCACACACTACAGAACTGATTGGACTTAATCTCTCCAGGCCTTAGAGCATAATAAACTTAAAATATAAAAAATTTAAAATACTTATACTCATATTACACTTGCCCCTCCAGCTCCTCCACTATCCCCTCCATCTGTTTGGCACTTGCTGCATCTTCTAGTCCTCCACCACTCATGATGGATTCCCAGGGTCTCTCACACTGTGTCGGATTTTTCGGTCAATTGCAAATGGACATTAGCATGAACAACAATGCCTGGAACACTCTGCCTTCAGTTTAGGCAAGGTAGATCATGTTTCCTTCTTGTCACATGTTCTAAATTAAATTATGCATTTTTTTTTATAACTAAATATATCTGCTGAAGGAAGGTGGTGGCTACGACCAAGAAGGTGTCTGCTCATTTCAACTGTTCTTACTTAGGGCATTCCCGTCCAGTTTTTCAAAAACAGAATGGTTTGCCAAAGCAATATTTGTTTTAAGATGTCTCAAAGTGCTGGAATTTGACATTTAATATGCTGGAGCATAAGTGTAAAGTGGTGACGGACTTTATCAAGCAAAGCCAAGCTGGATTGTGGGCTAATTTGAGACCCACCATTGACAACCGATGAGAGAAGTGTGTCACCTACTGAAGCTCTACTGTGACATCAACAATGTCATCCCCTCATATTTATCTTGGCTTATAGACCCTCACTATAAAAACAAAATGGAGTAATTCTTCTGGCTTGTGAAGGGAATCCAAATTGGCATAGTAACAGGATAAACTGTGTTTTCTGATATTGTTTCTTCACTATGCAAATAGGAAACCTCTGGCAAATCTCAAAATAGGGAGAATGTTTGCATAGTTTGTGAAAACTTCTGTATCCAAACTTCAAATTTGTTATTTTATGCTAACCCCAAAACAGAAGTCCAAATATAAATATCCTTCCTTCATTTAGCAGAGAACAAACCTCTTGATCCTCTAGAAACAGGGATACTTTTTGCATATCTTCTTGTGTAAAAGACACAGATTCTTCAAAGCAGCCCACCATTGTATTAACAACTGCAATGCATGTATGTCCTTCCATAAAGGAATCATTTTTGGACTGTTTTTAAAATTAAAAAAGCCAAAAAGTAGGTTAGTATTGTATTTTGTTAAATATACTGATGGATACCTTTGGTTACTATCTGTTTACATGGTGAGTTTAGTTTGATATAATCATGTGTTTGCATTTAAGACCTCCAAAGGGGTTCAATATAGTCTTAGGAAGCCTCAGAGTGTTACACATCATTTTTGGGCAATTATAGGCTGGTAATTTGTAGCAAATTTATTCACTGCCAATCAATTTTTTGGGGAAAAAATGATTGAACAGTGCAAATTGGAATCTTAAAAGATCTTTATCTCTAAAGGGGGCTTTACACGCTACGATATCGTCATTTGTGCGTCACGGACAAATCGCTGCCCGTGGCACAATATTGCTAACACTCATCACACATACTTACCTTCCTCTTTGTTAAGGGGGAGGTTCATGCGCCGTCACAGCGACGTCACACAGCGGCCGACCAATAGAAGCGGAGGGGCGGAGACCAGTCGCATTATTGACATGCCCACCTTGTTGCCAGAGGATGCAGGTAAGCTGTTGTTCGTCATTCCCGGGGTTTCACACGTAGTGATGTGTGCTGCCTCAGAACGACGAACAACCTGCATCCAGAACGACCAAGGAGATTATGAAAATGAACGACGTGTTAACGATCAACGATTAGGTGAGTATTTTTGATCGTTAACACTCGCTCCTAGCTGTTACACGCAACAACATCGCTAACAATGACGGATTTGAGTCACGAATTCCGTGACCCCGACGATATATCATTAGATATGTCATTGTGTGTAACGGGGCCTTTACAAAGACCCATACTGACATAGTGCCCATGTCACATACATATAGCTAGGACAGTACTGTAGTAGTTGGGCAGGTTGGCATTATAACCTCATTGGCATATTGTGTTAACAAAAAAAGATACGTTCACACATATATAGAGATGAGCGAACCCGAGGTTCAGTTTTCGAACCGAACACCAAATTTAAAAATCAAGATACAAGTTTGGGGTTCAGATACTTTACGTGCAAACAAAAATTGTGCAAGTAAAGCTGTGCTCAGGTAAACTTGGTGCTCAGCCCTGTGCGAGTTGCTTGCAGTTTTTGAGTGGCGCAAACTGGGGGTGACAACAGCATGATTACATGTAGTGTGCAACAGAAAAAAAGTTTGGGACGGAGATCCCAACACCCCACCAACAAAAGACAACAGGCAGAGGGTAATAATTGAAACACTCTCACACCGAACCACACCAGGGAACTACTAAAGGTGTACAGGGAGGGGTAACAAAGTAAAAGGGGAAAGTGACTACAACGGGTACTCCCACACAATGCAGCAGCAGACAATGATAAAAACAGCAGCAGCCACCTCCACACTGCTCCAGGTCAAGCTCCAGAATTAACTGAATAACCAGCACCCTCTGCAGTGAGCAGAGTGTTTTATCCGATGAGAGGCTGGGGGCTCAGACATTGCTACCTTCAAGCATAATTCTGGGTTGAGGGTAAGCCTAGGGCAACCCTGTAGCTTTAAGGTAAGCGCAGGGGCCCCCCATCTAGTCTCCCCCCATTCCTGTCACTCTGCTAATAGCACTGACTCAAACCAATGGTGTCCCTGATAGAGGTAACATCATCTTGCAGTGAGTGAGACAAATGATGTTCCATATACTTTTTTAATACTTTACACTTCCTCACCACTGAGTTTGGTAGTCCTACTGCCATTGGTGCTAGTGGTGGTGGTGCGTTTTCAGGTTCTAGCAGTTTTCATTCTTATTATTGGTAGTTATTCTTTTATTTTATGTTACCTGTCCATTGATATTGTCACTTTTTATGTTACCATATATTTTGTACAATATTATAATTTGTCAAACTTTTCAACCCCAAGTATTCAAAATTTGCAAAAAAAAGACTTAATGGGATTTTCCCAATGTTCATTTTAAAGTTCATTTTAATCAATAGAGCTTAGAATAATAATGAGCTCCACAATTTGATGTTTCTTAAAAAATCAGTTATTACTCTATTCACAAAAACAATTGCACAAAACATTCAAAAACGTAAAAATCCAATGTGATATGCAAACATACTGATGCTGATTGATTACAGATTTTTTTTTCTGTAAAACTATTCTGCTGCCTTGCTTCTCCTTTTTAAAGCACACCAATCACCAGGATTTTCCTATATAACCTAAAGCCAGTGCTATACTGGCAATACCATGCTGATTCTATACATATCTTTAGTTGTCAACTAGGATGTATAGGTTTTGAAATTCAAGTAAGTAAAGTTTGTAAAATGAGCAGCTTTTTGAGTGGCAGCAGCTGCCGATCAGCTGATAGCTGGGGGAGTATTCATAGTGATTCCTGCCACCCTGCCTGTCCTTCCTCCCATATCTGTTAGTAATTAGAAGGGCCTGTGCTGATTTCATACCCATGTGACCAGGAAGGGTGGAGCTTCAGCCAACATAGCTGATACCAGGAAGCAACATTATTTTTCTGGTGGCTGAGGCCCCACCCCTTCTGGTCACATGGTATGTATAGAATCAGCCTGAGAGTGCCAGTATAGCACTGGCTTTAGGTTATATAGGACAGCTCATAGAGTCCCACGGCTTCCAGTATCATCTCTATGCCGATGACACACAGATCTACCTCTCTGGACCTGACATTACCTCTCTACTAACCAAAATACCACAATGTTTGTCTGCTATTTCATCCTTCTTCTCTGCACGATTCCTAAAACTTAACATGGACAAAACAGAGTTCATTGTTTTTCCTCCTCCTCACTCATCTCCTCCAACAAGCCTTTCCATCAAACTTGATGGTTGCTCACTCACCCCAGTCTCACAAGCTCGTTGCCTTGGAGTGACCCTCGACTCTGCTCTATCCTTCAAGCCACACATCCAAGCCCTCTTCACCTCATGCTGATTACAACTCAAAAATATCTCCCGGATCCGTGCTTTTTTTAACCAAGAATCTGCAAAAACATTAGTGCATGCCCTCATCATCTCCCGCCTCGACTACTGCAACCTCCTGCTCTCTGGCCTCCCTTCCAACACTCTTGCACCCCTCCAATCTATCCTAAACTCTGCAGCCCGCTTAATCCGCCTCTCCCCTCGCTACTCCCCAGCCTCGCCACTCTGCCAATCCCTTCACTGGCTTCCCATCGCCCAACGACTCCAGTTCAAAACATTAACCATGACATACAAAGCCATGCACAACCTGTCTCCTCCCTACATCTGTGACCTAGTCTCCCAGTACCTACCTGCACGCAACCTTAGATCCTCACAAGATCTCCTTCTCTGCTCCTCTCTTATCTCCTTTTCCCACAATCGTGTACAAGATTTCTCCCGTGCATCCCCCATACTCTGGAACGCTCTACTTCAGCACATCAGACTCTCCACTACCGTGGAAAGCTTCAAGAGGAACCTCAAGACCCACCTCTTCCAACAAGCCTACAACCTACAATAGCCCTCAGCCCAGTAGACCACTGCGCAACCAGCTCTGTCCTCACCTATTGTACCATCACCCATTCCCTGTAGACTGTGAGCCCTCGCGGGCAGGGTCCTCTCTCCTCCTATACCAGTCTGTCTTGTACTGTTAATGATTGTTGTATGTATACCCTCTTTCACTTGTAAAGCGCCATGGAATAAATGGCGCTATAATAATAAATAATAATAATAATATAGGAAAAACCTGGTGATTGGTTCCCTTTAATGCAGTAAGAATGACTAAAAAAATGTTTAATTGTAATTTAAATACACCAGAACAGATGCCAAATAAACCATATTACTGATCAATCACATACAGGAAAAATATAACTTGGCAATATGTTAGCCAATAGATCAAAAAATATTAAAAAATGAGTCATCATCAGTGGTTGATATCTTCTAACTGTCTGATCCAATCTTCTGCAATGTGTAAAAAGACAGCAGGGGGTTTTTTTTGCTTATGGCACAAATTTGAATTTGACGGGACCTATGAATGTAAAAAAACAACTCTCTATCTGCCAGTGATTTTATAGTCTTGCAATGCCAGTGCGCCCACAGGGACGGCAACATACTCACCACCATGGCGATCCTACTGTTTCTCGTCCATATGTACGGCCTCCTGCTCCAAGGGCCTGTGCATGCCATGCTGGTAGCCTAGCAACTCCAATAGGGTGTGCATGCACTCCTGATTTTAAAAGAGGCAGTGCTTGAAAGCTGGGACTGCCCCCAGCTTATTGCTGGGAGCCACTAAATATTTAAGGCACCTTCCTCTATTGGTAGGTGCCTGAGCAATATTATTTTTAGTTAGTCCGGTGCCTGCTAGTTAGTTGTCAGTTCCCTAAACCCGAATCTGTCCTGTCAGCCTGAACCCATACCTGTCCTGCCTGTCTGAACCTGAGCCTGACCTGACAGTCAAAAATCAAACCTTTTCAGTCTGCCTGAACCTGTGTCCATCTTGACAGCCTACATACCATTCCAGCCATCCTGTCTGAGCCTCCCTCTGTGTCAGTACCAGGCTTCCAGTCTGAACCACTACCTGGGTTCCCCCTGCCTGTGATCCTGATTTAATCTTTTCTCTTACCTTGATCCCCGTATGGGCGTTCTTGAGCCCTGTGTTTAGCTGCTGCAGTCCGGAGACTGCCCTGGAGTGGTACATGTTGTCTACCAGCAGCAAAGCCCAACCTCACCATCAATGGCTCTGGTGAATGCTTGGTAGGCACTAAATGATGCCCTTTCAAGGTAAGCCTCGTTTGTGGCACAGTGCGTCCACATCCAAGTCTGAGGCCAAAAAGAATTTAGAGAGACCTAAATGGTGGAGGCTAATGAGCATTTACCTCTTACATTCTTGCTATAATTTAGCCCTAAATAATAAATGAAATAAATTCAGAAATATGAAAAATAAAATCTTAGAGAAAGAAATTAGCAAATCATTGCATCAGGACTCCTGAGCCATGACTTTGGTGATTTAAGGATAAACATCTTTTTTCCTCATGGGTAATTATAAATCTAAGATGATCGGGCCATAATTGCCCCAACGCATTATAAATCTTGTCCAAAGCTCCATCTCGCTTCACTAAAGAATCTTACATCAGGACAAGCCCTGTGGTCCTATACCGGTAAGTTGACTAGATATTGCCATTTTAATTTAAAATTATATTTCAGAAATCTTATATTACAAGGGGCAGAAAATAAATTCCTTACTGGAATTTTTTTTGCTGACAATGATTTATATTAAAGAGAGATTAATAAATTTAAAAACAGAATATTACTATATTGTGGGCATTTATTTTTTTGTTGTGGCAGTTGATTTTATGGGATTTATTTGCATTTTTGAAAAATTTATTTTAGAATTCAATCTATTTGTGAAAATACCTACACAATATTCTCTCATCTCAGCAGTAACGTCTCCTTGGGATATTGTAAGAATTATTAAAATGTAATTCAATTAAATGTAAACCTAAAATTGACAACTAAAACTGCAAGTGGTGGAAATAATGTACCTATAAATGTTGAATATTTAATTTTTTTTTTTTATTAGTCCGCACAACAATATCTCTTCAATATCAGATGCCACTTGCATATGATGAATCCTACTAACTTTTACTAGATTTCTGTTGAGTAGTCATTAATACCATTTTATTAAATAATATTTTAATTTATATTTCTTGGACAACCAATCAGACATAGTGTTAGCTGGGATGATTTAAGAAAGCCTGCACTCACAGGGGGTTGGACCCGATGGCCCTTGAGGTCCCTTCCAACTCTACCATTCTACGATTCTATGACATGCTTTTTATTTTATTCAGTAATTTATTTAAACATTTGATTATTTATTTTAAAGTACGGTAACAGTGTGGAGATTTTTTGCTTATTATTATTGATTCTAATTTATTATTAGTAATTGTTAAAAGAATATTCCATTGGTTTCAGTGCAAATTTTTTTATACTTCTACAAAGATCATTTATCTAAAACACATATGATCTAATTTAACCCCTTCAGCCCCCGGGCACTTTCCGTTTTTGTTTTTTGCTCCCCTTCTTCCAAGAGCCGTAACTATTTTATTTTTCCATCAATCTTGCCATATGAGGGCTTGTTTTTTGCGGGACGAGTTGTACTTTTCAATGAAATCATAAGTTTTACTATATAGTGTACTGGGAAACAGCAAAAAAAATCCAAGTGTGAAAAAACTGCAAAAAGAGTGTGATTGCACAATAGTTTTTGTGATATTTTATTCAACGTGTTCACTATATGGTAAAACTGATGTGTTGTTGTAATGCCTGAGGTCAGTGCGAGTTTGTAGAAACCTAACATGTATAGATTGACTTGTATCTCAGGGGTTAAAAAAAATCACAAGTTTGTCCAATAAAAGTGGCGCACGTTTTACGCCATTTTCTGAAACCCGTAGCGTTCTCATGTTTTGGGATCTACGCCTCAGTAGTGGCTTATTTTTTGCATCTCGATCTGACATTTCTAATGGTATCATTTTTGCACAAATACTACGTTTTGATCGCCTATTATTGCATTTTGCGCAAAACTAGTGGCAACCAAAAAACTTAATTTTGGAGTTTGGAATTTTTTCGCCGCTACACCGTTTACTGATCAGATTAATTGATGTTACATTTTGATAGATAGGGCGTTTCTGAACGTGGCGATACCAAATATGTGTATATTTTTTATTGTTTTAATCCTTTAATTTTCAATGGGGCGAAAGGGGGGTGATTTGAACTTTTAGTTTTTTCTTGTTTTTTTAAGCTTTTTTTTTATTTTACTAGTCCCCCTAGGGGGCTATAGCGATCAGCAATCCGATCGCTCTGCACTATCTGCAGATCTCAACTACAGAGCTGAGAACTTCAGATATGGTGCTTTACTTTCAATGCTGGCTGTATTCCGGCATTGAGAGGAAGTGAGTCATGTCAGCTACAGGCATCATCACATGACCCTGTGCTACCATGTGAACCACCGAAAGTCACATGATCATGCACATGACTTCTGGTGGGGGCGGCGGTAAGTGAAAATCATGGCCGCACGCCTATACATCTCACAGCCAGACTTTGGCAGCGAGATGTAAGAGATTAAATGTTCTGGGTGGAATGCAATTCCACTCGGAACATGCAGGCACACATGTCAGCTGTTAAAAACAGCTGGTATGTGCGCAGATCACCGAATCCTGCCGGCGGCAGGGGGCGGGGTTTAACTTCACACGCTCCATGACGGATATATCCGTCAAAGGTCGTGAAGGGGTTAAAAGATAAATCCAAAAACATAAATATATTGTCCGCAAAGCCTGCAGAGAAACTGATGCACCAGTTTGTTAGGCCCGTTTCACACATCCGGCATTTCGCTGGTCAACTCTTGTAATCCAGTGCCGACTTCTAACAATAAAATCCTCTTCATTCTTTGAAATCTCTTCCAATGTAAATGAATGTACTGTACTGCATGCGTGTCTGATCCGGAATCCGGTGAAATGCCGGATGTGTGAAACTGGTCTTACTAAGTAAAGATAAAAACACATAAAATATAGTTAGAAGCTCAATATAAATGATCATGGAAATGGGAGATTTCAAGGAATGAAAAGGATTTTATTGTCAGAAGTCGACACTGGATTACAAGAGTTGACCAGTTGATCATCTAGATTACTTTTCTCTATTTCTCTAATTGTTTGATGTTTGATATATTATATGTGCAATTTCTAATACAATTTGTATTTTTCTTTTAAAGATACTAATGAAAAATGAAACTTCTTTTAAATATTTTTACATTTTGCCCTTCTCTGGAGATACAAAGAGTAATCCGCTCGTTTCCTTCTTCTTCTTTTTTATATATTTGGTCGGAGTTCTCGTCAATTCTTCCATCATCACAGTGATATGTCTGGAAGTTCAATTGCACAAGCCAATGTATCTCTTTATTAGTAATTTATCCATTGTAGACATATTTTATACATCGGTCACGATTCCTAAATTATTACACGTATTATTTTCTGGGAATCACATTGTTTCCTACTCACAATGTTACGCTCAGTTGTACTTTTTCACCGTTGTGGCAAACGCAGAGAGCAGTCTACTATTCATTATGGCTTATGACCGATATGTCGCTATCTGCCTTCCCTTACATTATCACCGGATCTTAAGTCGGAGAAATTGCATCCTGATAACTACGGGGCTTTGGACAGCCGCTTTTGTAAACTCTTGTATTCTTGTAGGCTCAGTAATTTTAATGTCCTCCTGTCACTCCAATGTCATCCACCAGTTTTTCTGTCATCCTAAGGCACTAACAAAGACCGCCTGTACCGGCACGCTAATGCTGTTTGTTATAGTAAGCATTGAAATGTTGTTCTTGGCATTTATTCCCTTTATGTGCACTCTTATTTCTTATGTTAAAATTTTCTCCGTCATCTTCAAAATGAAGTCAAAAGAAAGCCAAAAAAAAGCCTTCTCCACCTGCTCCTCCCACGTCACCATCATCTCTATTTACTATGGGACGGGCTTACTAGGGTACGTGATACCATCTGACTCTGATGTTATGGAGTTAGTCGGTAATACGGTATTTACAGCTGTCATACCCATGTTAAACCCGATTATATACAGTCTACAGAATTCCAGTGTACAATCTGCCTTGCTGGGGTTAGTTTGGGGAATTGGTTTACTAAAGAACAGAGAAAAAAAAAAACAAAAAGTAAGTTAGAAAGCTGCAGAACATTTCTTTATATACATATTATATTTTACTCTTCATTTGACTCTGGACTATCATACCTCAGTCTTGCGACTCAATCTGGTGGCTTCTTGCTTTATGGTCAGTTTCGTCCCCGACTGAGCCAGAGCCTGGTTACTTTCTGTCCAAATGGTGAATTCTTTTTTATCTTTGCATTTGTCCTTTGTTTCGCTGCTAGCCAGCTGTTCTCACTTTCCTTTTTTGTCTCTGTCATATCCCTATAACATCAAGCTTTGGGTATTTATACCCACCTTGCACCAGCCTTCTTTGCTGGCTATATTTTCTAGGTGGATATCTGCTGGTCTCCACCTAGGAGTTCCAGTTCTGCTGGTAGGTGATTTTTTCTAAGATGCTGAGACCAGTTTTGTATTTCTCTGGGTTTTCTGATCTGCCTTTCCTATACCTTTCTTCTGTTCATTTAGGTTGGTAGGAGGTTTTCCCTTAGGCCCTTTTCACATATCAGTTTTTTGCCATCAGTCACAATCCATTTTCTCGATGGATCGATGGATTTATCGCAGATTGTGGCAAAACTGATGTGAAGGATACGTTTTTCGACGGATCTGACTAGCTGGGGGTTAACAAATACTTTGAGCATGCTCAGTTAAAAAAAAAGGAATCCGTCACCAGATTCCATCATTTGATGGATGACGACGGATCCTGTGCCCATAGGCTTCCATTTTACCAAACGATGGACGGCAATGGATCTGTCGCTGTCTGTTTTTTCGACGTACACAAAAATCTTTACTGTGGATGTCATCTCTGTCCAACGGACAAACATTTTTCGACGGATGAAACTTGAGGCCATCCGTCGCAATCCGTCGCTAATACATGTCAATGAGAAAAAATTGATCCAGCGACACTAGTTGCTGGATCCGTTTTTTTAAAAATTCAATGGATTGTGACTGATGGCAAAAAACTGATGTGTGAAAAAGGCCTTACTTGCATTTATTAGTCTCCTATCCCCCTTGTGCATGTGCTTTATGTTTGCTCACATTCTGTCTACCCTTGCACACTTTTCTTATCCTGGCTCGTTGTGTGTAGTGACATCCCCTCTTTTACCTCAGAAGGAATGAAAACAGCTTGATGGCCTTTTAGGGAGACAGATCTGAGCTGTGGCTTCTACTGTGTTTCACCAAAAATAAGGTCTAGCCCAAAAATAAACCCTATCATGATTGTACAGGAATTTTGGAGTATGCCTGAAATGTAAGCGAGTACTCCAAAAATATTCACAGTCAGGGTGGGTGTATTTTTGGGGGATCTGGGGAATTTCTTAAAGCTGCTATGCATTTAAGGTTGCCCATTATTTCCATTTCAAGGTTAAAACTGGTTAAGGACCTTTAGTGACATCATGGTCATTTGACCATGATGTCATCAAAGGTCCTTTAACTTGAGGAGTCTAGAAGTACTGAAGATGAGACAGGCTGGTATGCAGGGCAGGCATTAGGTGGAAGGTGTGGATGACGTAGGATGCGTCATGTACCCCGGCTTCAGAAGAAGGATGACAAAGATGGCCAAAAGATCAGGCGCTGGCACCGGAGAACGAAGACGCAAATATGACCCAACTCCACCTCAGCGACCATTTAGGTGCATATTATAAAGGGATTTTTACATTCTACCCAGCAGCCTGGGCTCTTATATACAGCATGTTAGAATGCTGTATATAAGAGCCCACTTTTGGTGGCCGCAGCTTATAGGCCCCAAATCTGGAGACAGGTTTCCTTTAAAGGCTTTTGAATTTTCAATATAAGAATATAGTACTCCAATTTGTGGTCACATGCAGGTTTATATATATTGTAGAAATTTATTCCCAGACTATTCTTGTCCATATTTATGAGAGGGGACCATGCAGCCATTTTGACAAGATGGTCTCAGCCAGATTATAATGTTTATGTCGAGTGAATATTGTTATATTTGATTATATGTTGATATTTTTTACAAGAATAAATGGGGATTGTTGTTTATGGAAAAAAAAATAAGATAAACCGTGAAATGAAGTCCTAGTCCATCTATAGGAGCAAAAAATAATATTAGAGCCTGTTTTATTTTCAGAAAAATATGGTAGTTGTGTGGCTAAAGGGGGCTTTACATGCAGCGATATCGTTAGCGAGCGTACCCACCCCCGTCGCTTGTGCGTCACGGGAAAATCGCTGCCCATGGCACACAATATCGTTAGGAGCCGTCACACGGAATTACCTGCCTAGTGATGTCGCTGTGGCCGGCGAACCGTCTCCTTTCTAAGGGGGCGGTTCGTGCGGCGTCACAGCGGCATCACTAAGTGGCCGCCCAATAGAAATGGAGGGGCGGAAATGAGCAGCCGTAACATCCCGCCCACCTCCTTCCTCATTGCCGGCGGCCGCAGGTAAGCTGTAGTTCGTCGTTCCCGAGGTGTCACACATAGCGATGTGTGCTGCCTCGGGAATGACGAACAACCTGCGTCCACAACAATCAATGATTTTTTTAAACTGAACGACGTGTCAATGATGGACGATTTGGTGACTATTTTTCATTGTTAACAGCCGCTCATTGGTGTCACACGCAGCGACGTCGCTAACGATGCCAGGTGTGCGTCACGGAATCCGTGACCCCGGTGATATGTCGTTAGATACGTCATTGCGTGTAACGGGGCCTTAAGGATCTTCTAGTCTGTACAGGAACCAGTAGGGTTTGGGTGGGTGCCGCTGCAGTGATTTAGGCTTTATTTCTCTCTGTACCTGTGTGTGAGATGATTCATGCATAACTCGGACTGCATAACCCTTCTGCTGATTTTTTCTTTGGATCTGTCCCTCTGGTTTTGCCGCAAATTGCAATCTCATGTTTCAAACAGCTGGCCAGCATTTACTTACTAAACCCAACCAAAGGAACGTATCAGCCAAGGCCAGATCCTTTGCCAGATGTGAAAGGGTAAAAAACAAAGCATTCCCTGGGACCTGTTAACTTAAGTCGTATGGACAGTACTTGGACTTTCTATAAGAGGTGCCCATTGTCATAATGAAAACACACTTGAGCTCAACTTTACTGAGTATGTATAAGAGGGAGTTGGGAAAAATGGTAAATACAGGGATCCAGAGATATAGACGCTTTTAGACTGGTGCAAACAATAGTAATAAAAAAGTTCTTTTTTGGAAGTTTGAATTTTTTAAAAAACTTTTCCTAGTAATTTCTTATTCAAGGTTTTTAAGTTGGGTCTACTGAAGTCAGAAATATCCTGCATACAATGTCTGTATTTTAACAAAGGTGTTGGGGACATGATTTTGTGCCACTGACGAAATATATCTAAATATATGTACATATGTATTGCAGGTTCTCCACCATCCTCAAAGTCTGCACAGCTCTTCCACTCTTAAAATGGCA
This sequence comes from Anomaloglossus baeobatrachus, assembly GCF_048569485.1. Classification (NCBI taxonomy): domain Eukaryota; kingdom Metazoa; phylum Chordata; class Amphibia; order Anura; family Aromobatidae; genus Anomaloglossus; species Anomaloglossus baeobatrachus. The sequence continues at coordinate 293,144,721 of NC_134359.1, forward strand.
GTTGATGCAGGAGCGTGTAACCAGACCTGTCAATCAGCCTCCTCCAACTGAAAAACAGCTTTCTCATGCCCAGTAATTTTGGACAATGATTGTCTTTGAACATAAAGTTTGTCACTATATCCCCATGAATATATAATTAAGTACCACTGTAGCCCCTGAAGATATAAATTGCCACATTTGTACCCCCTGCATATATACATAGCAACCATTGTGCCCCCTGAGTGTGTATATATATATATAGCCACCACTTTGCCACCTTAATGTGTAAGTAGCCACCACTGTGATCCCTGAGTTTATATATAGCCACCACTTTACCCCCTGAATTTTTTAGTAGCCACCAGTATGCCGCCTTAAAATATATTAAGCCACCACTGTACCCCAAGAATACGTACTTAGCCACCACTGTGCCCCATAATTTTTTACATAGTCAGCATTTTACCCCTTTAATAACTGTTTGTTGAACACTATGTCCTTTAAAAATAAATGTTCCGCCAGGGTGCTCCCTAAACAAAGTTCTTCTAATCAATGTGCCACCTGAATATATGCAAAGCCATAGCTCTTCCCTATGAAAATAAAGTAATAATTGTAGCCTTTGAGTATGTTTGCCTCATAATATGGTCAAGCACAGTCAATGGCGGTGTTTTCCCCGCCCACTATAGAAGATGTGGGCAGGGAAAAGACCGCCATTTCAGGATTTTACAGGGATAATATGTAAGGGCGTACAGTTCAACATTACACATAAGAATAGAAAGGCCTAAATCAAAGGTTGGTGTATGATTTCAGTTCTGAGGACCAGAGAAAATGAGAGCTGTATTCTCAGTCTGAGAATGCCAATTGTCTCTTTAGGGAGGAAGGAGACAAACCCCTGTACCACCTATTGGAAGCAGCAATCTTAAAAGTCAAAACTCACCCTTTAACAAGCCTTGACTTATGCCTTAGGATTTATGCCAGATCAGAACCTTAATTTGTAAACATGGTGTTTCAGGATGGTTGTCCCTTGTCAGTGCAAAGTATGAGATCTGATTTGGCTTTAAAGAGGCTAAAGGCTGCTTTACATGTTGCAATTTCACATTAGATCTCGTATGCGATGTGACCCGCCCCCATCGTATGTGCGGCACGTTCAGTTTGTTGCCAGTGTCGCACAAATGATTAAATCCCGTCACACGTACTTATCTTTCATACGACCTCGATGTCGGTGGTGAACATCCACTTCCTGGAGTGGGAAGTACGTTTGGCGTCACATGGCAGCCGGCCAATAGAAGTGGATGGGCGGAGATGAGCGGGACGTAAACATCCCGCCCTCCTCCTTCCTTCCACATTGCCGGCGGGAGCCGCGGGACGCAGGTAAGCTGAGTTCATCATTCCCGGGGTGTCACACACAGCGATGTGTGCTACCTCGGAAACATTGAACAACCGGACATTCAATTTTTAGAAATTGAACGACGTACATGCAATCAACGTTTTTACATACAATCGCAATCACACATAGGTTTCACACGCTACTACATCACTAACGATGACGGATGTGCGTCACTTATGACTAGAGTTGAGCGCGGTTCGCGGTTCGCGGTTCTCCAGTTCTAAGCTCGAGTGATTTTGAGGGCTGTTCGAGATCGAACTAGAACTCGAGCTTTTTGCAAAAGCTCGATAGTTCTAGATACGTTCGAGAACGGTTCTAGCAGCAAAAAGCAGGGCTTTTTACAACTACAGTGTGCAGGAGCCATCGCTGGCAGCCTGCCACAAGCTGGTAACCAAGATAAACATCGGGTATCCAAGCAAAGCGCTTTGGTTAGTAACCCGATGTTTATCTTAGTTACGTGCAGGAAGCCCACACTTCCCCGCTCAGCTGGCGCCGCCCCCTCCTGCCCGCGGCATGTACACACACACACACACACACACACACACACGGTCCCGCTCGGCTTACCTGCGGTGATGAAGTCCCGCCATCCTGACCTCAGCGCTGTCACTGTCCTCCATGGCCGCCGCTTGTCACATCACCTCTCGCTTCCGACCCGAGACTGACTAGCGGTGACGTCACGGGCCTCTCGCGATATTTGGCTGTGAAGGCGCCGGTCATTGAACTCATTGACAGGGGCTGTCAGCAGTGCAGGAGATCAGCGCAGGTAATGTACCTCGCTGACAGCAGCACTTGTCATCCCCTGCAGTGACCTGGGCTGACCCATTGATGTTAGCTCAGGTCACTGCACTGCTCTCCCAGCCAATGGGGAACATCCTGCTCTTCATTGACTGGGACAGTGTGGATAGTCATGGCAACCCCTTGGATTACACCAGACCTGGATTTGTTTTTCATTCTAATAAATTGGTTAAAGAGGGAATGTTTTGGGGAGTGTTTTTTCAAATAAAAATGTGTTTGTCGTCTATTTTTTTTTTATTACTGACTGGGTTGGTGATGTCGGGTATCTGATAGACGCCTGACCTCACCAACCCCAGGGCTTGATGCCAGGTGACATTACACATCTGGTATTAACCCCATATATTACCCCGTTTGCCACCGCACCAGGGCGCGGGATGAGCTGGGGCGAAGCACCAGGATTGGCGCATCTAATGGATGCGCCACTTCTGGGGCGGCTGCGGCCTGCTATTTTTAGGCTGGGGAGAGTCCAATAACCATGGACCTCCCTAGTCTGAGAATATCAGGCCCCAGCTGTCTGCTTTACCTTGGCTGGTAATCCAATTTTGGGGGACCCCTACGTGTTTTTTTTTTAAATTATTTATTTAATTTAAAATAACAGCGTGGGGCGCCCTCAGTTTTGGATTACCAGCCAAGGTGAGGTTGCCAGCTGTGGTCTGCAGGCTGCAGCCGTCTGCTTTACCCTAGCTGGCTACAAAACTAGGGGGAACCCTACGTCATTTTTTTTTCATTTTTTTGGCTAAATACAAAGCTAAGCACTCCTTAGTGCCACATGAAAGGCACCAAAGGGTGCTCCACATTTTCTCCATTTTTTCTCCACTTTTTCTCCATTTTTTCTCCACTTTTTCTACATTTTTTTCTCCATTTTTTTCTCCACTTTTTCTCCACTTTTTATCCACTTTTTCTTCATTTTTTCTCCACTTTTTCTCCACTTTTTCTCCATTTTTTTCTCCACTTTTTCTCCACTTTTTCTCCATTTTTTTCTCCACTTTTTCTCCACTTTTTCTACATTTTTTTCTCCACTTTTTCTCCACTTTTTCTCCACTTTTTCTACATTTTTTTCTCCACTTTTTCTTCACTTTTTCTCCACTTTTTCTCCATTTTTTTCTCCACTTTTTCTCCACTTTTTCTCCATTTATTCTCCACTTTTTCTCCACTGTTTCTCCATTTTTTTCTCCATTTTTTCTCCACTTTTTCTCCACTTTTTCTCCATTTTTTTCTCCACTTTTTCTCCACTTTTTCTCCATTTATTCTCCATTTTTTCTCCACTGTTTCTCCATTTTTTTCTCCACTTTTTCTCCACTTTTTCTCCACTTTTTCTCCACTTTTTCTCCACTTATTCTCCACTTTTTCTCCACTTTTTCTCCATTTTTTTCTCCACTTTTTCTCCACTTTTTCTCCACTTTTTCTCCACTTTTTCTCCACTTTTTCTCCATTTTTTCTCCACTTTTTCTCCACTTTTTCTCCGTTCTTTTTCTATGGTCGGTCTACCCATTAGCTCTGCCATGCATACTGTAGCTCTACACCTACTGCACATGTTACTTTATGATTGACATCTCTTTCGTACCAGAGCTGTCTAAGTCTCCTCTGACCCCATATTTGTCATTACTATATTGTCCTTGTACTGTTTTATGACATTTGTATCATGTGTTTCATTTCTTGCTGTGTTGCAGTTTTTTTGCTGCATCCCAATTGTACCTCTACATTGTTCAAGTTTATGTTATTGTTCTCTCACTTTTATGTGATACTGATTATTGTCATTTTTCATGATTACATGCAGATAAGTCCAATCTGACGAAGGCTCAGGCCGAAACGTCATTTGTAACTTGTTTTGGACAAAAACATATATGCTTATGAAAAAAAAAAATTTCTTAATACGGACCAATAAAGAGTGATTTTGCATTACTATCCATTGTGACTTACTGACTTAGTCTGGGAGATATAGAGTGCCGAGGTTACTCACTAATTTTATGTATTATTACCTCTGAGCACCTATATACCAGTGAGCAGAGCTTCCTCTACAGTAGTTCTCCTGATTAGGCATGTCCTTACCTCATGAACAGGGCATTGCAGCTTTGGTAGCAACCATTACGACATGGACTCTGCTGCTGTGGACCCGGGGAGAGTGAGTGCAGATTCATTGCACCCACACTCCTCACATGAAGGGTCCGCACTCCTAGAAAATGGGGGATACGTTCACTGAGTGTCTCCCCCCCATATTCTAGACGGTCCAGAGTCGTCGTGGGACCCCTTTATTTTTTTTCTTACAATAAATTGGTGAAAGAGGAAATGTTTTGGGGACTGTTTTTTCAAATAAATTTCTTTTGTCGATTTTTTGTTTTTGTTAGTACTGACAGTTTATGATGTTGGGTATCTAATAGACGCCATGACATCACAAACTGCTGGGCTTGATCTCAGGTGACTTTACAGCTAGTATCAACCCAATTTATTACCCCGTTTGCCACTGCACCAGGGCACGGGATGAGCTGGGGTGAAGCGCCAGGATTGGCGCATCTAGTGGATGCGCCAGGTCTGTGGTGCCTGCGGCCTGCTATTTTTAGGCTGTGAAGGCCCAATAACTATGGACCTTCCCACCCTGAGAATACCAGACCACAGCTGTCCGCTTTACCTTGGCTGGTGATCCAATTTGGGGGGGACCCTACTTTTATTGTGTAATTATTAATATTTATAAAATAATTATAAAAAAGAGCCTGAGGGGACCTCCACATTGGATCCCCAACCACGGTAAAGCTGCCAGCTGTGGTTTTCAGGCTACAGCCGTCTGCTTTACCCTAGCTGGCTATCAAAAATGGGGGGACCCAACGTCATTTTTTTTTTTTAACTATTTTTTAAATAGAAAAAATTAATGGGCTTCCCTGTATTTTGATTGCCAACCAAGGTAACGGCAGGCAGATGGGGGTGGCAACCCATAGCTGTCTGCTTTATCTGCGCTGAGAATCAAAAATACCGCGGAGCGCTACGTCATTTTTTTAAATATTTTTTTTTACAGCACTGTGATGTCCAGCAATCAAAATACAGGGAAGCCCATTTTATTTTTATTTATTTAAATAAATAATTAAAAAAAATATATATGGGCTCCCGCTGCATTTTTTGTATTGCTAGCTAAGGGTAATCCAAGCAGCTACTGGCTGCTAACCCCCACTGCTTGGTGTTACCTTCACTGGCAATGGAAAATCCAGGGAAGCATTTTTTATTTTTTTTGCCAAAAAACTACAAAAAAAGGACGTGAGCTTCGCCATATTTTTGTATGCTAGCCAGGTATAGCAGGCAGGTGCTGGAAGAGTTGGATACAGCGCCAGAAGATGGCGCTTCTATGAAAGTGCCATTTTCTGAGGCGGCTGCAGACTGCAATTCGCAGCAGTGGGGCCCAGAAAGCTCAGGCCAACCTGTGCTGCGGATTCCAATCCCCAGCTGCCTAGTTGTACCTGGCTGGACACAAAAATGGGGCGAAGCCTACGTCATTTGTTTTCTAATTATTTCATGAAATTCATGAAATAATAAAAAAAGGGCTTCCCTTTATTTTTGGTTCCCAGCCGGGTACAAATAGGCAACTGGGGGTTGGGGGCAGCCGTACCTGCCTGCTGCACCTGGCTAGCATACAAAAATATGGCGAAGCCCACATAATTTTTTCAGGGGGCAAAAAACTTCTGCATACAGTCCTGGATGGAGTATGCTGAGCCTTGTAGTTCTGCAGCTGCTGTCTGTCTGTATGGAGAAGAGCAGACAGCAGCTGCAGAACTACAAGGCTCAGCATACTCCATCCAGGACTGTATGCAGAATTTTTTTGCCCACCAAAAAAATGACGTGGGCTTCGCCATATTTTTGTATGCTAGCCAGGTACAGCTGGCAGCCACGGGCTGCCTCCAACCCCCAGTTGCCTATTTGTACCCGGCTGGGAACCAAAAATATAGGGAAGCCCGTTTTTTTTTAATTATTTCACTTATTTCATGAAATAATTAAAAAACAAATGACGTGGGCTTTGCCCCATTTTTGTGTCCAGCCGGGTACAACTAGGCAGCTGGGGATTGGAATCCGCAGCACAGGTTAGCCCGAGGTTTCTGGGCGCCTCTACTGCGGATTTCAGTCCGCAGCCATCCCAGAAAATGGCGCTCTCATAGAAGCGCCATCATCTGGCGCTGTATCCAACTCTTCCAACAGCCCTGGAGCCGGGTGGCTTGTTGGGTAATCATGAGTTAATACTGGCTTTGTTTTACTAGCCAGTATTAAGCCAGAGATTCTTAATGTCAGGCACGTTTGACCCGGCCATTAAGAATCTCCAATAAAGGGTTAAAAAAAAACACCACACAGAGAAAAAATACTTTAATAGAAATAAATACACAGACACATTAGAGACTCCATCTTTATTACCCCCTGTCACCCCTCCACGATCCTGCTCTTCTGTCTTCTTTCTTTCTAGTGTAGTAGTAGTGACGATTGTAGTGAGGATGAGATTCACCAGCCCATCATGGGCTGGGGAACCTCATCCTCACTACAATCATCACTACAATCGGGAAGCAGCGTGCAGCCTTCACTCCGTGAGTGATCCGTGCTGGCTGCTAGCGGTAACAGCGGTAACGCTGACAGACGCGTTACCATAGCAACGGTGCTCTCGGAGCCGCGGTTAGCGATGACGTCACCGCTAACTGCGTTGCTATGGCAACGGTGATCTCCGTTAATGACCGGCTGTGTCAGCCGGTCCCTAACGGAACGGGGAGTCGACCGTGTGCTAGAGCATGTCGCCGGTACACGGCGATACACATATGTGCACCGTGTACCGGAGAGATGCACTCGCAGGTCCTACATGACGTGTCATAGTCATGTGACCAGTCTGTAGCCAATGAGATAATATCCACGTGACTGGTCACATGGCTATTTTGACGTCACGATAGGTCCTGCATCTCTGCTGGCAGTGCCGGTCACCGGGAGGATTCAGCGATCATCGGATGGAATAGCGGCAGGAGAAAGAGTGCAGAAGGGATCGCGAGGACCGGTAAGTGTTATGGCAATGTTTATTAACTGTTTGTGTACATTTATAATGCATTTTTATGTGTTTGTGATTGCCTCCCATTATAGCCTATGCGTTCGAGTTCGGTTCGTCGAACGTTCGACGAACCGAACTCGAACGGGACCCCCGTTCGGCGAACCGGCCTCGAGCCGAACCGGGACCGGTTTGCTCATCTCTACTTATGACGTGACCCCGCCGACACATTGTTAGATATATTGTAGCGTGTAAAGCCCGCTTAAGACGGGGTCTAGGGGTCTTAGCCTCTCATACAGCCAGAATAGATTTCATACTTTGCCCTGATGAGGGACAACCATCCCGAAACACCATGTCAACAAATTAATGTTCTGATCTGGCAGAAATCCTACGTCATATATCAAGGCTCGTTAAAGGGTGACTTTTGACTTTTAGGATTGCTACCTCCATGAGTGGCACTAAAAGTCATCTACTTTTTCACTGAGGAGACAATTTGCATATCTCCTAGAGATCCATTGCGGCTTAAAGTCTTCTTACCACTGGCATACTGGAATGGTGTGTCAGTCTCCTCAAGGAGAAAAGACCTCCCCTCAGTCTGGGAATAAAATGCTGAAGAACATAGAATATAGTGGCCTCTTCCAAGTGCTTGCTTTTGGGACCCATAACTAGAGTTGAGCGTGGTTCGCGGCTCGAGGTTCTCCAGTTCGCGTCTCGAGTGATTTTGGGGGCTGTTCTAGATCGAATTAGAACTCGAGCTTTTTTGCTAAAGCTCGATAGTTCTAGATACGTTCGAGAACGGTTCTAGCAGCAAAAAAAACAGCTAATTCCTTGCTGGCTTTCAGCTGTAATAGTGTAAGTCACTCTGTGACTCACACTATTATGACATTTCAGTGTATAGTGTGCGGGAAAAGCGCATTCAGATCACTGCTGTATGGATAATGGTGATCGCCATTTTTTTTTTTTCCTGGTCTTCCTTCCCTAAGCGCACGCGTGTAGTGGGGCGGGCCAGCATGTCAGCCAATCCCAGACACACACACAGCTAAGTGTACTTTTAGCCAGAGAAGCAACGGCATGTGTGATAGGATGTCCATGTCACATGTCCCTGCATTATAAAACCGGACATTTTCATCCAGCACGCCATTATCTGCCTTCTGCGTCCTTGGTGTCAGACATCACTGGCGCAGCTCCTATCGCCGATACTGCTGTACACGCTCCATACACAGCGCTGGACAGCTTAGGGATAGCACTTTCTATCAGTCCTTTTAAGGGCTCATACCGGCAGGGTCAGAGCCATAGGTGACAGGTCCTGAAAACAGAGTTTAACAGCTACACAAGATGACAGCGTCTGTGTAGCTAAGGTCAGGGATTTCCTCGCTGCATTTCCCCATTAGGAGGGATAGAAAGGCAGGATTCCTTTCCTCTACCCAGAAACCCACAACCCTGCCACTGTACCCTCGTGCCCTTTGCACACTCCAACTCATTGTTACTAAGCCATTATACTAGCAAACACTGAGTGAACTTAGTGGCACCCTAAACGTGGCTATTGGACTTCTGTATTGCCCCAGTAGTGCAAAGATATTTGCAGCACGTCTGCCTGCATTGCACACTCAAACTCATTCTTACTAAGCCATTATACTAGCAAACACTGAGTGAACTTAGTGGCATCCTAAACGTGGCTGTTGGACTGCTGTATTGCCCCAGTAGTGCAAAGATATTTGCAGCACGTCTGCCTGCGTTGCACACTAAAACTCATTGTTACTAAGCCATTATACTAGCAAACACTGAGTGTACCTAGTGGCATCCTAAACGTGGCTGTTGGACTGCTGTATTGCCCCAGTAGTGCCAAGATATTTGCAGCACGTCTGCCAGCATTGCACACTAAAACTCATTGTTGCTAAGCCATTATACTAGCAATTTATGCTGCCAGTTTAAGGGCCGTAGTTGCATTGTCAGGGATATTTATTCTTTATTATTCTGCTGTTAATAAAGCTAGACCACCGCTGCAATCTACACCACCTCTCAATTTTTACTACCACATATTAAGTGCTCAATCTTGTCGCAATCAACATGAGTGGCAAAATGACAGATGCTGGTGGAAAGGGGAAGAGGCGTGTTGGAAAAGGAAAAAAAGGGTTTGTCCGTGGGGAAGGTGGCAAAGCTCCATTAACATCTGCTGAAGATAGACCATCTACCAGCAAAAGTAAGATGTCTACTACTTACCGTGGACAATCTGATGTGCTCCCTTTTTTACGGACACGAACAACAGGAACAAAGGTAGATGATGGTCAAAAAAGGAAAATGCTTGAATGGATCTCAAGTGGTCCAACAAGTGCCCTCTCAGCCACTTCAAGTACCGCATCCAAAAAACACCAGTCCTCTGAGTTGTCATCCCAATCAAACTTGCTTTCTCTCCGCTCTGAAGTCTCCATCAGCCCTGCACAGTATGGTGGAACTGAGATGGCTGAGTCTGCAGAGCTGTTCAGTCACACTATAGCCTGGGAATCAGAGGTCTGCTCCCAAGCTACAGTGAGTACAGACCAGGAAATGGTCTGCAGTGATGCCCAGAACCTTTGTGACTCTGATTCAGGCCGTAAGGACCAAGTTTCTGAGCATAATGTTGACCCTTTGTCACAAACTGTAACACCTTTGGTTATAGACAATGAGGAACATACTGATGATGATGAGACGCAGATACCAGATTGTGATGACAACTTAAATATTCGGTCAGGGCAAGAAGAGGCTCGGTCTGAGGGTGAGGAGAGTGCAAACACAACAATTGATGAGGAAGTTCTAGATCCCACCTACTGTCAACCCACAGTCTGGCACTCGAGGAGGTCAACAGAAGCAGTGGAGGAGGATGCAACCGACGACGAAGTTACCTTGCGCCTTCCTGGACAGAGTCGGAGCACTGGTAGGATGTCTACAACTGCATCATCAGCCACCACTCTGCCTCTGAGCACTAGTCGGGGGGGCTCAGCAGGTCGAATGCCCTCTAAGCCTTGCCTAGCCTGGTCCTTTTTTGACATAGAAAAAGATTGCCCAAATTATGTGATGTGTAAAATTTGTCGTGATTCTGTTAGTAGAGGTCAAAACCTCAGCAGTTTGACAACTTCTTCCATGAATCGTCACATGAATAAATATCATAGGTCCCAGTGGAAAGCTCACCGTGCTGCAATGCGGCCTAGCAAAGTGAACCATCCACCGCCTGCCCCTTCCAGTGCATCCGCGCGCTCTTCATCTTCTAGGACTGTGGGGACATCTGTCACACCTGGTTTTCCACGCACAACTTCCACCACTGTAACCGCAACAGGCAGTTTGCTTGGTAGGTCGTCAGTTGGTTTGGAAGGGGAAACAAGTGCGTGTGTACAGCTCTCTCAGATATCGATAGCACCAACGTTGGATGAAGGCAACATCATGTCTCCGACTGCACTTTCCTCACAAACCTGCATTTTTTCAGGGACACCCTACTCAACACCGTCTACACACAGCAGCCAGATCTCTGTCCCTCAGATGTGGACAAATAAAAGGCCATTTCCTGCGACCCATGACAAAGCTAAGAGGTTGACTTTATCCCTCTGTAAGCTCTTGGCTACCGAAATGCTGCCTTTCCGCCTGGTGGACACACAGGATTTTAGAGACCTTATGTCTGTCGCTGTGCCCCAGTACCAGATGCCCAGTCGCCACTACTTCTCTAAGAAAGGTGTGCCCGCGCTACACCAGCATGTCGCACACAACATCACCGCTTCCTTGAGAAACTCTGTGTGTGAACGGGTGCATTTTACCACCGATACTTGGACCAGTAAGCATGGACAGGGACATTACATGTCGCTGACTGGGCACTGGGTAACTATGGTGATAGATAGTGAAGGGTCTGCTGCACAAGTCTTGCCGTCCCCACGACTTGTGTGTCAATCCTCTGTCTGTCCAAGTTCCGCCACTGCTTCTGCCTCCTCCACCTCATCTGTCTCCTCCACCTCCGTCCCTCATTACTATGCTGGCAGCAGAGCGCAACGTCATCAGGCGGTCTTTAGCTTGACATGTCTTGGGAATAAGAGTCACACAGCTGAGGAGTTGTGGTCACCTCTGCGGTCCAAGTTTAATAAATGGTTGTCATCACTCAACCTGCAGCCTGGTAAGGCCGTGAGCGACAATGCTGCAAACCTGGGTGCGGCCCTTCGCCTGGGCAAGGTGACACACGTACCTTGTATTGCTCACGTGTTGAAACTTGTTGTCCAGCAATTTTTAACACACTATCCCAGCCTAGATGGCCTTCTGACCAGGGCACGAAAACTGTCTGCTCACTTCCGCCGTTCAAGCGACGCAGCTGAGCGACTTGCATCGCTCAAGACGTCTTTCGGCCTGCCGGTTCATCGCCTGAAATGCGATGTGCCGACACGCTGGAATTCGACTCTCCACATGTTACAGCGACTGTGGCAGCACCGCCAAGCCCTGGTGCAATACGTCATGACGTATAGCCTGGGCCAACGAGATGCAGAGGTGGGGCAGATCACCATGATGGAGTGGTCTCAGATCAAGGACCTATGCACCCTTCTGCACAGTTTCGACATGGCGACGAATATGCTTAGCGCTGACAATGACATTATCAGCATGACAATTCCAGTCATTTACATGCTGGAGCACACGCTAAACACTATTCGGAGTCAGGGGGTGGGACAACAGGAAGAGGAGGAACTACAGGAGGATTCATATGTGCAAGAGACAACAACATCACCAAGGTCCAGACGTTCATCATCGCCAACGCGGCAGGCATGGGACCATGGGGGACAGGGATCAACAAGGGCGCATGGTAGCAAGCAAAATGTTGAGGAAGGTGCAGGAGAACATGAAGAAATGGAGGACGAACTGTCCATGGACATGGAAGACTCAGCGGATGAGGGAGACCTTGGTCAAATTTCAGTTGAAAGAGGTTGGGGGGAGATGTCAGAGGAAGAAAGAACGGTTAGCACCTCTATGCCACAAACACAGCGTGGACTTGGTCCGCATGGCTGCGCAAGACACATGAGTGCCTTCTTGCTGCACTACCTCCAACATGACCCTCATATTGTCAAAATTAGAAGTGATGAGGACTACTGGCTTGCCACACTATCAGATCCCCGGTACAAGTCCAAATTTTGTGACATAATTCCAGCCATAGAAAAGGACGCACGTATGCAGGAGTATCAGCAGAAGCTGTTACTCGATCTTAGCTCGGCTTTTCCACCAAACAACCGTGCAGGTGCAGGGAGTGAATCTCCCAGTTGTAACTTGACAAAAATGGGACGGTCTCGTCATCTTCAACAGTCTACCCGTACCAGTAGGACTGTATCTGGTGCTGGTAACAGCAATTTTATGGAATCTTTTCATAATTTTTTTAGACCCTCCTTTGCAAGGCCACCAGAGACAACAAGTCTGACACATAGTCAACGGCTGGAGAGGATGATACAGGAGTATCTCCAAATGAACATCGATGCCATGACTTTGCAAATGGAGCCTTGCTCATTTTGGGCTTCAAATCTTGAAAAATGGCCAGAGCTCTCCAGTTACGCCTTGGAGATTTTGTCGTGTCCAGCTGCCAGCGTTGTCTCTGAACGTGTCTTCAGTGCTGCTGGGTGTGTGCTGACAGATAAGCGCACGCGTCTGTCCAGTGACAATGTGGACAGACTAACGTTCATCAAAATGAACAAGTCATGGATCCACAAGGAATTTCCTACCCCTGTGTCATCCTGGGGAGAGTAAATGCTTGTGGATTTGGAATGTGCTTGATGCAAATCAAACATCCTGTTTGCAACTAGGGCACAAGTGCTGCCACTGATTGGGTGTCTGTGTGGCCCAATTTTTGGGAAAAAAGGGAGACTCCGCTTGGAGTAACCCTTGCTTACATTGTTTTTAAAAGGAGCCAAGATGAACAAGTCATGGTTCAGCAAAGACTTTGCTACCTACCCCGGTGTCATCCTGGGGACGGTTAAGTATGGCGTATTTTTGAATGTGCTTGATGCAAATCTAGCTGTGAAGTGTACAACTAGGGCACAAGTGCTGCCACTGAATGGGTGGGTGTGTGTGGGGCACAATTTTTGGAAAAAAAAGGGAGACTCCACTTGGAGTAACCCTTGCTTACATTGTTTTTTAAAAGGAGCCAACATGAACAAGTCATGGTTCAGCAAAGACTTTGCTACCTACCCCGGTGTCATCCTGGGGACAGTTAATTATGGCGTATTTTTGAATGTGCTTGATGCAAATCAAAACATCCTGTTTGCAACTAGGGCACAAGTGCTGCCACTGAAGGGGTAGGTGTGTGTGGGGCACAATTTTTGGAAAAAAAGGGAGACTCCGCTTGGAGTAACCCTTGCTTGCTGTATTTTTTAAAAATGATCCAAGATGAACAGAGCTGGGATCAGGAAAGACTTTGCTACCTACCCCGGTGTCATCCTGGGGACGGTTAAGAATGGCGTATTTTTGAATGTGCTTGATGCAAATCTAGCTGTGAAGTGTACAACTGGGGCACAAGTGCTGCCACTGAAGGGGTGGGTGTGTGTGGGGCACAATTTTTGGAAAAAATGGAGACTCTGCTTGGAGTAACCCTTGCTTACATTGTTTTTTAAAAGGAGCCAAGATGAACAAGTCATGGTTCAGCAAAGACTTTGCTACCTACCCCGGTGTCATCCTGGGGACAGTTAAGAATGGCGTATTTTTGAATGTGCTTGATGCAAATTTAGCTGTGAAGTGTACAACTGGGGCACAAGTGCTGCCACTGAATGGGTGGGTGTGTGTGGGGCACAATTTTTGGAAAAAAAGGGAGACTCCGCTTGGAGTAACCCTTGCTTGCTGTGTTTTTTAAAAATGATCCAAGATGAACAGAGCTGGGATCAGGAAAGACTTTGCTACCTACCCCGGTGTTATCCTGGGGACAGTTAAGAATGGCGTATTTTTGAATGTGCTTGATGCAAATCTAGCTGTAAAGTGTACAACTAGGGCACAAGTGCTGCCACTGAATGGGTGGGTGTGTGTGGGGCCCAATTTTTGGAAAAAAGGGAGACTCCGCTTGGAGTCTCCTTGCGGTGTTTTACATGATTTTAGAAGGGCATGCCATGCCTATATCTGTGTCTCGTCCTCTTTTTCCTCGTTACGCTCTTTTGTTTTCGCATGAGAATTTGTTCTTGTCACTTTCCCAAGTGTTTGTGTTGTGTTGTGAGTTGTTTGTCACCTTTTGGACACCTTTGAGGGTGTTTTTATGTGTTTGTGATTGCCTGCCATTGTTTCCTACGTGGTTCGAGTTCGGTTCGTCGAACGTTCGATGAACCGAACTCGAACGGGACCTCCGTTCGGCGAACCGACCTCGAGCCGAACCGCGACCGGTTCGCTCATCTCTACCCATAACACACCTAGCTTTTCTTGTCAAGTCCTTTTTGCAAAAGGCTCAGGAGTTTTTTTTTTTTTGTTTTGTTTTTTTTTTAAATTAATCCTGAAAAAGCCAGACACACTATAGTTTATGCATACCTGTATTACTAGTCCATTTAGCAAATGAACACACTTCAACACCACAAGACTTTTACAGAATCTTCCTTTCCTTACGTGTACCAATCTGCCATCATAGCTTTTTAGTGTTATTTTTGTGAAGTAGAAGGCGAACATTTAAACCAAAATATATGTATATAAAAACCACTAAAAAATATTACATTTTTGCACATCTCTTTAAGTAGTCCAATTTTGCAATTATTCAAGCCTCAACTTTGCTCCTGGCTTTGACTGTGTCTTCCTTTCTGTGTGTGTACCTATCTAGCAATGTAGATTTTTAGTAAAGATGAGTGAATCTATTTGAGCAGAACTGACTTCTCCTTAAATATTATAAAAAGAACAGCCCACGGTGGTGATGGACTACGTCACACAGTAGCCAAACTGGAGCGGAGGTCACTTTGAGATTTTCATTGGCAGCTGAGTGTGAAGCTCTTCAAAATGCACCCAAATATTTAAGTCAGGCTTAATGTGGAATCAATGCTGTCATCCACCTTATATTTATTTTGAAAAAAAACAAACAAACAAGCAAAACAGAATGCAAGAGAGATGGCGTAAGAAAAGCAAATTACACATGTTCATTGCTGCCTTGTGTCTTTTGGGTACCCTCAAGGTCTATTTTCCATGCTGCATGATTTGGAGGAGGAAGAGCAGCAGCAGGTGGAAGTGGAGGGGGACATTCAAAGTTAAAATAATGATGACCATGACAACCAACTGCTGCATTGGGTTGACAAACATGAATGAACAGTGCCCTCTGTCATGCTGGCAAGCTTGGCCAACTGTGTAATGGAAGACTATTTGGATGGACAGGCATATTGTTACCATCAAGCAAAGGGATGACTATTGGATAGCTATGTGTTTAGACCCTCATTATAAAATAAAAATAGAGGATTTTTTATGACTTCTGAAGAGAGTACAGATTGGCTTATTATAATGATAACCTGTTACCTGCTCTTTGACTGCCTTACAGCTATACAACCGACTAAGAAATACCTCTTTGATCTCTGCAGACACAATTATTTCCAGGATATTTCTTCATTTGAGCTGCAAAACGTAACTAAGGCAGCATCAGCAGTAATGGTAAAAGTATTTGATATGATAAATAAAGATTCTTTATCTGTCATTGGCCAACCGGACACCTATAGCAAAGATGCATTGGCTGAGTTGTCAGTTTAGCTATACCTAGACTGTGTCTTTTCTTAGACAGATACCCTAAGCCACAATCCCAATGAGTTTGGTTCTAGAAGATTACACAAGTACCAAGAATTGGCCCAGTTTACTTTGGGCATACTGTCATGTCCAGTCTCCATTGTAACATTAGAAATGGTTTTCAGCTTTTTCTATGGCTTCATCATGATTAGGCTGACCAAGTTATTCCCTGCAAGAATGGAAACCCTGACATTTAGCAAAATGAATAAGGCATGGAACAATGTGACTTTAATTCACCTACCACTGATGTAAATGATTAGGTTAGCCATATCATCTGTTTGTGTTTCCTTTTCTGCCTGCCACACAGTTCTGCTACCAAGAAGGCTGATTGCCTATGCTCTATGGGCATCTGTTTACTGTTGATCAAGTCATCCAGTCTGTAGTACTTCTGTTGTGAGTAGAGATGAGCGAACCGGTCCCGGTTCGGCTCGAGGCGGTTCGCCGAACGGGGGGTCTGGCTCGAGTTCGGCTCGTCGAACGTTCGACGAACCGAACTCGAGCCCATAGGAAACAATGGCAGGCAATCACAAACACAGTAAAACACCTAGAAAACACCCTCAAAGGTGTCCAAAAGGTGACAAACAACTCACAACACAACACAAACACATGGGAAAGTGACAAGGACATGTACTCATGCGAAAACAAAACAGCTGGACAAGGAAAAAGAGGAGGACACACAGATATAGGCATGGCACGCCCTTCTAAAGTCATGTAAAACACCGCAAGGTGACTCCAAGCGGAGTCTCCCTTTTTTCCAAAAATTGGGCCCCACACACCCACCCCTTCAGTGGCAGCAGTTGTGCCCCAGTTGTACACTTCACAGCTAGATTTGCATCAAGCACATTCAAAAATACGCCATTCTTATCCGTCCCCAGGATGACACCGGGGTAGGTAGCAAAGTCTTTCCTGATCCCAGCTCTGTTCATCTTGGCTTCTTTTAAAAACACAGCAAGCAAGGGTTACTCCAAGCGGAGTCTCCCTTTTTTCCAAAAATTGGGCCCCACACACACCCACCCCTTCAGTGGCAGCAGTTGTGCCCCAGTTGTACACTTCACAGCTAGATTTGCATCAAGCACATTCAAAAATACGCTATTCTTAACCGTCCCCAGGATGACACCGGGGTAGGTAGCAAAGTCTTTCCTGATCCCAGCTCTGTTCATCTTGGCTTCTTTTAAAAACACAGCAAGCAAGGGTTACTCCAAGCGGAGTCTCCCTTTTTTCCAAAAATTGGGCCACACAGACACCCACCCCATCAGTGGCAGCACTTGGGCCCTAGTTGCAAACAGGATGTTTTGATTTGCATCAAGCACATTCAAAAATACGCTATTCTTAGCCGTCCACAGGATGACACCGGGGTAGGTAGCAAAGTCTTTCCTGATCCCAGCTCTGTTCATCTTGGCTTCTTTTAAAAACACAGCAAGCAAGGGTTACTCCAAGCGGAGTCTCCCTTTTTTCCAAAAATTGGGCCACACAGACACCCACCCCATCAGTGGCAGCACTTGGGCCCTAGTTGCAAACAGGATGTTTTGATTTGCATCAAGCACATTCAAAAATACGCTATTCTTAGCCGTCCCCAGGATGACACTGGGGTAGGTAGCAAAGTCTTTGCTGACCCATGACTTGTTCATCTTGGCTTCTTTTAAAAACAATGTAAGCAAGGGTTACTCCAAGCGGAGTCTCCCCTTTTTTCCAAAAATTGGGCCCCACACACACCCACCCATTCAGTGGCAGCAGTTGTGCCCCAGTTGTACACTTCACAGCTAGATTTGCATCAAGCACATTCAAAAATACGCCATTCTTATCCGTCCCCAGGATGACACCGGGGTAGGTAGCAAAGTCTTTCCTGATCCCAGCTCTGTTCATCTTGGCTTCTTTTAAAAACACAGCAAGCAAGGGTTACTCCAAGCGGAGTCTCCCTTTTTTCCAAAAATTGGGCCACACAGACACCCACCACATCAGTGGCAGCACTTGGGCCCTAGTTGCAAACAGGATGTTTTGATTTGCATCAAGCACATTCAAAAATACGCTATTCTTAGCCGTCCCCAGGATGACACCGGGGTAGGTAGCAAAGTCTTTGCTGACCCATGACTTGTTCATCTTGGCTTCTTTTAAAAACAATGTAAGCAAGGGTTACTCCAAGCGGAGTCTCCCTTTTTTCCAAAAATTGGGCCACACAGACACCCACCCCATCAGTGGCAGCACTTGGGCCCTAGTTGCAAACAGGATGTTTTGATTTGCATCAAGCACATTCAAAAATACGCTATTCTTAGCCGTCCCCAGGATGACACCGGGGTAGGTAGCAAAGTCTTTCCTGATCCCAGCTCTGTTCATCTTGGCTTCTTTTAAAAACACAGCAAGCAAGGGTTACTCCAAGCGGAGTCTCCCTTTTTTCCAAAAATTGGGCCACACAGACACCCACCCCATCAGTGGCAGCACTTGGGCCCTAGTTGCAAACAGGATGTTTTGATTTGCATCAAGCACATTCAAAAATACGCTATTCTTAGCCGTCCCCAGGATGACACTGGGGTAGGTAGCAAAGTCTTTGCTGACCCATGACTTGTTCATCTTGGCTTCTTTTAAAAACAATGTAAGCAAGGGTTACTCCAAGCGGAGTCTCCCCTTTTTTCCAAAAATTGGGCCCCACACACACCCACCCATTCAGTGGCAGCAGTTGTGCCCCAGTTGTACACTTCACAGCTAGATTTGCATCAAGCACATTCAAAAATACGCCATTCTTATCCGTCCCCAGGATGACACCGGGGTAGGTAGCAAAGTCTTTCCTGATCCCAGCTCTGTTCATCTTGGCTTCTTTTAAAAACACAGCAAGCAAGGGTTACTCCAAGCGGAGTCTCCCTTTTTTCCAAAAATTGGGCCACACAGACACCCACCACATCAGTGGCAGCACTTGGGCCCTAGTTGCAAACAGGATGTTTTGATTTGCATCAAGCACATTCAAAAATACGCTATTCTTAGCCGTCCCCAGGATGACACCGGGGTAGGTAGCAAAGTCTTTGCTGACCCATGACTTGTTCATCTTGGCTTCTTTTAAAAACAATGTAAGCAAGGGTTACTCCAAGCGGAGTCTCCCTTTTTTCCAAAAATTGGGCCACACAGACACCCACCCCATCAGTGGCAGCACTTGGGCCCTAGTTGCAAACAGGATGTTTTGATTTGCATCAAGCACATTCAAAAATACGCTATTCTTAGCCGTCCCCAGGATGACACCGGGGTAGGTAGCAAAGTCTTTCCTGATCCCAGCTCTGTTCATCTTGGCTTCTTTTAAAAACACAGCAAGCAAGGGTTACTCCAAGCGGAGTCTCCCTTTTTTCCAAAAATTGGGCCACACAGACACCCACCCCATCAGTGGCAGCACTTGGGCCCTAGTTGCAAACAGGATGTTTTGATTTGCATCAAGCACATTCAAAAATACGCTATTCTTAGCCGTCCCCAGGATGACACCGGGGTAGGTAGCAAAGTCTTTCCTGATCCCAGCTCTGTTCATCTTGGCTTCTTTTAAAAACACAGCAAGCAAGGGTTACTCCAAGCGGAGTCTCCCTTTTTTCCAAAAATTGGGCCACACAGACACCCACCCCATCAGTGGCAGCACTTGGGCCCTAGTTGCAAACAGGATGTTTTGATTTGCATCAAGCACATTCAAAAATACGCTATTCTTAGCCGTCCCCAGGATGACACTGGGGTAGGTAGCAAAGTCTTTGCTGACCCATGACTTGTTCATCTTGGCTTCTTTTAAAAACAATGTAAGCAAGGGTTACTCCAAGCGGAGTCTCCCCTTTTTTCCAAAAATTGGGCCCCACACACACCCACCCATTCAGTGGCAGCAGTTGTGCCCCAGTTGTACACTTCACAGCTAGATTTGCATCAAGCACATTCAAAAATACGCCATTCTTATCCGTCCCCAGGATGACACCGGGGTAGGTAGCAAAGTCTTTCCTGATCCCAGCTCTGTTCATCTTGGCTTCTTTTAAAAACACAGCAAGCAAGGGTTACTCCAAGCGGAGTCTCCCTTTTTTCCAAAAATTGGGCCACACAGACACCCACCCCATCAGTGGCAGCACTTGGGCCCTAGTTGCAAACAGGATGTTTTGATTTGCATCAAGCACATTCCAAATCCACAAGCATTTACTCTCCCCAGGATGACACAGGGGTAGTAAATTCCTTCTGGATCCATGACTTGTTCATTTTGATGAACGTCAGTCTGTCCACATTGTCACTGGACAGACGCGTGCGCTTATCTGTCAGCACACACCCAGCAGCACTGAATACACGTTCAGAGACAACGCTGGCAGCTGGACACGACAAAATCTCCAAGGCGTAAGTTGCGAGCTCTGGCCATTTTTGTAGGTTTGAAGCCCAAAAGGAGCAAGGCTCCAGTTGCACAGTCATGGCATCGATGTTCATTTGGAGATACTCCTGTATCATCCTCTCCAGCCGTTGACTATGTGTCAGACTTGTTGTCTCTGGTGGCCTTGCAAAAGAGGGTCTAAAAAAATTATGAAAAGATTCCATAAAATTGCTGTTACCGGCACCAGAAAAGGTCCTACTGGTACGGGTAGACTGTTGAAGATGACGAGACCGTCCCATGTTTGTCAAGTTACAACTGGGAGATTCACTCCCTGCACCTGCACGGTTGTTTGGTGGAAAAGCCGAGCTAAGATCTAGTAACAGCTTCTGCTGATACTCCTGCATACGTGCGTCCCTTTCTATGGCTGGAATTATGTCACAAAATTTGGACTTGTACCGGGGATCTAATAGTGTGGCAATCCAGTAGTCATCATCACTTCTAATTTTGACAATACGACTGTCATGTTGGAGGTAGTGCAACAAAAAGGCACTCATGTGTCTTGCGCAGCCATGCGGACCAAGTCCATGCTGTGTTTGTGGCATAGAGGTGCTACCCGTTCTTTCTTCCTCTGACATCTGACCCCAACCTCTTTCAACTGAAATTTGACCAAGGTCTCCCTCATCCGCTGAGTCTTCCATGTCCATGGACAGTTCGTCCTCCATTTCTTCATGTTCTCCTGCACCTTGCTCAACATTTCGCCTGCTACTATGCGCCCTTGTCGATCCCTGTCCCCCATGGTCCCATGCCTGCTGCGTTGGTGATGATGAACGTCTGGACCTTCGTGATGTTGTTGTCCCTTGCGCATATGAATCCTCCTGTAGTTCCTCCCCTTCATGTTGTCCCACCCCCTGACTCCGAATAGTGTTTAGCGTGTGCTCCAGCATGTAAATGACTGGAATCGTCATGCTGATAATGGCATTGTCAGAGCTAAACATATTCGTCGCCATGTCGAAACTGTGCAGAAGGGTGCATAGGTCCTTGATCTGAGACCACTCCATCAGGGTGATCTGCCCCACCTCTGCATCTCGTTGGCCCAGGCTATACGTCATGACGTATTGCACCAGGGCTCTGCGGTGCTGCCACAGTCGCTGTAACATGTGGAGAGTTGAATTCCAGCGTGTCGCCACATCGCATTTCAGGCGATGAACCGGCAGGCCGAAAGACTTCTGGAGCGATGCAAGTCGCTCTGCTGCGGCGCTTGAACGGCGGAAGTGAGCTGACAGTTTTCGTGCCCTGTTCAGAAGGCCATCTAGGCCGGGATAGTGTGTTAAAAATTGCTGCACGACAAGGTTCAACACGTGAGCCATACAAGGTACGTGTGTCACCTTGCCCAGGCGAAGTGCCGCACCCAGGTTTGCAGCATTGTCGCACACGGCCTTACCAGGCTGCAGTTTGAGTGGAGACAACCATTTATTAAACTCGGACCGCAAAGCTGACCACAACTCCTCAGCTGTGTGACTCTTATTACCAAGACATGTCAAGCTAAAGACCGCCTGATGCCGTTGCGCTCTGCTGCCAGCATAGTAATGAGGGGTGCGTGATTCCTTCTGCGCAGTGAGAACGCTGGTGGCCTGACCAGGCAGGCTTGGGGCGGAGGTGGAGGACCCAGATGAGGTGGAGGATGCAGAAGCAGTGGCGGAACTTGGACAGACAGAGGATTGACACACAAGTCGTGGGGACGGCAAGACTTGTGCAGCAGACCCTTCACCATCTATCACCATAGTTACCCAGTGCCCAGTCAGCGACATGTAACGTCCCTGTCCATGCTTACTGGTCCAAGTATCGGTGGTGAAATGCACCCGTTCACACACAGAGTTTCTCAAGGAAGCGGTGATGTTGTGTGCGACATGCTGGTGTAGCGCGGGCACACCTTTCTTAGAGAAGTAGTGGCGACTAGGCATCTGGTACTGGGGCACAGCGACAGACATAAGGTCTCTAAAATCCTGTGTGTCCACTAGGCGGAAAGGCAGCATTTCGGTAGCCAACAGCTTACAGAGGGATAGAGTCAACCTCTTAGCTTTGTCATGGGTCGGAGGAAGTGGCCTTTTATTTGACCACATCTGAGGGACAGAGATCTGGCTGCTGTGTGTAGACGGTGTTGAGTAGGGTGTCCCTGGAAAAATGCAGGTTTGTGAGGAAAGTGCAGGCGGAGACATGATGTTGCCTTCATCCAACGTTGGTGCTATCGATGTCTGAGAGAGCTGTACACACTCACTTGTTTCCCCTTCCAAACCAACTGACGACCTTACAAGCAAACTGCCTGTTGCGGTTACAGTGGTGGAAGTTTTGCGTGGAAAAACAGGTGTGGCAGCTGTCCCCACAGTCCTAGAAGATGAAGAGCGCGCGGATGCAGTGGAAGGGGCGGGCGGTGGATGGTTCGCTCCGCTAGGCCGCATTGCAGCACGGTGAGCTTCCCACCGGGACTTATGATATTTATTCATGTGACGATTCATGGAAGAAGTTGTCAAACTGCTGAGCTTTTGACCTCTACTAAGAGAATCATGACAAATGTTACATATCACATGAGTTGGGCGATCTTTTTCGATGTGAAAAAAGGACCAGGCTAGGCAAGGCTTAGAGGCCATGCGACCTGTTGATCCACCCCGAATAATGCTCATAGGCAGAGTGGTGGCTGAGGATGCAGTTGTAGACGTGCTACCAGTGCTCCGACTCTGTCCAGGAAGGCGCAAGGTAACTTCGTCGTCGGTTGCATCCTCCTCCACCGCCTCTGTTGACCTCCTCGAGTGCCTGACTGGGGGTTGACAGTAGGTGGGATCTAGAACGTCATCATCAATTGTTGTGTTTGCACTCCCCTCCCCCTCAGACCGAGCCTCTTCTTGCCCTGACGGAATATTTAAGTTGTCATCCCAATCGGGTATCTGCGTCTCATCTTCATCAGTATGTTCCTCATTGTCTATAACCACAGGTGTTACAGTTTGTGACAAAGGGTCAACATTATGCTCAGAAACTTGGTCCTCACGGCCTGAATCTGAGTCACAAAGGTTCTGGGCATCACTGCAGACCATTTCCTGTTCTGTACTCACTGTAGCTTGGGAGCAGACCTCTGATTCCCAGGCTATAGTGTGACTGAACAGCTCTGCAGACTCAGCCATCTCAGTTCCACCATACTGTGCAGGGCTGATGGAGACTTCAGAGCTGGGAGAAATCAAGTGTGATTGGGATGACAACTCAGAGGACTGGTGATTTTTGGATGCGGTACTTGAAGTGGCTGAGAGGGCACTTGTTGGACCACTTGAGATCCATTCAAGCATTTTCCTTTTTTGCCCATCATCTACCTTTCTTCCTGTTGTTCGTGTCCGTAAAAAAGGGAGCACATCGGATTGTCCACGGTAAGTAGTAGACATCTTACTTTTGCTGGTAGATGGTCTATCTTCAGCAGATGATAATGGAGCTTTGCCACCTTCCCCACGGACAAAACCTTTTTTGCCTTTTCCACCACGCCTCTTCCCCTTTCCACCAGCATCTGTCATTTTGCCACTCATGTTGATTGCGACAAGATTGTGGACTGAAAATGTGGTAGTAAAAATTGAGAGGTGGTGAAGATTGCAGTGGTGGTCTAGCTTTATTAACAGCAGAATAATAAAGAATAAATATCCCTGACAATGCAACTTAGTTATAATTAGTTGGAGTGTGCAACGCAGGCAGACGTGCTGCAAATGTCTTTGCACTAGTGGGACTATAGCAAAGTCCAATAGCCACGTATAGGATGCCACTAGGTACACTGAGTGTTTGCTAGTATAATGGCTTGGTTAGAATGAGTTGTAGTGTGCAACGCAGGCAGACGCGCTCTGCAAATGTCTTTGCACTAGTGGGACTATAGCAAAGTCCAATAGCCACGTATAGGATGCCACTAGGTACACTGAGTGTTTGCTAGTATAATGGCTTGGTTTTAATGAGTTGTAGTGTGCAACGCAGGCAGACGCGCTCTGCAAATGTCTTTGCACTAGTGGGACTATAGCAAAGTCCAATAGCCACGTATAGGATGCCACTAGGTACACTGAGTGTTTGCTAGTATAATGGCTTGGTTAGAATGAGTTGTAGTGTGCAACGCAGGCAGACGCGCTCTGCAAATGTCTTTGCACTAGTGGGACTATAGCAAAGTCCAATAGCCACGTATAGGATGCCACTAGGTACACTGAGTGTTTGCTAGTATAATGGCTTGGTTAGAATGAGTTGTAGTGTGCAACGCAGGCAGACGCGCTCTGCAAATGTCTTTGCACTAGTGGGACTATAGCAAAGTCCAATAGCCACGTATAGGATGCCACTAGGTACACTGAGTGTTTGCTAGTATAATGGCTTGGTTAGAATGAGTTGTAGTGTGCAACGCAGGCAGACGCGCTCTGCAAATGTCTTTGCACTAGTGGGACTATAGCAAAGTCCAATAGCCACGTATAGGATGCCACTAGGTACACTGAGTGTTTGCTAGTATAATGGCTTGGTTAGAATGAGTTGTAGTGTGCAACGCAGGCAGACGCGCTCTGCAAATGTCTTTGCACTAGTGGGACTATAGCAAAGTCCAATAGCCACGTATAGGATGCCACTAGGTACACTGAGTGTTTGCTAGTATAATGGCTTGGTTAGAATGAGTTGTAGTGTGCAACGCAGGCAGACGCGCTCTGCAAATGTCTTTGCACTAGTGGGACTATAGCAAAGTCCAATAGCCACGTATAGGATGCCACTAGGTACACTGAGTGTTTGCTAGTATAATGGCTTGGTTAGAATGAGTTGTAGTGTGCAACGCAGGCAGACGCGCTCTGCAAATGTCTTTGCACTAGTGGGACTATAGCAAAGTCCAATAGCCACGTATAGGATGCCACTAGGTACACTGAGTGTTTGCTAGTATAATGGCTTGGTTAGAATGAGTTGTAGTGTGCAACGCAGGCAGACGCGCTCTGCAAATGTCTTTGCACTAGTGGGACTATAGCAAAGTCCAATAGCCACGTATAGGATGCCACTAGGTACACTGAGTGTTTGCTAGTATAATGGCTTGGTTAGAATGAGTTGTAGTGTGCAACGCAGGCAGACGCGCTCTGCAAATGTCTTTGCACTAGTGGGACTATAGCAAAGTCCAATAGCCACGTATAGGATGCCACTAGGTACACTGAGTGTTTGCTAGTATAATGGCTTGGTTAGAATGAGTTGTAGTGTGCAACGCAGGCAGACGCGCTCTGCAAATGTCTTTGCACTAGTGGGACTATAGCAAAGTCCAATAGCCACGTATAGGATGCCACTAGGTACACTGAGTGTTTGCTAGTATAATGGCTTGGTTAGAATGAGTTGTAGTGTGCAACGCAGGCAGACGCGCTCTGCAAATGTCTTTGCACTAGTGGGACTATAGCAAAGTCCAATAGCCACGTATAGGATGCCACTAGGTACACTGAGTGTTTGCTAGTATAATGGCTTGGTTAGAATGAGTTGTAGTGTGCAACGCAGGCAGACGCGCTCTGCAAATGTCTTTGCACTAGTGGGACTATAGCAAAGTCCAATAGCCACGTATAGGATGCCACTAGGTACACTGAGTGTTTGCTAGTATAATGGCTTGGTTAGAATGAGTTGTAGTGTGCAACGCAGGCAGACGCGCTCTGCAAATGTCTTTGCACTAGTGGGACTATAGCAAAGTCCAATAGCCACGTATAGGATGCCACTAGGTACACTGAGTGTTTGCTAGTATAATGGCTTGGTTAGAATGAGTTGTAGTGTGCAACGCAGGCAGACGCGCTCTGCAAATGTCTTTGCACTAGTGGGACTATAGCAAAGTCCAATAGCCACGTATAGGATGCCACTAGGTACACTGAGTGTTTGCTAGTATAATGGCTTGGTTAGAATGAGTTGTAGTGTGCAACGCAGGCAGACGCGCTCTGCAAATGTCTTTGCACTAGTGGGACTATAGCAAAGTCCAATAGCCACGTATAGGATGCCACTAGGTACACTGAGTGTTTGCTAGTATAATGGCTTGGTTAGAATGAGTTGTAGTGTGCAACGCAGGCAGACGCGCTCTGCAAATGTCTTTGCACTAGTGGGACTATAGCAAAGTCCAATAGCCACGTATAGGATGCCACTAGGTACACTGAGTGTTTGCTAGTATAATGGCTTGGTTAGAATGAGTTGTAGTGTGCAACGCAGGCAGACGCGCTCTGCAAATGTCTTTGCACTAGTGGGACTATAGCAAAGTCCAATAGCCACGTATAGGATGCCACTAGGTACACTGAGTGTTTGCTAGTATAATGGCTTGGTTAGAATGAGTTGTAGTGTGCAACGCAGGCAGACGCGCTCTGCAAATGTCTTTGCACTAGTGGGACTATAGCAAAGTCCAATAGCCACGTATAGGATGCCACTAGGTACACTGAGTGTTTGCTAGTATAATGGCTTGGTTAGAATGAGTTGTAGTGTGCAACGCAGGCAGACGCGCTCTGCAAATGTCTTTGCACTAGTGGGACTATAGCAAAGTCCAATAGCCACGTATAGGATGCCACTAGGTACACTGAGTGTTTGCTAGTATAATGGCTTAGTTATAATTAGTTGTAGTGTGCAATGCAGGCAGACGCGCTCTGCAAATGTCTTTGCACTAGTGGGACTATAGCAAAGTCCAATAGCCACGTATAGGATGCCACTAGGTACACTGAGTGTTTGCTAGTATAATGGCTTAGTTATCAGTTGGAGTGTGCAGAGGACAAGAGGGTACAGTGGCAGGATTGTGGTGCTCTGGGTAGAGGAATGGAAGACTGCCTTTCTATTCCCTCCTAATGGTGAAATGCAGGTAGGAAATCCCTGACCTGGGCTACACAGACGCTGTTGCTGTTTGCAGGACCTGTCACCTATGGCTCTCTGACCCTGCCGGTTGGAGCCCTTAAAAGGACTGCTATAAAGTGCTCTCCCTAAGCTGTCTAACGCTGTGTATGCAGCGCATACAGCTGTATCGGCTATAGGACTCAGGAAGACGGAGCTGCGACAGTGATGTCTGACACCAAAGACGCAGAAGGCAGATAATGGCGTCCGTGAAGAAAATGTCCGGTTTTATAATGCAGGGACATGTGACATGCAGATCCTATCACACATGCCGTTGCTTCTCTGGCTCAAAGTCCACTTAGCTGTGTGTGTGTCTGGGATTGGCTGACATGCTGGCCCGCCCCACAAGACGCGCGCGCTTAGGGAAGGAAGACAAGAAAAAAAAAAAAAAAAAATGGCGATCGCCATTATAGAAACAGCAGTGATCTGAAGGCGCTGTTCACGCACACTATACACTGAAATGTGATAATAGTTTGATTCACAGAGTGACTTACACTATTACAGCAGAAACCAAGCTATGATTTAGCTGTTTTTTGGCTGCTAGAACCGTTCTCGAACGTTTCTAGAACTACCGAGCTTTTGCAAAAAGCTCGAGTTCTAGTTCGATCTAGAACATGCCCCAAAATCACTCGAGCCGCGAACTGGAGAACCACGAACCACGAACCGCGCTCAACTCTAGTTGTGAGGGCAGCCATTGCTGGTCCTACACTGTGAGACCTGACTTCTCAGATTTTTCTGCCACTGCACAACTGGGCCACACACACATCTCCTTGCTTCCTACTCCATTTTGTAGTTATAATGGAACTCTCTACCCCAACACATCAGACTATTGCCTACCATGAAAACATTCAGAAGGAACCTGAAGACCTACCTCTTCCAACAAGCCTTACAACCTGCACTAACCTTCAGTCCTCCATAGCGTCACACAACGCACTCTACCTTCACCGACTGTATGCTCAACCCCTTCCCTGTAGACTGTGAGTCCTCGCGGGCAGAGTCCTCTCTCCTCCTGTAGACTGTGAGCCCTCATGGGCAGGGTCCTCTCTCCTCTTTTAGACTATGAACCCTTACGGGCAAGGTCCTCTATCCTCCGGTAGACTGCGAGCCCTTACGGGCAAGGCCCTCTCTCTTCCTGTAGACTGTGAGCCCTCGCGGGCAGGGTCCTATCTCCTCCTGTAGGCTGTGAGCCCTCGCGGGCAGGGTCCTCTCTCCTCCTGTAGACTGTGAACCCTCGCGGGCAGGGTCCTATCTCCTCCTGTAGACTGTGAGCCCTCGCGGGCAGGGTTCTCTCTCCTCCGCTACCAATCTCTGCTTTGAAATGTTCACGATTATTTTACTTGTCTATGTAAACACCTTTTTCACATATAAAGTGCCATAGAATAAATGGCACTATAATAATAATAAATAATAATAATAATAATAATAATAATAATAATGTACCGCTGCTGGGAAGCATACTCTTTTGAGAGTACATAGACATGAAACAGCATAGGGCTATTTTTTACAATGACAAGCCATTTTTCTTTGACTTTGAAAACAGCACACCCGTTTCTACTATTCCAAAATACAGTTAGGTCCAGAAATATTTGGACAGTGACACAATTTTCACGAGTTGGGCTCTGCATGCCACCACATTGGATTTGAAATGAAACCTCTACAACAGAATTCAAGTGCAGATTTTAACATTTAATTTGAAGGTTTGAACAAAAATATCTGATAGAAATTGTAGGAATTGTACACATTTCTTTACAAACACTCCACATTTTAGGAGGTCAAAAGTAATTGGACAAATAAACCAAATCCAAACAAAATATTTTTATTTTCAATATTTTGTTGCGAATTCTTTGGAAGCAATCACTTCCTTAAGTCTGGAACCCAGGAACATCACCAAACGCTGGGTTTCCTCCTTCTTAATGCTTTGCCAGGCCTTTACAGCCGCAGCCTTCAGGTCTTGCTTGTTTGTGGGTCTTTCCGTCTTAAGTCTGGATTTGAGCAAGTGAAATGCATGCTCAATTGGGTTAAGATCTGGTGATTGACTTGGCCATTGCAGAATGTTCCACTTTTTGGCACTCATGAACTCCTGGGTAGCTTTGGCTGTATGCTTGGGGTCATTGTCCATCTGTACTATGAAGCGCCGTCCGATCAACTTTGCGGCATTTGGCTGAATCTGGGCTGAAAGTATATCCCGGTACACTTCAGAATTCATCCGGCTACTCTTGTCTGCTGTTATGTCATCAATAAACACAAGTGACCCAGTGCCATTGAAAGCCATGCATACCCATGCCATCACGTTGCCTCCACCATGTTTTACAGAGGATGTGGTGTGCCTTGGATCATGTGCCGTTCCCTTTCTTCTCCAAACTTTTTTCTTCCCATCATTCTGGTACAGGTTGATCTTTGTCTCATCTGTCCATAGAATACTTTTCCAGAACTGAGCTGGCTTTATGAGGTGTTTTTCAGCAAATTTAACTCTGGCCTGTCTATTTTTGGAATTGATGAATGGTTTGCATCTAGATGTGAACCCTTTGTATTTACTTTCATGGAGTCTTCTCTTTACTGTTGACTTAGAGACAGATACACCTACTTCACTGAGAGTATTCTGGACTTCAGTTGATGTTGTGAACGGGTTCTTCTTCACCAAAGAAAGTATGCGGCGATCATCCACCACTGTTGTCATCCGTGGACGCCCAGGCCTTTTTGAGTTCCCAAGCTCACCAGTCAATTCCTTTTTTCTCAGAATGTACCCGACTGTTGATTTTGCTACTCCAAGCATGTCTGCTATCTCTCTGATGTATTTTTTCTTTTTTTTCAGCGTCAGGATGTTCTGCTTCACCTCAATTGAGAGTTCCTTAGACCGCATGTTGTCTGGTCACAGCAACAGCTTCCAAATGCAAAACCACACACCTGTAATCAACCCCAGACCTTTTAACTACTTCATTGATTACAGGTTAACGAGGGAGACGCCTTCAGAGTTATTTGCAGCCCTTAGAGTCCCTTGTCTAATTACTTTTGGTCCCTTGAAAAAGAGGAGGCTATGCATTACAGAGCTATGATTCCTAAACCCTTTCTCCGATTTGGATGTGAAAACTCTCATATTGCAGCTGGGAGTGTGCACTTTCAGCCCATATTATATATAGAATTGTATTTCTGAACATGTTTTTGTAAACAGCTAAAATAACAAAACTTGTGTCACTGTCCAAATTTTTCTGGACCTAACTGTAAATGGATTTCTTTTTCTACTTTTACCAGGATATTATAGGCTTTTCATTTTTACGATTCAAAGTAAATCTAATTTTTGGGGTAAAATTTGGTGAATCAGGCAAATTAGAATTTAAAATGTCTGCTAGCTACTTTATATGGTAATTTCTTTGTAATAAATGTTATAGCCCCATTGATTCTAAGATAACTTTTTTTCATGACACTTTTTTACTGCATGATAGTTCCTTCCTTTTCCCCTTTTTTATTTTTTATTATCCAGGTTATTTCAGAATTTTTGTATCTCTTTCCATACCCAGATAACAAAAAACCTTGAGAAAAGCTGAATATAAGCCGAAACGTTGGTTGCTTTTGTATTTTCATTATGTAAATTTAATCTAACATTAAAGCAAACTTTTTTCTTTATTGCTTAACCCAAATGTGCTGGAGTTATTCTTCAGATCATGCTAGAATTTAGCCCTAAATAATAATTGAATGAATCCACAAATAGGTAAATTTAATATTAGAAAACACAACTTATCAAGTTATTAAATCAGGATCCATGAGACATGATATTGGTGAGTTAATCTTAAACATTTTTTTTTTCGTATCGGTAATTATAAATCTATGATGATCGGGCCATAATTGCCCCAACGCAATATAAGTCACCCATACAGCTCCATCTCACCCCACTAAAAATTTTTACATTAAGGCAATCCCCGTGTTACTGTACCGGTACGTTGACCAGACAATGAAATTTTAAAACTAATTCCTTACTGAAAATAACTGGTGAGAATGATTTAAATTAAAATTAAGGTTTAGTAAATTTGATAACAGAATATTGCACTTGGGGACATTTTCAAAGTTTTCCCAAATTTTTGGACTGACTGACCTTGATTTCTTAAAGTAACGATGGCCACTCGTTTTTCTTTACTTACCTCCTTTTTTCTTGACATAATACAAATTCTAACAGTCTATTCAGTAGGACTATCAGCCGTGTATCCACCAGACGTCTGCACAACACAACTGATGGTCCCAACCCTATTTATAAGGCAAGAAATCCCACTTATTAAACCTGACAGGGCACACCTGTGAAGTGAAGACCATTTCCGGTGACTACCTCTTGAAGCTCATCAAGAGAATGCCAAGAGTGTGCAAAGCAGTAATCACAGCAAAAGGTGGCTACTGTGAACAACCTAGAATATAAGACATATTTTCAGCTGTTTCACACTTTTTTGTTAAGTATTTCATTCCACATGTGTTAATTCATAGTTTTGATGCCTTCAATGTGAATCTACAATTTTCAGAGACATGAAAATAAAGAACACTCTTTGAATGAGGTGTGTTCAAACTTTTGGTCTGTACTGTATATATACATATATACAACTCTGGCAAAAATTAAGGTCCTGAGTTTGATAT
This sequence comes from Anomaloglossus baeobatrachus, assembly GCF_048569485.1. Taxonomy (NCBI): domain Eukaryota; kingdom Metazoa; phylum Chordata; class Amphibia; order Anura; family Aromobatidae; genus Anomaloglossus; species Anomaloglossus baeobatrachus. Next base: position 293,176,374 of record NC_134359.1, read on the forward strand.
CATAGCATTTCTGAATGCAAGGTGTCGATTCGTATTGAATTGATGATGCCCTACAACTTTGTAATTCACTTTTTTCCTCTATCTCATTCCGTTTTCGAGATAAAAATGCTAACTCCGTTGTTTTCCATCAGGTGGCACTATAGGTGGTTTCATTGCGTAGCGCATGGCTGCTTTACTATACCTAGACACCACTTCTATGCCTATAGCTGCCGACGTTCTCATGTTAATGGCGGTGGACAGGATATGGGTGGACACACTGTATACAATAGGAGCACATTCACACTGTTGCCATTTCACAGAAAAAAAACAAGAGAAAAAACACAAAGTGAGCGTATACCATATAATAAAGTAAATAAAATAAATAATTTTTTCCACTTTTTTTAAATTTTTTTTTCCCTTTTTCACTTACCAACAAAAGCCAATCTGATATTTTCAATATAATTTTCAAGCTCAGTGCAACAAAATTCTGTAAAATTACTTAATCATTTTTCTGTTACAAAAAAATTCTGTTTTTTGTAAAACAAGTATAATAAATGAATAAATTCACAAATGTGTAGGATTAAACCTTAAAAGACAGTAGTTGGAAAATTATTGCATTAGGTCTCATGAGACATGAATTTGATGGTTGAGTCATAAACATCTATATTTTTCCCATGGGTAATTATAAGTCTATGATCATCAGGCCGTAATTGCCTCCAGACAATATAAATCTCTTGCACCGATCCTTCTCGTTCCACTTAAGAAATTTTACATCAGGACAAACCCTGTGTTTCTATACTGGTAAGTGGACCAGGCTTCGAGATTTTAAATTACATTTCAAAAATAGTTACACAACACGAGTCAGAAAATGAATTATTTACTGAAAAAAAATCTTCTAAGAATCATTTATTATTAAATTGATAATTTAGTAAATTTGAAAACAAAATATTATATCAGCATGGTGCATGCACTATGTGTTGGTTCATTTATGTGATTTATTTGAAATTTTGAAAAATATAAAATATATTTTAACAATAAATTAAAATAAAAAATGTCTTCTCGACAGCTTCTTCTCATTTCAGCAGAAATATCTCTGGGATATTGTCATAAATATAAAAAATGCAATTAAATTAAATGTATACCTAAAGATATCATCTACAATGTGATGGAAATAATGTTTAGAATATATTTTTACGGAAAAACATAATTCTATCGCTTTCAATTTTATTTTTTCTGCCAGTTAAAAAATGATGAGATAAAATCTTTCCAAGTAGATAGAGGAAAAATGAACATCACAAATAAATTCAATCTTTTAAGCTCTACTAAAGTGCAAAAATAAGAGATTTAATTCATCATGTTTTAAAAAACATTTAATATTTCATTATTTCATTGTCTTGTATCCCGGGATAAGCTCAAATTATAATATTTCATTAAAGATAATATACTACTATAAATCTATAAATACAATATATATATATATTTACATGTAAAGTGCCATGGTATTGATGGCGCTATAATAATAAAAAATAATAATAATAATAATATAAAATCCACAATAGGTATTCTTTATAGTGTGGAAATCAGAATAACTTTGACTGAAGTGTACAGCCTGCTAAATGGTGTAAAAGGAGTTAAAGTGGCATAAATAAAATACATTACACATATAAGACTCCAGGAATGTAGTTGATTCCACAATAAATGTACTTGTATCCTTTATTAACTTTGCTACAACACAACCAATTTAAACTGTATTGGGACCTTGTTATGTCCCTGATATTTTTTTATACAACTCTACTAATATAGTTCTACCACTTTGGAATAAATTATTACAACCTTTTTCTACCCTAGAGCACCCAAAAACTAGCCCAACCGTAGACCACCAACATTAGTGACATTACCCTTTCCACATCTTTACATTACAATAATCATATGTTTTTCCTATTTTCTATTCTCCAAACAATGGTGTGTCTTACAGTTAGATTGTCGTTTTTCCAAACTGAATAACCTCAAGTTTAATAACCTGTCTTAGTTTTGCATTCCCCCATTCCTTTAATAACTTTGGTTGCACTTCTCTGCACCCGCTGTAGTTCAGCTCTATCCTTCTTCGTGTGTGAGTGAAGCCCTGCATTATGCGCGCTGTGGTTAGTGTTTGATCAGCTCAAATTTGGCTTACATCCAGCATTCTAAGATTTTTTTGTTCATGGAGAAATGTAAAAAAAACAAACACCGCCCACCCACCTCCGGAAATGTTTTGCTTTTGGCCCATAGCAAAACATTTCCAGAGGTGGGTGGGCAATGTTTAGGTTTCTTTTAGATTCTCTGTGAACAAAACATCTTAGAATGCAAAATGTAATGATCCGATCAAACACTAACCGCAGCTTGAACAATGCTGCGCATCACTCACACATGAGCACAGCGCTATACTCACCTTGGGGATTTTCATGTCATTTTCTGAGTCCAAAACCCAAGCCTTGAGCTTAAGTTTCACTCATCTCTACTAGTGACTTGTATATGGGTAAAACTATGTTCTTCTCATGAGCATCTATGTCTCTTTTAATGCATTCCATTATTTTTTTTTCCTTGGCAGTAGCTGCCTGACACTGGTCAGTAAAATTGAGTTTGCTGTCCACTCATATACACAAGTCTTTTTCAGTGACAGTTTTACCTAGTGTTTTATAATTGAGTACATAGTTATACATTTTATTTTCTATGCTTAAGTGCATGACCTTACATTTATCCACATTAAACGTCAATTGCCATTACTCATCGCAAGCCTCCTGCCTGCACAAATCCCTCTGCAATATTAAATTATCTTCCTCTGTATTAATTAACCTGCATAATTTAGTATCATCTGCAAATATTGAAATTCTAACTTCAATGCCTCCTACAAGGTCATTAATAAAAATGTTAAAAAGAAGAGGGCCCAATACTAATCCCTGTGGCACACCACTGTTAACTGTGACCCAGTCTGAGTATGTTCCATTAATAACCAGCCTTTGTTTCCGATCAATGAATCAGTTGTTAAGCCAGTTACACATATTTCCCCCTATTCCCATTAATCTCATTTTATGCATCAACCTTTTGTGTGAAACTGTATCAAACACCTTTGAAAAATCCATATATACAACATCCACTGCATTTACCTGGTCCAGTCTGGAACTTATCTCCTCATAGAAGCTTATCAAATTTGTTTGACTAATTTTATTGACTAATATTAGTTAACTAATATTGTATATATTATGTGTGAAATCTATATCACATTGTGTTTATTTTTTCAAAGAAAAATGCTAATGAAAAATGAGACTTCTTTTAAATATTTTTATATTTTACCATTTTCTGGAGAGAGAAAGATTAAACCGCTTATTTCCACCTTCTTCTTCTTGATATATCTGGTTGGAGTACTCACCAATTCCTCCATCATCACAGTCATATGTCTGGAAGTTCAATTACATGAAACAATGTATCTCTTCATCTGTAACTTGTCTATTGTAGACATATTTTATACATCGGTCACGGTTCCTAAATTACTGCACATGTTATTGTCTGGGAATCACATTGTTCCCATCTTACAATGTTACATTCAATTGTTCTTTTTCTCAGTTGTGGCGAATGCAGAGAGCATTCTCCTTTTCATTATGGCTTATGACCGATATGTGGCTATCTGCCTTCCCTTACATTATCATCAGATCTTAAGTCGGAGAAATTGCATATTGATAACTATTGGGATTTGGACAGCCGCCTTCATAAACTCATTTATTCTTGTACCTTCAGTATTTTTTCTAGGCTCCTGTCACTCCAATGTCATTCATCAGTTCTTTTGGGATGCAAAGGTGCTAACAAAAACCACCTGCACAGGGACGCTAATGTTGTTTGTTATAATCGGCATGGAAATGTTAATCTTGGCTTTTATTCCCTTTATGGGCACTGTTATTTCTTACATTAATATTTTCTCTGTCATCTTCAAAATGAAATCAGAAGAAAGTAGAAAAAAAGCCTTCTCCACCTGCTCATCCCACATCACTATTGTCTCTATTTACTATGGTGCAGGATTACTAGGTTACGTGATACCAACCTCTTCTGATATTTTGGAGTTAATCGGCAATACAGTATATACAAGTATTGTCCCCATGATAAATCCCATCATATACAGTCTGCAGAATTCCAATATACAATCCGCACTACTGGGGTTAGTGGGGGAAATGAGTTTGCTAAAGAAAAGATAAAAAATGCAATGTAAAGTGAATCAGAAAGTGTCAAGGAGACAGCGCGGGAGATCACACAGATCCCACCTGTGCCACCAATTGTCAAGGAAAAAGTCCTGGAAATTTTGCAGAAATGCCACCGCTGTCACCAATATGTTATGACTAGTACTCCGCTGCTTCCAATCCCCATGACCATACAAGACAGATGATTGATGGATGTTGAAACATCTGCTTTTACTATGAGGCTAATAATTGGGGAACTCACAGTGATCATATAGTATATATGTGACGAGGTATGTGACAGAGCAGTGAGGGACGCCAGGCTGAGGAACAATCCAAAGGGCTTTATTGTAACCACAAAGATAAAGCACCAAACATGAATATAAATCCTTAAAGTCTGCAAGGAGTACACAACAAAACAACAGATCCAGGGGCGCCTCCCGGTATTCCAACGCCAGGGAAAATATGGCAATGGTCCTTATAGGACTTCCTTGAGTCCAACAGGGTGAACAACAAAACACAATCCCACATGGCCACTGATCTCTAATCTGTAACAGTCCATACAGAGGCACTAGGATCTAGCCTCAGCTATAGATCCTAGTACGTCTCCAGCCGAGATCCAACTAACTGACTAACATGGGTCTCATTGTTCTGCTCTACTGGGATCAGCCCCTTAGGTGGGCAGAAGGGCATACCTCCCCTGGACATTTGATACATGAAAGGATTCTATACATCCTGGCTTTATTCTGTCTACCAAGTTGTGGATTGGAAAAACAATAAGAAACCTGTGGAAAAGAAAGTGCAATAGGGTCTTACCCTGACAAACAAGGGGTGAAAGAGAGGGTAATTCTACTCACCAAATCGGGTTGTGACAGGCACAACTCCTATAACGGCATAGATCTGGATCAACGGCAGCAGTACCCCAAACGGCTGATAACAGAAGGAGATAGTAGAACGGGGCTTTCATATACCGCGCCAAAGATCACTGATGAATTCTTGGATTAATGTAAACTTTTATTTTTGCACAGGTCTGCACAGGTCTACGCGTTTCAGGAGGCTCAGCTCCCTTCCTCAGGACCAACAGGCATAAGATACATCCTTGTATGTTATGCCTGTTGGTCCTGAGGAAGCGAGCTGAGCCTCCTGAAACGCGTAGACCTGTGCAGACCTGTGCAAAAATAAAAGTTTACATTAATCCAAGAATTCATCAGCGATCTTTGGCGCGATATATGAAAGCCCCGTTCTACTATCTCCTTAAGTTGTGGATTGGAGGAGTCTCATGCTGAGAAGAACAAACAATCTCCCAGCAGAAGTAGTACATTCAGGACAGTCAAGGAGGGACAGACTATTACACCATGAGCACAGGCAGGGGAAGGACATAATGTTACAATATATACAAACCGATTCCAGCTCATGGAATGGAATTTATATATACCTAGGTACGGTAAGTGACAAACTTCACAATAACCCCAGAGAAATTACTCGCTGCACCACCTAATGTTTATACATGATTGGACACTGGTTATAGGTAGCATATGGCATTAGGGGTGCAGTTTACAGAGTAAGTGTAACAAATCTATTAAATTAAGAAAAGTATTAAACCTGTGTCATGGTTGGGAGCTTAGAAGAGGGAAGAAATCGTATTAGAAAATATGGAACAATCGTACACAGAAGTGCATCTTCCAGCATTGAACAGAGGCATGAATTCAAAATTATTTTTTTATTTAAGAACTGTCACTCCCACATTACTCTCTTCAGTGATCTCAGTTGAAGCTGGTTATGTGGTTTCGGTCTCTAGAAAAATTATAAAAGCCTTAACTTCAAGGATATTTTTACCCCTGGAGAACCCAGACAGAAGATATCATGGTCATGTTTCCTATCATGATTTTACTTTTCTATAGATATGAAACATGGTATGGATAGCATCATCCATATGACCAATATCAATTCAGAACAAATGTTGAAAATTCAGAATTATGTAAAAATACATGTTCTTTCCCTTAGGATCACAATTCTGAAAATGTGCCTATCATAGCTGTGCTGCTATGAGAATCCATAATAGTCATAACTTTGCTATGGCTCCATTCCATCTACTGTCATCTTTTGAAGCTCAGACGAGTTATTTCTGGGGGTGAAACATTTAACACTTCTCAAGTTTGTGGAGAAAAAAGAAGGATCCAGCATTGGACGTATTATTTTAAAAAATGTTTTTCTCCTCAATTGGTATTGGATGCTGCACCATTCCGAGCTCAGGACACATTAATCATACAGCAGGTGGATCGGTGAGCTGGATTTTTCTTCCTTTTTGTATTTCTCAAGTTTGGTATACACATACCTCGGACCTTGTGTCTGTTTCCCACCAGATAAAAAGTTCACTTACCTATCCACACCAGGGGGTCCTAGCTGAACAGAGGCCAGATGTTGTGTTTGATTACAAGCTATTGGTTTATTTCCAAATTATGACGAAGCCATGTTTTAACAGATTGATCCTCCTATAACATTACCTTATGACAGAAAGCATCAGAAGATATTACATTTTATGTACATAAATACCTACAGGCTTGTCATATAGCTAAAAGTTTGTCTTTATGATGCAATAAGTTAAAAATCATACATACTGTATATCTGTATAAGATTTATAAAATTGGGACAATATAGAAACAAATTAAAGGTGAGAAATCCTGGATGTTAAAATGGTAAGACACAAATATATGCAAGTGAAGTGCATAGAGGTTGCAATATAATGAGATATTGTGGTACCTTTGAATGACAATAGTAGTTGTATACTAGAATCGGTATATTAAGACTAGTGAGGGGCGGACCCGGACTGTAAAAGTCCAGATCCACGCGGCTTCAAACTTACTTGAGTGCCGGACCTGGGCCCGGGATTTTGGGTGTTTGATCCAGATCTAGCAACTCTGGGAATTAAAAAAAAAATTAAAGGAAAAATAAAAAAAATAAGAATGAAGCAAGCACTTCCTACTTACCAAGGCTTTGTTACAGCTGTACACTGCTCCCGCGGCCACTCGTTCACTTAAGGGGCCACTTACACTGCTTTCCACACCCACTGGCCATCCTAGCATCTGTGATTGGTTGCAGTAAGATGTGCCCCCAGCCTGTGTGACAGCATCTGCCTGCAGATCACAGACACCATCTGCAGGTCTATATCAGACAGTAAAAATAAATAAATAAAGCCCATGACTACAGGCTGCAGCAACTCAGCTGTGCACTTATCTTGGCTGTGTATCAAAATAGAAGGAACAGCATGTAACTTTTTTAATAATTTAGATAAATAATTTAAAAAAACAGCCTGCGGTTCCCCCCAATTTTGATACCTAACCATGGTAATGCCCGACAGCTGGGGGCTAGTATTCTCATGCTGGGGAGACCCATTAATATTTGGAGCCCCCCAGGCTAAGAATAGCAGCCTGCAGCCGCCCCAGAAATGTCACATCCATTATATGCGACAATTCTGGTGCATTACCCAGCTCTTCCTGATTGCCCTGGTGTGGTGGCAATCAGGTAATAGGGGTTAATGGCAACGCACAGCTGTCACTAAGCCCAGAATTAGTGATGAGTAGAGATCTATGAGACACCCCTATTGCTAACCCTATAAGTCAAAGAAATAAACACAAACACCAAGAAAAATCCTTTATTTGAAATAATATACTGCATCCCCTTTCCCCTTTTTATTAACCCCAAAAGGACCCTTGAAGTTCCACCATAATCCATATGACAACCCACGATGGTCCATGCTCTGTTACATCTGAGAATGGAGAGACCGAAAACATGTCCAATCTCTCCAGGCTCCAATAAACACTGACAAGGGGGACCCGGCTGGCAGCAGTGATGTTACTCAGTTCACCGGAAGTCATACCCATGGTATACCTCTGGTGACCTGAAGCACTTTGGATTAAAGTGCCACCAATGAGGTTACCTGAGGTTAGGTTACTTACAATCACAGGTGGAGAACCAAGGGAACGTCCATCTGTGACCTCAAATAATCTGAGGGATGTCACTGCTGAGGCTCAGTCTCTGCCTGAAGATCACAGTGAGTGGTCATGTTTTATGCCCACACATTATAACTTCAGTAATGTAGCAAAGCTGGAATCGTCATGGGACATTGTGTGGATTATGTCAGACATGGGTATTTTGGGGGTAAATAAATTGGTGAAAGAGGGTGGGTTTATTGTGTTTTATTTCAAATAAATGATTTTTCAGTGTTTTTGTTTATTTCTTTTCACTTACCAATTAGTAATGGGGGGGTCTTATAGATACCTCCCATTAGTAATCTAGGGCTTAGTGGCATCTGTGAGCTGTTATTAACTCCTTATTACACAGATTACTACCATGCTAGGGCAATTGGAAAGAGCCAGGTAAAGTTCCGGGATTGTCACATCTAATGGATGCGACAATCTTGGGAAGCTGCAGGCTGCTATTTTTAGGTTGAGAATACCAGCTCCCAGTTGTAAGCTTTATCTTGGCTGGGTATCAAAATTGGGGGGACCGCAGGCCAATTTTTACAATTATTTAGTTAAATAATTTTAAAAAAATGCATGCGGCCCCTCTTATTTTGATACACAGCCAAATAAGCACATAGCTGGGAGCTGCAGCTTGTAGCTGTATGCTTTATATGTGCTGGGTATCATAATATTTACGATTTATTTATTTTTATACCACAATAGTGACCCACAGACAGAGTCTGTGATTGATTAGATGTTGTCACACAGGCTGGGGGCGCGTCTGACTGCAACCACTCACAGAACTGCCGGTGGGCAGGAGAAGCAGTGAATATGGATGAGCAATAATGAGCGGTCCCTGAAGAAGAGTGAGAGGAGAGGACTGAAATCAGTTACAGCCATGCTGGAGACTCGGCATGTATAGCATGTTGCTTTATTTTAATTTTTCCTGTAATTTTTTTTTAATTTCCCAAGTTGCCGGAGCCCGATCATTAGCTGGAGATCCCTGAGAACTCCAGGCTCGGGTCTGGCACACGGATACTTTTGAAATCGCTTGGATCTGGACTTTTACAGTCCGGGTCCGCCTTCCAGTACTGCTTGGTTAAGCTGGATACATGTAATGAAGAATTTATGGTATCCGTGATCATGCCATCTGTAATGGGGTTTTCTTTATTTTGTTTAGTTTTTATTTAATTTTCCATGATTATTTATTGACTCATCACTATCCTCTGGCAAATGCAGATTTTAAAAATATTCAGTAGAATTTAATTCCGCTTGAATATTGTCACTCATCTACATACACTATTATGTGAAGTAGGAAGAAGGACAGCAGCACAAGTCTCACCTGTCTCCCTCAACATAGTAGTATCTCTCAGCTCAGAAGGAGGAAAAAATATTTAAGAAGTCTCATGAAGCTATCAATATAAAGTCCTAACTTCAAACTGCCTTTATAAGTTTCATTATTAAATTAGTGATTTTTTTCTTTTCTTTTCCAGCAAATTTTGATTATGGAGTTGGGTCTCTCTAGACACCAATGACAGAAGCCAAGTTTGATTTTTTTTAACCAATAATATATATTTTTATATATCTGTATGTATAAATGAAAACTGTACAAGTTTATTGCAGTCATTGTAATTGTAAACAAACCCCCTTGTAAAAAAATGGCTGATTTGTGTTTATTTCCAGACATTGTTAACTTAGAATTTGTTTATGGATCTTAAGGGTACTTTGCACGCTGCGATCTCACTAGCGAGATCGCTAGCGAGCGTACCCGCCCCCGTTAGTTGTGCGACATGGGCACATCACTGCCCGTGGCGCACAACATCGCTTACACCCGTCACACGGACTTACCTCCCCTGCGACGTCGCTCTGGCTGGTGAACCGCCTCCTTTATAATGGGGCGTGTTACGGTTGCTGCGAGCACTGGAGACTATGTCCAGATTTCTTGCTACTGCACATGTGCGAGCGCTGGAGACTAAGTCCAGATTTCTTGCTACTGCACATGTGCGAGCGCTGGAGACTAAGTCCAGATTTCTTGCTACTGCACATGTGCGAGCGCCGGAGACTAAGTCCAATCTTGGAGCCATTGCACATGTGCGGGTGACATCATCGCTGACACGAGGTCACATGTCTCTGACACCTTCTATGCCGATTGGTCGCTGGTCATGTGCTTGTGACGTCTTGCTCGGTGATAGGCCAGCATGACGTCACTCCTGTCGTTCTGGCAGTGGATTGGCTCTGGTGTCCTCCATCTTGGATGAGGCACAGAGTCTATATAAGACCCTGATACACGCCGCATGGTGCTCAGTCCTCTTGGTTCATGCATATGAGTAGACGCTCTGTGCGCGTTCCTCTAGGCATTCCTCTGTCTATGCTAGGTGAGCGCTACCGGCAGGGTAGCGTTCTTATACCTTACAGCTTCGGCTGCTGTCCGTATCCTTACCTCTTAGGGGAGAGGACATAGGCAGGTGCCTGAGGCACATGGTCTGGCTGGGCCTTGTGATTCTACTCGTAGGTGGACGTTGCCGCTAGGGTAACGTTCCTTATACTGCGTCTGGCAGTTGTTCGTATCCTCGCACACTAGGGGAGCGAACAGAGGTAGGAGCTTTGTGCGGCTTACGCTGCTGTTCGTCTCTTTTGCACCACTAGAAGAGCGGACCTAGGCAGGTGCCATATCTAGTGGTTCGTGTCCTCGCACACTAGTGGAGCGAACGCAGGTAGGAGCTTTGTGCGGCTTACGCTGCTGTTCGTCTCTTTTGCACCACTAGAAGAGCGGACCTAGGTAGGTGCCATTTCGCACACACCCTCCAAGTAAGGGAGGAATTGCTTTACTTACTTATTAGATTCTTCTGTGAGTTAACAGAGGTATTGCACTCTGCCATAGTCTGCAGCAAAGTCTTTGCACGGTGGACCCTGACTGTCTGATACTCCTTTCAGTTATTATCAGACAGCCCCCCGTAACAGGGTGGTTCGTGCGGCATCACAGCAACGTCACGCGGCAGCCGTGCAATAGAAGCGTAGTGGCGGAGATGAGCGGGACATAACATCCTGCCCACCTCCTTCCTTCCGCATTGCCGGTGAACGCAGGTAAGGAGATGTTCGTCGTACTTGCGGTGTCACACATAGTGATGTGTGGTGCCGCAGGAACTACGAACAACATCGTACCTGCAGCAGCAATGATATTATGAAAAGGAGCGACGTGTCAACGATCAACGGTTTTTGCTGTTTTTTACGATCGTTGATCATCGCTCCTATGTGTCACGTGCTGCAATGTCGCTAACGGCACTGGATGTGCGTCACTAATGACATGACCCCGACGATATATCATTAGCGATGTCGCAGCGTGTAAAGCACCCTTTAGTTCATTAAATGGTAAAACAAAATTACAACTTTTCCCACAGTAAACAAGCTCTCTGACCACTATGTAAAAGAGACTAAAAAAATAAATTGTGGTAGAAGGGGAGAAAAAAAAGTGGAAAAGCGAAACCTGGATCCACCAGAAAGGGTTATGCGATTTTATTTATTGCAACATTTCCTCTGTTAACTCCAAAATTAAGGGGTACTTTGCATGTTGCGACATCGCTACTGCGATGTCTTCGGGGTCAAATAATCGAAAGTGATGCACATGCGGCGCCAGTAACGACGTCGCAATGTGTAAAGCCTAGAAGCACCGATAATCGCAAAAGCGTCGTAAATTGGTGATCTGTGTAGTGTCGGTCATTTTCATAATTTCGCTGCAGCGACAGGTACGATGTTGTTCCTCGTTCCTGCGGCAGCACACATCACTGTGTATGAAGCCGCAGGAGCGAAGAACATCTCCTTACCTGCCTCCACCGGCTATGCAGAAGGAAGAAGGCGAGCAGGATGTTTACGTCCCGCTCATCTCCGCCCCTCTGCTTCTATTGGCTGCCTGCCATGTGACATCGCTGTGATGCCGCACGACCCGCCCCCTTAGGAAGGAGGCGGGTTGCCGGCCAGAGCGACGTCGCAGGGCAGGTAAGTGCGTGTGAAGCTGCCGTAGCAATAATGTTCGCTACGGCAGCTATCACAAGATCTCGCATGTGCGACAGGGGTGGGTACTATCGCGTTCGACATTGCTACCATCAGCTAGCGATATCACAGCGTGCAAAGTATCCCTAAGTTGCGAGTAAAAAGAAGACAAGCCTTCTCCACTTGGTTATACTGAATCACTGTCGCTGTTATTCTTTATGTTTGGTAGGGAAATGAAAATATGGCCATCAGCAGCTCTATGCCATCAAGAGAAGGGATGAGCAAACCCGAACAGTTAATCATACCAAACACTGGGTACCCGGGGTTTGAGCCTTAACATAGTCTTTTGAAAAAGTAGGTCTCCAAGTTCAGGTGCTGTTTGTAACCATTCAATCAAGCTTCAGGGTACGCCCGGTGCTCGGCTAATTTAGAGCAACTTGCAGTCACAATATTTTCAGATGCTGTGTTTAAAAAAAACAAAAATGCCCTCCCTCCCCTGGAAATGCTCTGTTTCTGGTTGATTGTTTGTGGGCGAAGAACGGACCTGCCCAATCATTGACGTTCATTATATTTCTAGTTGAGTGAAGCCCGTTAGTTCGGGTGCTACTGACTTATATGGAGTTCAGGGCCTGGGACAAGTTCAGATCAAGTCTGGGTCCCTAAAAAAACTTTCAACTAAAGTCTGGCCAAACCTGGCAAAACCAAATATTCATGGGTCCGCTAACCTCTAATCAAGAGGATACATTGTTTGTAAAACAAAATTAAAAATGTACACAGCTATCAAGATGGCTGTGAAGAAAAATGAAATGCAGGTAATCCACCTAATACATCATTGCTCTATTTTGACCTTGTATGAATCTTTATCAAGGGTCCTTGATATAGACCCATCCTAGAGCAAAACATTGTGGTTATGCAGAAAGCAGAGTAAATTATCCTTGTCTTTCTTCACAACCCACTTGGATGATGTCTATTTTTTATTTTTTATGCTTACCAAGGAATTGAATCAATACAGTGTGCTATCATACAGTACAAGTGTCCATGCTAAGGCTTGACTTTAGCAGAGCGGACTTAAATGGCCTAATGGCAAAAATTGGTAGAATTCCATGGCACCTAATTCTTAGGCACAAAACTGCACATTAAGGAGGGGAAATCATCCATAACGAAATCCTTAATGCACAAGAACTAACAATACCTAAAAGGAAGAAAAATGGGAAAGTCCTAAAGAAACCAGACTGGATGACCAAAAAATTACATCACCTGCTTAAAAAGAAAAAGAAATACATCAAGTGGAAGATGGGGATTATACCTAGGGAAGAATACATGGCGGTTTGCTGACTCTGCAAAATAAGGGTCAAAGGAGATAAGGCCGAACACAAATTATGATCGCTAACGATATGTCATCGGGCTCACGGAATTCGTGACGTACATCCGGCATCGTTAGCGACGTCGTTGCGTGTGACACCTATGAGCGTGTGTTAACGACCAAAATTACTCACCTAATCGTTGATCGTTGATACGTCGTTCATTTCCGTTCATTTAGCGATATCACTGCGTGTAAAGTAGCCTTTAGGTAAAAGGATTTTGGGGGTATGTTAAAAGCAAAAGAAAAGGGAAGGAGACCATAGGAGTCCTGCAGAATCAAAAAGGTGAAACAGTCAACAAGGTGGAACAGCCGGTGGGAATACTAAATTTGTATTTTGTATCTGTCTTTTCCCAGAAAACTAATGCAAGCATCAACACTAATCAAGATAGAAGTGATGGTCAGGAGGAGTCCAAGGTGGCAATAAGCAAAGAATTGATATTAGAACACTTAGCCAAGTTAAAGGAAACCAAGTCCCCAGGTACAGACAATTTACATCCTAGAGTTCTGAAAGAGATAGCTGAGGAAATAATAGTACCACTTACCATTATCTTCAATAAGTCACGGGAAACAGGAGAGGTCCCTCTAGATTGGAAAAGAGAAAATGTGGTTCCTATCTACAAAAAGGGGGAAAAGGAGGATCCAGGGAATTACAGGCCAGTAAGCCTGACCTCCATAACAGGAAAAAGGAGGATCCAGGGATTTACAGGCCAGTCTTTTTATAAAATATTCCTATAGAAGTAATACAAGACCAGAGTTCCCTTATGCATTTTTAGCATTGTAGTGTGCAGCTGTTTGTGTTTTGCTGTCAGTTAGGGCTGCCATCTTAATAAAAAAAAGACAGTTGCCAAAAGATTAAAAGGAAAACAACATACTCATTGTTCAATTCCCCAGATGATTCAGCTTGTTGCTGTCTGGTTCTTCCATCTCCAGTATGTCACATGTCTAGCTGGGTGCTCACTCTGGGCCAGGACTTTCAGTTGTGAGCATGTCTCTAAGAACATTAAACATGCGCAGTGATGTCCGGTCATGGAAGTCCTGGATTGGTGTTTACTCTAGATTTGGATGCCTGGCTGTGAGCAGGTTCCGTGAGGTAACTCCTCTGGGTCCTACTCACAGCTGGAACATGTGGACTAAAGTGAATGCCTTTTTAGGACTTCTAGGATATGGAGCTCACTAATGATTCTTAGGGTGGCTTTACACGCTACGATTTCGCTACAGCGATCTCGTTGGGGGCACGGAATTTGTGACGCACATCTGGCCACTGTAGCGATCTCGTTTTGTGTGACTCCTAGGAGCGATTTTGAATCATTGCAAAAACGTCCAAAATCGCTCCTCATTGACATGGGGGTCCCCTCCCAATTATCGATGCTATCGCTTTGCCGAAGTTGTTCCTCGTTCCTGCGGCAGCACACATCGCTGTGTGTGACCCCGTAGGAACGAGGAACATCTCCTACCTGCCGCCGGCCACAATGTGGAAGGAAGGAGGTGGGCAGGATGTTCGTCCTGCTCATCTCCGCCCCTCCGCTTTCATTGGGCGGCCGCTTAGTGATGTCGCTGTAACGCCGAACGGACCGCCCCCTTAGAAAGGAGGCGGTATGCCGGTCACAGCGACGTCGCAGGGCAGGTAAGTATGTGTGATGGGGGTGCGCGATTTTGTGCGCGATGGGTAGTGATATGCCCGTCTCGCACAAACGATGGGGGCGGGTCGCATGCTAGCGATATCGGTACCGATATCGCAGCATGTAAAGCCCGCTTTAGCGTCTTTGGGGCCCACTTACAGCCGGACATCCTGGACTAGAATGAACCCTGCACCTGAGGTACAACAGAAGCATAGAGATGTCGTTCAACAGAGGGAAAGAGAACCAGAGAGTGGGAAAGGAGCAGCAGCAGCGAAGGGACAGGAGAGCAATGTACGAGGATTATCATTTTTTTGTTTTTATATCTTATATTTATGATGCTCTAAGGTTTAGCTAACTCCAGAATATAATAGTAAACATTCAATTTACGGAGAATAACTTCACTGCAAATCAGAATTCCTGGCAAAATCTGCATGATTTGGTAAATTTAAATTTTGCCTGATTGGCTTATCTCTGTTTACAATGGTTGTCTTGAAAAAAAGAAGGATACTGGGAGATCAAAATAATGGAAACTTCACTCATCTTTTGTCTTCAGGCTATACTTCAGCATTGAATAAATGAAATAAATATATATATAATTTAATTTTTACAGATTTATAAGAGATCACGGAATCAATTAGGTCAATTTTAAATATTTTCTTTATGGAACGAAAACCTTAAAGTTAGAAAAAAGAACTTAGGAAATCATTACGTCAGGACCCAAAAGGCATGAATTCTCTGATGTAAGCATACACATTTTTTTTCCCCATGGGTAATTTTACATCTTTGTTAATCAGGCCTTGACGGTCCCAAAACAATATAAATATCCTACACAGCTCTGTATCTCTGCAGTACAAGCTCTGTATTACTAGACCGGTAAGTCAGCCACATTGGAATCCTTTTTTTGTAATTATCTGTAAATGATCTATGATATTACATGGGACAGATACATTTATTATTATTATTTATTATTATTTTTATTATTATTAATTTTTATTTTTATTTTACTAAAAAATACATTTTGGTAAGAATTGATTTATATTACATTTCAGGGTTTACAAAATCATGCATATTTTAATTGTGATTCAATATATTATTGGTATATTTGTTTATTTTATGTGGATTATTACTTTCAACTTTTCCTCATTGTGTTTTTTTTGAAAATTCTAATTTACCAATTTACCAACAAGTAAATATTTTCACAACATTCTGTCATGTCAGTAATATTCTATACTTAGGCAATAGACATTATTAGAATTGTTGCATAAAATGTAATTAAATGAACTGTGCGCTTAAAAATCACCACCTAAAATGTGGAAGTGATGGAAATGATGTTTATAAAACCTTTAAACTTTTTACACTTTTCTGTCTATAATTGTAACGAAATCATAGTATTCCCAAATGTACAGAGGAATGTATATGAGCCAAGCTGAAAAACACATTTGGAAGGAATCGTAAGAACTTCAAAGTCAAATTCAAACATTTAATCTTTAATAAATTACAAAAATCACAATTTATTTGAATTTATTTATTTTCTTTTGTTAGGGTTTTTATTGTGTTATTGAGCAATAGAAGCCAAAATTATATAATTTTATGAGAGAATTGAAAGTAATGATTTGTATTGGTTACATTTTATTTTAGAATATAAAATATTGTATTTTTTCCAACCTAGAGGCTTACATTTTAGAAATTTTCCTAATTAGTAATTGAATAATTAATTATAATAAAACAGTAATAAAACAAAGTTTTTAAGTGGTTCTTGAGAACTGTAAAATTGATAGCTTAAATTTAGGATTAACCATCAGTTTTAATGTGTTCCAAAAGGAGACATTTCGCACTGGGCACGAAACCCGAAAATTTCCCCAGTTGGAAACATTTTAATATGAGACAAATTACTCAGTTTTTTTAAAAACAAATTAGTTTATTCTACGTATTTAGAAAAGAAATTATGGTGTAGCAAGGAGAAAAAGGTTAATCTGCGCTGCCAGAGGAAGATCACTGGAGATCAAATGGAGTTAAAACATCTGAGTTTATTGTTCTACGCGTTTCAGAGTCATCAACCCCTTCTTCAGGAAAAAAAATCAATAATGTATTTATTTTTTTTCCTGAAAAAGCGTTGATTAACCCTTTTCTCCTTCCTACTCCATTGCTGTTATCCATGGGTTCTGCAGCAGCCAGCTTCTACTACATGCCTTAGTGGTTGTGTCTTTACACATCCACATCAGGTTAGTGCATATATTTAACCTGTAACTGTTACCGCCGAGTAAGACACCATTTGCTCCATGTTAATCATGTACACACTTGCACTGCAATTTACCACTACACACAATGGATTCCACACATGCTTGACACTATCTGAACCAAGTAAGTTTATTTTGGTCTCATCAGCTAACAGGACGGTTTCAGTAATCCATGTCCTTAGTCTGTCTGTCTTCTGCAAGCTGTTTATGGCTTTCCTGTGTATCATCTTTAGAAGAGGCTTCCTTCCGGGATGATAGCCATGCAGACCAATGTGATGCAGTGTGCGGCATATGGTCTGAGCACTGACTGGCGGACCCTCATCTCCTGTAACCCATGCAGTGTACGTCGTATGGTCTTAGCACTGACAAGCAGACATCCCACCCCTGTAACCTCTGCAGTGTATGGCATATGGACTGAGCACTGACAAGTGGACCCCCACCCCTGTATCCTCTGCAGTGTGCGGTGTATGGTCTGAAGACTGACAGGCGGACTCCCCACCCCTGTAACCTCTGCAGTGTGCGGTGTATGGTCTGAAGACTGATAGGCGGACCCTCCACCCCTTTAAACTTTACAGCATGGCTGGCAGAACTTATATGTCTATTCTGAAAAGACGACCTCTGGATATGACGCTGAACACGTGCACTCATCTTTTGTGGTTGACCATGGTGAGGTGTCCTCTTAGTGGATCCTGTCTTGTTAAACTACTGTATAGTTTTGGCCACTGTGCTGCAGCTCAGGTTCAGGGTGTTGACAATCTTCTTATACCTTCGGCTATCTTTATGTAGAGTAACAATTCTCTTTTTCAGATACTCAGAGAATTCTTTGCCATGAGGAGCCATGCTGAACTTCCTGTGACCAGTATGAGAGAGTGTGAGAGCGATAACACCGCATGTAACACCTGCTCTTTATTTGCACCTGAGACCTTGCAACACTAATGGGTCACATGACATCGTGGAGGAAAAATGACTAATTGGGCACAACTTATCCATTTTCACTTATGGGTGTACTCACTTTTGTTGCCAGTGATTTAGACATTAATGGCTGTGTGTTGTTGAGTTATTTAGAGAGCACTCCAACCACCTTAGTACAGCAAACAGGTATTTCTTTCAGTCACATATACAATCATTAAGGCAGTGGTCAAGCATGCACACCTCCACTCCATTCAAGACAGCCCATTTTTGGGGATCCATAGCCCTCATCCCAGGATTTTTTGGATAAAAAATAACTTGTTTCTCTGGGAATAACCCTTTAATGTAAGAAGGAGAAGGCAGAAAACACATAAAAATATATTTTGAACCTTAATACAAATAAGCTTTG
Organism: Anomaloglossus baeobatrachus; assembly: GCF_048569485.1. Lineage (NCBI taxonomy): Eukaryota > Metazoa > Chordata > Amphibia > Anura > Aromobatidae > Anomaloglossus > Anomaloglossus baeobatrachus. Next base: position 293,195,041 of record NC_134359.1, read on the forward strand.
AACTGGGTTAAACACTAAAAAACTTTCAGGTAAGGTCATTAATAGGGATGATCGAATACCTCAAATATTCGGCTTTGTGAATATTTTCCGAATAGGTCAGCGCTATTCGACTATTTGCGAATATTCGACTGTGCGCAATGTAAGTCTATGTGAAACCCGAATAACAACTATTCGGAACTATTCGGGCTTCCCATAGACTTACATTGCGCATCGAATATTCGCATAGCGGCGAGTTATTCGTTGAATATTCACGAAGCCGAATATTTGAGGTATTCAATCAGCCCTAGTCATTAACAGTTAGGATGATCATCTGATCACCAGATTAGGATTTCTGTCCTTTATTTCTCTACTTTACTCATATAATATTTTTTTATTTTTCTAAGGAAATGTCAATGAAGAATGAAACTTTTACATATTTTTACATTTTACCATTTTCCGGAGAGACAATGTATACTCCAATTGTTTCTCTATTCTTTCTCTTGATATACTCAGTTGGAGTTCTCGTCAACTCTTCCATTATCACAGTAATAAGTCTAGAAGTTCAATTGCATAAACCAATGTATCTCTTTATTTGTAATTTATCCATTGTAGACATATTTTATACATCGGTCACGGTTCCTAAATTACTGCACATGTTATTTTCCGGGGATCACATTGTTTCCTTCTCACAATGTTACGCTCAGTTGTATTTTTTCCTTTCTGTGACAACTACTGAAGATCTTCTCCTATTCACTATGGCTTATGACCGATATGTCGCTATCTGCCTTCCCTTACATTATCATCGGATCTTAAGTTGCAGAAATTGCATGCTGATAACTATTGGGATTTGGATATCTGGCTTTTTAAACTCTTTATTGCTGATAGTATCAACCTTGTACATGACCTCCTGCCAATCCAACATCCTCGGACATTTCTTCTGTGATTTTAAGTCACTAACCAAGACCACCTGCACTGGCACAGAAATGTTTTTTGCTATATTAGTCATAGAAATTTTGATCTTGGCGTTTATTCCCTTTATGTGCACTCTTACATCCTATGTCAATATTTTCTTAGTCATCTTCAACATGAAGTCAAAAGAAAGACAAAAAAAAGCCTTCTCCACCTGCTCATCCCACGTCACCATCATCTCTCTTTATTACGGGACATGGTTGATAGGCTATCTGATTCCATCTAACTCCGATGCTCTGGATTTAATCTTCAGCATAGTATATTCAAGTATTGTCCCCATGATAAATCCGATCATATACAGTCTACAGAATTCCAATGTACAATCTGCATTGCTGTCGTTAGTGAAACAAATGTGTTTTCAAAGTAGCAAATGGGAAAGGAAAGTCACTGTAAATTAGGAAGTCCTAGAACATTGTTTTATATACAGATTTTACTTCATGTACATAAAAGATCTACTTATTAAAAACACCAATAAAAATGGACAAATCTTTCTTTTTCTTCACCAACTTAGCTTCCTACTAGTATTGTAATGTGATCAGCTAAATTTATATCAAGTCATTAGTGGTCATGGCACTCGCTGGCGTGGTCATAGGCTGGTAATCTGGCATATGCAAAAAATGGGGCTATTAGCATACATTTGTGCTTTTTAAAAAAGTGCTCCCATCAAAATTTTAATCCTATTAATATATTTCAGTAATCATATCATACAGCACTGTCTACTTACAATTGCTCATTTTGCCCTTCTACCCAGTTAATTCTTCTCTTTTCAATTAAATCATCATGTGATTAATAACTGACCAGCTGAATCCTTCTAAGCATGATGTAGGAGCAGGAAGTCTCTTTTCCCTGCAAAAGTCACCAGTCACTGAAAAAGTCCCTGGCAGGGGAAGGAGGAAGAAGCTGGGTCAGGAATTGAAAAGGGGAATGATTCATGCATGGACAAGAGACTTCTTGTTTTTTATAAAGCAGAGAAAAGAGAAGAATTTTCTGAGTAGAAAGACTAAATGAGCAATTGTAAGTTCACAGTGCTACATAATATGAGGATTGCAATATGTATAGAGGACATAAACTTTGATTGAAGTGCTTCTTTAAATCAGGATCCAGCAATCCCAACTATGTTTCAGTCTAAGTTCACACAGGGCATATTTTGCTGCATTTTTGGTGCATTATTGAGGTCACATAGATGCACCAAAATGCATGCATTTCCTTCCTCCAGCAAAGTCTGTGAGATGTTGATTTTGTTGTCCACACTGTTCATCTTTCTTTGGCTGCATCTTGGCTACATTTTTGAAGATGCACCCAAGATGCAGCATGTCAATTCTTTCTGCATCTTTGCCAGCATTTTTGAGCCCTTTCAGTCAATAGATTTGACTTAAAAAACGCATTGGGCAAAACACGATAAAAACGTGTAAAAAATGTGCGCTTTTGCCGCGGTGCATTTTTGGTGCTTTTCCGAGGGACAAAAATGCTGCATCTTTGTGGTAAAAAAAAAGATGCTGCATGTGAACATACCCTAAAAGTGTAGCTCAATAGTAAGTTAGATTTGTTGATTTTATATATTTAATTGTACATTACAAAATAAGGGCAGGCTAGACAAAGACTTATAAAGTGATTAACTCAAGACCTATGGTGACTAATAAGTATGACCCGTGTTTAGAGAAAGATCACATGATATCTCTAAAGGTACAGTCACACTAAGCAATGCTCCAGCGATCCCACCAGCAACCTGACCTGGCAGGGATCGCTGGAGCATCCAGTGACCAGCCCCCAGCCAGCAGCGACACGTGGAAGCATGCTGCGCTTGGTAACTAAGGTAAATATCGGGTAACCAACCCGATATTTACCTTGGTTACCAGCGCACACCGCTTAGCGCTGGCTCCCTGCACACCTAGCCACAGTACACATCGGGTTAATTACCCGATGTGTACTCTGCTATGTGTGCAGGCAGCAGGGAGCCAGCTTCTGCGGACGCTGGTAACCACAGTAAACATCGGGTAACCAAGAAGCCCTTCCCTTGGTTATCCGATATTTACCTTCGTTACCAGCGTCCGCCGCTCTCACACTGCCAGTGCCGGCTCCCTGCTCCCTGCACACATAGCCACAGTACACATCGGGTTAATTACCCGGTGTGTACTCCGGCTACGTGTGCAGAGAGCAGGGAGCCAGCACTGACAGCGTGAGAGCGGCGCACACTGGTAACGAAGGTAAACATCGGGTAACCAAGGTAAGGGCTTCTTGGTTACTCAATGTTTACCGTGGTTACCAACATACGCAGAAGCCGGCTCCCTGCCCCCTGCACATTCAGTTGTTGCTCTCTCGCTGTCACACACAGCGATCTGTGCTTCACAGCGGGACAGCAACAACTAAAAAATGGCCCAGGACATTCAGCAACAACCAACGACCTCACAGCAGGGGCCAGGTTGTTGCTGGATGTCACACACAACGACATCGCTAGCAACAGCGCTGCTACGTCACAAAAGTCGTGCCTCAGCAGCGATGTTGCTAGCAATGTTGCTTAGTGTGACGTGGCCTTTAGTGTCATTAAGTGAATAAACGTTTTTCAGACAAAAAACAATGAAACCTGGACTGAACTGCAGATGAAGAAGGTTAAGTCTACCTTTACTGGATGAAGTCTGGATATTCTAAGGAATGCAATAAGGAGCCCCACCAGCTGAAATCGCAATAATGCATGTTTATTGTTTCATACTCTGTTGATATTCTATTGACGTCTCCATTGTATCTTTTCACTGTCTTGTATGTAGCAGTTGGTATATGTGTTAAAAAGTTTTACATCTTTTGATATCATGTATGTGTTTGTATGATTTATAAATTTTCACTAAGTAAACTGTATAATATTTAGACATTTTTTGTGTAAACTTTTGTATTCTCGCATCTTTTAATCTGTCATAAAAGAATAGTAGACTGGATCAATAATGGTTGTTTATGACAGATGTATACAAATTTATAGGCATACTGCTGCATATGTCTGAGTATATATGTGGTAAGCCTGCTAAACACTTGGCAATGCTGCTTCACAGAGACTAAAAGTGCCCAATAAGAAAAAGCAACCCTGCTGAAATTCAAATTGGTCAAATTCATGCATATTAAGCCCACTTTACACGTTGCAATTAGTTGTACAATCGCATTTGCGATGTGACACGCCCAGGTTGCATACGGGATCTTATGAGATTGCACGTAGGTCGTTCATTTGCTGTCACACGAGCGTTAGTAGTCTATGTTAAATTGATCAATTTTATGTGCGATCCTTTAGATCATGTGCTCTGTGACGTATGCATTGGGCACCTTTTTTTTTTTTTTTTTTTATTTATTGACTTGCCAAGCGTGTGTAATGTGTAGGGATGCGTTTTTACTATGTCATCTGCCATTCAGCTCTGCTACATGGCCGCTAACAGCAGACACAGACAGCCATGTAGCAGAGCTGAATGGCAGATGACAGCAGACACAGACAGAGCCGCACGGTCAGAATGAACTCGGGTGAACTTCACCCGACTTCATGGTCATGCTGCGGCTCTGTCTGTGCCGCGTCCTGATTAGCGGTCACCAGTGAAGGACTCACCGGTGACCGCTAATCCCCTGAGTAACTAATTTGAGCAGCCCTCTCTCATATACTCACCGATCCCCGATCTCCGGCGCTGCACGGCATTCACACTACTCCGGCGGCTTTTACTGTTTTGAAAAAGCCGGCCGCCCGGCTCAGCTGATCGCGCTACTCACCGCCGCTCCTCTCACCTCCACGCAGCAACTGAGGTGAGTAGCGCGATCAGCTGAGCTGTCACTGAGGTTACCCGCGGCCACCGCTGGATCCAGTGACAGCGGGTTACCTCACTGACAGCTCAGCCGATCGCGCGGCTGTCTTCATTAGCTGTGTGGAGGTGACCGGAGCGGCGGTGTCTGCTGCAGCTCCGGTCACCTCCATGCAGCAGCACTGGATGCGACGCTGGAGCATCCTGGATTACGCCGGACATGGAGGGCTTTTTGGGGCTGATTAAAGTGGTGAACCAGGGTATATGTTTGTGTTTTTTATTTCTAATAAAGGATTTTTTCGGGTGTGTGTGTTTATTTACTGTAATTTACAGATTAATCATGGAGGGTGTCTCATAGACACCTGACATGATTAATCTAGGATTTAGTGGCAGCTATGGGCTGCCAATAACTCCTTATTACCCCGATTTGCCAACGCACCAGGGTAAATCGGGAAGAGCCGGGTACAGTCCCAGAACTGTCGCATATAATGTATGCGGCAATTCTGGGCGGCTGTTGGCTGATATTGTTAGGCTGGGGGGCTCCCCATAACGTGGAGCTCCCCATCCTGAGAATACCAGCCTTCAGCTGTATGGCTTTATCTGGCTGGTTTTAAAATTGGGGGGGACCGCACGCTGTTTTTTTAATTATTTAATTATTTATTTCACTACACAGTATAGACACGCCCACCGGCTGCTGTGATTGGGTGCAGTGTGACACCTGTCACTCAGCGTGGGGGCGTGTCTCACTGTAACCAATCATAGGCGCCGGTGGGCGGGGAAAGCAGGGAATACGAGATTGTTTAATGGGCGGCCGGCTTTTTCAAAACAGTAAAAGCCGCCAGAGAAGTGTGAACGCCGTGCAGCGCCGGGGATCGGTGATCGGTGAGTATATGAGAGAGGGGGATAGACTGACTGACATGGACAGAGAGAGAGGGACAGAGATAGTGACCGACTGACAGAGATTAGTGAATGACAGACATTGTGAGGCTTTTCAGCTGCGCTCTGAAGCGGACCTTTGTAAAGCTGCGGTGCAGAGCGCACACCTGCGCACATAGCCTCAGACACCAAAATCGTATGAGGGATGTCACACGTTACAATTGACTAGGTTCGTGCAACAAAACGCTCAATTCTAGACAAAGATACGATGTGTTTGCGATCAACGGTTTTGCGTTCAATCCTGATCGCACGTAGATGTCACACGCAGATACCTCACAAATGATGCCGGATGTGCGTCACTTACAACTTGACCCCAACGACGGATTGTGAGATATATTGAAGCGTGTGTAGCGGGCTTTAGACCAGCGATAAAATGGAAATCAAATAAGCATTATCATGTTCTCTCCAGACTTCAGAGCATAGTAAACATAGGTGAAACACAATAAATAAATAAATATATAGATACTAGAAGGTGGCCCGATTCTACGCATCGGGTATTCTAGAATTTACATGTACAATGTACATGTTCTGGGTGTTGTCTGGGTGTGACGGGGGGTGAGAGCGGTGTTGTATGTGTGTTGCGTGTGTTGCGTTGTTTGTGGAGCGCTGTGTGTCTGTAGCGTTGTGTGTGTGTTGCGCGGTTTGTGTGTGTGTGGTGTGTTTTGGGGGGAGGTATGTTTTGTGCAATGTGTGTGTTGTGCGGTATGTGCGTATATTTGTGTGTGCCGCGGTGTTTGTGTGTTGGGTGTTGTGTGTGTGCAGCGTTGTCTGTGTGTGTGTGGGTGTCTGTGTAGGGCAGTTGTTTGTAGTTCCCAGTGTGTGTGTGTGTGGTGTGTGGTGTGTTGTGCAGTGCGCGCGCGTGTGTGTGTGTGTGTGTGTTGGGGGGAGGTGCGCACTCCCAAACGTGCTCCATCCCCCATGCAGCGCACTCCCCATCGTGCTCCATCCCCCATGCAGCGCACTCCCCATCGTGCTCCATCCCCTATGCTGCGCACCCCCCATCGTGCTCCATCCGCCATGCTGCGCACTCCCAAATGTGCTCCATCCGCCATACTCCGCACTCCCCATCGTGCTCCATCCCCGATGCTGCGCACCCCCCCATCATGCTCCATCCCCGATGCTGCGCACCCCCCCAACGTGCTCCATCCCCCATGCTGCACCAGCATCAGCCTCTCTGCCCCCAGCATCAGTTTCTCTGCCCCCAGCATCAGCCTCTCTCCTCCCAGCATCAGCCTCTCTCCTCCCAGCATCAGCCTCTCTCATCCTAGCATCAGCCTCTCTCCTCCCAGCATCAGCCTCTCCTCTCTGTCCCCAGCATCAGCCTCTCTCCTCCCAGCCTTCCCCAGCATCAGCCTCTCTCCTCCCAGCCTCCCTCCTCCCACCCTCCCCCAGCATCAGCCTCCCTCTCCCAGCCTCCCCCAGCATCAGCCTCCCCCAGCATCAGCCTCTCTTCTCTCAGCCTACCTCTCCCAGCCTCCCTCCTCCCAGCCTCCCTCAGCATCAGCCTCCCTCTCCCAGCTTCCCCAAGCATCAGCCTCCACCAGCATCAGCCTCTCTCCTTCCAGCCTCCCCCAGCATCAGCCTCCGCCAGCATCAGCCTCTCTCCTTCCAGCCTCCTCCAGCATCAGCCTCCCTCTCCCAGCCTTCCCCAGGATCAGCCTCTCTCCTCCCAGCCTCCGTCCTCCCAGCCTTCCCCAGCATCAGCTTTCCCCTCCCAGCCTCCCTCAGCATCAGCCTTCCCCAGCATCAGCCTCTCTCCTCCCAGCCTCAGCCTCTCTCCTTCCAGCCTCCTCCAGCATCAGCCTCTCTCCTTCCAGCCTCCCTCAGCATCAGCCTCCCCTTCCCAGCCTTCCCCAGGATCAGCCCCTCTCCTCCCAGCCTCCTTCCTCCCAGCCTCTCCCTCCCAGCCTCCCTCAGCATCAGCCTTCCGCTCCCATTCTCCCCCAGCATCAGCCTCCCCAAGCATCAGCCTCCACCAGCATCAGCCTCTCTCCTTCCAGCCTCCCCCAGCATCAGCCTCCCGTTCCCAGCCTTCCCCTGGATCAGCCTCTCTCCTCCCAGCCTCCTTCCTCCCAGCCTCCCCCTCCCAGCCTCCCTCAGCATCAGCCTTCCCCTCCCAGTCTCCCCCAGCATCAGCCTCCCCAAGCATCAGCCTCCACCAGCATCAGCCTCTCTCCTTCCAGCCTCCCCCAGCATCAGCCTCCCCAAGCATCAGCCTCCACCAGCATCAGCCTCCCTCGTCCCAGCCTCCCCCAGCATCAGCCTCCCCCTCCCAGCCTCCCCCAGAATCAGCCTCTCTCCTCCCAGCATTAGCCTCTCTCATCCCAGCATCAGCCTCTCTCCTCCCAGCATCAGCCTCTCCTCTCTGTCCCCAGCATCAGCCTCTCTCCTCCCAGCCTTCCCCAGCATCAGCCTCTCTCCTCCCAGCCTCCCCCAGCATCAGCCTCCCCCAGCATCAGCCTCTCTTCTTCCAGCCTCCCCCAGCATCAGCCTCTCTCCTTCCAGCCTCCCCCAGCATCAGCCTCCCTCTCCCAGCCTTCCCCAGCATCAGCCTCTCTCCTCCCAGCCTCCGTCCTCCCAGCCTTCCCCAGCATCAGCTTTCCCCTCCCAGCCTCCCTCAGCATCAGCCTTCCCCAGCATCAGCCTCTCTCCTCCCAGCCTCAGCCTCTCTCCTTTCAGCCTCCCCCAGCATCAGCCTCTCTCCTTCCAGCCTCCCTCAGCATCAGCCTTCCCTTCCCAGCCTTCCCCAGGATCAGCCTCAATCCTCCCAGCCTCCTTCCTCCCAGCCTCCCCCTCCCAGCCTCCTTCAGCATCAGCCTTCCCCTCCCAGTCTCCCCCAGCATTAGCCTTCCCCTCACAGCCTTCCCCATGATCAGCCTCTCTGCTCCCAGCCTCCTCCAGCACGCCGTGCTCCTCTGCCGACACTCACACACCCGATCGCATCCACTCACACACACCCGATCGCATCCACTCACACACACCCGATCGCATCCACTCACACACACCCGATCGCATCCACTCACACACACCCGATCGCATCCACTCACACACACCCGATCGCATCCACTCACACACACGCGATCGCATACACTCACACACACAGACACTGACGATATCGCACATACGCGCTCACACTCACAACATCCGGAGATACCACATGCCTCTGGCCATGTGATCCTCCGTCAGGTCCTGGAAGGTCACAACAGCACAGTATCGAGGCTGAGAAGCAAGCGATATCGCCGGATGCTGTGAGTGTGTGGATGCGATGTGAGGTGTGTGTGAGGTGTGTGTGAGGTGTGTGTGAGGTGTGTGTGAGGTGTGTGTGAGAGTGAGTGTGATCTGATGTGTGTGTATGTTTGTGTGTGTGCTGTTATGTGTGTGCGTGTGGATCTTCCGCCGCAGCAGGACCTTGATGCGCTTGTAACAATGCGAGCATGGTTACCAACGTATCCACACCACTCCCGTGCGAGCGGGGGCCGGGGTGGGGTGAGGGGGGAGTACAGTACTCACCTCCGTGACAGCCGTGTCAGTTCGGGGAATGCGCGGGGGGAGGGAGGGGGCGGGGCCAGAGCTAGCGTGCATTGCGTGAGGGGGGCGGGGCGTGGCCGAATTGCCAATGCCTGCAGGGTGCCGGGGCGAGAGGCCAATCTGTGGGGGGGCGGAGCCTGGGCGAGCGGCTAGCCAATCCGTGTGGGGGCGCAGCCTGGGCGAGCGGCCAATCCGTGTGGGGGGGCGGGGCCATGGCAAGCCCAGCGGCCAATCAGCTTTGTGTCACCGTAAGGACACAATTTTGGAGCATGACAGACAGACAGATAGACAGACAGACAGACAGACAGACAGAATAAGGCAATTATATATATATATATATATATATATATATATATATACATATACTAGCTGTACTACCCGGCTTCGCCCGGGTTAATAACTGCTATTAACAAAACATACACACATTCAGCTTAATATATTAGATAATATAATATATTCGGTAAAAATAGAAAATGCCTAAACTACCATTTTAAAGTTATTCATGCAAAATTAAAAAAAAAATAATAATTATAATAAAAAAAATCATTAATATATCCATCAGTGTGAAAGAGGAATAAACAAAATATAGCAGCATTCCAATTCTCAGATATTAAGTATAAAGACAATTTTATTACAAAATATATATAGATACTAGCTGTACTTCCCGGCTTCGCCCGGGTTAATAACTGCTGTTAACAAAATAGAATGTATTAACAAAAATGTATTCTGCACACAAAAAACACAAAACAAATAGATATAAATGTAATTATGATGTCTGTCTCCCCCTCTGTATATATCTCTCTGTCTTTCTCTCTATCTCTTTGTCTGTCTGTCTCTGACTGTCTCTGTCTCTTTCTCTGTCTGTCTCAATCTCTTTCCCTGTCTATCTCTGTCACTTTCCCTGTCTCTTTTTCCCTGTCTGTCTCTTTCCCTCTCTTTCCCTGTCTGTCTCTTTCCCACTCTTTCCCTGTCTGTCTCTTTCCCTTTGTCTCTTTCCCTGTGTCTGTCTATTTGTCTGTCTCTTTACCTGTCTTTGTCTGTCTCTTACCCTGTCTGTCTCTCTCCCTCTCTTTCCCTGTTTGTCTGTTTCCCTGTTTCTGTCTCTGTTTCTTTGTCTGTGTCTGTCTCTTTACCTGTCTGTGTCTGTCTCTTAACCTGTCTCTCTCTTTCACTCTCTTTCCCTCTCTTTCCATGTCTGTTTCTTTCCCTGTCAGTCTTTCTCTTTGTCTGTGTTTGTCTCTTTGTGTCTGTCTCTTACCCTGTCTATGTCTGTTTCTTACCCTGTCTGTGTCTGCCTCTTTCCCTGTCTGTGTCTGTCTCTTTCCCTGGCTGCATTGTGACATGCCAACAATCCATTTAAGGGCGTGGTTGCGCATTCTTCTGAAGTTCTGGCTGCACTGTGGCTCCCAGCTTCATTCGCTTTAATAGAGGCAGGTTTTTTGGTGAATAACTGTAAAGCGCGGGGTTAAAATTTCCCCTCAAAACATAGCCTATGACGCTCTCGGGGTCCAGAAGTATGAGAGTGCAAAATTTTGTGGCTGTAGCTGCGACGGTGCAGATGCCAATCCCGGACATACACACACACACGCACACACACATTCAGCTTTATATATTAGATATATATATATATATATATATATATATATACTAGCTGTACTACCCGGCTTCGCCCGGGTTAATAACTGCTGTTAACAAAATAGAATATATTAACAAAAATGTATTCTGCCCACAAAAAACACAAAACAAATAGATAGAAATTTAATTATTAAATTGTTGCCTATATTAAGCAATCAGAGCTCAGATTAATTAACTGTAGCAAAATAGAAGCTAAGCTGTGATTGGTTGCTATTGGCAGCCTGATAAATCTCCAGGCAACAGAAAGCCCTCCCCCTGACAGTATATGTTAGCTCACACATACACATATAGACAGGTCATGTGACTGACAGCCGCCGTATTTCCGATGTGGTACATTTGTTGTTCATGTAGTTTGGTTATTAATCAGATTTTTATTTATGAAAGATAATACCAGACTTGTGTGTGTTTAGGGTGATTATGTGGTGAGGGTGGTGTATGTGTGGTGAGATGTGTGGTGAGGTTGGTGTGTGTGTGGTGAGATGTGTGCTGAGGGTGGTATATGTGTTCAAGCACGTGGTAGTGTGTGGTGCATTTTGTGTGTGTGTTCATATCCCCGAGTGTGGTGAGTATCCCATGTCGGGGCCCCACCTTAGCAACTGTACGGTATATACTCTTTGGCGCCATCGCTCTCATTCTTTAAGTCCCCCCTAGTTCACATCAGGCAGCTGTCAATTTGCCCCCAACACTTTTCGTTTCACTTTTTCTCCATTATGTAGATAGGGGCAAAATTGATTGGTAAATTGGAACGCGCGGGGTTAAAATTTCGCCTCACAACATAGCACCCGGCGCTGCCCGGGATAGCAACTGTCTCTCTGTTTCTCTCCCATTCTCTGTCTCCCCCTCTGTATATATCTCTCTGTCTCTCTCTCTCTCTTTGTCTGTCTGTCTTTTTCCCTGTCTGTCTCTTTCTCCGTCTGTCGCAATCTCTTTCCCTGTCTATCTATCTCTTTCCCTATCTATCTATGTCTGTCACTTTCCCTGTCTGTCACTTTACCTGTCTGTCACTTACCCTCTCTTTCCCTATCAGTCTGTATCTTTGTCTGTGTCTATCTCTTTGTGTCTGTCTCTTACCTTGTCTATGTCTGTTTCTTACCCTGTCTGTGTCTGTCTCTTTCCCTGGCTGCATTGTGACACGCCAACATTCCATAAAAGGGCGTGGCTGTTCATTCTTCTGAAGTTCTGGCTGCACTGTGGCTCCGAGCTCCATTCGCTTTAATGGAGGCAGGTTTTTTGGCGAATAACTGTAAAGAGTGGGGTTAAAATTTCCCCTCAAAACATAGCCTATGACGCTCTCGGGGTCCAGAAGTGTGAGTGTGCAAAATTTTGTGGCTGTTGCTGCGACGGTGCGGATGCCAATCCCGGACATACACACACACATACATACACACACACACACACACACACACATACACACACACATTCAGCTTTATATATTATATATATATATATATATATATATATATATATATATATATATATATATATATGAACCCGGCTTTCACTTGTCTCGCCATGCAGTTCCTGTATCAACGATTTTCTGTTCATGGTTACTGAGCACTGGGCCCCTCCCAGCCTAAAAATTCAAGCCATCAGTTGCCCCAAGAGTGGCTTATCCATTATATACTCCAATTCTGGTGCTTTACCCAGCTCTTCCCATTTGCACTGATATGGGGGCAAAATAAATGGAATCAAGCCCTGGTATTAGTGTAGAAGGGTGTCCAGTTGTCACGGTTCAGGGTTTTCCTGAGCCTCGAACAGCATCCATCCCCTTCAGTGGTGTCTGCCAACTCTACTGTGCCACCGGTTCGTGCTGCTAGCCATTAGGTGTCCAGAGTCTCTGTGTGTCCTGTGGCTAAGTCCATGAATTGCTCTGTCACACGCAAGTTGGCTCCCGCTGACTCTCCTAGTTCTAAATGTGGAAATTGCGCTACTGCGCATGTGTGTGGCATCACCAGTGATGCGTAGGTCTGATTGGTCACCGCTATTTCCAGATAGCGTCAGATCTAGGGGCCGGGCTTAGCCTTTAAAGGACTCTGAATGATGCACATGGCTGCTCGAGTGTCATCTCTACTCTATTGAGTGCTCTTAGCGGAGCAGTAGTCTGGAAGCAGTAGGCAGGGTTAGATGTCAGAGATTGGACCATTAACTGACCGTATGGGTACCCTCAATAAGCTGTTTTTTCCTAGGGGCATGTCAGATGTGGTATTCGTACCTTCCTAGGATTAGTATCACCCCGCTTCTCCTTCACCATTCCTATCTTTCAGTAGCAGCTCAGAGGAGTTAACTGAGCTGTATCTTCTGTCCAGGAGTGCCCCATTCATGCACGGACAGTCTCCTGCAGGATCCTTTAGGTGGCTTTACACACTGCAACATCGCAAACGACATCACTGTAACGTCACCGGTTTTGTGACGTAATAGCGACCTCCCCAGCGACATTGCAGTGTGTGAAACACATCAGTGACCTGGCCCCTGCTGTGAAGTTGCTGATCGCTACAAATCGTTCAGGACCATTCTTTGGTCCTTTGTTTCCCGCTGTGCAGCATGATCGCTAGAAAATCTCAGTGTGTAAAGGGGACTTAAATGTGCAGGCAGCAGGAGCCTGCTTCTGCGGACACTGGTAACCACGGTAAACATCGGGTAACCAAGAAGCCCTGTCCTTGGTTACCCGATATTTACCTTCGTTACCAGCCTCCGCTGCTCTCACTGTCAGTGCCGGCTCCTGCTCCTTGCATGTGTAGCAGAGTAATTAACCTGATGTGTACTGTAGCTAGGAGAGCAGGGAGCCAGCGCTAAGCAGTGTGCGCTTCTCCCTGCTCTCTGCACATGTAGCTGCAGTACACATCGGGTAATTAACCCAATGTGTGCTGTAACTAGGAGAGCAGGGAGCCAGCGCTCAGTGTGCGCGGCTTCCTGCTTTCTGCATGTGTAGCTACAGCACACATCGGGTAATTAACCCGATGTGTGCTGTAACTAGGAGAGCAGGGAGCCAGCGCTAAGCAGTGTGCGCTGCTCCCTGCTCTCTGCACGTGTAGCTGCGTGCGCTGGTAACCAAGGTAAATATCGGGTTGGTTACCCGATATTTACCTTAGTTACCAAGCGCAGCATCGCTTCAGTGCGTCGCTGCTGGCTGGGGGCTGGCCACTGGTGACAGCTCACGCAACCCGTGTAGTGATGCTCCAGCGATCCCTGCCAGGTCAGGTTGCTGGTGGGATCGCTGGAGCGTCTGACTGTGTGACCTCTCACCAGCAACCTCCTAGCAACTTACCAGCGATCCCTATCAGGTTGTATCGTTGTTGGGATCGCTGGTAAGTTGTTTAGTGTGACGGTACCTTTTCTGTGCAGTTAACTCTAACCGTAGTCCCACGTAACACCAGTGCCCTGAACCCCCCCTGAAGACATCATGGTTATTTTGTGTATTTATATATGGGAAATGTTGTTTATTTGTGTGTGATCTCGGGTTCACTGTTTTCAGGCACCACTAGGTGTCACTGCTCCCAGGTCACTTTGCTTGGGGTTGGGATGGAGAACAGGGTTGAAGGAGTTAAAGGTTAAAATCTGCCCAGCAATAGTGAGTTGACAGTTGGGATTTAGACAGATAGGGACACAGTTGAGTAGAGAGAAGAAGCTGTACCTGATGGAGGTATAGTGAGAGAAGTCCAAAGTAATTCAGCCAAACCCTCAGGGTCTCCCCAGGAAACCTTTATCAAATGGACAAAGGAAACTCTTCAGTAGGCGGGTGCAGAAATGGGCACAGACCGGTCCTGAAGCTGTGGGCCTTGACTTAGTGGACTTTCCAGGTTGCAACTGACTCCAATAGGACCAGCCTAGGTATGAGGTAACAGACCTGGTCAAACAGGTCAGCAGAAAAACAGTGGTGAAGGAACTCCATCCGGCGGTGAAACAAATCCCTGTGGGAGGAGACGCAGCTAGAGCCATGTGGGACGCTATGAATTTACTAGCTGCCACTGTGGTGTTGCCGGGGAATCAGACAGTCATATAATAGCCAGAGAGATGTGCAGGGGGGAGCAGTGTGCAGGAAAATGTGACATGAACCAAACCGTAACATACCTGTAACATTCAGGCTATGTGCATGCAGTGGATGTGTTACACAAAAACTGTGCGAATTCTTCAGTAAACAGTTGTTAATCGTTATCCTGGACTTCATGTCTGAATTTGTCCTTAGGAGATGTTGTGGTGTCCCTGGTTGCACTGTGTAGGTGGCAGGAGTGCAGCACCGAAGAGAGACACAGCCTGGAAGCAGAGGTTCGCCTATGCCCACGACTATGGCCCCCTACCATCCCCACAACATTAGTAATGGAGAAGGGTCTATCAGACATCTGATTTCTAACCCAGTAAGTGAAAAGATAAAAACACACACAAAAAATAGTTCATTGTAAAAAACACTCCTCAACACTTTCCGTAGTTCACCATTTTATTGAAAAAAAATAATAAACTCGTGCAGGTCTGATGGAGTCCAAGGAATCTTACGTAGTCCAAAAAATCTGATGTTGTCCAGAAATGGAAACCTAAAAGACATACAAGGAGAGAAATAAAAACAAAAGACTGTCCATTGTTCACAGATTCATTAGAAAGCAAAGTTCCCTGGCAGGTTTGACGTAAGCCAGCAGTTGCCATTACATTCCTTGGTTAGGTATATCAAAGGCTATAGAGCCACAGAACGAGGCCTCAGAGTGAGAATCCATAGCCTTTGATCAGCACTCCCACCTTATGATGCAGTCCGCTACACTGATAAACGGGGATGTCAGCAATGTTATAGAGTTCAGTATGCGTTGGGAGTAACTTCGCTTAAAGGCTATGGATTCTTGCTCTCAGGCCTTGTTCTGTTTTAGGCTCCATAGCCTTTGATCTACATAACTGAGGAACATCATGGGAACCAATGTGTGACTCCCCTGGACTATCAGGTTGTCACATGGTACTGCACAAGCTGCCCTTCCATGCAGTATTCCGCCTCCCTCTTGGTTCTGGGAACCTATCTAATGGTGTTGCCTCCAACAGCAAATCAAGTCCTAGATACACACTGCACCACACCCACCAGGCAAACCAGTGGACGGCTTGAGTGGAATAGAGTCGCCCACCTGGGGGTCAGGGAGGGGAGGTGAATAGTGTAGTCTGTAGTCAGCTAGTGAGAAGCCCTTGAGCTGTGAGGAGCTCAGAGGAGGTCAGGAGCGGTGGCTCCTAGAGAAGCAGTCTACGTTGCAGACGGTGGTCTGGGTCTAGAGGAGTCGGACCCCCGGTCGCAGGGGATTGTGGCAAGGTGTCTGGATTTATCGAGGAGGACAGCCGGCAGCCTAGCACTGTGACCGGTCCAGGACCGAAGGCACAACGGGGTACACGGACCCTAGGTTGGGGAGTAGCTTCAGGCAACCCGACAATTCACCTGAGGAGAAAGGAGTAGAGATGAGCGAACCGGTCCCGGTTCGGCTCGAGGCCGGTTAGCCGAACGGGGGTCCCGTTCGAGTTCGGTTCGTCGAACGTTCGACGAACCGAACTAGAACCAATAGGCTATAATGGGAGGCAATCACAAACACATAAAAATGCATTATAAATGTACACAAACAGTTAATAAACATTGCCATAACACTTACCGGTCCTCGCGATCCCTTCTGCACTCTGTCTCCTGCCGCTATTCCATCCGATGATCGCTGAATCCTCCCGGTGACCTGCACTGCCAGCAGAGAAGCAGGACCTATCGTGACGTCAAAATAGCCATGTGACCAGTCACGTGGCTATTATCTCATTGGCTACAGACTGGTCACATGACTATGACACGTCATGTAGGACCTGCGAGTGCATCTCTCCGGTACACGGTGCACATATGTGTATCGCCGTGTACCGGCGACATGCTCTAGCACACGGTCGACTCCCCGTTCCGTTAGGGACCGGCTGACACAGCCGGTCATTAACGGAGATCACCGTTGCCATAGCAACGCAGTTAGCGGTGACGTCACCGCTAACCGCGGCTCCGGGAGCACCGTTGCTATGGTAACGCGTCTGTCAGCGTTACCGCTGTTACCGCTAGCAGCCAGCAGTGATCACTCACGGAGTGAAGGCTGCACGCTGCTTCCCGATTGTAGTGAGCATTGTAGTTAGGATGGAGGTTCCCCAGCCCCAAGTGATGCCCCTCACTACAATCGTCACTACTACTACACTAGAAAGAAAGAAGACAGAAGAGCAGGATCGTGGAGGGCTGACAGGGGTAATAAAGATGGAGTCTCTAATGTGTCTGTGTATTTATTTCTATTAAAGTATTTTTTCTCTGTGTGGTGTCTTTTTTTAACCCTTTATTGGAGATTCTTAATGGCCGGGTCAAACGTGCCTGACATTAAGAATCTCTGGCTTAATACTGGCTGGTAAAACAAAGCCAGTATTAACTCATGATTACCCAACAAGCCACCCGGCTCCAGGGCTGTTGGAAGAGTTGGATACAGCGCCAGATGATGGCGCTTCTATGAGAGCGCCATTTTCTGGGACGGCTGCGGACTGAAATCCGCAGCAGAGGCGCCCACAAACCTCGGGCTAACCTGTGCTGCGGATTCCAATCCCCAGCTGCCTAGTTGTACCCGGCTGGACACAAAAATAGGGCGAAGCCCACGTCATTTGTTTTTTAATTATTTCATGAAATAAGTGAAATAATTAAAAAAAACGGGCTTCCCTATATTTTTGGTTCCCAGCCGGGTACAAATAGGCAACTGGGGGTTGGAGGCAGCCCGTGGCTGCCAGCTGTACCTGGCTAGCATACAAAAATATGGCGAAGCCCACGTCATTTTTTTGGTGGGCAAAAAACTTCTGCATGCAGTCCTGGATGGAGTATGCTGAGCCTTGTAGTTCTGCAGCTGCTGTCTGCTCTTCTCCATACAGACAGACAGCAGCTGCAGAACTACAAGGCTCAGCATACTCCATCCAGGACTGTATGCAGAAGTTTTTTGCCCCCTGAAAAAATTATGTGGCTTCGCCATATTTTTGTATGCTAGCCAGGTACAGCAGGCAGGTACGGCTGCCCCCAACCCCCAGTTGCCTATTTGTACCCGGCTGGGAACCAAAAATAAAGGGAAGCCCTTTTTTTATTATTTCATGAATTTCATGAAATAATTAGAAAACAAATGACGTAGGCTTTGCCCCATTTTTGTGTCCAGCCAGGTACAACTAGGCAGCTGGGATTGGAATCCGCACCACCGGTTGGCCTGAGCTTTCTGGGCCCCACTGCTGCGAATTGCAGTCTGCAGCCACCTCAGAAAATGGCATTTTCATAGAAGCGCCATCTTCTGGCGCTGTATCCAACTCTTCCAGCACCTGCCTGCTATACCTGGCTAGCATACAAAAATATGGCGAAGCTCACGTCCTTTTTTTGTAGCTTTTTGGCAAAAAAAAAAAAAAATGCTTCCCTGGATTTTCCATTGCCAGTGAAGGTAACACCAAGCAGTGGGGGTTAGCAGCCAGTAGCTGCTTGGATTACCCTTAGCTAGCAATACAAAAAATGCAGTGGGAGCTAACATATATTTTTTTTAATTATTTATTTAAATAACTAAAAATAAAATGGGCTTCCCTGTATTTTGATTGCTGGACATCACAGTGCTGTAAAAATAAATCTTTAAAAAAATGACGTAGCGCTCCGCGGTATTTTTGATTCTCAGCGCAGATAAAGCAGACAGCTATGGGTTGCCACCCCCATCTGCCTGCCGTTACCTTGGTTGGCAATCAAAATACAGGGAAGCCCATTAATTTTTTCTATTTAAAAAATAGTTAAAAAAAAAAAATTACGTTGGGTCCCCCCATTTTTGATAGCCAGCTAGGGTAAAGCAGACGGCTGTAGCCTGAAAACCACAGCTGGCAGCTTTACCGTGGTTGGGGATCCAATGTGGAGGTCCCCTCAGGCTCTTTTTTATAATTATTTTATAAATATTAATAATTACACAATAAAAGTAGGGGACCCCCCAAATTGGATCACCAGCCAAGGTAAAGCGGACAGCTGTGGTCTGGTATTCTCAGGGTGGGAAGGTCCATAGTTATTGGGCCTTCACAGCCTAAAAATAGCAGGCCGCAGGCACCCCAGACGTGGCGCATCCACTAGATGCGCCAATCCTGGCGCTTCACCCCAGCTCATCCCGTGCCCTGGTGCAGTGGCAAACGGGGTAATAAATCGGGTTGATACTAGCTGTAAAGTCACCTGAGATCAAGCCCAGCAGTTTGTGATGTCATGGTGTCTATTAGATACCCAACATCATAAACTGTCAGTACTAACAAAAACAAAAAATCGACAAAAGAAATTTATTTGAAAAAACAGTCCCCAAAACATTTCCTCTTTCACCAATTTATTGTAAGAAAAAAAATAAAGGGGTCCCACGACGACTCTGGACCGTCTAGAATATGGGGGGGAGACACTCAGGGAACGTATCCCCCATTTTCTAGGAGTGCGGACCCTTCATGTGAGGAGTGTGGGTGCAATGAATCTGCACTCACTCTCCCCGGGTCCACAGCAGCAGAGTCCATGTCGTAATGGTTGCTACCAAAGCTGCAATGCCCTGCTCATGAGATAAGGGCATGCCTAATCAGGAGAACTACTGTAGAGGAAGCTCTGCTCACTGGTATATAGGTGCTCAGAGGTAATAATAGATAAAATTAGTGAGTAACCTCGGCACTCTATATCTCCCAGACTAAGTCAGTAAGTCACAACGGATAGTAATGCAAAATCACTCTTTATTGGTCCGTATTAAGAAAATTTTTTTTTCATAAGCATATATGTTTTTGTCCAAAACAAGTTACAAATGACGTTTCAGCCTGAGCCTTCGTCAGATTGGACTTATCTGCATGTAATCATGAAAAATGACAATAATCAGTATCACATAAGAGTGAGAGAACAATAACATAAACTCGAACAATGTAGAGGTACAATTGGGATGCAGCAAAAAAATTGCAACACAGCAAGAAATGAAACACATGATACAAATGTCATAATACAGTACAAGGACAATATAGTAATGACAAATATGGGGTCAGAGTAGACTTAGACAGCTCTGGTACGAAAGAGATGTCAATCATAAAGTAACATGTGCAGTAGGTGTAGAGCTACACTATGCATGGCAGAGCTAATGGGTAGACCGACCATAGAAAAAGTAGAGAAAAAGTGGAGAAAAAGTGGAGAATAAGTGGAACATAAGAGGAGAAAAAGTGGAGAAAAAGTGGAGAAAAAAGTGGAGAAAAAGTGGAGAAAAAGTGGAGAAAAAGTGGAGAAAAAGTGGAGATTAAGAGGAGAAAAAGTGGAGAAAAAAGTGGAGAAAAAGTGGAGAAAAAGTGGAGCATAAGTGGAGAAAAAGTGGAGAAAAAGTGGAGAAAAAGTGGAGCATAAGAGGAGAAAAAGTGGAGAAAAAAGTGGAGAAAAAGTGGAGAAAAAGTGGAGCATAAGAGGAGAAAAAGTGGAGAAAAAGTGGAGAAAAAGTGGAGCATAAGAGGAGAAAAAGTGGAGAAAAAGTGGAGAAAAAGTGGAGCATAAGAGGAGAAAAAGTGGAGATTAAGAGGAGAAAAAGTGGAGAAAAAGTGGAGCATAAGAGGAGAAAAAGTGGAGAAAAAGTGGAGAAAAAGTGGAGAAAAAGTGGAGCATAAGAGGAGAAAAAGTGGAGATTAAGAGGAGAAAAAGTGGAGAAAAAGTGGAGAAAAAGTGGAGCATAAGAGGAGAAAAAGTGGAGAAAAAAGTGGAGAAAAAGTGGAGAAAAAGTGGAGATTAAGAGGAGAAAAAGTGGAGCATAAGAGGAGAAAAAGTGGAGAAAAAAGTGGAGAAAAAGTGGAGAAAGTGGAGAAAAAAATGGAGAAAAAGTGGAGAAAAAGTGGAGAAAAAGTGGAGAATAAGAGGAGAAAAAGTGGAGAAAAAGTGGAGAAAAAGTGGAGAATAAGAGGAGAAAAAGTGGAGAATAAGTGGAGAAAAAAATGGAGAAAAAGTGGAGAAAAAGTGGAGAAAAAGTGGAGCATAAGAGGAGAAAAAGTGGAGAAAAAGTGGAGAAAAAGTGGAGAAAAAGTGGAGCATAAGAGGAGAAAAAGTGGAGAAAAAAGTGGAGAAAAAGTGGAGAAAAAGTGGAGCATAAGAGGAGAAAAAGTGGAGAAAAAGTGGAGAAAAAGTGGAGCATAAGAGGAGAAAAAGTGGAGAAAAAGTGGAGAAAAAGTGGAGCATAAGAGGAGAAAAAGTGGAGAAAAAGTGGAGAAAAAAGTGGAGAAAAAGTGGAGAAAAAGTGAAGAAAAAGTGGAGAAAAAGTGGAGATTAAGAGGAGAAAAAGTGGAGAAAAAGTGGAGAAAAAGTGGAGAAAAAGTGGAGAAAAAGTGGAGATTAAGAGGAGAAAAAGTGGAGAAAAAAGTGGAGAAAAAGTGGAGAAAAAGTGGAGCATAAGTGGAGAAAAAGTGGAGAAAAAGTGGAGAAAAAGTGGAGCATAAGAGGAGAAAAAGTGGAGAAAAAAGTGGAGAAAAAGTGGAGAAAAAGTAGAGCATAAGAGGAGAAAAAGTGGAGAAAAAGTGGAGAAAAAGTGGAGCATAAGAGGAGAAAAAGTGGAGAAAAAGTGGAGAAAAAGTGGAGCATAAGAGGAGAAAAAGTGGAGATTAAGAGGAGAAAAAGTGGAGAAAAAGTGGAGCATAAGAGGAGAAAAAGTGGAGAAAAAGTGGAGAAAAAGTGGAGAAAAAGTGGAGAAAAAGTGGAGCATAAGAGGAGAAAAAGTGGAGATTAAGAGGAGAAAAAGTGGAGAAAAAGTGGAGAAAAAGTGGAGAAAAAGTGGAGCATAAGAGGAGAAAAAGTGGAGAAAAAAGTGGAGAAAAAGTGGAGAAAAAGTGGAGAAAAAGTGGAGATTAAGAGGAGAAAAAGTGGAGCATAAGAGTAGAAAAAGTGGAGAAAAAAGTGGAGAAAAAGTGGAGAAAGTGGAGAAAAAAATGGAGAAAAAGTGGAGAAAAAGTGGAGAAAAAGTGGAGAATAAGAGGAGAAAAAGTGGAGAAAAAGTGGAGAAAAAGTGGAGAATAAGAGGAGAAAAAGTGGAGAATAAGTGGAGAAAAAAATGGAGAAAAAGTGGAGAAAAAGTGGAGAGAAAGTGGAGAAAAAAATGGAGAAAAAGTGGAACACCCTTTGGTACCTTTCATGTGGCACTAAGGGGTACTTAGCTTTGTATTTAGCCAAAAAAATGAAAAAAAAATGACATAGGGTTCCCCCTAGTTTTGTAGCCAGCTAGGGTAAAGCAGACGGCTGCAGCCTGCAGACCACAGCTGGCAACCTCACCTTGGCTGGTAATCCAAAACTGAGGGCACCCCACGCTGTTATTTTAAATTAAATAAATAATTGAAAAAAAAAACACGTAGGGGTCCCCCAAAATTGGATCACCAGCCAAGGTAAAGCAGACAGCTGGGGCCTGATATTCTCAGACTAGGGAGGTCCATGGTTATTGGAATCTCCCCAGCCTAAAAATAGCAGGCCGCAGCCGCCCCAGAAGTGGCGCATCCATTAGATGCGCCAATCCTGGTGCTTCGCCCCAGCTCATCCCGCGCCCTGGTGCGGTGGCAAACGGGGTAATATTTGGGGTTAATACCAGATGTGTAATGTCACCTGGCATCAAGCCCTGGGGTTGGTGAGGTCAGGCGGCTATCAGATACCCGACATCACCAACCCAGTCAGTAATAAAAAAAAAATACACGACAAACACATTTTTATTTGAAAAAACACTCCCCAAAACATTCCCTCTTTAACCAATTTATTAGATTGAAAAACAAATCCAGGTCTGGTGTAATCCAAGGGGTTGCCATGACGATGCACACTGTCCCAGTCAATGAAGAGCAGGATGTTCCCCATTGGCTGGGAGAGCAGTGCAGTGACCTGAGCTAACATCAATGGGTCAGCCCAGGTCACTGCAGGGGGGTGACAAGTGCTGCTGTCAGTGAGGTACATTACCTGCGCTGATCTCCAGCACACTGACAGCCCCTGTCACTGAGCTCAATGACCGCCCGGCGCCTTCACACCAAGTATCGCGAGAGGCCCGTGACGTCACCGCTAGTCAGTCTCGGGTCGGAAGCGATAGGTGATGTGACAAGCGGCGGCCATGGAGGACAGTGACAGCGCTGAGGTCGGGATGGCGGGACTTCATCACCGCAGGTAAGCCGAGCGAGCGAGCGAGCGAGCGGGGCGGGCGGGCGTGCGGGCGGGCGGGGGCGGGGGGGGGGGGGATGTGGATGTGTGTGTGTGTGTTTGTGTATGTATGTGTACATGCCGCGGGCAGGAGGGGGTGGAGCGAGCTGAGCGGGAAAGTGTGGGCTTCCTGCACGTAACTAAGATAAACATCGGGTTACTAACCAAAGCGCTTTGCTTGGATACCCGATGTTTATCTTGGTTACCAGCTTGTGGCAGGCTGCCAGCGATGGCTCCTGCTCACTGTAGCTGTAAAAAGCCCTGATTTTTGCTGCTAGAACCGTTCTCGAACGTATCTAGAACTATCGAGCTTTTAGCAAAAAGCTCGAGTTCTAGTTCGATCTCGAACAGCCCCCAAAATCACTCGAGCCGCGAACTGGAGAACCACGAACCACGAACCGCGCTCAACTCTAGAAAGGAGCCTTTATGATCTGTTCCCACCCTCTCCAGAATCGGGGCATTAGCGCAACGAGGGAGATAGGACTTTCCAATCCAAAACGGTCCAGAAAATCCCAAGCGTGAGCCCTGAGAGCAAGCTCCCACACTTAAGGCCCTGTCACACACAGAGATAAATCTGCGGCAGATCTGTGGTTGCAGTGAAATTGTTGACAATCAGTGCCAGGTTTGTGGCTGTGTACAAATGGAACAATATGTCCATCATTTCACTGCAACCACAGATCTGCCAAAGATTTATCTCTGTGTGTGACGGGGCCTTTAGCCATAGTGGGGAGCGGGCCCTGGCAAGTTCCATACTACTGGGCCACCACGTTGAAGTTAAACTTAGTGCCAGGAGGCAGGTCACAGATCACCAGGCAACACTATAGGGGACAGGACCCGGACGAGCTCCCTTCAGCGGCAGCGGTACCCAGAGAATTGGTTACCCGGTTGTCAGCGTTTGCTTATGAACTGAGTGAGTACAAGAGTGACCCCTGCACCCCACGGCACCCCACACCGAGTCCTGGGGCATCCTCCTACCCGTGGAGGGCTACGACACCTTGCTGCCCCACTCCATCACCCCGGGTATTCCCAAC
Organism: Anomaloglossus baeobatrachus; assembly: GCF_048569485.1. Lineage (NCBI taxonomy): Eukaryota > Metazoa > Chordata > Amphibia > Anura > Aromobatidae > Anomaloglossus > Anomaloglossus baeobatrachus. Next base: position 293,219,046 of record NC_134359.1, read on the forward strand.
GGCAGCGGCGGTACTCTCCGAATTACTGTACACCACGGGTGGCATCACGAACTATACATCAATTCCCCTGTAAATACCCCCTTTCATTTGATTTGCCGCATGACCCTCGGGTCCGGAGACCCTCGAACCACAGCGAACCCGGATCCGGGCAGCTCGGCTGCTTCCACAGGGGCGGCACAAATCAACTACCTCAGACCTGGCCACTTTGCTTTCTAATTAATTTGTGATCGAGGGATAGTTTCTTGCTTTTATTTCACTCTTTTTATGTCTTTCAGGTTTCTTTCCCTGGACTACATCGGATTCCCTGGACTACATGGGACCTGAGTGTTTTTTTCATACATAAATTTATTAAGATAAATTTCAAATATTTTCTTCAGAAAAGATAATACAAAAACCTAGAAGATAGAAATGTGTAAATAATTACATCAGGACCCAAAAGACTTGAATACTGGGATATAATCATAATCATCTTTTTTCTCATGGGTAATTATTAATCGATGATCATCAGTCCCCGATTGTCCCAGCACAATATAAATATCTCCTACACAGCTCTGTATTTTTCATCTAAAGAATTTTAAATCAGGACAATCCCTACTTTACTGTACCGGTAAATATACCAGACATTGAAATCTTTATTCTAAATTATCTGTATGCACTCGGGGGCAAAGGCTTTGAGACAGAAGCAAATTTTGGTTTTTACAGTTTGCGGCTTTGTTGGTTTATTCACCTTTTAGTCACATTCATCTATGGTTTTCAACATTTCATACATTTTTACAATTTCATTGACAAATGCATCCATTTTATGCAAATACTTAATATTTACAATGGTCACCCTTATTTTATATAACTCAAGCCCTTTACTCTGGAATTCTGGATATATTAATTTTCATAGCAAGGGATAATTTTTGGACTTTTTTTGCAATTTAGCTGAACACTTTTTATGAAAATGTATAATTAATGGAAGAGCCACTATAAATTCCGAAGCAGTAAATTATGTGAAAACCAACATTTATTTCAGTCTCAAAACTTTTGGCCATGACAGTATAATCTATTATATTACATTGATTGATAACTGGTTTCTTGCTTAAATACATCCATTCCTTAGATTAATCTTAAGATTTAGATATTAGAATGTTGTGGACACTTTATTGATTTGTGGGTTCATTTTATGTTTTTTTTTTATTTTTTATATTATTTGTATTTATGAAAAATATGTTTCAAAGGGTTCTTCCATAAGCCATTATCTTTTGTATTTTACTGTCCACGTAGCCATTTGAGGGCCTGTCTTTTGCAGGGTGAATTATAGTTTTGAATTGCACCATCCATTTTACCATAAAATGTGCTGAAGAACGGAAAAGAAAATTTAAACTGGGAGAGGTCAATGAATAAAATGCACAGTATTTTTTGTTTTGTTTTGTTGTTACAGCGTTCATTGTATGGTAAAATACTATTTCAGTAGTGAAAAGAAATCAACGAGCTTTTTTTAAAAAAATAAAAAATTAATTTATGTCACCATTTTCCCTGACCAGTACTGTTTTCCATGTTAGGATATCCATTGTAATTTTTTGTAATTTTTTAATTTTTGTAATTTTTAAATAATGTAATTTTTTTACTTTCATCTAAAGCAATATTGATATGGATTGTTATTCAAATGTTTTTTTTTTAATATGTTTTTTTGGAGAATTGTGATTTATTTACCGATTGTACATCCCACTGACCAGCCACCCGCCTTTGTTTCAAAATGTGGGGGCGGTCTTGAATTCAGTCGTTACTTAGACAAGTATATATATGGAGAGGAGACTCTGATGTACCAGTAAGGTTAATTTTTCTGTAATAATTGTCCTGAAGAAGGAGGCTGTGTCCTCCGAAACGCGTAGACCTGATTAAATAAAAGAGAAATTAGTCAACTTCTTGATGTTTGATGTCAGCGCGACATATCCTGGTTTCTTTCTTCTACATCTTTAATTTTCCATGGACAGAGGTAGTCAGGGCTTGCTTTTTGTGTGGAGAGCTGACAAGTTCTTTGATATCATTTTTGAAAATACATGAATAGATCGCTTTTTTGTATTTTGTTAAGGAGGTCAGGAGATCAAAAACCCCATAATTCAGAAGTTTTCTGGTTTATTTGTTATTTTTTATTTTTTTGGGCATTTGCCGTGTGGTTTAAGTAACCTAATATTTTTATAAACTGGACTTTTTCGGATGGGGATTTAATTTTTCACATTTGTTTGATTGTTTAATAGGGTAAAAAGGTGATTCAAATTTGTCCTATATTTCTTATAAACTTTTTAATTTTTTTTAACTTTCTTTAGTTTCTTTGGGGGGACTGGAACCTGCAATCCTACAAAGTCTCGTTCTATATGCTGCAATATCACAGAATTGCAGTCTGTATTGAAATTTCGTTCAGTCTGTGGTCAGTTTGAATGTTGTTTTAAGATGACAGGGCTGCCATGGTAACTCTATATTTCTTTACAATCAAGGATGAGAACCAAAAGGAGCCGGTGCAATGATTGACAGTAGCATCTAAATGGTTAATAGCAGTATTAGCATCTAAAAGGTTAATAGCATCGGCTGGAGATCAGCTCCAGCTGTTGCTATTAGAGAAATGCCAATATGTAATATATACCGTGTGGACGGATCAAAGTTTTTGAGTTTCCGCCAGAATTGCAAACCATAGCTCCGGATGGACATTATGTCAATTTAAAGAATTACCCCCTTTACACATATTGATGTGTGAAGATGTTACATTTTTAAATTGACATATTTAATATCAGTTTGTTTTTTTGTTTGAGGCATTAAAGTGTTTTTGCCTAGTATAATCAGAAATCATAACATTTTAAAAAATATAATTGAAACTAAGAAATTGTTTTTTAATTTTATAATAATATATTGCATTTTTTCTGACAAATACTTAGATGTTAAGGAGGCTTTACACACTGCGACACCGCTAATGCGAAGTCGTTGGGGTCACAGAGGTTGTGACGCACATCCGGCCGCATTAGCGATGCCGTTGCGTGTGACACCTATGAGCGATTTTGCATCGTCGCAAAAACGTGCAAAATCACTCATCGGTGACATGGGGGTCCATTCTCAATTATCGTTACTGCAGCAGTAACGAAGTTGTTCCTCGTTCCTGCGGCAGCACACATCGCTCTGTGTGACACCGCAGGAACGAGGAACCTCTCCTTACCTGCGTCCTGGCCACAATGCGGAGGGAAGGAGGTGGGTGGGATGTTCGTCCCGCTCATCTCCGCCCCTCCGCTTTGATTGGGCGGCGGTTCAGTGACGCTACTGTGACGTCGCTGTGACGCTGAACGAACCGCCCCCTTAGAAAGGAGGCGGTTCGCCGGTCACAGCGACGTCGCTAGGCAGGTAAGTAGTGTGACGGGTCCGGGCGATGTTGTGCGACACGGGCAGCGATTTGCCCATGTTGCACAACAGATGGGGGCGGGAACGCACGCTAACGATATCGGTACCGATATCGCAGCGTGTAAAGCGGCCTTTAGTGGATAAAAATTTGTGTTAAAGAGTTTCTCCAAGACATCAAAATTGATGGACTATATTACGGGTAGGCGATCAATTTTCGATAGATGTGAGTATGATAAATAACATCAACTTCAAAGTCTGGGACAAAATCTGTATTGATGAATGCAGCCTTAGATTGCAGATTTTGCTCTGGGCATAAAGACTTAAGGCCCAGTCACACACAATGACTTACCAGCGATCCCGACAATGATACGACCTGATAAGTATCGCTGGTAAGTTGCTGGCAGGTCGCTGGTGAGATGTCACACAGTCAGACGTTACCAATGACGCAGTAATGATGAGCGACCTGTATAACGATCTCTGTGGCGGTGGGACCCTGTTAGGAGGTCATTAGTAGGTGTCAAACACAGCGTTGCATTCTACCCAGCAGGACATCGCCTTTGAAGAAAATGGTCCTGACCATTTGGCAACAACTAGTGATCTCACAGCAGCGGCCTGATCGCTGTTAGGTGTCACACATAAGACTGGCGAGATCGTTGCTACGTCACAGAAACTGTGACTCACCAACAATCTCGTTAGCGATCTTGTTGTGTGTGACGGGGCCTTTAGACCATCCCTGGGGTTACATGAGACACATGGCTCTTTCTGTCTTATTGTTTAATGTGTTCTAAAACAATTTTGTTTTTATTTTTTTTTTACTTATTTAAGACAATGATGACAGAATCACAGTTTTATGACAAACAGGAACATATTTTAGACAGATTTCCCTGGCAAACAGTGACCCATGTAGTTAAGAAAATTAATAACCTGGTGTCACTAGTGTCGTGCACTGTCCTGCGTAGCACTCAATTGGTGTCATGGCAGTGTCAGACTCTGTTCACACTGCAGAGTCTGAAAAACTGCCTGGGATTCTTTAGTTGCTCAGTCTGTTATAGTCGTCAGCTGGTTCTGACTTCACTGCTCTCTGGTACAGCAGGAGTTAATTTGTGCTGGCCTGTGATCAGCTGCTGCGAGCTCAGTCTGCTAATTACCATTTTCACCCTTTGTAAAGTTCTGGATTCTGGGGCTGAGTGACAGATATAGCTTATTGCTTAATGGTTAACGTTGGTATCCAGTTGTATGGTGATCTTCAAGTTGCGGTTCTGGGTTGTGTGTAAGTTCTTCAGTTGTGTATTTATTTTCTACCTTTTTGCGTTGCTCCCCAGTGCACATACTGTCCCTCCTTTGTGTTTGAGTGCTAAGTGCACAAGTTTTGTTTAACCTTGTCTGTGCCTATTTATGGGGTTTTGGTGACTGGGTTTCTGGCCTGCTCCCTGGGTGGAGAAGTAGTATCAGGGCTTGGACAGGAGACAGGGCCACGTTGGAGGCTCGAACCTGGCTACCATCAAGTCTACCTTTGAGCTAAGGAACAACACAGGGGCCCCAGTCTTAGGGTCAGCCTAGGAGCCCGTGTTCCATCCGTACACCACTGGGACAACTAGATGATTTAATTATTAGTACATCACTTGCAATGCGTTGGATTTTCCATTCTGACTTTTCTGTTTTGCTCCAAAGTTTATTGATATAAGAAACATTTGATGTTATAATACATTTTGTGTTTTTAATTTACTAAGGAAATGCCGATGCAGAATGAAACTGCTTTTAGACATTTTTACATTTTACCATTTTCTGGAGAGACGAGGGATATACCGCTCATTTCTACTTTCTTCTTCTTGATATATCTGGTTGGAGTTCTCATCAATTCTTCCATCATCACAGTCATATGTCTGGAAGTTCAGTTACATAAACCAATGTATCTCTTTATCTGTAATTTATCCATTGTAGATATATTTTATACATCGGTCACGGTTCCTAGGTTAATGCACATGTTATTGACCAGAAATCACATTGTTTCCTTCTCCCAATGTTATACTCAGTACTTTTTTGTATTATTTGCGACGATGGCAGAGGACAGTCTTCTATTCTTCATGGCTTATGACCGATATGTCGCTATCTGCCTTCCCTTACATTATCATCGGATCTTAAATCAGAGAAATTGTACCCTGATAACTATTGGGATTTGGGGAGCCGGATTTTTAAATGCTTTAATTCTTGTATCTTCAGCTTTCTACATGACCTCCTGCCACTCCAATGTCATCCATCAGTTCTTCTGTGGTACTAAGGCACTAACAAAGACCACCTGCAGTGGCACACAAATGTTTTTTGTTATACTAGGCATTGAAATGTTGATCTTTGTGTTTAGTCCTTTTATGTGCACTTTTATCTCCTATATTAAAATTTTTTCCATAATTTTCAATATGACATCAAAAGAAAGTCAAAGAAAAGCCTTCTCCACCTGCGCGTCTCACATCACAGTTGTTTCTCTTTATTATGGGACATGGTTAATAGGGTATCTGATCCCATCTAACAATGATGTTCTGGATATAGTCTTCAATATAATACATACAAGTATCACCCCCGTGATAAACCCGATTATATACAGTCTACAGAATTCTAATGTACAATCTGCGTTGCTGGGTTTAACGAAGCAAACCTGTTTTCGAAAGAACTGAGAAAAAAGCAAAAGCAAAGGACCCTATTTTCTGGTTTGTAAGACGTACTTTTTTCGCCTAAATCTAGGGGGAAAATGGGGGTGCGTCTTACAAACTGCATATGGCTTACTGGGGCAGCAGTGGTGGTGCAGGGTTGGCAATACGGAGGGTTTCAAGAGGGTGTCACTGCAGTGGAGCAGTTCAAGAGGGTCAGTGTGTGACAGGAGAGAGTCGGCAATATGGAGGGCTCGTGGGGTGTAAAAGCGGCAGGTGCCATTGATTTGCCAGTGGGCTCAGGGGTCAGTGTGCGGCAGTGGGGGGGTCAGTGATACTGCAGGCTCATGGGGTGTCGTGGCAGCGGGTCGGCATTCATCTGCAGGCTGCTTTGAATCCAAGATTATGCGGTAACAAATTCTCGAATATACTCTACAACTACAGGAATAACTGTATGCACCGCAATCAAAACCACAAACAATCTTCCTCTGTCCAATGTCTGTGCTCTTTTGCCCATATTCATTTTTTCCTTTTTCTTATCCCATCTCAGGTATGGCTTTTTCTTTGCCACTCTGCCCTGAAGTCCGGCATCCCGGAGTTGCCTCTTCACTGTGGACATTGACACTGGCATTTTGCGGGTACTATTTAATGAAGCTGCCAGTTGAGGACTTGTGAGGTGACGATTTCTCACACTAGAGACTATAATGCACTGGTCTTGTTGCTGAGTTGTGCAGCGGGGCCTACGACTTCTCTTTCTACTCTGGTTAGAGCCTGTTTGTGCTCTCCTCTGAAGGGAGTAGTACACACCGTTGTAGGAAATCTTCAGTTTCTTGTCAATTTCTCTCATGGAATATCCTTCATTTCTAAGAACAAGAACAGACTGTCGAGTTTCACATGAAAGGTCTCTTTTTCTGGCCACTTTGTGAGTTTAATGGAACCAACAAATGTAATGCTCCAGATTCTCAACTAGCTCAAAGGAAGGACAGTTTTATAGCTTCTCTAATCAGCAAAACTGTTTTCAGCTGTGCTAACATACTTGCACAAAGGTTTTCAATGGATTTCTAAACATCCATTAGTCTTCTAACACAGTTAACAAACACATGGACCATTAGAACACTGGAGTGGTGGTTGTTGGAAATGGGCACCTATGTAGATATTGCATTCAAAACCAGACGTTTGCAGCTAGAATAGTCATTTACCACATAACAATGTATAGAGGGGATTTCTGTTTAATTTAATGTTAGCTTCAGTGAAAAAAGTGCTTTTCCTTCAAAAATAAGGAAATATCTAAGTGACCCTAACCTTTTGAATTTTGTAATAAAATTGTTTATATACTTAATATCTGAGAATTGGAATGCTGCTATATTTTGTTTATTCCTCTTTCACACTGTTGGATATATGAAAGAATTTTTGTCAATGTTAATTTTATATGAATAGCTTTAAAATGGTAGTTGGGGCATTTTCTATGTTAACCGAATATATTCAATGTAAATCAGATTTGTCATCCGAATATGAATTTAAGACAATCGTCTGAAATTGAATTTTCTGGATACTCGCTCTTCTCAACTTAAGACCTTTGCTGATCAGTATTTAGTCAATGATCAAAGGAGACCAGATTGAACTACATGAGAGAGGTTAAGTCTACCTTTGTTGGATGAAATGTGGGAATGGCGAGGAATACAACTAGGGCTTTCAGGTTAAACCATGGGGGCTGAGTATTTGCATATTTATTATTTAGTGTCTTGTTGATATACATTTTGTATCTCCTTTAGGAATCCTTTCATTGTCATGCTTTTTGCGGTTCTTATCTTTCAATAATTCTTATCTTTTAATATCTTGTGTTGGTAGTTTTTCTTTTTTTTTGCTTTAAGGCCTCATTACACGCAACAACATATCTAACGATAAGTCATCAGGGTCACGGATTTCGTGACGCACATCCGGCGTCGTTAGCAACATCGTTGCGTGTAACAGCTCTGAGCGAGTGTTAACGATCAAAAATACTCACCTAATCGTTGATCGTTGACACGTCGTTCATTTTCAAAATCTCGTTGGTCGTTGTGGACGTAGGTTGTTCGTCATTCCTGAGGCAGCACACATCACTACGTGTGACACCCCGGGATCGCCGAACAACAGCTTACCTGCGTCCTCCGGCAATGAGGTGGGCGTGTCGATAATGCGGCTTCTCTCCGCCCCTCCGCTTCTATTGGTCGGCCGCTGTGTGATGTCACTGTGACGGCGACCGAACCTCCCCCTTAAGAGGTTGTTCGCCACCCACAACGACGTCGCTAGGAAGGTAAGTATGTGTGACGGATGTTAGCGATATTGTGCGCCACGGGCAGAGATTTGCCTGTGATGCACAAACGACAATGTCGATGTCAACTTATCTATTCAGCATTTTTGAATCTATTATAAAACAATAGTTGACGATATTTTTTAATTAAACTATTAATAAATGGCCCTTTATGGCAGCTGCATACAATTGTATAAACATGCTATTGCATATATATAAATTTGTAGAGAAGAATTTAGTCCTTCTTATTTTTGACAGGGAAAATGCTTTGGTGGCTCAGTATAGCATTTTTTTCCTTTTTAGGAAAGATCATACTATATGCAAAACTAAAAAAGTCAGAGAGATAGGGGAGATACTGTTACGGAGGGGATGATTGGATATAAATAATATGATGCCAATCGTCGCCCGAAGTGGACTGGTGGATGGATACAGCAACTAAGGAAAACCCAAATGTGAACAAAGGATATGTTTAAAAGCACACCCCAACGTATAGCGTGTCCTTGTTAGCTTCCCAGGTACACAGGTATTGGTCATGTGGGAGGGGACATTTCAAACCGAGAGGTAAACCAGTTAGCGTCACTGGGAAACCGAGGACTGGTACGCACACACACACACACACGTCTGCCACTGTCACTAAAGACTACCAGTCACGTGCGTAGGGGCACGTCAGACCATGTGGGCCACCCAGCTTGCATTACCAGATGCCCGAGGACTGATAGAACATAGATTGAATCTCACCATGCCAAGACACAGGTGTACCGAGATGCGAATACCTGGTACCGGCGCCTAGCCCTGATACACCCACACACACATGAGTCTGCCACAAGCTCTGCAGACTACCGGTCACGTGCATAGGGAGCACCTCAGACCGAGTGGGATACCGAGTTAGCATCACTGGGCACCCAAGGATTGGTAGGACAGGAGCTGACCCTAACCGCGCCGCGTTACCAGAGAATTGTGGCGTCCGGCACCGACACTCTAGCCCTGCCTACCACTGTCCTAATCACACACACTCCTGCCACTGACTCTGCAGGATAAAAGGCACTGGAACCCACACACATGCAGCACAGTCTGCTGACTGAGCTGCCGTCATAGAGAATGACGCTCGTGCGCTGATGGGCATGGCTATGAGCCTTTTATAGTCTCCTCCCTGCCTCAGGTCCATGGCGTGATGTAATGGTGCCGGTTGCAGCCATCCTGCGAACGCCACGTCACCGCTGAAGTCATGCGCATATACGATAGCGGTAATTCCGCACTTAGTGCCTGGAAAGGCTGCATGCGTGGTAGCGCTAAATGAGCACTTAAACTCAGACCGGTGAATGACTCTAACCACCTGGTGCCTCTCAGCCAGATGCCTCGAGCGACAAACAGGTGGCACTACAGAGTCAACCGATCCCGGTATGAAAATTGGTGGGAACCGCAAGTCCTTTTTTTAATTATTTATTAATTTAAATAATAATAATAATAATAATAATAATAAAAAAGCCGCATGCGGTTCTTCTTTTCTAGAGTGTATGAGCTCCTTGCAGGAAAATGTCATTTCAACATGCCCCTATCACATGATAGCCTATCACATGATAGGGGCATGTTCAAAATGCCGTCCAACGTTTCCAGGCAGAATAAACATTATTTTCTAAGTCCACGGGGGCATGGAGCTGTTTATAACAGAAGCAGGGGTCTGGAGGTGAGACCCACAGATCGGGGGTCGAAGGGGTGGCAAAGTCTTCCTACATGGTTATGGTGGACAACAGGAAATATCACCACGCCCACTAACCTGGAAGGAGACCATACATTCTAGGCTCATGGTAGATGCTAGAGTGTATGGAATTTTTTAGTTACACTGCTTTCCCCACCCAGCGGCTGTACTGGCATATGGATGCAGTCAGCTGACACGCTGCAACTCAAGGTAGGGGAGTGTCTGACTATGCGTCTGACTGTAAGCAACGACCCAGGCAGTGAATACCAGGCCTGGGAGCAGTGTACAGCCATTCTGGAACCTTGGTAAGTCCATCGCACACGCTCACTTTCCTCTATCCCTTCTACCACCATTTTTAATCTCCGGATTCTGCTCCCTATAGACACATATGGGGGCGGATTCTGAACTGGATCCAGATTTTTTTTTAAAAGAGAGCGAGTCTGGGGGTTAAAAAATATACACACATTTGGAATTGCAGTATTCAGAAATTCCCGATCTATCAAAATATAAAATCAATTAATCTGATTGGTAAATGGTGTAGCGGCAAAAAAATTCGCCAAAACTATGTTTTTGGGTCGCCGCAAGTTTTGCACAAAATGCAATAACAGGCGATCAAAACGTAGCATCTGCATAAAAATGATACCATTAAAAATGTCAGCTCGAGATAAAATAATAAGCCATGACTGAGCCGTAGATCCCGAAAAATGAGAATGCTACTGAAAGCGGAAATTGGAGCAAAAAGTGCACCTTTTTTGGAACAAACTTCTGAATTTTTTTAACTCCTTAAATAAAAGTAAACCCATACATTTTTGGTGTCTATGAACTCGTACCGACCTGAGGCATCACACCGCCACATCAGTTTTACTATATAGTCAACAGGGTGAATAAAATATCCAAAAACAATCGTGCAATCACACTCTTTTTTTGCAATTTTTCCACACTTGGAATTTTTTTGCTATTTTCCAGTACACTATATGGTATAGTAAAAGTTATGGTTTCATTTAAAAGTACAACTCATCCTGAAAAAAACAAGCCTTCACATGGCAGGATAGATGGAAAAATAAAAAGCTGTTGTTAAGTACAATTCACAAGGATGATTGGAACTGATATTTATAGAAGAAAAGGTGAGAAAAACGTCAGGTCAAAGGTCGAGTAAATGGATTACGGAGACTTGGAATGCATTTTTAAGTGCAGTTCTATTCTGACTACCCGTAGCAGTCGTTAAGGCTGCTTTACACGGTACGACCGATTGTGCGATTTCACAATCGATCATACCCGCCCCCGTCCTTTTTGCATCACGGGCAAATCGCTGCCCGTGTCGCACAAAGTTAGTAACCCCCGTCACACATACTTACCTCTCGTGCGACCTCGCTGTGGGCAGCGAACGTCCACTTCCTGGAGTGGGAGGGACGTTCGGCGTCACAGCGACGTCACACGGCCGCCGGCCAATAGAAGCGGAGGGGCGGAGATGAGCGGGACGTAAACATCCCGCCCACCTCCTTCCTTCCACATAGAGCCGGCGGCGGCCGCGGAAGGCAGGTGAGCTGCTCATCGTTCCCGTGGTGTCACACGGAGCGGCGTGTGCTACCACGGAAACGATGGTCAACTAAATTAAACGATATTATGGAACCTAGCGAGCAGTACACGACTCACGATTTGTGAGCGATACTGCGTCGCTAGGAGGTGTCACACAGGCCGGCATCGCCAGCGATGCCGGATGTGCGTCACAAAAACCGTGACCCCGACGATCTATCGCACGATAGATTGTCTGGTGTAAAGCAGCCTTTAGTATGGCCGCTGTTAATGTACTCCATTGGATATAATCATTTCTACGGCCAATAGATGTCACTGTAGATGGCGTTTCACTAGCGCCTCCCTATCTCTCTTACTTTGTTTTGCATATAGTATTATCTTTCCTAAAAAGGAAAAAAAATGCTATATAGAGCCACCAAATCATTTTCCCTGTCAAGGATAAAAAGGACTAAATTCTGCTCTACAAATTTATACATTTGCAAAAGCATATCTATACAATTGTATGCAGCTGCCATAAAGGGCCATTTATTAATACAGTTTTATGAAAAATGCCGTCATAATAGTTATAGATTAAAAAATGCTGAATAGATAAGTTGACACACAATGAGCAAGTAAATATATTTTACCAATAAAAAAAGAACAAATACAAACACACAAGATATTAAAAGATAATCAACAGATTTTAAGATAAGAACAGCAAATAGGAAGACAATGAAAGGATTCATTAAGGAAATGCAAAATGTATATTAACAAGACACTGAATAATAAACAAGCATATACTCCGCCCCATGGTTTAATCTAAATGCCCTAGTTGTATTCCTCACCCACCACTCCCACATTTCATCCAACAAAGGTAGACTTAAGGCCCTGTCACACACAGAGATAAATCTGCGGCAGATCTGTGGTTGCAGTGAAATCATGGACCTATTGTTCCATTTATACACAGCCACAAACCTGCCACTGATTGTCCACAATTTCACTGCAACCACAGATCTGCCGCAGATTTATCTCTGTGTGTAAAGTGGCCTTTAGGACTGTTTCACACATTCGGCATTTCGCCGGTTTGCCGGAACCGGCACACTCCAGTACAGTGTAATACAGTGCAAAGGCATCGCGGCAACCTCCGGTCACATGCTGTCATGTGACCGGAGCATGTGACCTGAGCTTGCCGTGATGCCATTGTACAGTATTACACTGTACTGGAGTGTGATGGATCCGGCAAACCGGCGAAATGCCGGATGTGTGAAACGGTCCTTAACCCCTCTCATGCAGATCAATCTGGTCTTCTTTGATCAATGATTAAATACTGATCAGCAAAGGTCTTAAGTTGAGAAGAGCGAGTGTCCAGAAAATTCAATTTCAGCAGATTTAATTAAATTCATATTCGGAAGACAAATCTGATTTACATAATATATAATTATAATATAATATATTTGATAACAATAGAAAATGCCTAAACTACCATTTTAAAGTTATTCATGCAAAATTAATATGATAAAAAAAATCATTCATATATCCATCGGTGTGAAAGAGGAATAAACAAAATATAGCAGCATTCCAATTCTCAGATATAAAGTATATAAACAATTTTATTACAATATATATATATATATATATATACATATATATATATATATATATATATATATATATACAGGGTGATCCAAAAGTAGGTGGACAGTATGTGTAATAGGATATGAAGGCGGAGATTTATATGAATAATTATGAAGGGGGAGATTTATCAAACATGGTGTAAAGTGAAACTGACTCAGTTGCCCTTAGCAACCAATCAGATTCCACTTTTCATTCCTCACAGACTGTTTGGAAAATGAAAGGTGGAATCTGATTGGTTGCTAAGGGAAACTGCGTCAGTCTCACTTTATACCATGCTTGATAACCCTATTAAACATACTGTCAACCTACTTTTGGACCACCCCGTATATATAGATATATATATATATATTTTTTTTATATATATATATATATATATATATATATACAGATATTTACAGTATATATATATATATATATATATATATATATATAAAAAAAATTATTCCACCTGCTTGTAAGATTAATTTTGGATAATAAATAAGCCAAAAAAATTAAGAGAAGAAAAGTAAAGTGAGAACAGAACTAGGATAATATATACAATAAATAAGATAAAAAAATCCAGTATAAAATATTCTGGTTAACATGTTGTGAGGCCTGTGGAATAAAAAAACTGCAACTAACATCTCAGCATATCATGATGAATAGAATTTTTCCATCCCAATATGTGGTTAAAGATGTTAAAAAGTGTCCGTTGCTCTTATTGAATGGTTATACATCTGCAGGATGTTGTGTAGACACGATGACTTGGTTGGAAATAGTTGGCATCCATTTTGGTTTATTCGTTGTTTGTGGTTTTGATCGCGGTGCGTATAGTTATTCATGGAGCTGTAGAGGTTATTCTAATTTGTTACCGCATAAGCTTGTATCATCAAGCGGGTGGGCTCCAGCATATATATACTAGCCAACAATTCAATGTGTCCATATAATACACCAATGATCATAAGCAATAAAATGGACTCACTATGGGCTGTAGTTCCACATTCTTGTTCATACACATTAAAATTCTTGAAGCAAGCTGGGTTAAAATATAAAGTGTGCCAAATGTGTTTGAAGCACCACTCCACTTCTTTCTTTCTCAATGGCTCAATGGCTCAATGGCCCCACAACATACTAACATCAATCATTTTTGTAATTTGTACTTGGACATCATGATTTTTATTTTATTTTGTCTTTTCATTTTTTTTCTTTATATTTTATTTTATTTTTTCATTAAATATAATATTTATTTTCCAAGCATGTGGTACAGTTTCATTTAATATTATACATATATTCACTGTTTTTATTTTGTAATAAAATTGTGTACAGTTTTAACACTTTAAGAGTTGACATACTAGTTTATTTTGTTTAAGCCGTTAAAATGTGCCTATTTCACTCTGAGATGTCTTCCATATCTAAAACAGTTAAAAAAATGGAAGGGAAAGGGTTAAAAGTATTTTAAACAATTATGATCACCTCGTTCCTTTCCTGACTAAAGATGAGTGAACCTTTGGAGGCTTCGTTTGCCGAACCTTGCACAAGGAGGTCCGGAATCACTGATTGGCAGTTTGTGTCTCCACCCACATACAGCCAGCCATAAGCAGATCACTTCCAGGGGAGGTGGACATTTTAAATTTTTTTGTGGGGGTTGCACACTACATGTGGTTGTAACGGGGTGCTGGGGGTGCCTCGGGGGTTGTAGTCGTGGCCCCTTCATGTATCAGGCTAACCCCCGGCGCAGCCGTCACTTAGGACAGGGGATTGTTTTGTGGGGCAGAGTGTGGATGAAGGGAGCACGCTGACAGACTCAGGAAAATTCCGCAGGCAGGCATCAGTTGAATCAAAAGGCATTTTATTGCACGTATCTTCACAACAGAGGCACAAATCTTGTAACGTCAATTCACTACTCCTGCTGGGGAAAACTGTCCCTGTCTTCTCTTCTCAGGGGGCCTTACCCGGCTACTCTAGTTTTCTTCACCTAGGCTCCCACTCTGGCTACCGCAGACTTGACCCACACAACTCTGTTTCACCGATTAGAACACTTTCTTTTTCCTTTCTTTCGCTATCTGCCACCATAGCTCCCACACTCTGCCCCCGTTGCTCCTTCTCCCCCGTCCCGGAATCAACTGCCTCAAACTAAAACTTTCTTTCCTACAGCACTCTCTCCCCCTCCCCCTAGACTGTCCGGCTCCTCCTCTCTCCTGTACTGTTCCTATGGGGACAGCCGCCCCCCTCTGACATCTAGGGAAAACCCATTAATAATATACAGCATAAAAACATTAACAACTTTAGCTACCCCGGCGGGGGCATCTTCAGGGGGAACTGCGCCTCTGTGTAAGGGGTCCGTCCACCCCTTACATTATCACACCCCCAGTGTGCGCCAATCAAACACTGCAAGTGGATTGCACAGGTCTGAGCACCAAATATACCTGAGCACAGCAATACTCGCGCGAGTTAAGTTCGCCCGTAAAGTGCCAAAACTCCGAACCCGAGCCCTGTTTTTTTAAGCTGGTGTTCGGCTCGAAAACTGAACCTCAGGGTTGCTCATCTTTGACCACTGACCTGCCATTCGACCTCACCACTTTGTCTTTCTCTCACTCCCTCTGGTGTTCCAGAGATGACTAGTAAGCTGCCATTTAACTGGATTTAAGAAAATTAAATCACTAAACTTTGGGATTCTAGTAACATTTGGTGGAAATTTGGAGCAATTGTGATCCCTCCTGAACTGGTTCATCCTAACTTACTATACAACTATTGTTAGGAAAAAAGGTGGAGGGTCTAGATCCCAATGTGACTAGCAAATATATATACTAAAGTTCATACTTGTTCTCTTTATGACAATACCAGCTTACAAATCAACAGTCCACCACAGATATAATGTGGATTTAGTTGAACACGTGGCAAGAGCAGTAAACTGACAATGAAAGAGAAAGAAAGGTTTGGGTATTTTCATGTTAATTGTACATAGTAGATCATATGTGTTAAAAAAATAGCGTACACAAGGAAATGATCTACAGCTTCCTAATTTACCATATTTGTTGTTTTATAAGACACACCGGATTATAAAGCGTACCCCAAATTTGAAGGAGGAAAATATCAGAAAAATAATTTTTACTGCTAAAATGAGGTCCATCTAATAATCCTAGTGCCTTTTATATTAACTCACCAGGGGGGAGCGGCAGTGGTGGTGTGGCTCAGGAAGGTACAGGAGGCAGGGTAGGTGATGCTGCGGGCTCAGAGGAGGGGGTGTCGCAGCTCAAGACGATCAGTGGGCGGAGGGTCATTGATACTGTGGGCTCATGGGGTGTCATGATGGCAGGTGCCATTGATCTGCCGGTGGGCTTGGAGGAGGGGGTGTCGCAGCTCATGAGGGTCAGTTTGCAGCAACGGAGGGTTGGCGATACTGCGGGCTCATGGGGTGTTGCAGGGGTTAGTGCCATTGATCTGCCTTTGGACTGCGAGCTCCATTGAATCACCGGATGTTGATGCAATGGACTTAAAGAAAATGGCCATGGAAGGATGCATGCGCAGATTGGCCTCTGCAGCCATTTTCTTGAAGTTAATTGTGTCGACCGCCGGTGATTCAAAGCAGCTCGCAGAACAATAACACCCGCCACCACGACACCAATTAAGCCTGCAGTTTCGCTGACCCTCCACTGCTGCACACTGATCCTCTTGACCCGCGACACTCCCTCCTCCAAGCCCACTGGCAGATCAATGGCACCTGCCGCTGTGACACCCCACGAGCCCACAGTATCTCCAACCCTCTGCTGTGGCACACTGACCCTTCTGAGCTGCTCCACTGCAGTGACACCCTCTCCGAGATCTCCATATCGCCGACCATGCGCCACCACTGCCGTCCCAGTAAGCCATATGCAGTTTATGATACGCACCCCCATTTCCTAGTTTTTGCGTGTTACAAATTGGAAAATACGGTACTTTACTTTTGCTTTTTTCCTCAGTTCTTTCGAAAACATATTTGCTTTGTTAAACCTATCAATGCAGATTGTACATTGGAATTCTGTAGACTGTATATAATCGGGTTTATCATGGGGGTGATACTTGTATGTATTATATTGAAGACTATATCCAGAACATTGTTAGATGGAATCAGATACCCTATTAACCATGTCCCATAATAAAGAGAAACAACTGTGATGTGAGACGCGCAGGTGGAGAAGGCTTTTTTTTGGCTTTCTTTTGATGTCATATTGAAAATGATGGAGAAAATTTTAATATAGGAAATAAAAGTGCACATAAAAGGACTAAACACAAAGACCAACATTTCAATGCCTACTATAACAGAAAACATTTGTGTGCCACTGCACGTGGTCTTTGTTAGGGCCTTACTACCACAGAAGAACTGGTGGATGATGTTGGAGTGGCAGGAGGTCATGAAGAAAGCTGAAGATACAAAAATTAAAGCATTTAAAAATCCGGCTCCCCAAATCCCAATAGTTATCAGGGTACAATTTCTCCGATTTAAGATCTGATGATAATGTAAGGGGAGACATATAGCGACATATCGGTCATAAGCCATAACGAATAGAAGACTGTCCTCTGCCATCGTCGCAAATAATACAAAAAAGTACTGAGTATAACATTGTGAGACAAAAACAATGTGACTTCCGGATAAAAATATGTGCAGTAATTTAGGAACCGTCACCGATGTATAAAATATATCTACAATGGATAAATTACAGATAAAGAGATACATTGGTTTATGTAAATTAACTTCCAGATATTTGACTGTGATAATGGAAGAATTGATGAGAACCCCAACCAGATAGATCAAGAAGAAAAAAGTAGAAATGAGCGGTATATTCCTCGACTCTCCAGAAAATGGTAAAATGTAAAAATGTCTAAAAGAAGTTTCATTCTGCATCGGCATTTCCTTAGTAAATAAAAAACAAAAAATGTATTATATCAAACGTATTTTATATGAATAAACTTTCGAGCAAAACAGAAAAAGTCAGAATGGAAAATCCAACTCATTGCAAGTGATGTACTAATAATTAAAACATCTAGTTATTCAGGGTTGAACGGATGGAACAGGGGCTCCTAGGCTGACCCTAAGACTGGGGCCCCTGTGCTGTCCCTTAACTAACTCAAAGGTAGACTTGATGGTAGCCAGGTTCGAGCCTCCAACGTGGCCCTGTCTCCTGTCCAAGCCCTGATTCTGCTCCCCCTCACACGGGAGTGAGCTGGAAACTCAGTCACCAAAACCTCATAAATAGGCACAGACAAGGGTAAACAAGAACTCAAGCACACAGCACTCAAACACAAAGGAGAGACAGTATGTGAACTGGGGAGCAACGCAAAAGAGGTAGGAAATAAATACACAACTGAAGGACTCACACACAACTCAGAACCTCAACTTGAAGATCACCATACAACTGGATACCAACAGGAACCAGGAAGCAAAAAGCTATATCCTGCAAACAGCCCCAGAATCCAGAACTTTATAAAGGGTGAAGATGGTGATGAGCAGACTGAGCTCCCAGCAGCTGATCACAGGCCAGCACAAATTAGCTCCTGCTGTACCGGAGAGCAGTGAAGTCAGAACCAGCTGACCATGATAGGCTGTGCAACTAAAGAATCCCATGCAGTTTGTCAGACTCTGTAGTGTGAACCGACACTGCCATGACACCCAGCAAGCTCAATGCAGGACACTGCACGACACTGTGACACCAGTTTATTAATTTCCTTAACTACGTGGATCACTGTTTGCCAGGGAAAGCTGTCCAAAATATGTTCCTGTTTGTTATAAAGCAGTGATTCTGTCATCATTGTCTTAAATAAGTAAAAAAAATAAACACAAAATTGTTTTTGAACACATTGAACAATAAGTCAAAAAGAGCCATGTGTCTCATGTAACCCCAGGGATGGTCTAAGTCTTTATGCCCAGAGCAAAATGTCACCTTTTGGAAATCTGCAATCTACGGCTGCAATCATCAAAGCAGATTTTATCCCAGACTTTGAAGTTGATGTTATTTATCATACTCACATTTATCGAAAATTAATAACCTACCCATAATATAGTCCATAAATTTTGATGTCTTGAAGAAACTCTTTAACACTATTTTTTACCTACTAAAATACAAATTTGTGTCAGAAAAAATACAAAATATTATTATAAAATGAAAACACATTTCCTTAGTTTCAACTATATTTTTTAAAATGTTATAATTTCTGATTATACAAGGTAATTACACTTTATTGTCACAAACAAAAAAACAAACTGATATTAAATATGTCAATTTAAAAATATAACACCTTTACACATCAATATGTGTAACGGGGTTAATTTTTTTAAAATTGACAGAATGTCCATCCTGAGCTAGGGTTAACAGTTCTGGCGGAATAACAGAAACTTAGATCCGTCCACATGGTATATATTACATATTGGCCTTTTTCTAATAGCAGCAGCTAGAGCTGATCTCCAGCTGCTGCTATTAACCATTTAGATGCTACTACTGCTATTAACCATTTGGATGCTACTGTCAATCATTGTACCAGCTCCTTTTGGGCCTTCTCCTTGATTGTAACCATAACATACAAAGCCATGCACAACCTGTCTCCTCCCTACATCTGTGACCTAGTCTCCCGGTACCTACCTGCACGCAACCTCAGGTCCTCACAAGATCTCCTTCTCTGCTCCTCTCTTATCTCCTCTTCCCACAATCGCGTACAAGATTTCTCCCGTGCATCCCCCATACTCTGGAATGCTCTACCTCAGCACATCAGACTCTCCACTACCGTGGAAAGCTTCAAGAGGAACCTCAAGACCCACCTCTTCCAACAAGCCTACAACCTACAATAGCCCTCAGCCCAGTAGACCACTGCGCAACCAGCTCTGTCCTCACCTATTGTACCATCACCCATTCCCTGTAGACTGTGAGCCCTCGCGGGCAGGGTCCTCTCTCCTCCTATACCAGTCTGTCTTGTACTGTTAATGATTGTTGTACGTATACCCTCTTTCACTTGTAAAGCGCCATGGAATAAATGGCGCTATAATAATAAATAATAATAATAATAATTGTAAGGAATTGTTGAGTTACTATGGCAGCACTACCATCTTAAAACAACATTCAAACTGACCACAAGCTGAACGAGATTTCAGTACAGACTGCAATTCAGTGATATTGCAACATATAGAACAAGACTTTGTAGGATTGCAGGCTCAAGTCTCCCAAAGAGACTAAAATTTTTTTTTAAAAAGTTTATAAAAAATAGAGGACAAATTTGAATCACCTTTTTACCTTATTAAACAATTAAAAAAAGCAAAAAATTAACATCTGGTAAGGCCACATCCAAAAAAAGTTCAGTTTATCAAAATATTAGGTTACTTAATCCTCACGACAAATGGCCAAAAAAAGAAAAAAATTAACCAGAGAACTCCAGAATTGTGTTTTTTTTCCCGATCTCCTTAACAAAATACAAAAAAGCGGTTTATTCACGTATTTTCAAAAATGATATCAAAGAACATGACAGCTCACCACACAAAAAGCAAGCCCTGACTACCTCTGTCCATGGAAAATTAAAAACGGTCCTGGGCTGGGAAAATGGTGACATAAATGAATTTTTTATTTTTATTTTTTTAAAATAAGCTTGTTGATTTATTTTCACTACTGAAATAGTATTTTATCATACAATGAATGCTGTAGCAACAAAACAAAAAACACTATATACTGTCAAAATTGCATTTTCTTCATTATCTTCTCCCCTCTGAATTTTCTTTTCTGTCCTTTAGTACATTTTACGGTAAAATGATTGGTGCAATTCAAAACTACAATTCACCCTGCAAAAAACAAGCCATCGGGGGCTATGTGGACAGTAAAATAAAAAAGAAAATGGCTCATGGAAGAACCCTTTAAAACATAATTTTCATAAACACAAATAATGAAAAAGACTTAAAAAAAAACATAAAATGAACAATCAATAATCTATAAAGTAAATGTTCACAACATTCTAATATCTAAATCTAAGATTAATGTAAGGATGTATTTTAGCAAGAAAGCAATTATCAATCAATGTAATATAATAGATCATACTGTCATGGCCAAAAGTTTTGAGACTGATACAAATTTTGGTTTTCTCATGGCTTTACTGCAATAGAATTTATAGTGGCTTTTCCATTGAATCTAGACTTTTATAAAAGCTGTCCAGCTAAATTGCAAAAAAGGTCCAAAAATTATCCCTTGCTATGAAAATTAATATATCCAGAATGCCAGAGTAAAGGGTTTGAGTTTTATAAAATTAGGGTGAACATTGTAAATATTAAGTATTTACATAAAATTGATGCTTTTGTCAATGAATTTGTAAAAATGTATGAAATGTTGAAAACCATAGATGCATCTGTCTAAAAGGTGAAAAAAACACTAAAGCCACAAACTGTGAAAACAAAAATTTGCTTCTGTCGGAAAACCTTTGGCCCAAATAATTTAGAATAAAGATTTCAATGTCTAGTATATTTACCAATACAGTAAAATAGGGATCGTCCTGATGTAAAATTCTTTAGTTGAAGAATACAGATCTGTGTAGGAGATATTTATATTGTGCTGGGACAATCGGGGACTGATGATCATCGATTAATAATTACCCATGAGAAAATAAGATGATTATGATTATATCCCAGTATTCAAGTCTTTTGGGTCCTGACATAATGATTTGCAAAATTCTGTCTTTAGATTTTTGTTTTACATTCTATAAATAAAATATATGATATTTACCTCAATTAATTTTTTAAAAAGTCGTAGTCCAAAAAATCCGATATAGTCCAGGAAGGAAACCTGAAAGACATAAAAAGAGAGAAATAAAAACAACATACTGTCCCTTATTAACCAATTTATTAGAAAACAAATTCCCAGGTCAACTTAGTCCAGCGGTTCCCACAACGTTCCTAGATTACGTAGATCAAAGGCAATGGAGCCTCAGAACAAAAATTCATAGACATTGAGCCGCAGCAATTCTTGGCTCACGCTGATCTCAGGAACGTTACTGACTTCACCGCTCATCAGTGTCTGAACGTTAGTCTGTCCACATTGTCACTGGACAGACGCGTGCGCTTATCTGTCAGCATGCACCCAGCAGCACTGAAGACACGTTCCGAGAGAACACTGGCTGTGGGACACGACAAGATCTCCAAGGTGTAAGTGGAGAGCTCAGGCCATTTTTCCAGATTGGAAGCCCAAAATGAGCAAGGCTCCAGTTGCACAGGCATGGCATCGATATTCACTTGGAGATACTCCTGTATCATCCTCTCCAGGCGTTGACTATGTGTCAGACTTCTTGTCTCTTGTGGCCTTGCAAAGGATGGTCTAAAAAAATCATGAAACAATTCTATACAATTGCTGTTACCACCAGATATGGTGCTGCTGGTATGGTTTGACTGATGATGACTCGACAGTCCCATGGTTGGCAAGTTACAACTGTGAGATTCACTCTGTGCAGCACTGGTGTTTAGTGGAAAAGCCGAGCTAAGATTGCATAACAGCTTCTGCTGATAGTCCTGCAGACTTGCGTCCCTTTCTATGGCTGGAATTATTTCACCAAATTTTGACTTGTACCGGGGATCTAAGAGTGTGGCAACCCAGTAGTCAGCATTACTTCTAATTCAGACAATCTGAGGGTCATGTCGTAGGTAGTGCAGCAAGAAGGCGCTCATGTGTCTTGCGCATCCATGCGGACCAAGTCCATGCTGTGTTTGTGGCAGGGAGGTGATAACCATGCTTTCTTCCTCTGACCTCTCCCCCCAACCTCTCACAACAGAAATGTGATCAAGGTCTCCCTCATCTGCTTAGTATTCCATGCCAATTGCCAGTTCGTCCTCCATTTCTTCCTGGGCTCCAACACTTTCCTCAACAGTTTGGCTGCTACCATGCGCCCTTGAAAATCCCTCTCGCCATGTCGAAACTGTGCAGAAGGGTGCATAGGTCCTTGATCTGAAACCACTCCAGCAGCGTGATCTGCCCCACCTCTGGATCTCGTTTTCCCAGGCTATACGTCATAACGTATTGCACCAGGGCTTGGCGGTGCTGCCACAGTCGCTGCAACATGAGGAAAGTCGAATTCCAGCGTGCACTGTTGACACATCGCATTTCAGGTGGTGAACCAGCAGGTCGAAAGACTTCTGGAGCGATGCAAGTCATTTAGCTCACGTAGTATCCCAGACAATGAAAGTATGCCCCTAAAACTGGCAGCACTTTTTGCAATTAAAATTGAGTAGCAAAAATGGACAGGTGTTGTACAATGCAGATGTGGTCTAGCTTTATTGACAGCAGAGGAACCCTCCTGTAGGATCCCAGACAATTAAACTATGCCCCTAAAACTGGCAGCACTTTTGCAATTAAACTTGCGTAGCAAAAATGGACAGGTGGTGTGCAATGCAGAGATGGTGTAGCTTGCTTGTCAGCAGAGGAACCCTCACTGACTAACTTTCCCTGACAATGAAAGTATGCCCCAAGAATTGCCTAAGCTGATTTAGACAGACGCTGTGATAAACCCTTGCACAGCGCTGCCACAGACCTGCCTAGCAAAAATGGCTATGAACTGCTGTAATGTAGCCCTGAAAAGGGATGAAATTATAAGTAGTCCCTAATCCCTAAACTGATGTGTAGATTGCACTGTATAAGTCTATAGCACACACATCAGCAGCAGCAGCAGCAGTGGGAGCGGTGACTGTCACGCACCCGCAGCAGAGAGATAATGGTGGCGATGGGGAAAATGGCTGGGTCTTATAGGGCAAGGACATGTGACATGCACAGCCTATGACACATGCCCTTGCTTGCCTGGCAAAAATCCACTTTGCTGTGTGTGTGTCTGTGATTGGCTGACAGCCTGGCCTGCCCCACTGTACACGCGGTTAGGAAAAAAAATAGCGATCTTTCAGCATTCTGCTGCACTGATCTAAACCCCGTCCCCCCGCACACGATACGCTTAATTTAGCTACTATCATCATTAACAGTGACTGACAGTGTTACAGTGAAAAGCCAGCTAGTAACTAGCTATGCTTTTGGTGATCGAGCCATTATCGAACGGTAACTCGAACTGAGGAGCTTGAAGCAAATCGTTCGAGTTCGTTGAACGACTCGAACACCGCCCAAAATCACCCGAATTTGACATTGGCAAACGATTTGAGCCGAACATCGCTCATCTCTAATCATTATAGGAGATTCAAGCAATACAAATATTGTTTTAATTCATCCTACTCCTAAATATTTTACATGAATTCAATTTTCATTGAATCAGGTTACTTATTTGCAATGTTCAGCTAGAATGTATGCCAGTTTCCTGCTTACAATATAGTAAATCTAAACCCAAAATGAAAATAGTAGGGACATATACCTTGCTGCAAAGCAATAATGAATATAAATAAACATAGGGTACTTAGTAAACACTATTTTTGATCAAAAAAGTGTAAAGCCATCCCACCGCAACAAGGTGTACCCAAATCGATACAGCACGTAACACTTTCTACTATTAAAACCTTACCATGTATCAATACAGACCTCAATCTAAATAAGGGCAGAGAGTGACTGGGTCCAGACTATGAACACACAGGCATGGGAAGCAATAGATAAAATGCTCAACTCATTGAAAGACTAAAGCTAAAAGGAAAAAAGAATGGTTTTAATATTGTAAATCCACAGCCGCCCGAAGAAGCTCACGTGAAACGTGCATTGGGGTTCACTGACCTGACAGCCTGCACTAAGCGCAATGGGTAGGTGGAGTAGGGATTTTTCATTGCTATTAACCTCTTGGTGGTAGTGAGTTGTATTTAAATTTACTTTAATCTGTTGTTACTTAACACGTATTCCCTCAAGCGTTAATATAGCATTTGATTACATACATTCTCCCTACTTTCCCAGTATACCACTTCATACATATTAGTGCTGGCTTGCTTGTTCAGTTATTCTTACCTTCCTGAGTTCACCTATTTTTGTAATCAATTGTGTTTTATGCTCTTATAATTATTTAATAAAAGTTACTTTTTATGGACTTTTGTCTCCAAGTGCTATTTGTAGGACTTATAAATCTGTGGTGCATAAGACGACACATTTTTGGCCAATTATTTATTGTATTTTCTATCCTTGTATCAATTGATTAATTCGTAATATTTACGTTAATATTTTCCTTGGATATTTCCCAATAGTGCCCAAATTGTTGTCTAGATTCTGAATCCGTTGGGTTTAACAGACGGTAATGATGATTTCTCTGATGGCTTATACCCTATAGATATCGAAGCTAAAATCTTTACCAATATTCTGCTTTACTTCAAAAACTATATATAATGGAAGCTGCAGCCTTCTAACATTTCTTTTACACTGGTGAGTATATGTGCTCGGGGCCATTTGATTATTAGTGTGCAGCTAAAATGATGAACCTATGGGATCAATTCCAACTTGGCTATAATTGAAAGGTGCGATGTATGAGTAGAGCTTGTGTTTTGTCCATTATATTAGATTTAATGGATCCTGTAAGTAAAATCACGTGGAGTGACAATTACCCCGGCATCCCTAGGTTGCAATAAGTGTATTTGTGACGGAGTATAGTGCCAGTATCTGATCTGACATAGCATTTGTGAAGATTGTTGGGCACACATAGGGCGATGAGGATGAAGGTGGCCACAAGGTGCAGTCAACCCTAAAGAAACAGACAGAAGTAGCTTTTATATGCCATAGCAATTATTTTTCTTTCCTTGAGTCTGGAGAGGCATATAAGCTAAGTGACTCTACATCCGAAGAGCTACACTGCATAATGGTCACTTATCAGAAGAGGTCTGCAGCATAATGGTTACACATCCAAAGAAATGCCCAGCATAATGGTCACAAATCTGAAGTGGAGGAAAGCATGATGGTTACATATCCGAAGAAGTGCCTAGCATAAGCCCAACTGATCTAATAGAAGAGCGTCATCAATAGGCTGTGAGCTGGATACTGTGCATTGCACATATCTGTGTGACTGGTGCCCTATGATGTATAACCTCGTTATAACCTCGTGTGCATGTTCAATAGACGCAGCCACCCCTTCAATGAGTTGGTAGGCTGATAGTGGCTTTCTCATCGGTATTCTGCACCTGTGTTACCAAATCTGTATCACGGGGAGCCGGCTGTATCCTGCAAATGTGTTTGCCATTTTGACCTGAGTTGGCTGGTGGCTTTTTTCTGGTGAGTTTTTTTTTTTTTTTTTTTAATTTATGTCCTTTTATGTCCTTTTCGGTGAATTGTATCTAAAGAAGTGACCAGCATAATGCTACATATCCGAAGAGGTCCCCGCCATAATGGTTACTTATCTAAAGAGGTGACCAGCATAATGGTTACATATCCGAAGAGGTGCCCGCCATAATGGTTACATATTCGAAGAGGTGCCCAACATAATGGTTACATAGCTAAAGAGTAGCCTCACATAATGGTTACATATCCGAAGAGGTGCCCAACATAATGGTTACATATTCGAAGAGGTGCCCAACATAATGGTTACATAGCTAAAGAGTAGCCTCACATAATGGTTACATATTCGAAGAGTTGCCCACCATAATGGTTACATATCTGAAGACGTGCCCAGCATAATGGTTACATATCTGAAGACGTGCCCACTATAATGGTTACATATCTGAAGACGTGCCCACCATAATGGTTACATATCTGAAGACGTGCCCACTATAATGGTTACATATCTGAAGACGTGCCCAGCATAATGGTTACATATCTGAAGACGTGCCCACTATAATGGTTACATATCTGAAGACGTGCCCACCATAATGGTTACATATCTGAAGACGTGCCCACTATAATGGTTACATAGCTAAAGAGTAGCCTCATACAATGGTTACATATTCGAAGAGTTGCCCACCATAATGGTTACATATCTAAAGAGGTGATCAGCATAATGGTTACATATCTGAAGATGAGGCCACCATAATGGTTACGTAACTAAAGAGGTGGCCACCATAATGGTTACACATCTGAAGAGGTAAAACACATAATGCTAAGCTGTGTACTGAATGGTGAATGGCCACATAGACTTTCTATTTTGCTGAACACTTAAGGTTCCTCAGCTTATTGCTTCTGCCGCACTGAACTTATGAACATTCCTTTCAGAAACCAATGGGGGTCTGAGGACTCGGACCACAACCGTTCTGCAGGACGTTTAATCAACTACCACATAATGACAGCAAGTTAAAACATAGGTGAACTTTAAATGTATCAATAAGATTTAACATACATTTAATATACTTTGACTCAATTATATAAACTTTTGGATCACAAATTTGTATTTAATATTGGTTTTATTATGCCCAAATTAGATTTATATATATATATATATATATATATATATATATATATATACAGGGCACATAACAGATGTACAAACCTGCTACAAGTACCTTGGCATTCCACAGGGATACGGTAACCATGATGAGGAGGCAAGGAAAGCAGCAACATCCAAATACCATCAAAAGGTAAGAAAGGTCCTAAAGAGCCAGCTCAATGGGAAGAATAAGATCCGCGCCATCAATACATACACTCTGCCAGTTATCAGATACCCTGCTGGCATAGTGTGCTGGCCAAAAGAAGAAATGGAAGCTGCAGATGTGAAGACTCGAAAGCTCCTCACAATGCATGGTGGTCTCCACCCCAAGTCAAACACCCAAAGATTGTATACCAACAGAAAGGAGGGTGGTCAAGGCTTGATAAGTGTCCAAGACACCATCATGGATGCAACAAGAAGTATCCAGGAACACATCAGAAAAATGGCACCAAAAGAGGAGATGCTGAGGGAGAGCCTAAGACAGCAACAACAACAGTCCGAGAAGGAAGAACAAGAACATGAAGTGCCATGGCAAGACAAGCCGCTGCATGGGATGTACCATAGACAGATAATGGAGGTGGCTGACATGAAGAAATCCTACCAATGGCTGGAGAAAGCTGGACTCCAAGACAGCACAGAGGCACTAATCATAGCAGCACAAGAGCAGGCGCTAAGTACCAGATCCATAGAAGCAGGGATCTACCACACAAGACAAGACCCAAGGTGTAGACTATGTAAAGAAACCACGGAAACAATCCAACATATAGTGGCAGGATGCAAAATGCAAGCAGGAACAGCGTACACTGAATGCCACAACCAAGTAGCGGGAATTGTATACAGGAATATCTGTACAGTGTATGGGCTAAGTCCCCCTACGTCCAGGTGGGAGACCCCAGAAAAGGTGGTGGAGAATGAAAGGGCTAAAATCCTGTGGGACTTCAAGATCCAGACGGATAAGCAAGTGGTAGCTAACCAACCAGATATCGTGATAGTAGACAAGGATCAGAAGACAGCAATGATAATAGATGTGGCAGTGCCTAATGACAGTAACATCAGAAAGAAGGAATATGAGAAGCTGGAGAAATACCAGGGCCTTAAAGAACAACTGGAGAAGACGTGGAAGGTGAAGGTAACAGTGATTCCAGTGGTGATAGGAGACCTTGGAGCAGTGACCCCCTAAGCTGGAAAAATGGCTGCAACAGATTCCAGGAGCAACATCTGAGCTCTCTGTCCAGAAATGCGCAGCGCTGGGAACAAATAAGATCCTCCGCAGAACCCTCAAACTCCCAGGCCTCTGGTAGAGGACCCGAGAATGGGGAAGGACAAATAACCACCCACAGGGGGTGAGAAGGTAGTTGTAGTTTTATATATATATATATATATGTATATATATATATATATATATATATATTTATATTTACTTATTTTTTTAAATAAGATTAGAGGAATATGGGATTCTAATAGTCTTAGATTATTTTTATATTGTGTGTGGTAACATTTTCTTAGTGGGTTATATATATATATATATATATATATATATATGGGTGAATCTTAATAAGCAATGTACCTTATAGTCCCTCAAAATTTAACTTTTATTCAGATTTTTTAATAATATATTTTAATCTTATATAAATTTAATCTAAAAGTAAAAGCATATGTTTTATCTTATTTGGTTTATCACATAATATAGAGCATTTACTAAAATATTCTTAATATCTGAATGATTACATTGTGATATTTTTCGGTTTTACAGTTTCAACCTCTATGAAATCTTTTTATTCATCTATTTATAATGAACAACCAGACATATAAGGAGCAAGCTTATCAAAAATAGTAAAAAAAAATATATTTTTCACTAGCAAATAACTAATAACTAATATGTTTGTGTAAGTAAGAGAGTCAGTCAAATAACTCTAAATATTAACATGAAAAAGCAAATAGCTTGTAAAGAGATACAAAGATCACTAAATTACTGGATCAATAGAGAAGAACGAGTAGATTTGAGTCTTTGGTTGCTCACTTTTGCGCTGTTAGAAAATTGGTAGCCACTGGCCAATATTTTTTTTTGCCATGAAGGGCCATCAAAAGCTTGAAATAGAAAAAACCTTGTCACTGATCCCATCTCTGGCATCTCCACGTCCGGCCTCTCCACTCATCTAATCCTTGTTGTATTAGGAGGCCCAGAAATTCAGCGCTCATGCTGGTAATAATAAGATGTGATGGGGACCAAATTTTTTACAACTTATGTTTTTTATGCTCTGGGGTCAGTGGAGACCCCAGAATATAATACGAGACATTAAATTCATGGAGAATAACATGTCTGTGAATTGAATTTCCAGGGAAAATCTGCGCCAACAGGTGAATTCGAATTTTGCCTGATCCACTCATCTCTACCCATCGGCTAATGAAGGATGACCAAGTATTCTCTCAGATTAGGGATTAAAGCTTTTATTATTTTTTTGTCTAATTTTGTTAATATACAGTTAGGTCCATATACAGTACAGACAAAGTTTGGACACACCTTCTCATCTCTAGAAGAACTGTTAAGAGGAGACTTTGTGCAGCAGGCCTTCATGGTAAAATAGCTGCTAGGAATCCACTGCTAAGGACAGGCAACAAGCAGAAGAGACTTGTTTGGCTAAAGAACACAAGGAATGTACATTAGACCAGTGGAAATCTGTGCTTTGGTCTGATGAGTCCAAATTTGAGATTTTTGGATCCAACCACCGTGTCTTTGTAGAAAAGGTGACCGGGTGGACTCTACATGGCTGGTTCCATCCGGTTTGCGTTTAGTTGGACCATAATTTATTTTTCAACAGGACAATGACCCCAAACACACCTCCAGGCTGTGTAAGGGCTATTTGACTAAGAAGGAGAGTGATGGGATGCTACGCCAAATGACTTGGCCTCTACAGTCACCAGACCTGAACCCAATCGAGATGGTTTGGGGTGAGCTGGACCGAAGAGTGAAGGCAAAAGGGCCAACAAATGCTAAGCATCTTTGCGAACTCCTTCAAGACTGTTTGAAAACCATTTCCGGTGACTACCTCTTGAAGCTCATCAAGAGAATGCCAGGAGTGTGCAAAGTAGTAATGAAAGCAAAAGGTGGCTACTTTGAAGAACCTGGAATATAAGACATATTATCAGTTGTTTCACACTTTAAGTATTTCATTCCACATGTGTTAATTCATAGTTTTGATGCCTTCAATGTGAATCTACAATTTTCAGAGTCCTGAAAGTAAAGAAAACTCTTTGAATGAGAAGGTGTGTCCAAACTTTTGATCAGTACTGTATATTTGGACAGAGACATTTTTCACATTTTTCTTCTGTACATTACCACAATGGATTCAGATTTAGTTGAAGTTCAGACTTTCAGCTTTAGTTGAACAAAAGGATTACATAAAAATATCAGGAACTAAAGCATTTTCTAAACTCCATTCCTTCATTTCATTCAGGGGCTCAAAAGTAATTGGACAAAATAAATATTTGGAAATAAAATGTTAACTTCAATACTTGGTTGAAAACTCTTGGTGGCAATGACTGCCTGAAGTCTTGAACTCAGGGACATTACCAGACGTTGTCTTGCCTCCTTGTTAATGCTCTCCAGGCCTTTACTTCAGCGGTTTTCAGTTGCTGTTTGTGTCTGGGACTTTCTGTCTGAAGTTTAGTCTTTATCAAGTGAAATGCAGCTCTATTGGGTTGAGCTCCAGTGATGACTCGGCCATTCAAGAATATTCCACTTTTTTGCTTTAATTCACTCCTGGGTTGCTTTGGCTTTATATTTCGGGTCATTGTCCAGCTGTATTATGAAATGCGGACCAATCAGTTTGGCTGGTTTTGAGCACACAGTATGTGTCTGAAAACCCCAGAATTCATTTGGCTGCTTCTGTCCTATGTCACATCATCAATAAACACTAGGGACCTAGTGCCACTGGCAGCCATGCATGCCTGGCCATCACACTGCCTCCATCATCAATAAACACTAGGGACCCAGTGCCACTGGTAGCCATGCATGACCAGCCAGCACACTGCCTCCACCATGTGTTACAGATGATGTGGTGTTCTTTGGATCATGATCTGTACCATGCCCGGCCATCACACTGTGTCCGCCATGTGTTATAGATGATGTGGTGTGCTTTGGATTATGAGCTGTACCATGCCCGGCCATCACACAGTCTCCACCGTGTGTTACAAAAGATGTGGTACGCTTTGCATCATGAGCTGTACCATGACCGGCCATCACACTGCCTTCGCTGTGTGTTACAGAAGATGTGGTAGGCTTTGGATCATGAGGTGTACCATGACCGGCCATCACATTGTGTTCTCTGTGTGTTACAGAAGATGTGGTAGGCTTTGGATCATGAGGTGTACCATGTCTTCACCATACTTTTTTCTTTCCATCATTCTGGTAGAGGTTGATCTTGGTTTCATCTGTTCAAAGAATGTTCTTCCAGAACTGTGCTTTTTTTTCAACATTTTTTTGTTTATCAAAATTCAATCTTACTTTCTTATTCTTGAGGCTTATGAGTGTCTTGCACCGAGCAGTGAACCCTCGGTATTTTTATTCATGCAGTCTTCTCTTTATGGTAGATTTGGATATTGATACGCCTCCATCTCGGAGAGTGTTGTTCACTTGATTGGATGTTGTGAGGGGTTTCTCTTCATTAGTCTGCCATCATCCAACACTGTTGTCTTCCGTGGGTGTCCAGGTCTTTTTGAATTGTTGAGATCATCAGTGCTTTGTTTCTTTCTCAGGATGTACCAAACTGTAGATTTAGCCACTCCTTATATTGTAGCAATTCCTAAGGAGGGTTTTTCTGTTTTTTTCAGATGAAGGAGGGCTTGTTTCACCTGCATGGAGAGCTTCTTTGACTGCATGTTTATTTCTCAGCAAAAACTTCAAAATGCAGCACACACCTCAAATCAACTCCAGTCCTTTTATGTGCTCAATTGACAATGAAATAACAAAGGAATTGCTCACACCAGCCCATGAAACAGCTGAAGAGTTAATTGTCCAACTACTTTTGGGACCATTAAAACCAGGACGGCCCATGTAAAGCAACTTAACCTCCTAAATCCTTTATCAAATGAAAACTAAAAATCAGGACTTTATGTCCATAGCCATTAAATAACTATAACTTTAATCTTTCAGTAAACAAGTAAAAAAAAACCCCTAAATTTGTGTCAGTGTCCAAATATATATGGACCTAACAGTATTACTACTGACATATAAAAAATTTAATTTTTTAGGAAAATGTTAATGAAGAATGAAACTTTTGGTAAATATTTTTACATTTTGCCATTTTCTGGAGACACAAGAAATAAACCATTAATTTCTACTTTCTTCTTCTTGATATATCTGGTTGGAGTTCTCATCAATTCTTCCATTATCACAGTTATATGTCTGGACGTTCAGTTACATAAACCAATGTATCTCTTTATCTGTAATTTATCCATTATAGACATATTTTATACAACGGTCACGGTTCCTAAATTACTGCACATGCTATTGTCTGGAAATCACATTGTTTCCTTCTCACAATGTTACGCTCAGTTCTACTTTTTCTTAGCTGTGGCGGCTGCAGAAGAAATTCTCCTCTTCATTATGGCTTATGACCGATATGTCGCTATCTGCCTTCCATTACATTATCATCAGATCTTAAGTCGGAGAAATTGCACCGTGATAACTATTGGGATTTGGGTAGCCGGCTTTCTAAATTCCTCAATGTTTGTGATCTTAGCCATGAAGATGTCTATCTGTCACTCCAACGTCATCCCCCAGTTCTTCTGTGATCCTAAGTCCCTAACTATGACCATTTGTACGACCACACAAATGTTTTTTGTAGCAACCAGTATAGACATTTTTCTATTCGTTGTTGTTCCCTTGATGGGCACTTTTATTTCTTACTTTAAGATTCTCTCCATCATCTTCAAAATGAGATCAATGGAAAACAGAAGAAAAGCCTTCTCCACCTTCTCATCCCACAGCACCGTCATCTCTATTTATTATGGGACATGTTTAGTAGGGTATCTGATACCATCTTACTCTGATACACTCGATATAACCTTTAATGTAGTGTATTCAACCGTCGTCCCCATGATAAATCCCATCATATACAGTCTACAGAATTCCAATGTAAAAACTTCATTGTTGGGTTTCATAGGGAAAATTTTCTTTCTGAAGACCATATCTGTTTCTAAATTGTGAATAGCTGTATGGGTCTTGATTGATTTCGATTGTATTGATCATTCTAATGGTCAAAGGCCTTTAACAAAATGTAATATATAATAAAATGCAGACATTTAAGAGGTGAAACGATACTTGGCTGCACTTACAGAATCTTTTTGCACATTTAAATGAGGAGCCTTTGGTATATGTACAGTTGTGCTCAAAGAAAAGTTTACATACCCCAGTAGATTTTTTCCTTCTTGGCCTTTTTTTAGAGAAAATAAATGATGACACACAATCTTTTTTCCACTCAAGGCTAGTGGTTGGGTGTAGCCATTTATTGTCAA
Source organism: Anomaloglossus baeobatrachus (assembly GCF_048569485.1). NCBI lineage: Eukaryota > Metazoa > Chordata > Amphibia > Anura > Aromobatidae > Anomaloglossus > Anomaloglossus baeobatrachus. The sequence continues at coordinate 293,252,995 of NC_134359.1, forward strand.
ACTACTTTGTTTTCTCTTTTTTTAATCATAATGACAACCAAAAACATCCAAATAACCCTGATAAAAAGTTCACATACCCTAGTGATTTTGGCTGATAACATGACACAAAAGGGTTTGAATGGCTAATAAAGGTAACATCCTCACCTGTGACCTGTTTGCTTGTAATCAGTGTGTGCATAAAAGCTGAGCGAGTTTCTGGGATCCAGACAGACTCTTGCATCTTTCATCCAGCTACTGAAGTTTCTGGATTGTGAGCCGTGAAGAAAGCAAAATAATTGTAAATTTACGGGAAAAGATAGTTGAACTGTATAAAAGAGGAAAGGGATACAAAGAGATATTCAAGCAATTGATAATGCCAGTCAGCAGTGTTCAAACTGTGATTAACAAACAAAAATCAGGGGCTCTGTAAAAACCAAACAACAATCAGGTAGAACAGCAAAAATTTCAGCCCCAACTGCCAGGAAAATTATTTGGGATGCAAAGAAAACCCACAAATAACATCAGCTGAAATACAGGACTCACTGAAAAGTAGTGGTGTGGATGCTTCAAGATGCACAATAAGGAGGTACTTGAAGAAAAATGGGCTGCATGATTGAGTCGCTAGAAGAAAGCCATTACTGCAGAAATGCAATAAAATTAAGTTATAAAGACTCCATGGTACCATACTGATCATAACTGCGGTCAAAGTGCCACCCGTGGGTCACATGCCGCAAGCACAAATTCCATACAAACATATAATAAACAGGAGAAAAAAGGAATAAGTAGTGCAAATGTTTTATTGTCAAAAAAGGGAAACAAAGGGGGGTTCCAGTGGATATGCCTAAAACGTTGTAGTGATTTAAAAACATACAAAAATGGGAGCTGGGTGCAGGCACGTATTATACATTGATCTGATAGAAAAAGATAGGTACAGGAAGGTAATGAATGCAAGTGAAGTAAAAAATGTCAAGGCTGCAGGCAAAATGTTATATTAAAGTGTCAGTGCATATATTTCCACAGCAGAAAGCCTGCATGCCAAAGATTATTAAAGTGTCACATGCATAAATAACCTAACTCAAGGGGCATAATAGCCATTGTTAGATGTGGGTACCTACCTATCATCTGTGTCCGTTGCACACGTTATTTTCATCACTTACCATTACCTGCGTCCATTGGGCACGTCATCCCTCTGTACGCGTGCGCTGCTGGCCCCTGCGTCATCGCCGGCTGGGTGCCGTCTTGGTGACGGCGGTGCATGCGCGGGATCGGAATGACACGTCTCTGCTCCCGCGCATGCGCTGTGTCTGTCTGACGGCTTCCCCGCCCGCAGTGTCGCAGCAGACAGCTGCGCATGCGTCAACTAACGCGATGACGTGGGCGGAAGTATACAGGGTGGTAGATTTAAAAACACACTTCTAGTAAAGCGCTTTTGTCCTCTCTCCCTCCCTGACGTAGCTAATGGGGTGCACAGGCACCCTAATAGCGAAACACGTGTTGGTGGGTTAGGGGGATCTCCTCTCCTTGGGACCTGGCTGCTTGGGCTACTGACATCTGCACGATTGCACTTTATTGGTAGGTACTCACATCTAACAATGGCTATTATGCCCCTTGAGTTAGGTTATTTATGCATGTGACACTTTAATAATCTTTGGCATGCAGGCTTCCTGCTGTGGAAATTTATGCACTGACACTTTAATATAACATTTTGCCTGCAGCCTTTACATTTTTTACTTCACTTGCATTCATTACCTTCCTGTACCTATCTTTTTCTATCAGATCAATGTATACTACGTGCCTGCACCCAGCTCCCATTTTTGTATGTTTTTAAATCACTCCAACGTTTTATGCATATCCACTGGAACCCCCACTTTGTTTCCCTTTTTTGACAACAAAACATTTGCACTACTTATTCCTTTTTTCTCCTGTTTATTATTAGAAATGCCATAAAGTATATCATCTACAATATGCTAAACACCACAGAGACAAGCCTCCAAACCTCTGGAACAACGTAATTTGGAGTGAAGAAACCAAAATCGAACTTTTTGTCAGGAATCATAAACGTTACATTTTGAGAGGTGTCAACAAGGCCTATGATGGAAGGAACACCATCCCTACTGTAAAGCATGGAGGGGGATCGCTGTGTCAACTTCTGTGCATATTAAAAGGCCAAATTCACCAGGGAATGTGCACTTTTGATCAGGGTCATTTGGATGTTTTTGATTGTCATTATGATTTACAAAGAGAAAACACAGTAGTTTGACAATAAATGGCTTCACCCAACCACTAACCATGAGTGGAAGAAAGATTTTGTGTTATCATTCATATTCTCTGTAAAATATATATATATATATATATATATATATATATATATATATATATATATATATATATATACAGTACAGACCAAAAGTTTGGACACACCTTCTCATCTCTAGAACAACTGTTAAAAGGAGACTTTGTGCAGCAGCCTTCTTGTTAAAATAGCCACTAGGAAACCACTGCTAAGGACAAGCAACAAGCAGAAGAGACTTGTTTGGGCTAAAGAACACAAGGAATGGACATTAGACCAGTAGAAATCTGTGCTTTGGTCTGATGAGTCCAAATTTGAGATCTTTGGATCCAACCACCGTGTCTTTGTAGAAAAGGTGAACGGATGGACTTTACATGCCTGGTTCCCACCGTGAAGCATGGAGGAGGAGGTGTGATGGTGTGGGGGGGCTTTGCTGCTGACACTGTTGGGGATTTATTCAAAATTGAAGGCATACTGAACCAGCATGGCTACCACAGCATCTTGCAGCGGCATGCTATTCCAGCCGGTTTGCGTTTAGTTGGACTATCATTTATTTTTCAACAGGACAATGACCCCAAACACACCTCAAGACTGTGTAAGGGCTATTTGACTAAGAAGGAGAGTGATGGGGTGCTACACCAGATGACCTAGTCTCCACAGTCACCAGACCTGAACCCAATCGAGATGGTTTGGGGTGAGCTGGACCGCAGAGTGAAGGCAAATGGGCCAACAAGTGCTAAGCATCTCTGGGAACTCCTTCAAAACTGTTTGAAAACCATTTCCGGTGACTACCTCTTGAAGCTCATCAAGAGAATGCCAAGAGTGTGCAAAGCAGTAATGAAAGCAAAAGGTGGCTACTTTGAAGAACCTAGAATATAAGACATATACTCAGTTGATTTACACTTTACGTATTTCATTCCACATGTTTTAATTCATAGTTTTGATGCCTTCAATGTGAATCTACAATTTTCAGAGTCCTGAAAATAAAAAAAACTCTTTGAATGAGAAGGTGTGTCCAAACCTTTGGTCGGTACTGTATATGTATATATATATATATATATATATATATATATATATATATATGTATATATATATATATATATATATATATACACACAGTATATACTGTATATATACGATTTGCTTAACGTTCGAGAGTTTGAGGTTGTGTTTGATAATGGTTCGATCACCAAAAGCGTAACTGTAGCTTTTACAGCTACGTGTGGAGGGAGCCGGTGCTGGCAGCCTGCGGTAAGCTGGTAACCAGGGTACATATCGGGTATCCAAGCAAAGCGCTTTGCTTAGTAACCCGATGTGTACCCTGGTTACCAAGCACAGCGTCGTTACACGGGTCGCTGGTTGCTGGTCGCTGGTTGCTATGGTGATCTGCCTGATTGACAGCTCACCAGCAACCATGTAGCGACGCACCAACGATCCCTGCCAGGTTGGATCGCTGGTAGGATCATTGGTGCGTTGCTATGTGTGACAGGACCCTAAGTATTTCTATGACTAAAAACACAGTTATAAACGCAAGGTTTGTGTAGTACAATCACGTGTACAGGAAGAGGATTCCTTGTGTTGGTAAACACGGAAGCGTGAATCCTCCCGGTACCGCCACCGCTGCTTCCACCTCACGTCCGGAAACATGTCCGCTGCCGTGCGGCGCCATGGCCAGGCGGAAGATGGAAGCAGCTGCGAAATCAAAAGTGAACAGTAGAAAAAAAAATATCATATTCACCTGTCTGCAGGCTCCCGAAATTTCCTCTCCCAGCTCCTCTTCCTGATACTGCCACCCCTGCTCCGGCTGTGTGCAGACTCCCTCCGATGGCTGCAGGACCTGACAATGATCAGCTGATGCGGTTACCTGACGGAACCAGCTGACAGTATAAGTCCAGCGGCGAGACTGGCTTTTTACCGCCTGGCCGGCTTAAACTATCAGCTGATGCCATCAGGAGACTTCATCAGATGATTATCACCGGGTCCTGGAGCGATCGGACGGGAGTCTGCACAGAAGTGAGTAGGGTTTTTTTTTTGTTTCTTTTTTTTTTCACTGATGCATCAGCTGATTGTATAAATGGCTTTTATACAATCAGCTGATGTGTCATGTAATTCAGGCCCTTGAACCTGACACATCATCTGATCGCTTTGCCTTCCTTCCAGCAAACCGATCAGATGATATTGGATCCAGATTGGACAGCATGGGACCCTTGACCCAGGATTACTGCAGAGGGGGGTTCTTTATTTCAATAAAGATGGAGTCACTAATTGTGTTGTGTTTTATTTCTAATAAAAATATTTTTCTGTGTGTTGTGTTTTTTTTATCTGTACTAGAAATTCATGGTTGCCATGTCTAATATTGGCGTGACACCATGAATTTCAGGCTCAAGGCCAACTGATTATACACAGCTAGCCCTAACCCCATTATTACCCAGCGAGCCACCCGGCATCAGGGCAGCTGGAAAAGTTGGATACAGTGCCAGAAGATGGCGCTTCTATGAAAGTGCCATTTTCTGGGGCGGCTGCGGACTGCAATTCACAGCGGGGGTGCCCAGAAAGCTTGGGCACCCTACGCTGCGGATTCCAATCCCCAGCTGCCTAGCTGACTGGACACAAAAAATTGTACAAAGCCCACGTTATTTATTTTTTTATTATTTTATGAAATTCGTGAAATAATTTAAAAAAAAAAGGGCTTCCCTATATTTTTGGTTCCCAGCCGGGTACAAATGGGCAGATGGGGGTTGGGGGCAGCCCGTACTTGCCTGCTGTACCTGGCTAGCACACAAAAATATGACGAAGCCCACGTGATTTTTTTGGGGATCAAAAAACTCCTGCATACAGTCCTGGATGGAGTATGCTGAGCCTTGTAGTTCTGCAGCTCTTGTCTGCTCTCCTGCATACCCTAGTGAATGGAGCATGCTGAGCCTTGTAGTTCTGCTACCCCTGCCTCTCCCTCCAGCATACAGTCCTGGATGGAGCATGCTGAGTCTTGTAGTTCTGCAGCTGTCTGCTCTCCTGCAGACACTAGTGGAGAATGAAGAACATACTGAAGAAGGAAATGACATCAGACCTTTTTTTTTTTTCAACAATCTTTAAAACTGCATAAAACGCAGTGAGCAAAAACGCAGCAAAACGCAGCCAAAAACGCAAAACAAAGCATTTTTTGATGCGTTTTTTAAGGTGCTGCCTTTTTGTGCATTTTTTGTGGGAAAAAATGCATAAAAACGCAGCGTCAAAAAAACACAGTGTGTGAACTTACCCTAAGCATTTCTATGACTATAAACGCAGCTATAAACGCAAGGGGTGGGTAGTACAATCACATGTACAGGAAGAGGATTCCTTGTGTTGGTAAACACAGAAGAGTGGATCCTCCCGGAACCGCCACCCCTGCTTCCACCTCCTGTCCAGTGCCATGTCCAGACAGGAGGTGGAAGCAGCTGCGAAATCAAAAGTGAACAGTAGAAAAAAAATATCATATTCACCTTTCTGCAGACTCCCGGGACACGTCCGATGGCTGCAGGACCTGGGGGTGATCAACTGATGTGGTCACCTGACGGTATCAGCTGATCATATAAGTCCAGCGGTGAGGCCGGCTTTTCACCGCCCAGCCGGCTTAAACTATCAGCTGAAGCTGTCAGGTGACCGCATCACCTTATTACCGCCGGATCATGAAGCGATTGGATGGGTGTCTGCACAACAGTGTGTAGTTTTTTTTTTCTACTGATGCATCAGTTGATTGTGTAAATGGCTTTTATACAATCAGCTGATGTGTCATGTGATTCAGGTCCTTGAACACCTGACACATCATCTGATAGCTTTGCCTTTCAGCAAACCGATCAGATAATATTGGATCCGGACTGGACATCGCAGGACCCTATTTTGGTGTGACACCATGAATTTTGGGCTTAGTACCATTTGAGAATACAAAGCTAGTTTTAACTGCTTTATTACCTAGCGAGCCACCGCCATCATGGCCGCTGGACGAGCCGGTTAAAGTGCCTGGAAATGGAGCTAAGAAACAATGCGCCATTTCCAGGGGTGGCTGTGGGCTGCCGAGAATCCCAGCCCCCAGCTGCCTGGCTTTACCTGACTGGAGATGAAAATACTGCGGGAGCCCACACATTTTTTTTTGTAACTATTTTTTTAATAAAAAAAATTAATGGGCTTCTCTGTATTTTGATTGCCAGCCAAGGTAAAGCCAAGCAGATGGGGGTGGCAGCCCATAGCCGTACGCTTTATATGCGCTGAGAATCAAAAATACTGCGCAGAGTGGGCGTCTGTGATTGGATGCTGGAGTAACCTGAAACCAGCCCAGATTCCAGGCTGCTTCAACAGCCAATCACAGATACCCAATCTGCGTGACAGCATCTGTGATTGACTGTTGGGTCCCTCACACATATAGTACTGTAAAAATAAATAAATAATTAAAAAAAATCATGTAGCGCTCTGTGATATTTTTGATTCTCAGCGTATATTAAGTGGATGACTACGGGTTGCCATCCCCATCTGCCTGGCTTTACTCATTTGTGAATTTCAGCTAGAATGTATGCCAATTTTCTGGCTTACAATATAGTAAATCTAAACCGAAGATGAAAATAATATGGACATTTACCCTGCTGTAAATATGTAAAAGCAATAGTGCATATAAATAAACATAGAGTACTTAGTAAACACTATTTTTGATCAAAAAAGCATACAGCCATCCCACCGCAACAAAGTGTACCCAAATCGGACGGTACCTAACACTCTCTGGTATTAAATCATTAACATGTGACAAAACGGACCTCAATCTGAATAAGGGCAGAGAGTGATTGGGTCCAACTATGGACACACAGACATGGGAAGAAATAGATAAAATGCTCAGCTTAGTATAAAAGGGCCCTACCCTATTTGTACTGAGTACAAGACTAAAGAAAGAAACAAATAAAAGTTTTAATGTAGTAAACCCACAGCCCCCTCAAATAAGCCCACACGAAACACGTATCGGGGCTCTCTGACTTGACAGTCTGCACTAGGCGCAATGGGTAGGTGAAAAGGGGATTTTTCATTGCTATTATCCTCTTGGTGGTAGTGAGTTGTATTTAAATTTCCTTTAGTTTGTTGTTACTTGGCATATATTCCTCCATGGGTTAATTTAGCATTTGCTTACATACACTGTTCCTACTTTGCAGGCATACCACTCCATACATATTATACTGGCTTGCTTGTTCAATTATTCATACTTACCTGAGCTCACCTATTTATGTAATCAATTGTGTTTTATACTATTCCTAGCTGTAGCACCCAGGATAGTAACTGTCTCTCTGTTTCTCTCTCAGCCTCTATCTGTCTCCCTCTCTGTCTGTATCTCTCTCTGTCTGTCTGTCTCTCTCTCTGTCTCTCTCTATCTCTTTGTCTGTCTGTCTCTTTTCCTGTCTGTCTCTTTCCCTGTCTGTCTGTCTATCTCTTTCCCTGTCTGTCTCTGTCTGTCTCTTTCCCTTACTGTCTCTTTACCTGTCTTTCCCTGTCTGTCTCTTTCACTGTCTGTCTCTTTGTCTGTTTGTCTGTCTGTCTATCTTTTTCTTTGTCCATCTATCTCTCTCTGCCTGTCTCTATCTGTTTGGCTATCTCTTTTCCTGTCTGTCTGTATCTGTCTGTCTCTGTCTGTCTGTCTCTTTCCCTGGCTGCATTGTGACATGCCAACATTCCATTCAAGGGTGTGGCTGCGAATTCTTCTGTTTTTCTGGCTGCCTTATGTCTCCCAGCTCCCTTGATTTTAATAGAGGCAGGTTTTTTGGTGAATAACTGTAAAGCGCAGGGTTACAATGTCCCCTCACAACATAGTCTATTACATTTCCTGAGTCACATGGAGTGTCTGGGCAAACTTTTGTGATTGTATATGTGACGGTGCGGATTCCTTTAGCGGACTTACCCCCCCACACAGATATATATATATATATATATATACACATACATGCACTCAGCTTTATATATTAGATAATTATTTTAAAAAAAGTTACTTTTTTGTAGACCTATGTCTCCAAATGCCATTTGTAGGACTTATAAATCCGTGGTGCAGTAAACTACACACATTTGGCCAAATAATCTGTCATCTATCTATCTAGCTATCTAACTATCGCTATCTATCTTCTATCCATGTATCAATTGATTAATTGGTAATATTTATGTTAATATTTGCCTTGGATATTTCCCAATAGTACACAAAATGTTGTCATAATTCTGGATCCGTTGGGCATAACAGACGGTAATGATGATTTCTCTGATGGCTTATACCCTATAGATATCGAGCTAACATCTTTACCAATATTCTGCTTTATTTCAAAAACTATATATAATGGAATCTGCAGCCTTCTGAATTTTTATGACACTGGTGAGTATATGTGCTCGGGGCCATTTGGTTAGAAGTTTGCAGCTAAAATTAATTTATAAGATCAATTCCAACTTGGCTGTAATTGAAAGGTGCGATGTGTGAGCAGTGCTCGTACTCTGTCCATTAAATTAGATTTACTGGATCCTGTAAGTAAAAGTATGTGGAGTGACAATTACCCCGGCATCACTCACTAGGTTGCAATAAGTGTGTTTGTGAGAGCATCTGATCTGACATAGCATTTGTGATAATTGTTGGGCACACATAGGTTGACGAGGATCAGGGTGGCCACAAGGTGCAGTCAACCTTAAAGAAACAGAAAGAAGTAGTTTTCATATGCCATAGCAATTATTTTTCTTTCATTGTGTCTGAAGAGGCATATAAGCTTAGTGACTACATCCGAAGAGCTTCACTGCATAATGGTCACTTATCAGAAGAGGTCTGCAGCTAAATGGTTACACATCCAATGAAGTACACAGCTTAATGGTTGTACATCTGAAGAGATGCCTAGCATAATAGTTATATATCCAAAGACATGCCCAGCATAATGGTTACATATCTAAAGAGGTGCCCACTAGTGATGAGCGAGTACTAAAAAGCTCGGGTGCTCGAGGCTCGGGCCGAGCATCCCAAGATACTCGTGTACTCGGCCCGAGCACCGAGCCCAATGTTATCCTATGGGAGACCCAAGTATTTTTGTGAAATGACCCCCGGCAGTATGTAGAAACCCTAAAAATGGCACAAAAGTCTCAGAAGAGTGCTCAAATGACATGGCAACAGCATGGGGAAGACCCCTTGAAGCATTTATCACTCAAAAGTCACAGCTGTGAACAATTTTGTCCGCGTTTTACGCCATTTTTACGGACTCACCAGAAAACCTTCCAAAATGACACCAAAATGAATTTTCATGGCGGAAATGTTAAGGGCACATACCCAATAGTGAGATAGAGCTAATGTATGTTACTTTTTGAGATTAATACATGAAAGATTTTATGTAAAACATTGTGTGGCACTCCGATGTCCCTGAGAAGAGACGTACATAAAGGCCTCTGAGTCTAATGTGCCCATTTTGAGGAAGTGAGTCTTTGTAGTATTTTCCTTTGCCAGGGCAGTCCAAAATTGTGAGGTTCACCAATGCCCCTGCATACAGACGTGCATGAGGGCCTGTAAACCTGAAGTGCCCATTGTAAGGAAGTGGGTCTATTGTGGTATAGCCCTTAGGCAAGGCAGCCAAAAATTGGGAGGCTCCACGTTGTCCCTGGATAGAGACGTGCATGATGGCCTGTAAACCTGAAGTGCCCATTGTAAGGAAGTGGGTCTATTGTAGTATAGCCCTTTGGCAGGGCAGCCAAAAATTGGGAGGCTCCACGTTGTCCCTGGATAGAGACGTGCATGAGGGCCTCAAAACATTAAGTGTCCATTGTCAGGAAGTGGGTATATTATAGTATAGCCCTTTGGCAGGGCAGCCAAAAATTGGGAGGCTCCACGTTGTCCCTGGATAGAGACGTGCATGAGGGCCTCAAAACATTAAGTGTCCATTGTCAGGAAGTGGGTGTATTATAGTATAGCCCTTAGGCAGGGCAGCCAAAAATTGGGAGGCTCCACGTTGTCCCTGGATAGAGACGTGCATGAGGGCCTCAAAACATTAAGTGTCCATTGTCAGGAAGTGGGTGTATTATAGTATAGCCCTTAGGCAGGGCAGCCAAAAATTGGGAGGCTCCACGTTGTCCCTGGATAGAGACGTGCATGAGGGCCTCAAAACATTAAGTGTCCATTGTCAGGAAGTGGGTGTATTATAGTATAGCCCTTAGGCAGGGCAGCCAAAAATTGGGAGGCTCCACATTGTCCCTGGATAGAGACGTGCATGAGGGCCTCAAAACATTAAGTGTCCATTGTCAGGAAGTGGGTGTATTATAGTATAGCCCTTAGGCAGGGCAGCCAAAAATTGGGAGGCTCCACGTTGTCCCTGGATAGAGACGTGCATGAGGGCCTCAAAACATTAAGTGTCCATTGTCAGGAAGTGGGTGTATTATAGTATAGCCCTTAGGCAGGGCAGCCAAAAATTGGGAGGCTCCACGTTGTCCCTGGATAGAGACGTGCATGAGGGCCTCAAAACATTAAGTGTCCATTGTCAGGAAGTGGGTGTATTATAGTATAGCCCTTAGGCAGGGCAGCCAAAAATTGGGAGGCTCCACGTTGTCCCTGGATAGAGACGTGCATGAGGGCCTCAAAACATTAAGTGTCCATTGTCAGGAAGTGGGTGTATTATAGTATAGCCCTTAGGCAGGGCAGCCAAAAATTGGGAGGCTCCACGTTGTCCCTGGATAGAGACGTGCATGAGGGCCTCAAAACATTAAGTGTCCATTGTCAGGAAGTGGGTGTATTATAGTATAGCCCTTTGGCAGGGCAGCCAAAAATTGGGAGGCTCCACGTTGTCCCTGGATAGAGACGTGCATGAGGGCCTCAAAACATTAAGTGTCCATTGTCAGGAAGTGGGTGTATTATAGTATAGCCCTTAGGCAGGGCAGCCAAAAATTGGGAGGCTCCACGTTGTCCCTGGATAGAGACGTGCATGAGGGCCTCAAAACATTGTTCCCATTGCAAAGGAGCGGGTCTCCTGTCGTTGTAATGTCCATTCTGCAAAGAATGGGCGAAAAAATTTACCACTGGGGGTATACCTGAAACAAAGGCCTAACTATTTTAACGGTCATCATGGTGGCGCATGAGGAGAAGGAGGAGCAGTCCAGCGATTATCCAAAGTCCAGAAGTGTGTACCCATGGGTGAGTGGAGGTACATGGCAAATTCAGGTTACAAACTTTAAATTCCGCTCTCATTTGCTGGTGGTGTGGTGAAGTCTGGCCCAATCCAACCCTTGTTCATCTTGATCAGAGTCAGCCTGTCAGCATTTTCAGTTGACAGGCGGGTGCGTTTATCTGTAATGATTCCACCTGTGGCACTAAAAACATGCTCTGACAAAACGCTAGCGGCAGGGCAGGCCAGGACTTCCAAGGCGTAGAGAGCCAATTCATGCCACGTGTCCACCTTGGATACCCAATAATTGTAAGGCACAGAGGAATGTCGGAGTACAGTTGTTCAATCTGCAAGGTACTCCTTGAGCATCTGGGCAAACTTAGGATTTCTTGTGGCACTACCCCGCACCACAGGGGCTGTGGTACGTGAGGGGCTGAGAAAACTGTCCCACATCTTAAAGACTGTTCCCCTACCTCTGGCGGATTGGACTTGTGCCTCTCTCGGCTGTACGCCTTGGTTGTCCACTGATTCCTGACCTATGCCGCTAGCGTTTTGTGAGGGGAATGCTTTGCCTACTTCCGTGACTATGGCCTTCCGGAACTGCTGCATTTTGGTTGACCTCTCCGCCTCGGGAATAAGAGACATAAAGTTCTCCTTTTAGCGTGGGTCTAACAGTGTTACCAACCAGTAATGATTGTCGGCCAAGATGTTCTTAACGCGAGGGTCACAAGACAGGCAGCTTACCATAAAGTCAGCCATGTGCGCCAGACTCTTAACAGCCATCACTTCAGTAGCCTGACCAACACGATGACTGAATATGCTGTCCTCCTCCTCCTCCTCCTCCTCCTCCTCCTCATCTACCCTGTCCTCTGGCCAGCCACGCTGAACCGAGGATATGACTGGTGTGCATGTCATATCCTCAATTTGGCCGGAGAATTGCTCCATGTCTTCATCCTCCTCCTCGTCATAGTCCTCCACTGCACGTTGTGATGAGACGAGGCTGGGCTGTGTGTTATCACCCACACCCACTACTGTTTCTTGCTGCAACTCATCGCGCTCCGCCTGCAATGCATCATGTTTGTTTTTGAGCAGAGACCGTTTTAGAAGGCAGAGTAGCGGTATGGTGACGCTAATAATGGCGTCATCACCACTCACCATCTTGGTGGAGTCCTCAAAGTTTTGGAGGATGGTACATAGGTCGGACATCCATCTCCACTCCTCAGGTGTTATGTGTGGAGTTTGACCCATTTCCCGACGGCTTAGGTGATGCAGGTACTCAACAACTGCCCTCTTCTGCTCACATATCCTGACCAACATGTGCAGAGTTGAATTCCAACGCGTGGGGACATCACACACCAGTCTGTGAGCCGGAAGATGCAAACGGCGCTGAAAGCCGGCAAGGCCGGCTGAAGCAGTAGGTGACTTTCGAAAATGTGCAGACAGGCGGCGAACTTTTACCAGCAGATCAGACAGCTCTGGGTATGACTTTAGAAACCGCTGAACCACGAGGTTGAGCACATAGGCCACGCATGGAACATGTGTCAGCTGGCCTCGCCTCAAAGCCGCCACCAGGTTCCGGCCATTGTCACACACGACCTTTCCTGGCTTTAGGTTCAGAGGTGTGAGCCAGTGATCTGCCTGCTGTTTCAGAGCTGTCCACACCTCTTCTGCATTGTGGGGTTTGTCACCTATGCAGATTAGCTTCAGCACAGCCTGTTGCCGCTTCGCCGAGGCAGTGCTGCAGTGCTTCCAGCTTGGGACTGGTGTGGAGGGTACAGTGGATGAGGATGCGCAGGAGGAGGAGGAGGCTGAGGAGCATGACATTCCGGAGCTGTAGAGTGTGGGTGAAACCCTGACTGAGGTAGGGCCTGCAAACCTTGGTGTGGGAAGGACGTGTTCCGTCCCTCGCTCAGACTGGGTCCCAGCTTCCACAATATTAACCCAGTGTGCCGTCAACGAGATGAAGCAGCCTTGCCCACAAGCACTTGTCCACGTGTCTGTGGTTAGGTGGACTTTGGGTGAAACAGCGTTGTTCAGGGCACGTGTGAAGTTTTGTGACACGTGGTTATGCAACGCGGGGACGGCACACCGGGAGAAATAGTGGCGGCTGGGGACCGAGTAACGTGGGACAGCTGCCGCCATCAGGTCGCGGAATGCTTCTGTCTCCACCAGCCTAAAAGGCAACATTTCCAGCGCAAGCAGTCGCGAAATGTTAGCATTTAGAACTGTGACATGTGGGGCGTTGGCAGTGTATTTGCGCCTGCGTTCAAAGGTTTGCTGAATGGATAACTGAACGCTGCGCTGGGACAAGGACGTGCTTGATGATGGTGTTATTTCTGCGTAGGCAACTGCAGGTGCAGGACCGGAGGAGGCTTGTTCGCAGGCAGCATGGACAGGGGATTGGCTCGCATGCACAACCAGCGAAGACGTAGCAGTGACATCAGCAAGCACTGCTCCTCGACTCTGTTGTACTTCCCACAAAGTCGGGTGCTTGGCTGACATGTGCCTGATCATGCTGGTGGTGGTCAGGCTGCTAGTTTTGGTACCCCTGCTGATGCTGGCACGGCAGGTGTTGCAAATGGCCTTTTTAGAATCATCTGGAGCCAACTTAAAAAACTGCCAGACTCGGGAAGACCTAACATTTGTACAGGCACCTTGTGTCGTGTTGTTGTTTCGGGGAACGGTTGCCTGACTTCTGCCTGGAGCCACCACCCTGCTTCTTACTGCCTGTTGGGATGCTACGCCTCCCTCCCCCTGTGCACTGCTGTCCTCGCTCTGCATATCCTCCTGCCAGGTTGGGTCAGTTACTGGATCATCCACCACGTCGTCTTCCTCTTCCGCACCCTGCTCCTCCTCCTGACTTCCTGACAATTGTGTCTCATCATCGTCCACCCCTTGTTGAGACACGTTGCCAACTTCGTGAGAACGTGGCTGCTCAAATATTTGGGCATCTGTACATACGATCTCCTCATGACCCACTTCAACATGAGCTGGCGAGAGGCCAGAATGTGCGAATTGAAACGTGAACAGCTCTTCCGAGTGTCCAAGTGTGGGATCATTAATGTCCGAGGGCGTGTACTCAGCCTTGGTAGGAAGGAGGATCAGGTTCTGAAATGTGCGGTGCAGTATCACGGCTACTGACACTTGACCGTGTGGAAGACAGAGTGTTTGTGGTGGTGCCAATCTGACTGGAAGCATTATCCGCTATCCAACTAACAACCTGTTGACACTGGTCTTGGTTCAAGAGTTGTGTACTGCTGCGGTCCCCAAGAATTTGGGACAGGACGTGCTAGCGACTAGATGTGGCCCTTTGTTGTGGCGAAATTAGAGCTTGCCCACGACCTCGGCCTCTGCCTGCACCACCATCACGTCCACTTCCTTGTTCCTTGCCAATGCCCTTGCGCATTTTGCAATGCTGTGCTGACGTGTATTCACTAGACTTGGGCGTTATATCCAAGTTTGTGCAAATCGTGCACCTGTACGCTGCCACCGACAGGCACACACGTGCGGTTTTTAAATGCAAGCACGGACGCACTAAGAACCTAACAGGTTTTTAGGAGCAAAAATTACTGAGAAGTCTGACACTATCAGCCACTGCTGACTGACGTGTATTATACACTACACTTGTGCGTTATATAATAGTTTGGTAAAAACGCACACAAGTGCACCTGTACGCTGCCACCGACAGGCACACACGTGCGGTTTTTAAATGCAAGCACGGACGCACTAAGAACCTAACAGGTTTTTAGGAGCAAAAATTACTGAGAAGTCTGACACTATCTGGACTGTTTTAGACTGTGTACACCAGCCCCAGATATGATGAAGGCTGGTATACGGTCACCACTAGGAATGGCTATATACCCTGCCTGCCTGCCTGCCTGTATACTGCTACAATAGTCCTGACAAGGACTCTTCTGGTCACTAGCCTGTATTCCGACCTGGCTATACCCTGCCTGTATACAGCAACAATAGTCCTGAGAAGGACTCTGCTACTGTACTCCGACCTGGCTATACCCTGCCTGCCTGTATACAACTAGAATAGTCCTGAGAAGGACTTTTGGTCACACTGTTTGCAGCCCTGCTACGGAAATAGCTATAAAGGGCCGCAAACCTTTCCCTGAAGCAGCAACACTCTCCCTGCACTGACTGTCTGGATGGCTGTGAGCAGAGCACAGCGCGCCCGCCGGTATAAAGGCTCGGTCACGCTGTGCGGGCCGGCCAATCACTGCAATTCCACAACTAACAGGGCTGTGGCATTGCAGTGGTCTGCCAGCCAATCCCTGCATGAGGGCTGGCTCTCAAAAGAGCGCCAACATGCTGGGATGAAGACCACGAGTACAGCACGAGTATCGCGAGATTACTCGGTCCCCGCCGAGTAGCCCGAGTACAGTGATACTCGTGCGAGTACCGAGTAGTAACAAGCATGCTCGCTCATCACTAGTAAGGATGTATTTTAGCAAGAAAGCAATTATCAATCAATGAAATATAATAGATCATAGAGTCATGGCCAAAAGTTTTGAGACTGATACAAATTTTGGTTTTCTCATGGCTTTACTGCAATAGAATTTATAGTGGCTTTTCCATTGAATCTAGACTTTTATGAAAGCTGTCCAGCTAAATTGCAAAAAAGGTCCAAAAATTATCCCTTTCTATGAAAATTAATATATCCAGAATGCCAGAGTAAAGGGTTTGAGTTTTATAAAATTAGGGTGAACATTGTAAATATTAAGTATTTGCATAAAATTGATGCTTTTGTCAATGAATTTGTAAAAATGTATGAAATGTTGAAAACCATAGATGCATCTGTCTAAAAGGTGAAAAAAACACTAAAGCCACAAACTGTGAAAACAAAAATTTGCTTCTGTCGCAAAACCTGTGGCCCACGAGTTTATACAGGTAATTTAGAATAAAGATTTCAATGTCTAGTATATTTACCAATACAGTAAAATAGGGATCGTCCTGATGTAAAATTCTTTAGTTGAAAAATACAGATCTGTGTAAGAGATATTTATATTGTGCTGGGACAATTGGGGACTGTTGATCATCGATTAATAATTACCCATGAGGAAATAAGATGATTATGATTATATCCCAATATTCAAGTCTTTTGGGTCCTGACATAATGATTTGCAAAATTCTGTCTTTAGATTTTTGTTTTACATTCTATAAATAAAATATATGAAATTTACCTCAATTAATTTTTTTTAAAAAGTCGTAGTCCAGGAAATCCGATACAGTCCAGGAAGGAAACCTGAAAGACATAAAAAGAGAGAAAAACAACATACTGTCCCTTATTAACCAATTTATTAGAAAACAAATTCCCAGGTCAACTTAGTCCAGCGGTTCCCACAACGTTCCTAGATTACGTAGATTAAAGGCAATGGAGCCTCAGAACAAAAATTCATAGACGTTGAGCCGCAGCAATTCTTGGCTCACGCTGATCTCAGGAACGTTACTGACTTCACCGCTCATCAGTGTCTGAACGTTAGTCTGTCCACATTGTCAATGGACAGACGCGTGCGCTTATCTGTCAGCATGCACCCAGCAGCACTGAAGACACGTTCCGAGAGAACACTGGCTGTGGGACACGACAAGATCTCCAAGGTGTAAGTGGAGAGCTCAGGCCATTTTTCCAGATTGGAAGCCCAAAATGAGCAAGGCTCCAGTTGCACAGGCATGGCATTGATATTCACTTGGAGATACTCCTGTATCATCCTCTCCAGGCGTTGACTATGTGTCAGACTTCTTGTCTCTTGTGGCCTTGCAAAGGATGGTCTAAAAAAATCATGAAACAATTCTATACAATTGCTGTTACCACCAGATATGGTGCTGCTGGTATGGTTTGACTGATGATGACTCGACAGTCCCATGGTTGGCAAGTTACAACTGTGAGATTCACTCTGTGCAGCACTGGTGTTTAGTGGAAAAGCCGAGCTAAGATTGCATAACAGCTTCTGCTGATAGTCCTGCAGACTGGCGTCCCTTTCTATGGCTGGCATTATTTCGCCAAATTTTGACTTGTACCGGGGATCTAAGAGTGTGGCAACCCAGTAGTCAGCATTACTTCTAATTCAGACAATCTGAGGGTCATGTTGAAGGTAGTGCAGCAAGAAGGCGCTCATGTGTCTTGCGCATCCATGCGGACCAAGTCCATGCTGTGTTTGTGGCGGGGAGGTGATAACAATGCTTCCTTCCTCTGACCTCTCCCCCCAACCTCTCACAACAGAAATTTGATCAAGGTCTCACTCATCTGCTGAGTCTTTCATGCCCATTGCCAGTTTGTCCTCCATTTCTTCCTGGGCTCCAACACTTTCCTCAACAGTTTGGCTGCTACCATGCGCCCTTTAAAATACCTCTCGCCATGTCGAAACTGTGCAGAAGGGTGCATAGGTCCTTGATCTGAGACCACTCCAGCAGCGTGATCTGCCCCACCTCTGGATCTCGTTTTCCCAGGCTATACGTCATAACGTATTGCACCAGGGCTTGGCGGTGCTGCCACAGTCGCTGCAACATGTGGAGAGTCGAATTCCAGCGTGCACTGTTGACACATTGCATTTCAGGCGGTGAACCAGCAGGCTGAAAGACTTCTGGAGCGATGCAAGTCGTTCAGCTGTGCCGTGTGAATGGCGGAAGTGAGCACATAGTGACCGTACCCTGTGCAGAAGCCCATATAGGCCGGGATAGTGGGTTCAAAATTGCTGGACAACAAGGTTCAACACGTGAGCCATACAAGGCATGTGTGTCACCTTGCCCCGGCGAAGGGCCGCACCCAGGTTTGCAGCATTGTTGCACACGGCCTTCCCTGGCTGCAAGTTGAGTGGAGACAACCATTTATGAAACTCGGTCTCCAGAGCTGACCACAACTGCTCAGCGGTGTGACTCACATTTCCCAGACATTTCAACGTGGTCTTTACCTTTATCTGATGCCATTGAGCTTTGCTGCCAGCATAAATGGACAGGTGGTGTACAATCCAGAGGTGGTGTAGCTTGCTTGTCAGCAGAGGAACCCTCACATAGTATCCCAGACAATGAAAGTATGCCCCTAAAACTGGCAGGACTTTTTGAAATTAAAATTGCGTAGCAAAAATGGACAGATGGTGTACAATGCAGAGGTGGTGTAGCTTTATTGACAACAGAGGAACCCTCACCTAGTATCCCAGACAATGAAACTATGCCCCTAAAACTGGCAGCACTTTTTGCAATTAAAATTGCGTAGCAAAAATGGACAGGTAGTGTATAATGCAGAGGTGGTGTAGCTTGCTTGTCAGCAGAGGAACCCTCACGTAGTATCCCAGACAATGAAAGTATGCCCCTAAAACTGGCAGCACTTTTTGCAATTAAAATTGAGTAGCAAAAATGGACAGGTGGTGTGCAATGCAGAGGTAGTCTAGCTTTATTGACAGCAGAAGAACCCTCCCGTAGTATCCCAGACAATGAAACTATGCCCCTAAAACTGGCAGCACTTTTGCAATTAAACTTGCGTAGCAAAAATGGACAGGTGGTGTGCAATGCAGAGGTGGTGTAGCTTGCTTGTCAGCAGAGGAACCCTCACTGACTAACTTTCCCTGACAATGAAAGTATGCCCCTAAAACTTACTGCACTTTCTGCAATTAAAATGGCGTAGAATAAATGGAGACGTGGGGTACAATGCAGAGGTGGTCTAGCTTTCTTGTCAGCAAAGGAAGCCTCACTGACTAACTTTCCTTGACAATGAAAGTATGCCCCAAGGAATTGCCTAAGCTGATTTAGACAGACACTGTGATAAACCATTGCACAGCGCTGCCACAGACCCGCCTAGCAAAAATGGCTATGAAGTACTGTAATGTAGCCCTGAAAAGGGCTGAAATTATAAGTAGTCCCTAATCCCTAAACTGATGTGTAGATTGCACTGTATAAGTCTATAGCACACACATCAGCAGCAGCAGCAGCAGCAGTGGGAGTTGTGACTGTCACACACCCACAGCAGAGAGATAATGGCGGCGATGGGGAAAATGGCTGGGTCTTATAGGGCAAGGACATGTGACATGCACAGCCTATGACACATGCCCTTGCTTGCCTGGCAAAAATCCACTTTGCTGTGTGTGTGTCTGTGATTGGCTGACAGCCTGGCCCGCCCCACTGTATGCGCGGTTAGGAAAAAACAATGGCGATCTTTCAGCACTCTCCAGCACTGATCTAAACTCCGCCCCCCGCACACGATACGCTTAATTTAGCTACTATCATTATTAACAGTGACTGACAGTGTTACAGTGAAAAGCCAGCTAGTAACTAGCTACGCTTTTGGTGATCGAACCGTTATCGAACGGTAACTCGAACTGAGGAGCTTGAAGCAAATCGTTCTAGTTCGTCGAACGACTCGAACACCGCCCAAAATCACCCGAATTTGAAATTGGTGAACGGTTCAAGCCGAACATCGCTCATCTCTAATCTTTATAGTAGATTCAAGCAAGACAAATATTGTTTGAATTCATCAAACGCCTAAATATTTTACATGAATTCAATTTTCATTGAATCAGGTTACTTATTTGCAACATTCAGCTAGAATGTATGCCAGTTTCCTGCTTACAATATAGTAAATCTAAACCCAAAATGAAAATAGTAGGGACATATACCCTGCTGCAAAGCAATAATGAATATAAATAAACATAGGGTACTTAGTAAACACTATTTTTGATCAAAAAAGTATAAAGCCATCCCACCGCAACAAGGTGTACCCAAATCGATACAGCACCTAACACTTTCTACTATTAAAACCTTACCATGTATCAAAACATACCTCAATCTAAATAAGGGCAGAGAGTGACTGGGTCCAGACTATGGACACACAGGCATGGGAAGCAATAGATAAAATGCTCAACTCAGTGAAAGACTAAAGCAAAAAGCAAAAAAAAACTGGTTTTAATATTGTAAATCCACAGCCGCCCGAAGAAGCCCATGTGAAACGCGCGTTGGGGTTCTCTGACATGACAGCCTGCACTAAGCACAATGGGTAGGTGGAATAGGAATTTTTCATTGCTATTAACCTCTTGGTGGTAGTGAGTTGTATTTAAATTTACTTTAATCTGTTGTTACTTGGCACGTATTCCCTCAAGTGTTAATATAGCATTTGATTACATACATTCTCCCTACTTTACCAGTATACCACTCCATACATATTAGTGCTGGCTTGCTTGTTCAGTTATTCTTACCTTCCTGAGTTCACCTATTTTTGTAATCAATTGTGTTTTATGCCATTATAATTATTTAATAAAAGTTACTTTTTATGGACTTATGTCTCCAAGTGCTATTTGTAGGACTTATAAATCTGTGGTGCATAAGACGACACATTTTTGGCCAATTATTCATCATATTTTCTATTTTTGTATCAATTGATTAATTGGCAATTTTTATGTTAATATTTTCCTTGGATATTTTCCAATAGTGCACAAATTGTCTAGATTCTGAATCCGTTGGGTTTAACAGACGGTAATGATGATTTCTCTGATGGCTTATACCCTGTAGATATCGAGCTAACGTCTTTACCAATATTCTGCTTTACTTCAAAAACTATATATATAATGGAAGCTGCAGCCTTCTACATTTCTTTAACACTGGTGAGTATATGTGCTCGGGGCCATTTGATTATTAGTGTGCAGCTAAAATGATGAACTTATGGGATCAATTCCAACTTGGCTGTAATTGAAAGGTGGGATGTGTGAGCAGTGCTTGTGTTTGCTCCATTATATTAGATTTAATGGATCCTGTAAGTAAAAGTATGTGGAGTGGCAATTACCCCGGCATACCTAGGTTGCAGTAACTGTATTTGTGACGGAGTATAGTGCCAGGATCTGATCTGACATAGCATTTGTGAAGATTGTTGGGCACACATAGGGGACGAGGATGAAGGTGGCCACAAGGTGCAGTCAACCCTAAAGAAGCAGACAGAAGTAGCTTTTATATGCCATAGCAATTATTTTTCTTTACTTGTGTCTGAAGAGGCACATAAGCTAAGTGACTCTACATCCGAAGAGCTACACTGCATAATGGTCACTTATCAGAAGAGGTCTGCAGCATAATGGTTACACATCCAAAGAAATGCCCAGCATAATGGTCACAAATCTGAAGTGGAGGCAAGCATAATGGTTACATATCCGAAGAAGTGCCCAGCATAAGCCCGTCTGATCTAATAGAAGGCCATCATCAATAGGCTGTGACCCGACACTGTGCATTGCACATATCTGTGGGACTGGTGCCCTATGTATAACCTCATTAGTGGGCCTGTTCAATAGCAGCAGCCACCCCTTCAATGAGTTCGTAGGTTGAGAGTGGCTGTCTCATCGGTATTCTGCACCTGTGTTACCCATACCTGTATCACAGGGAGCCGGATGTATCCTGCTTGTTTATGGTGAGTTTTTTTTATTTATTTTTTTTTTTAATTTATGTCCTTTTATGTCCTTTTCGGTGAATTATATCTAAAGAGGTGACCAGCATAATGTTACATATCCGAAGAGGTGCCCAACATAATGGTTACATATTCGAAGAGGTGCCCAACATAATGGTTACATATTCGAAGAGGTGCCCACCATAATGGTTACATATCTAAAGAGGTGCCCAACATAATGGTTACATATTCGAAGAGGTGACCACCATAATGGTTACTTATCTAAAAAGGTGACCAGCATAATTTTTACATATCCGAAGAAGTGCCCAACATAATGTTACATATTTGAAGAGGTGCCTGCCATAATGGGTACATATCAGAAAACGTGACCACCATAATGGTTACATATCTAAAGAGGTGGCCACCATAATGGTTACACATCTGAAGAGGTAAAACACATAATGCTAAGCTGTGTACTGAGTGGCGAATGGCCACATAGACTTTCTATTTTGCTGAACACTTAAGGTTCCTCAGCTTATTGTTTCTGCTGCACTGAACTTATGAACATTGCTTTCAGAAATCAATGGGGGTCTGAGGACTCAGACCACGAACGTTCTGCAGGACGTTTAATCAACTACCACATAATGACACCAAGTTAAAACATAGGTGAACTTTAAATTTATCAATAAGATTTAACATAGATTTAATATACTTTGAATCAAATTATATAAACTTTTGGATCACAAATTTGTATTTAATATTGGTTTTATTATGCCTAAATTAGATTTTATATATGTGTGTATATATATATATATATATATATATATATATATATATTTTATTTATTTTTTTTAAAATAAGATTAGAGAAATATGGGATTCTAATAGTCTTAAGCGGGCTTTACACGCTACGACATCGCTGGTGCTATGTCGTTGGGGTCACGGAATTTGTGACGCACATCCGGCCGCATTAGCGATGTTGTTGCATGTGACACCTATGAGCGATTTTCCATCATCGCAAAAACGTGCAAGATCGCTCATCGGTGACATGGGGGTCCATTCTTCAATATCATAACTGCAGCAGTAACAAAGTTGTTTCTCGTTCCTGCGGCAGCACACATCGCTCCGTGTGACACCGCAGGAACGAGGAAGCTCTCCTTACCTGCCTCCCGGCTGCAATGCGGAAGGAAGGAGGTAGGCGGGATGTTACGTCCCGCTTATCTCCGCCCCTCCGCTTCTATTGAGCGGCGGTTCAGTGGCGCTGCTGTGATGTCGCTGGGACGCTGAACGAACCGCCCCCTTTACAAAGGAGTTGGTTCGCCGGTCACAGCGACGTCGCAGGGCAGGTAAGTAGTGTGACAGGTTTGGGCGATGTTGTGCGCCACAGGCAGCGATTTGACCGTGTTGCACAACCGATGGGGGCGGTTACCCACGCTAGCGATATCGGTACTGATATCGCAGCGTGTAAAGCGGCCTTAAGATTATTTATATATTGTGTGTGTTAACATTTTCTTAGTGGGTTTTATATATATATATATATATATATATATATATATATATATATATATATATGTGGGTGCATCTTAATAAGCAATGTGCCTTATAGTCCCTCAAAATGTAACTTTTATTCATATTTTTTAATAATATATTTTCCAAATTTTGATGTCACACATGATTTTCCAAAAAACAAAACAAAACACAACAGCAATTACATTTTGTTTCTCCCACTTTTTAAAGGTAAATATGAATATATAAATTTAATCTAAAAGTAAAAGCATATGTTTTATCTTATTTGGTTTATCGCAAAATATAGAACATTTAGTGAAATATACTTAAAAATCACCTTAACTAGAGTTATGATGGTATAATTTTTCAATAATATATTTTCAGAATTTGGATGTCACATAGGATTTTCTTAAAATAAACCCAGCAAAAATGATACATTGTGTCTCACACATTTTAAAAGGTAAATATGAATTTATAAATTATATACAGTATATATATATATATATATATATATATATATATAAATTTAAAGTAATCTAAAATTAAAAGCATATGTTTTATCTTATTTGTTTTATCACATAATACAGAGCATTTACTAAAATTTTCTTAATATCTGAATGATTACGTTGTGGTTTTAATGCCACTGTTAGTGAAGTCTCAGCGATATTTTTCGGTTTTACAGTTTCAACCTCTATGAAATCTTTTTAGTCATCTATTTATAATGAACAACTAGACATATAAGGAGCAAGCTTCTCAAAAATAGTAAAAATATATACAGTGCCTACAAGTAGTATTCAACCCCCTGCAGATTTAGCAGGGTTACACATTCGGAATAACTTGGCATTGTGACATTTGGACTGTAGATCAGCCTGAAGTGTGAAATGCAGCAAAAAAGAATGTTATTTATTTTTTTTTTTTTAAATTGTGAAAAGTTTATTCAGAGGGTCATTTATTATTCAACCCCTCAAACCACCAGAATTCTGTTTGGTTCCCCTAAAGTATTAAGAAGTATTTCATGCACAAAGAACAATGAGCTTCACATGTTTGGATTAATTATCTCTTTTTCCAGCCTTTTCTAACTAATTAAGATCCTCCCCAAACTTGTGAACAGCACTCATACTTGGTCAACATGGGAAAGACAAAGGAGCATTCCAAGGCCATCAGAGACAAGATCGTGGAGGGTCACAAGGCTGGCAAGGGGTACAAAACCCTTTCCAAGGAGTTGGACCTACCTGTCTCCACTGTTGGGAGCATCATCCGGAAGTGGAAGGCTTATGGAACTACTGTTAGCCTTCCACGGCCTGGACAGCCTTTGAAAGTTTCCACCCGTGCCGAGGCCAGGCTTGTCCGAAGAGTCAAGGCTAACCCAAGGACAACAAGGAAGGAGCTCTGGGAAGATCTCATGGCAGTTGGGACATTGGTTTCAGTCAATACCATAAGTAACGTACTCCACCGCAATGGTCTCCGTTCCAGACGAGCCCGTAAGGTACCTTTACTTTCAAAGCGTCATGTCAAGGCTTGTCTACAGTTTGCTCATGATCACTTGGAGGACTCTAAGACAGACTGGTTCAAGGTTCTCTGGTCTGATGAGACCAAGATCAAGATCTTTGGCGCCAACCACACACGTGACGTTTGGAGACTGGATGGCACTGCATACGACCCCAAGAATACCATCCCTACAGCCAAGCATGGTGGTGGCAGCATCATGCTGTGGGTCTGTTTCTCAGCCAAGGGGCCTGGCCATCTGGTCCGCATCCATGGGAAGATGGATAGCACGGCCTACCTGGAGATTTTGGCCAAGAACCTCCGCTCCTCCATCAAGGATCTTAAGATGGGTCATCATTTCATCTTCCAACAAGACAACGACCCAAAGTACACAGCCAAGAAAACCAAGGCCTGGTTCAAGAGGGAAAAAATCAAGGTGTTGCAGTGGCCTAGTCAGTCTCCTGACCTTAACCCAATTGAAAACTTGTGGAAGGAGCTCAAGATTAAAGTCCACATGAGACACCCAAAGAACCTAGATAACTTGGAGAAGATCTGCATGGAGGAGTGGGCCAAGATAACTCCAGAGACCTGTGCCGGCCTGATCAGGTCTTATAAAAGACGATTATTAGCTGTAATTGCAAACAAGGGTTATTCCACAAAATATTAAACCTAGGGGTTGAATAATAATTGACCCACACTTTTATGTTGAAAATTTATTAAAATTTAACTGAGCAACATAACTTGTTGGTTTGTAAGATTTATGCATCTGTTAATAAATCCTGCTCTTGTTTGAAGTTTGCAGGCTCTAACTTATTTGCATCTTATCAAACCTGCTAAATCTGCAGGGGGTTGAATACTACTTGTAGGCACTGTATTTATCAGGAGCAAATACACTAATATGTTTGTGTAAGTAAGAGAATCAGTCAAATAAAATCTAAATATCAAGGTGAAAAAGCAAATAGCTTGTAAAGAGATACAAACATCACTAGATTACTGGATCAATAGAGAAGAGCGAATAGATTTGAGTCTTTGGTTACTCACTTTTGCGCTGAGTTAGAAAATTGGTAGCCACTGGCCAATATTATTTTTTGCCATGAAGGGCCATCAAAAGCTTGAAATAGAAAAAAACCTTGTCACTGATCCCGTCTCTGGCATCTCCACGTTCGGCCTCTCCACTCATCTAATCCTTGTTGTATTACGAGGCCCGGAGATTCAGCGCTCATGCTGGTAATAATAAGATGTGATGAGGACCACATTTTTTACAACTTATGTTTATTATGCTCTGGGGTCAGTGGAGACCCCAGAATATAATAAGGGACATTAAATTCATGGAGAATAACATGTCTGTGAATTGAATTTCCAGGGAAAATCTGCGCCAACAGGTGAATTTGAATTTTGCCCGATCCACTCATCTCTACCCATCGGCTAATGAAGGATGACCAAGTATTCTCTCAGATTAGGGATTAAAGCTTTTATTATTTTTTTGTCTAACTTTGTTAATATACAGTTAAGTCCATATACTGTATATTTGGACAGAGACATTTTTCACATTTTTTTTCTGTACATTACCACAATGGATGCAGATTTAGTTGAAGTTCAGACTTTCCACTTTAGTTCACTGGGTTGAACAAAATGATTACATAAAAATATCAGGAGCTAAAGCATTTTCTAAACTCCATTCCTTCATTTCATTCAGGGGCTTAAAAGTAATTGGACAAATTAAATATTTGGAAATAAAATGTTAATTTCAATACTTGGTTGAAAACTCTTTGTTGGCAATGACTGCCTGAAGTCTTGAACTCATGGACATCCCCAGACGTTGTGTTACCTCCTTGTTAATGCTCTCCAGACCTTTACTGCAGCTGTTTTTAGTTTGCTTTCTGTTTGTGTCTTGGACTTTCTGTCTGAAGTTTAGTCTTTATCAAGTGAAATGTGGCTCTATTGGGTTGAGCTCCAGTGATGACTCGGCCATTCAAGAATATTCCACTTTTTTTGCTTTAATAAACTCCTGGGTTGCTTTGGCATTATGTTTTGGGTCATTGTTCAGCTGTATTATGAAATGCTGACCAATCAGTTTGGCTGGATTTGAGCACACAGTATGTGTCTGAAAAACCCAGAATTCATTTGGCTGCTTCTGTCCTGTGTCACATCATCAATAAACACTAGGGACCTAGTGCCACTGGCAGCCATGCATGCCTGGCCATCACACTGCCTCCATCATCAATAAACACTACGGACCCAGTGCCACTGGCAGCCATGCATGACCAGCCAGCACACTGCCTCCACCATGTGTTACAGATGATGTGGTGTGCTTTGGATTATGAGCTGAACCATGCCCGGCCATCACACTGTGTCTGCCATGTGTTATAGATGATGTGGTGTGCTTTGGATTATGAGCTGAACCATGCCCGGCCATCACACTGTGTCTGCCATGTGTTATAGATGATGTGGTGTGCTTTGGATCATGAGCTGTACCATGCCCAGCCATCACACTGTCTCCGCCGTGTGTTACAAAAGATGTGGTAGGCTTTGAATCATGAGCTGTACCATGACCGGCCATCACATTGTGTTCTCTGTGTGTTACAGAAGATGTGGTAGTCTTTGAATCATGAGCTGTATCATGCCTTTGCTATCTTTTTCTTTCCATCATTCTGGTAGAGGTTGATCTTGGTTTCATCTGTTCAAAGAATGTTCTTCCAGAACTGTGCTTTTTTTCAAGATTTTTTTGTTTAGCAAAATTCAATCTAGCCTTCTTAAGGCCCTGTCACACGCAAGGACGGATCTAACGATATATCGCCGGGGTCACGGATTCCGTGATGCGCATCCGGCATCGTTAGCGATGTCGTTGCATGTGACAGCAATGAGCGACCATTAATGATGGAAAATACTCACCTTATCATCCATCGTTGACACGTCATTCCTTTTCAAAAAATCGTTGATTGTTGAGCATGCAGGTTGTTCGTCGTTCCTGAGGCAGCACACATCGCTACATGTGACACCTTGGAAGTGACAAACTACAGCTTACCTGCGGCTGCCGGCAATGCAGAAGGAAGGAGGTGGGCGGGATGTTATGTCCCGCTCATTTCCCCCCCTGCGCTTCTATTGGGCGGCCGCTTAGTGACACTGCTGTGACGCTGCACAAACCTCCCCCTTAGGCCCGTTTCACACGTCAGTGAAAAACACAGACGTTTTTCACTGGCGTGTAAAACACGCACATGTCCCTGCGTGTGCCAAAAATCACGGCACACGTGGGTTGTCTAAGTGCAATTCGGGCTCCGTTCTCCGTGTCCCGTGATTTCACTTAGAGATTCACTCACCTGCGCCCGCTCCCGCTGTCCATGGTGCTGATCGCTCCCGCGACGCAGCATCCGGCCGGCGGTGACCCCTGCTGGAGCTGCTTCCGGGTCGGCTGTGTCGCGCATAATGAATATGCGCGACAGTAATCAGCCGGCTTAGAAGCAGCAGGGAGGACGGGCTGCAGAGGACATCGCTGGACGCCGGGTGAGTTAAAATGTTTATTATTTTAAATGCACGTTTTTTTCTGGCACGTGTTTCACGGACCACACCATTGCGTGGTCCGTGGAACATCAGTGATGCCAGAAAAAAATGGACATTTCTCCGTGCAGCAATCACGCACACGCGGGTACGCCGCACGGAGACACGTGCAGTGAAAAATCACTGACGTGTGAGCAGACCCATTGATTATAATGGGTCTGCGTATGTCAGTGATTCTGGTACGTTAAAAAAAAAAGCACAAACGTACCAGAATCACTGACATGTGAAAGGGGCCTTAGAAAGGAGGCGGTTTGCCAGCAACAGCGACGTCGCTATGCAGGTAAGTCCGTGTGACGGCACCTAACGATTTTGTGCGCCACGAGCAGCGATTTGCCCGTGATGCACAAACGACGGGAGCGGATGCTTTCACACTCCCTTTATTCTTGAGGCTTATGAGTGTCTTGCACCGAGAAGTGAACCCTCGGTATTTTCATTCATGCAGTCTTCTCTTTATGGTAGATTTGGCTATTGATACGCCTCCGTCCCGGAGAGTGTTGTTCACTTGATTGGATGTTGTGAGGGGGTTCTCTTCATTATTCTGCCATCATCCAACACTGTTGTCTTCCATGGGCGTCCAGGTCTTTTTAAATTGTTGAGATCACCAGTGCTTTCTTTCTTTCTCAGGATGTACCAAACTGTAGATTTAGCCACTCCTAATATTGTAGCAATGACGTTTGGCTTCTTTCACCTGCATGGAGAGCTCCTTTGACTGCATGTTTATTTCTCAGCAAAAACTTCAAAATGTAGCACAAACCTCAAATCAACTCCAATCCTTTTATGTGCTTAATTGACAATGAAACAACAAAGGAATTGCTCACACCAGCCCATGAAACAGCCGAAGAGTCAATTGTCCAATTACTTTTGGGACCTTTAAACCCAGGGTGGCCCATGTAAAGCAATTTAAACTCCTAAACCCTTTATCAAATGAAAACTAAAAATCAGGACTTTATGTCCATAGCCATTAAATAACTATAACTTTAATGTTTCAGTAAACAGGTAAAAAAAAATCTAAATTTGTGTCAGTGTCCAAATATATATTCACTAGTGTTGAGCGAGTATGCTTGTCACCACTCGGTACTCGCACGAGTATCACTGTACTCGGGCTACTCGGCGGGGGACCGAGTAATCTCGCGATACTCGTGCTGTACTCGTGGTCTTCATCCCTGCATATTGGCGCTCTTTTGAGAGCCAGCCCTCATGCAGGGATTGGCTGGCAGACCACTGCAATGCCACAGCCCTGTTAGTTGTGGAATTGCAGTGATTGGCCGGCCTGCACAGCGTGACCGAGCCTTTATATCGGCCGGCGCGCTGTGCTCTGCACACAGCCATCCAGACAGTCAGTGCAGGGAGAGTGTTGCTGCTTCAGGGTAAGGTTTGCGGCCCTTTATAGTTATTTCCGTAGCAGGGCTGCAAACAGTGTGACCAGAAGTCCTTCTCAGGACTATTGTAGTTGTATACAGGCAGGGTATAGCCAGGTCGGAGTACAGGAGCAGAGTCCTTCTCAGGACTATTGTTGCTGTATACAGGCAGGGCAGGCAGGGTATAGCCAGGTCGGAATACAGGCTAGTGACCAGAAGAGTCCTTCTCAGGACTATTGTAGCTGTATACAGGCAGGCAGGCAGGGTATATAGCCATTCCTAGTGGTTACCGTATACCAGCCTTCATCATATCTGGGGCTGGTGTACACAGTCTAAAACAGTCCTGATAGTGTCAGACTTCTCAGTAATTGTCGCTCCTAAAAAGCTGTTAGGTTCTTAGTGCGTCCGTGCGTGCATTTAAAAACCGCACGTGTGTGGCTGTCGGTGGCAGCGTACAGGTGCACTTGTGTGCGTTTTTCACAAACTAGTATATAACGCACAAGTCTAGTGAATAATATACGTCAGTCAGCAGTGTCTGATAGTGTCAAACTTCTCAGTAATTGTCGCTCCTAAAAACCTGTTAGGTTCTTAGTGCGTCCGTGCTTGCATTTAAAAACAGCACGTGTGTGCCTGTCGGTGGCAGCGTACAGGTGCACGTTTTGCACAAACTAGTATATAACGCACAAGTCTAGTGAATAATACACGTCAGTCAGCAGTGACTGATAGTGTCAAACTTCTCAGTAATTGTCGCTCCAAAAAACCTGTTAGGTTCTTAGTGCGTCCGTGCTTGCATTTAAAAACCGCACGTGTGTGGCTGTCGGTGGCAGCGTCAGGCTCCACATTGTCCCTGGATAGAGACGTGCATGATGGCCTGTAAACCTGAAGTGCCCATTGTAAGGAAGTGGGTCTATTGTAGTATAGCCCTTAGGCAGGGCAGCCAAAAATTGGGAGGCTGCACATTGTCCCTGGATAGAGACGTGCATGAGGGCCTCAAAACATTGTTCCCATTGCAAAGGAGCGGGTCTCCTGTCGTTGTAATGCCCATTCTGAAAGAATGGGCGAAAAAATTTACCACTGGGGGTATACCTGAAACAACGGCCTAACTATTGTAACGGTCATCATGGTGGCGCATGAGGAGAAGGAGGAGCAGTCCAGCGATTAGCCAAAGTCCAGAAGTGTGTACCTATGGGTGAGTGGAGGTACATGGCAAATTCCCGTTACAAACTTTAAATTCCACTGTCATTTGCTGGTGAAGTCTGGCCCAATCCAACCCTTGTTCATCTTGATCAGAGTCAGCCTGTCAGCATTTTCAGTTGACAGGCGGGTGCGTTTATCTGTAATGATTCCACCTGCGGCACTAAAAACACGCTCTGACAAAACGCTAGCGGCAGGGCAGGCCAGGACTTCCAAGGCGTAGAGAGCCAATTCATGCCACGTGTCCAGCTTGGATACCCAATAATTGTAAGGCACAGAGGAATGTCGGAGTACAGTTGTTCGATCTGCAAGGTACTCCTTGAGCATCTGGGCAAACTTAGAATTTCTTGTGGCACTACCCCGCACCTCAGGGGCTGTGGTATGTGAGGGGCTGAGAAAACTGTCCCACATCTTAAAGACTGTTCCCCTACCTCTGGCGGATTGGACTTGTGCCCCTCTCGGCTGTACGCCTTGGTTGTCCACTGATTCCTGACCTATGCCGCTAGCGTTTTGTGAGGGGAATGCTTTGCCTACTTCCGTGACTATGGCCTTCTGGAACTGCTGCATTTTGCCTGATCTCTCCGCCTCGGGAATAAGAGACATAAAGTTCTCCTTTTAGCGTGGGTCTAACAGTGTTACCAACCAGTAATGATTGTCGGCCAAGATGTTCTTAACGCGAGGGTCACAAGACAGGCAGCTTACCATAAAGTCAGCCATGTGCGCCAGACTCTTAACAGCCATCACTTCAGTATCCTGACCAACACGATGACTGAACATGCTGTCCTCCTCCTCATCATCATCATCTACCCTGTCCTCTGGCCAGCCATGCTGAACCGAGGATATGACTGCATGTCATATCCTCAATTTGGCCGGAGAGTTGCTCAATGTCTTCATCCTCCTCCTCGTCATAGTCCTCCACTGCACGTTGTGATGAGACGAGGCTGGGCTGTGTGTTATTACCCACACCCACTACTGTTTCTTGCTCCAACTCATCGCCGCTCACCATCTTGGTGGAGTCCTCAAAGTTTTGGCGGATGGTACATAGGTCGGACATCCATCTCCACTCCTCAGGTGTTATGTGTGGAGTTTGACCCATTTCCCGACGGCTTAGGTGATGCAGGTACTCAACAACTGCCCTCTTCTGCTCACATATCCTGACCAACATGTGCAGAGTTGAATTCCAATGCGTGGGGACATCACACACCAGTCTGTGAGCCGGAAGATGCAAATGGCGCTGAAAGCCGGCAAGGCCGGCTGAAGCAGTAGGTGACTTTCGAAAATGTGCAGACAGGTGGCGAACTTTTACCAGCAGATCAGACAGCTCTGGGTATGACTTTAGAAACCGCTGAACCACGAGGTTGAGCACATGGGCCACACATGGAACATGTGTCAGCTGGCCTCGCCTCAAAGCCGCCACCAGGTTCCAGCCATTGTCACACACGACCTTTCCTGGTTTTAGGTTCAGAGGTGTGAGCCTGTGATCTGCCTGCTGTTTCAGAGCTGTCCACACCTCTTCTGCATTGTGGGGTTTGTCACCTATGCAGATTAGCTTCAGCACAGCCTGTTGCCGCTTCGCCGAGGCAGTGCTGCAGTGCTTCCAGCTTGGGACTGGTGTGGAGGGCAAAGTGGATGAGGATGTGCAGGAGGAGGAGGAGGCTGAGGAGCATGACATTCCGGAGCTGTAGAGTGTAGGTGAAACCCTGACTGAGGTAGGGCCTGCATACCTTGGTGTGGGAAGGACGTGTTCCGTCCCTCGCTCAGACTGGGTCCCAGCTTCCACAATATTAACCCAGTGTGCCGTCAACGAGATGTAGCGGCCTTGCCCACAAGCACTTGTCCACGTGTCTGTGGTTAGGTGGACTTTGACTGAAACAGCATTGTTCAGGGCACGTGTGATGTTTTGTGACACGTGGTTATGCAATGCGGGGACGGCACACCGGGAGAAATAGTGGCGGCTGGGGACCGAGTAACGTGGGACAGCTGCCGCCATCAGGTCGCGGAATGCTTCTGTCTCCACCAGCCTAAAAGGCAACATTTCCAGCGCAAGCAGTCGCGAAATGTTAGCATTTAAAAGTGTGGCATGTGGGGCGTTGGCAGTGTATTTGCGCCTGCGTTCAAAGGTTTGCTGAATGGATAACTGAACGCTGCGCTGGGACAAGGACGTGCTTGATGATGGTGTTATTTCTGCGTGGGCAACTGCTGGTGCAGGGCCGGAGGAGGCTTGACATCAGCAAGCACTGCTCCTCGACTCTGTTGTACATCCCACAAAGTCGGGTGCTTGGCTGACATGTGCCTGATCATGCTGGTGGTGGTCAAGCTGCTAGTTTTGGTACCCCTGCTGATGCTGGCACGGCAGGTGTTGCAAATGGCCTTTTTAGAATCATCTGGAGCCAACTTAAAAAACTGCCAGACTCGGGAAGACCTAACATTTGTACAGGCACCTTGTGTCGTGTTGTTGTTCCGGGGAACGGTTGCCTGACTTCTGCCTGGGGCCACCACCCTGCTTCTTACTGCCTGTTGGGATGCTACGCCTCCCTCCACCTGTGCACTGCTGTCCTCGCTTTGCATATCCTCCTGCCAGGTTTGGGTCAGTTACTGGATCATCCACCACGTCGTCTTCCTCTTCCGCACCCTGCTCCTCCTCCTGACTTCCTGACAATTGTGTCTCATCATCGTCCACCCCTTGTTGAGACACATTGCCAACTTCGTGAGAACATGGCTGCTCAAATATTTGGGCATCTGTACATATAATCTCGTCATGACCCACTTCAACAGGAGCTGGCGAGAGGCCAGAATGTGTGAATGGAAACGTGAACAGCTCTTCCGAGTGTCCGTGGACGTGTACTCGGCCTGGTGGTAGGAAGGAGGATCAGGTTCTGAAATGTGCGGTGCAGTATCACGGCTACTGACACTTGACCGTGTGGAAGACAGAGTGTTTGTGGTGGTGCCAATCTGACTGGAAGCATTATCCGCTATCCAACTAACAACCTGTTGACACTGGTCTTGGTTATAGAGCGGTGTACTGCTGCGGTCCCCAAGAATTTGGGACAGGACGTGCGAGCGAGTAGATGTGGCCCTTTGTTGTGGCGAAATTAGAGCTTGCACACGACCTCGGTCTCTGCCTGCACCACCATCACGTCCACTTCCTTGATCGTTGCCAACGCCCTTGCGCATTTTGCAATGCTGTGCTGACGTGTATTCACTAGACTTGTTCGTTATATCCAAGTTTGTGCAAAACGCACACAAGTGCACCTGAACGCTGCCACCAACAGGCACACACGTGTGGTTTTTAAAAGCAAGCACGGACGCACTAAGAACCTAACACGTCTCTATCCAGGGACAATGTGGAGCCTCCCAATTTTTGGCTGCCCTGCCAAAGGGCTATACTACAATAGACCCAATTCCTTACAATGGGCACTTCTGGTTTACAGGCCATCATGCACGTCTCTATCCAGGGACAATGTAGAGCCTCCCAATTTTTGGCTGCCCTGCCAATGGGCTATACTAAAATAGACCCACTTCCTTACAATGGGCACTTCTGGTTTACAGGCCATCATGCACGTGTCTATCCAGGGACAATGTGGAGCCTCACAATTTTTGGCTGCCCTGCCTTAGGGCTATACTACAATAGACCCACTTCCTTACAATGGGCACTTCAGGTTTACAGGCCCTCATGCACGTCTCTATCCAGGGACAATGTGGAGCCTCCCAATTTTTGGCTGCCCTGCCAAAGGGCTATACTAAAATAGACCCACTTCCTTACAATGGGCACTTCTGGTTTACAGGCCATCATGCACGTCTCTATCCAGGGACAATGTGGAGCCTCCCAATTTTTGGCTGCCCTGCCTAAGGGCTTTACTACAATAGACCCACTTCCTTACAATGGGCACTTCAGGTTTACAGGCCCTCATGCACGTCTCTATCCAGTGACAATGTGGAGCCTCCCAATTTTTGGCTGCCCTGCCTAAGTGCTATACTACAATAGACCCACTTCCTTACAATGGGCACTTCAGGTTTACAGGCCATCATGCACGCCTCTATCCAGGGACAATGTGGAGCCTCCCAATTTTTGGCTGCCCTGCCTAAGGGCTATACTACAATAGACCCACTTCCTTACAATGGGCACTTCAGGTTTACAGGCCCTCATGCACGTCTCTATCCAGGGACAATGTGGAGCCTCCCAATTTTTGGCTGCCCTGCCAAAGGGCTATACTAAAATAGACCCACTTTCTTACAATGGGCACTTCTGGTTTACAGGCCATCATGGACATCTCTATCTAGGGACAATGTGGAGCCTCCCAATTTTTGGCTGCCCTGCCTAAGGGCTTTACTACAATAGACCCACTTCCTTACAATGGGCACTTCAGGTTTACAGGCCCTCATGCACGTCTGTATGCAGGGGCATTGGTGAACCTCACAATTTTGGACTGCCCTGGCAAAGGAAAATACTACAAAGACTCACTTCCTCAAAATGGGCACATTTTGACTCAAGAGGCCTTCATGTACGTCTCTTCTCAGGGACATCGGAGTGCCACACAATGTTTTCACGTAAAATCTTTCATGTAATCTCCAAAAGTAACATACACCAGCTCTATCTCACTATTGGGTATGTGCCCTTAACATTTCCGCCATGAAAATTCATTTTGGTGTCATTTTTGAAGGTTTTCTGGTGAGTCCGTAAAAATGGCGTAAAACGCGGACAAAATTGTTCACAGCTGTGACTTTTGAGTGATAAATGCTTCAAGGGGTCTTCCCCATGCTGTTGCCATGTCATTTGAGCACTCTTCTGAGACTTTTGTGACATTTTTAGGGTTTCTACATGCTGCCGGGGGTCATTTCATAAAAATACTCGGGTCTCCCATAGGATAACATTGGGCTCGGTGCTCGGGCCGAGTACACGAGTATCTTGGGATGCTCGGCCCGAGCCTCGAGCACCCGAGCTTTTTAGTACTCGCTCATCACTAATATTCACCTAACTGTATTACTACTGAAATATAAAAAATATCTTTATTTAGGAAAATGTTAATGAAGAATGAAACTTTCGGTAAATATTTTTACATTTTGCCATTTTCTGGAGACACAAGGAATAAACCATTAATTTTTACCTTATTCTTCTTGATATATGTGGTTGGAGTTCTCATCAATTCTTCCATTATCACAGTTATATGTCTGGACGTTCAGTTACATAAACCAATGTATCTCTTTATCTGTAATTTATCCATTATAGACATATTTTATACAACGGTCACGGTTCCTAAATTACTGCACATGCTATTGTCTGGAAATCACATTGTTTCCTTCTCACAATGTTACGCTCAGTTCTACTTTTTCTTAGCTGTGGCGGTTACAGAAGAAATTCTCCTCTTCATTATGGCTTATGACCGATATGTCGCTATCTGCCTTCCCTTACATTATCATCGGATCTTAAGTCGGAGAAGTTGCACCGTGATAACTATTGGGATTTGGGTAGCCGGCTTTCTAAATTCCTCAATGTTTGTGATCTTAGCCATGAAGATGTCTATCTGTCACTCCAACGTCATCCCCCAGTTCTTCTGTGATCCTAAGTCCCTAACTATGACCATTTGTACGACCACACAAATGTTTTTTGTAGCAACCAGTATAGAAATTTTTCTATTCGTCTTTGTTCCCTTGATGGGCACTTTTATTTCTTACTTTAAGATTCTCTCCATCATCTTCAAAATGAGATCAATGGAAAACAGAAGAAAAGCCTTCTCCACCTTCTCATCCCACAGCACAGTCATCTCTATTTATTATGGGACATGCTTAGTAGGGTATCTGATACCATCTTACTCTGATACACTCGATATAACCTTTAATGTAGTGTATTCAACCGTCGTCCCCATGATAAATCCTATCATATACAGTCTACAGAATTCCAATGTAAAAACTTCATTGTTGGGTTTCATAGGGAAAATTTTCTTTCTGAAGACCATATCTGTTTCTAAATTGTGAATAGCTGTATGGATCTTGATTGATTTTGATTGTATTGATCATTCTAATGGTCAAAGACCTTTAACAAAATACAATATATAATAAAATGCAGACATTTAAGAGGTGAAACGATACTTGGCTGCACTTGCAGAATCATTTTGCACATTTAAATGAGGAGCCTTTGGTATATATACAGTTGTGCTCAAAAAAAAGTTTACATACCCAAGTAGATTTTTTCCTTCTTGGCCTTTTTTTTAGAGAAAATAAATGATGACACACAATCTTTTTTTTCCCACTCAAGGTTAGTGGTCGAGTGAAGCCATTTATTGTCAAACTACTGTGTTTTCTTTTTTTTTAATCATAATGTCATAATGACAACCAAAAACATCCAAATAACCCTGATCAAAAGTTCACATACCCTAGTGATTTTGGCTGATAACATGACACAAAGGATTTGAATGGCTAATAAAGGTAACATCCTCACCTGTGACCTGTTTGCTTGTAATCAGTGTGTGCATAAAAGCTGAGTGAGTTTCTGGGATCCAGACAGACTCTTGCATCTTTCATCCAGCTACTGAAGTTTCTGGATTGGGAGCCGTGAAGAAAGCAAAATAATTGTAAATTTACGGGAAAAGATAGTTGAACTGTATAAAACAGGAAAGGGATACAAAGAGATATTCAAGGAATTGATAATGCCAGTCAGCAGTGTTCAAACTGTGATTAACAAATGAAAATCAGGGGCTCTGTAAAAACCAAACAACGATCAGGTAGAACAGCAAAAATTTCAGCCCCAACTGCCAGGAAAATTATTTGGGATGCAAAGAAAACCCCACAAATAACATCATTTAAAATACAGGACTCACTGAAAAGTAGTGGTGTGGATGCTTCAAGATGCACAATAAGGAGGTACTTGAAGAAAAATGGGCTGCATGATTGAGTCGCTAGAAAAAAGCCATTACTGCAGAAATGTCATAAAATTAAGTTATAAAAACTCCATGGTACCATACTGATCATAACTGCGGTCAAAGTGCCACCCGTGGGTCACATGCCGCAAGCACAAATTCCATACAAACATATAATAAACAGGAGAAAAAAGGAATAAGTAGTGCAAATGTTTTATTGTCAAAAAAGGGAAACAAAGGGGGGTTCCAGTGGATATGCATAAAACGTTGTAGTGATTTAAAAACATACAAAAATGGGAGCTGGGTGCAGGCACGTATTATACATTGATCTGATAGAAAAAGATAGGTACAGGAAGGTAATGAATGCAAGTGAAGTAAAAAATGTAAAGGCTGCAGGCAAAATGTTATATTAAAGTGTCAATGCATATATTTCCACAGCAGGAAGCCTGCATGCCAAAGATTATTAAAGTGTCACATGCATAAATAACCTAACTCAAGGGGCATAATAGCCATTGTTAGATGTGGGTACCTACCTATCATCTGTGTCCGTTGCACACGTTACCCTGATTTATTTTCATCACTTACCATTACCTGCGTCCATTGGGCACGTCATCCCTCTGTACGCGTGCGCTGCTGGCCCCTGCGTCATCGCCGGCTGGGTGCCGTCTTGGTGACGGCGGCGCATGCGCGGGATCGGAATGACGCGTCTCTGCTCCCGCGCATTCACTGTGTCTGTCTGATGGCTTCCCCGCCCGCGGTGACGCAGCAGACAGCTGCGCATGCGTCAACTAACGCGATGACGTGGGCGGAAGTATACCGGGCGGTAGATTTAAAAACATACTTCTAGTAAAGCGCTTTTGTCCTCTCTTCCTCCCTGATGTAGCTAATGGGGTGCACAGGCCCCCTAATAGCGAAACACGTGTTGGTGGGTTAGGGGGAACTCCACTCCTTGGGACCTGGCTGCTTGGGCTACTGACATCTGCATGATTGCACTTTATTGGTAGGTACTCACATCTAACAATGTCTATTATGCCCCTTGAGTTAGGTTATTTATGCATGTGACACTTTAATAATCTTTGGCATGCAGGCTTCCTGCTGTGGAAATTTATGCACTGACACTTTAATATAACATTTTGCCTGCAGCCTTTACATTTTTTACTTCAGTTGCATTCATTACCTTCCTGTACCTATCTTTTTCTATCAGATCAATGTATACTACGTGCCTGCACCCAGCTCCCATTTTTGTATGTTTTTAAATCACTCCAACGTTTTATGCATATCCACTGGAACCCCCCTTTGTTTCCCTTTTTTGACAATAAAACATTTGCACTACTTATTCCTTTTTTCTCCTGTTTATTATTAGAAATGCCATAAAGTATATCATCTACAATATGCTAAACACCACAGAGACAAGCCTCCAAACTTCTGGAACAACGTAATTTGGAGTGAAGAAACCAAAATCGAACTTTTTGTCCGGAATCATAAACGTTACATTTTGAGAGGTGTCAACAAGGCCTATGATGGAAGGAACACCATTTCTCCTGTAAAGCATGGATGGGGATCGCTGTGTCAACTTCTGTGCATATTAAAAGGCCAAATTCACCAGGGAATGTGCACTTTTGATCAGGGTCATTTGGATGTTTTTGATTGTCATTATGATTTACAAAGAGAAAACACAGTAGTTTGACAATAAATGGCTTCACCCAACCACTAACCAAGAGTGGAAGAAAGATTTTGTGTTATCATTCATATTCTCTGTAAAATATATATATATATACAGTACAGACCAAAAGTTTGGACACACCTTCTCATCTCTAGAACAACTGTTAAGAGGAGACTTTGCGGAGCAGGCCTTCATGGTAAAATAGCTGCTAGGAAACCACTGCTAAGGAGAGGCAACAAGCAGAAGAGACTTGTTTGGGCTAAAGAACACAAGG
The DNA here is from genome assembly GCF_048569485.1 of Anomaloglossus baeobatrachus. NCBI lineage: Eukaryota > Metazoa > Chordata > Amphibia > Anura > Aromobatidae > Anomaloglossus > Anomaloglossus baeobatrachus. The sequence continues at coordinate 293,292,628 of NC_134359.1, forward strand.
AATGGACATTAGACCAGTAGAAATCTGTGCTTTGGTCTGAGGAGTCCAAATTTGAGATCTTTGGATCCAACCACCGTGTCTTTGTAGAAAAGGTGAACGGATGGACTTTACATGCCTGGTTCCCACCGTGAAGCATGGAGGAGGAGGTGTGATGGTGTGGTGGTGCTTTGCTGGTGACACTGTTGGGGATTTATTCAAAATTGAAGTCATACTGAACCAGCATGGCTACCACAGCATCCTGCAGCTGCATGCTATTCCATCCGGTTTGCGTTTAGCTGGACTATCATTTATTTTTCAACAGGACAATGACCCCAAACACACCTCAAGACTGTGTAAGGGCTATTTGACTAAGAAGGAGAGTGATGGGGTGCTACACCAGATGACCTGGTCTCCACAGTCACCAGACCTGAACCCAATCGAGATGGTTTGGGGTGAGCTGGACCGCAGAGTGAAGGCAAATGGGCCAACAAGTGCTAAGCATCTCTGGGAACTCCTTCAAAACTGTTTGAAAACCATTTCCGGTGACTACCTCTTGAAGCTCATCAAGAGAATGCCAAGAGTGTGCAAAGCAGTAATGAAAGCAAAAGGTGGCTACTTTGAAGAACCTAGAATATAAGACATATACTGAGTTGTTTTACACTTTACGTATTTCATTCCACATGTTTTAATTCATAGTTTTGATGCCTTCAATGTGAATCTACAATTTTCAGAGTCCTGAAAATAAAAAAAACTCTTTGAATGAGAAGGTGTGTCCAAACCTTTGGTCGGTACTGTATATGTATATATATATATATATATATATACGTATATATATATATATATATATATATATGTATATATATACACACAGTATATACTGTATATATACGATTTACTTAACGTTCGAGAGTTTGAGGTTGTGTTTGATAATGGTTCGATCACCAAAAGCATAACTGTAGCTTTTACAGCTACGTGTGGAGGGAGCCGGTGCTGGCAGCCTGCGGTAAGCTGGTAACCAGGGTACATATCGGGTATCCAAGCAAAGCGCTTTGCTTAGTAACCCGATGTGTACCCTGGTTACCAAGCACAGCGTCGTTACACGGGTCGCTGGTTGCTGGTCGCTGGTTGCTATGGTGATCTGCCTGATTGACAGCTCACCAGCAACCATGTAGCGACGCACCAACGATCCCTGCCAGGTTGGATCGCTGGTAGGATCATTGGTGCGTTGCTATGTGTGACGGGACCCTAAGTATTTCTATGACTAAAAACACAGTTATAAACGCAAGGTTTGTGTAGTACAATCACGTGTACAGGAAGAGGATTCCTTGTGTTGGTAAACACGGAAGCGTGAATCCTCCCGGTACCGCCACCGCTGCTTCCACCTCACGTCCGGAAACATGTCCGCTGCCGTGCGGCGCCATGGCCGGGCGGAAGGTGGAAGCAGCTGCGAAATCAAAAGTGAACAGTAGAAAAAAAAATATCATATTCACCTGTCTGCAGGCTCCCGACATTTCCTCTCCCAGCTCCTCTTCCTGATACTGCCACCCCTGCTCCGGCTGTGTGCAGACTCCCTCCAATGGCTGCAGGACCTGACAATGATCAGCTGATGCGGTTACCTGACGGAACCAGCTGACAGTATAAGTCCAGCGGCGAGACTGGCTTTTTACCGCCTGGCCGGCTTAAACTATCAGCTGATGCCATCAGGAGACTTCATCAGATGATTATCACCGGGTCCTGGAGCGATCGGACGGGAGTCTGCACAGAAGTGAGTAGGGTTTTTTTTTTTGTTTCTTTTTTTTTTCACTGATGCATCAGCTGATTGTATAAATGGCTTTTATACAATCAGCTGATGTGTCATGTAATTCAGGCCCTTGAACCTGACACATCATCTGATCGCTTTGCCTTCCTTCCAACAAACCGATCAGATGATATTGGATCCAGATTGGACAGCACGGGACCCTTGACCCAGGATTACGGCAGAGGGGGGTTCTTTATTTCAATAAAGATGGAGTCACTAATTGTGTTGTGTTTTATTTCTAATAAAAATATTTTTCTGTGTGTTGTGTTTTTTTTATCTGTACTAGAAATTCATGGTTGCCATGTCTAATATTGGCGTGACACCATGAATTTCAGGCTCAGGGCCAACTGATTATACACAGCTAGCCCTAACCCCATTATTACCCAGCGAGCCACCCGGCATCAGGGCAGCTGGAAAAGTTGGATACAGTGCCAGAAGATGGCGCTTCTATGAAAGTGCCATTTTCTGGGGCGGCTGCGGACTGCAATTCACAGCGGGGGTGCCCAGAAAGCTTGGGCACCCTACGCTGCGGATTCCAATCCCCAGCTGCCTAGCTGACTGGACACAAAAAATTGTGCAAAGCCCACGTTATTTATTTTTTTATTATTTGATGAAATTCGTGACATAATTTAAAAAAAAAAGGGCTTCCCTATATTTTTGGTTCCCAGCCGGGTACAAATAGGCAGATGGGGGTTGGGGGCAGCCCGTACTTGCCTGCTGTACCTGGCTAGCTCACAAAAATATGACGAAGCCCACGTGATTTTTTTGGGGATCAAAAAACTCCTGCATACAGTCCTGGATGGAGTATGCTGAGCCTTGTAGTTCTGCAGCTCTTGTCTGTTCTCCTGCATACCCTAGTGAATGGAGCATGCTGAGCCTTGTAGTTCTGCTACCCCTGCCTCTCCCTCCAGCATACAGTCCTGGATGGAGCATGCTGAGTCTTGTAGTTCTGCAGCTGTCTGCTCTCCTGCAGACACTAGTGGAGAATGAAGAACATACTGAAGAAGGAAATGACATCAGACCTTTTTTTTTTTCAATAATTTTTAAAATTGCATAAAACGCAGTGAGCAAAAACGCAGCAAAACGCAGCCAAAAATGCAAAACAAAGCATTTTTTGATGCGTTTTTTAAGGTGCTGCCTTTTTGTGCATTTTTTGTGGGAAAAAATGCATAAAAACGCAGCGTCAAAAAAACACAGTGTGTGAACTTACCCTAAGCATTTCTATGACTATAAACGCAGCTATAAACGCAAGGGGTGGGTAGTACAATCACATGTACAGGAAGAGGATTCCTTGTGTTGGTAAACACAGAAGAGTGGATCCTCCCGGAACCGCCACCCCTGCTTCCACCTCCTGTCCAGTGCCATGTCCAGACAGGAGGTGGAAGCAGCTGCGAAATCAAAAGTGAACAGTAGAAAAAAAATATCATATTCACCTTTCTGCAGACTCCCGGGACACGTCCGATGGCTGCAGGACCTGGGGGTGATCAACTGATGCGGTCACCTGACGGCATCAGCTGATCATATAAGTCCAGCGGTGAGGCCGGCTTTTCACCGCCCAGCCGGCTTAAACTATCAGCTGAAGCTGTCAGGTGACCGCATCACCTTATTACCACCGGATCATGAAGCGATTGGATGGGAGTCTGCACAGCAGTGTGTAGTTTTTTTTTTCTACTAATGCATCAGTTGATTGTATAAGCGGCTTTTATACAATCAGCTGATGTGTCATGTGATTCAGGTCCTTGAACACCTGACACATCATCTGATAGCTTTGCCTTTCAGCAAACCGATCAGATAATATTGGATCCGGACTGGACATCGCAGGACCCTATTTTGGCGTGACACCATGAATTTTGGGCTTAGTACCATCTGAGAATACAAAGCTAGTATTAACTGCTTTATTACCTAGCGAGCCACCGCCATCATGGCCGCTGGACGAGCCGGATAAAGTGCCTGGAAATGGAGCTAAGAAACAATGCGCCATTTCCAGGGGTGGCTGTGGGCTGCCGAGAATCCCAGCCCCCAGCTGCCTGGCTTTACCTGACTGGAGATGAAAATACTGCGGGAGCCCACACATTTTTTTTTGTAACTATTTTTTTAAATAAAAAAATTTAATGGGCTTCTCTGTATTTTGATTGCCAGCCAAGGTAAAGCCAAGCAGATGGGGGTGGCAGCCCATAGCCGTACGCTTTATATGCGCTGAGAATCAAAAATACTGCGCAGAGTGGGCGTCTGTGATTGGATGCTGGAGTAACCTGAAACCAGCCCAGATTCCAGGCTGCTTCAACAGCCAATTACAGATACCCAATCTGCGTGACAGCGTCTGTGATTGACTGTTGGGTCCCTCACACATATAGTACTGTAAAAATAAATAAATAATTAAAAAAAATCATGTAGCGCTCTGTGATATTTTTGATTCTCAGCGTATATTAAGTGGATGGCTACGGGTTGCCATCCCCATCTGCCTGGCTTTACTCATTTGTGAATTTCAGCTAGAATGTATGCCAATTTTCTGGCTTACAATATAGTAAATCTAAACCGAAGATGAAAATAATATGGACATTTACCCTGCTGTAAATAAGTAAAAGCAATAGTGTATATAAATAAACATATAGTACTTAGTAAACACTATTTTTGATCAAAAAAGCATACAGCCATCCCACCGCAACAAAGTGTACCCAAATCGGACGGTACCTAACACTCTCTGGTATTAAATCATTAACATGTGACAAAACGGACCTCAATCTGAATAAGGGCAGAGAGTGATTGGGTCCAACTATGGACACACAGACATGGGAAGAAATAGATAAAATGCTCAGCTTAGTATAAAAGGGCCCTACCCTATTTGTACTGAGTACAAGACTAAAGAAAGAAACAAATAAAAGTTTTAATGTAGTAAACCCACAGCCCCCTCAAATAAGCCCACACGAAACACGTATCGGGGCTCTCTGACCTGACAGTTTGCACTAGGCGCAATGGGTAGGTGAAAAGGGGATTTTTCATTGCTATTATCCTCTTGGTGGTAGTGAGTTGTATTTAAATTTCCTTTAGTTTGTTGTTACTTGGCATATATTCCTCCATGGGTTAATTTAGCATTTGCTTACATACACTGTTCCTACTTTGCAGGCATACCACTCCATACATATTATACTGGCTTGCTTGTTCAATTATTCATACTTACCTGAGCTCACCTATTTATGTAATCAATTGTGTTTTATACTATTCCTAGCTGTAGCACCCGGGATAGTAACTGTCTCTCTGTTTCTCTCTCAGCCTCTATCTGTCTCCCTCTCTGTCTGTATCTCTCTCTGTCTGTCTGTCTCTCTCTCTCTGTCTCTCTCTATCTCTTTGTCTGTCTGTCTCTTTTCCTGTCTGTCTCTTTCCCTGTCTGTCTGTCTCTCTCTCTATCTCTTTCCCTGTCTGTTTGTCTATCTCTTTCCCTGTCTGTCTCTGTCTGTCTCTTTCCCTTACTGTCTCTTTACCTGTCTTTCCCTGTCTGTCTCTTTCACTGTCTGTCTCTTTGTCTGTCTGTCTATCTTTTTCTTTGTCCATCTATCTCTCTCTGCCTGTCTCTATCTGTTTGGCTATCTCTTTTCCTGTCTGTCTGTATCTGTCTGTCTCTGTCTGTCTGTCTCTTTCCCTGGCTGCATTGTGACATGCCAACATTCCATTCAAGGGTGTGGCTGCGAATTCTTCTGTTTTTCTGGCTGCCTTATGTCTCCCAGCTCCCTTGATTTTAATAGAGGCAGGTTTTTTGGTGAATAACTGTAAAGCGCAGGGTTACAATGTCCCCTCACAACATAGTCTATTACATTTCCTGAGTCACATGGAGTGTCTGGGCAAACTTTTGTGATTGTATATGTGACGGTGCGGATTCCTTTAGCGGACATACCCCCCCACACAGATTATATATATATATATATATATATATATATATATATATATATATTACACATACATACACTCAGCTTTAAATATTAGATAATTATTTAAAAAAAAGTTACTTTTTTGTAGACCTATGTCTCCAAATGCCATTTGTATGACTTATAAATCCGTGGTGCAGTAAACTACACACATTTGGCCAAATAATCTGTCATCTATCTATTTAGCTATCGCTATCTATCTTCTATCCATGTATCAATTGATTAATTGGTAATATTTAAGTTAATATTTGCCTTGGATATTTCCCAATAGTATACAAAATGTTGTCAAGATTCTGGATCCGTTGGGCATAACAGACGGTAATGATGATTTCTCTAATGGCTTATACCCTATAGATATCGAGCTAACATCTTTACCAATATTCTGCTTTACTTCAAAAACTATATATAATGGAAGCTGCAGCCCTCTGAATTTTTATGACACTGGTGAGTATATGTGCTCGGGGCCATTTGGTTAGAAGTTTGCAGCTAAAATTAATTTATAAGATCAATTCCAACTTGGCTGTAATTGAAAGGTGCGATGTGTGAGCAGTGCTCGTGCTCAGTCCGTTAAATTAGATTTACTGGATCCTGTAAGTAAAAGTATGTGGAGTGACAATTACCCCGGCATCACTCACTAGGTTGCAATAAGTGTGTTTGTGACAGCATCTGATCTGACATAGCATTTGTGATAATTATTGGGCACACATAGGTTGACGAGGATCAGGGTGGCCACAAGGTGCAGTCAACCCTAAAGAAACAGAAAGAAGTAGTTTTCATATGCCATAGCAATTATTTTTCTTTCCTTGTGTCTGAAGAGGCATATAAGCTTAGTGACTCTACATCCGAAGAGCTTCACTGCATAATGGTCACTTATCAGAAGAGGTCTGCAGCTAAATGGTTACACATCCAATGAAGTACACAGCATAATGGTTGTACATCTGAAGAGATGCCTAGCATAATAGTTATATATCCAAAGACATGCCCAGCATAATGGTTACATATATAAAGAGGTGCCCACATAATGGTTAGATGCTCAGCATAATGGTTACTAATCCAAAGAAGTGCCTACATAATTGTTACACATTCGAAAAGGTGCCTGTCACGGTTCCGCTGTGTGAAGCATTTTGCATTAGAAAATGTTCTGCTATGTATTTTCTGCACTTGCTTACAAGTTGTCCTTCAGCACTAGGGTCCACGCTGGTTTTGGGAGGTGCCTTCACAGATGCACCTCGTTCCTGGTGATTGCTCTGTTTCTTTATTGGACTTGCTCTGTCTGACCTAGGACCTTTTTCCTGACCACATCTCTGTCTGATCCTTGAATGTTATACATTACCTCCTTGTTTCTGACCTCAGACCTCTTCCTAACCAGGTCTCTGTCTGATCCTTGAACCTTATACGTTACCTCCCGGCTTCTGACCTCGGAAATCTTCTTGACCATGTCACTGTCTGCTCCTTGAACCTAATACTTTACCTTCTGGCTTCTGACCTTGGACCTCTTTCTGACTACGTCTCTGTCTGCTCCCTGAACCTTATACTTTACCTCCTGGCTTCTTACCTCTGACCTCTTCCTCATCACGTCCCTATCTGGTCCCTAAACCTTATACGTTACCTCCCGGCTTCTGACCTCGGACTTCTCCCTGACCACTTGTCTGTTTGCTCCCTGAATCTTATACGTTAACTTCTGGCTTATGATCCCAGCTTGTCTGACTACCCTTATATTCATACTGCTCATAGTGTCTAGAATCACAGTCCCCAGCATAATGGTTACATATTTGAAGAGGTGCCCATCATAATTGTTACACATTCGAATAGGTGCCCAGCACAATGGTTGCTTATCCAAAGAGGTGTCCAGCAAAACGGTTATATATCCAAAGAGATGCCCAGCATAATGGTTACACATCTGAAGAGATGCCCAGCTTAATTGTTACATATCCAAAAAAGTGCATAGAATAATGGTTACACATATGAAGAGGTAAAAAACATAATGCTAAGCTGTGTACTGAGTGGTGAATGACCACATAGACTTTCCATTTTGCTGAACAATTCTGGTTCCTCAGCTTATTGCTTCTGCCGCACTGAACTCATAAACATTCCTTTCAGCAATCAATGAGAGTCTGAGGACTCGGACCAGCACCGTTCTGCAGGACATTTAATTAACCACATAATGACCAGCAGGTTAAAACATAGGTGAACTTTAAATTAATTAATAACATTTAACATAGATTTAATATGTTTTGAATCAAATTGCTAAAACTTTTGGATCACAATTTGGCATTTAGTATTAGTTTTATTATGCCCAAATTTGATAATTTTATTATGTTAAATTCAAATTAGAGAAATATGGGATTCTAATTGTTTTAGATTATTTTTATATTATGTTAACATTTTATTATCGGGTTTTCATAAATGTGGGTGCATCTTAATAACCCATGTACCAAAAATGAAATTTTTAATCACATTTTATTTTTCATACGGTATTTTCAGAATTTTGATGTCACACATGATTTTCCTAAAAAAAATAAAACAGCAGAAATTATATTTTGTGTTTCAAACTTTTTAATATATAAATATTAATACAATATATAAATATGTATATATCAATTTAAAGTAATCTAAAATTAAAAGGATGTTTATCTTATTTGGTTTATCACAAAATATAGAACATTTCGTAAAATATTCTTAAAAATCCCCTTAAGTAGAGCATAAATATGTCATTATGATGGAGTAAGTCTATGTTTTTTGCTATTTCATATATATATATATATATATAGCTGTATACTGTAAAGTGTGAATATTAGTATGATAAAATTATGATCTTACTGCCATTGATAGTGAAGTCTCAGTAATATTTTTTGTATTTATAGGTTCAACCTCCATGAAATCTTTTTACTCATCTATTTATAATAAACAACCAGACATATAAAGAGCATAAAAGGCCATCAAAAGCCTAAAGAAATAAGAAAAAGTAAAAATATAATCTTTTTACTTTTTCTTTCTCTGGCCTCTCCACTTTCGGGCTCTCTACCCATCCAATCCTTGTTGTATTAGGAGGCCCAGGGATTCAGGCCTCGCGACGTTGATAAGAAGATGTGATGAGGACCAGATTTTTTACATCTTATGTTTATTATGCTCTTGGCTCAGTACAGACATAAAATTCATGAAGAATAATATGTGAATTGAATTTCTAGGGAAAATCTAAGCCAGCAGGTGAATTCGAATGTTGCCTGATCCACTCATCTCTACCATCGGCTTACTAAGGATGAGCAGGTATTCTCTCAAATTAGGGATTAAAGCTCTTATTAGTTTTTTTGTCTAATTTTGTTGATATATTACTACTGAAATATAAAAAAAAATTTAGGAAAATGTTACTGAAGAATGAAACTTTTGGTAAATATTTTTACATTTTGCCATTTTCTGGAGAGACAAGGAATAAATCATTAATTTTTACTTTCTTCTTCTTGATATATCTGGTCGGAGTTCTCATCAATTCTTCCGTTATCACAGTTATATATCTGGACATTCAGTTACATAAACCAATGTATGTCTTTATCTGTAATTTATCGATTGTAGACATATGTTATACATCGGTCACGGTTCCTAAATTACTGCAAATGTTATTGTCTGAAGATTATGTTGTTTCCTTCTTACAATGTTACGCTCAGTTGTACTTTGTCACAACAGTTGCGTCTGCAGAGGAAATTCTCCTCTTCATTATGTCTTATGACCGATATGTCGCTATCTGCCTTCCCTTACATTATCATCAGATCTTAAGTCGGAGAAATTGCATCCTGATAAGTATTGGGATTTGGGTATCTGCCTTTTTAAACTCCTTATTGTTTGTGATCTTAGCCATGAAGATGTCTATCTGTCACTCCAACGTCATCCCCCAGTTCTTCTGTGATCATAAGTCACTAACCATGACCATTTGTACAACCACACCAATGTTTTTTGTAGCAACCAGTATAGAAATGTTTCTATTCGTCGTTGTTCCCTTGATGGGCACTTTTATTTCTTACTTTAAGATTTTCTCCATCATCTTCAAAATGAGATCAATGGAACACAGAAAAAAAGCCTTCTCCACCTTCTCATCCCACGTCACAGTCATCTCAGTATACTATGGGACATGCTTAGTAGGGTATCTGATACCATCTTACTCCGATATACTAGATTTAGCCTTTAATGTAGTGTATTCAACTGTCGTCCCCATGATAAATCCTATCATATACAGTCTTCAGAATTCCAATATAAAAACTTCATTGTTGGGTTTCATAAAGAAAGTTATTTTACTAAAGACCATTTCTCCTTCTAAACTGTGAATAGCTGTGTATGGGTCTTGATTGATCTTGATTGCATTGATCATTCCAATGGTCAAAGACCTTTAGCAAATTCAAATATATGATAACATTTGATATATACATATATATTTACAAGAGGGAGACTTTTTTGGTTGTAAAACTTTTTCAGTAGTTTCTACTTGTACTTACCGGTACTTACTGGTTATAATTGGCTATTGTCTACTTTTCATTACTTTTTATTCCATTTCTTTTTATTGCATTTATTTTGGTTGGCAGGGTTACCAATTCTAGCATTTTGTAGTAGATTATTTTACCATTTAAATAATCTAAAAAAACTAAAATAAAAAAGTCGGCCTTATTTACCAGCTCCAGGTTACAGTACCAAAGCACTACCGGATGCAGCAGACTCTGATAATGAAGCCTGAGCAGAAGGAAGCAACTGTTTTTTCAGGATAACCTTGTGTGCGGCTTGATTCATATGTCCTTCGCAAAGATTAACCTGTCCAATTTCAGCCTTGCTGAAGCATCCCCAGATCATCACCGATCCTCCACCAAATTTCACATTGGGTGCAAGACACTATGGCTTGTACGCCTCTCCAAGTCTCTTTTTTACCATTAGACGACCAGGTGTTGGGCAAAGCTGAAAATTAGGTAAAGAAAATTCAACAAACATCTTTTCGAAGGACGTATGAATCAAGTCGCATACAAGATAATCCTAGAAAAACAGTTGCTTCCTTCGGCTCGGGCAATGTTCCCCAGCTCTGAGGACTGGTTTTTCCAGCAGGACAATGCACCATTCCACACAGCTAGGTCAACCAATGTTTGGATGAAGGACCACCACATCAAAACCCTGTCATGGCCAGCCTAACCTCCAGACCTGAACCCCATTGCAAACCTCTGGAATGTAATTAAGAGGAAGATGGATAGTCACAAGCCATCAAACAAAGAAGAACTACTTACATTTTTGCACCAGGAGTGTCATAAGGTGACCCAAAAGCATTGTGCAAGACTGGTGGGAAGCAGCCAAGACGCATGAAAGCTGGGATTAAAGATCATGGTTATTCCACAAAATACTGATTTCTGAACTCTTTCTGAGGTAAAACATTATTAGTATTGTTGTTTATAAATGATTATGACCTTGTTTTCTTTGCATTATTTGAGGTGTGAAAGCAATGCACTGTTTTGTTATTTTGACCATTTCTCATTTTCAGAAAATAAAAACAAAATGTATTGCTTGGAAATTCGGAGACGTTGTCAGTAGTTTATAGAATAAAAGAACAATTTACATTTTACTCAAAAATATAAAGAGAAAAATCAGAAAAACTGACAATTTGGAAGTGGTCTCTTAATTTTTGCCAGAGCTGTATAATGTGCATGTGTATAAGTGGATAGTTATTACAAAAGGAAGGTCTCGACACACATCTTGCACAGAGACCTTTAGCTGTCAGCTAAACACATTAGAGATGAATGGATTGATCTGATGCAAATTGATTTTTGACATTTTTTTTTTACAATGAACAATATAAGGTAATATTGTGGTACCGTGTAAAGCTAGCTTTACACGCTACAATAAATCTTACGATGTGTCGGCGGGGTCACGTCGTAAGTGGCGCATATCCGGCATCGTAAGTATGATTGTAGCATGTAACAGCTACGTGCGATTGAGATTGAACGGTAAAATGTTCATCGCATGCACGTCGTTCATTCCTCATGACTTGAACAACAAGTTGTTCATCGTACCCGGGGAAGCACACATCGCAGTGTGTTACACCCCGGGAACGATGAACAGATCTTACCTGCCGGCTGGCTCTGCGGAAGGAAGGAGGTGGGCGGGATGTTTACGTCCCGCTCATCTCTGCCCCTCCGCTTCTATTGGCCGGCTGCCGCGTGACATCGATGTGACGCCGAACGTCCCTCCCACTCCAGGAAGTGGACGTTCACCGCCCACAGCAAGGTCGTATAGACGGGTAAGTACGTGTGATGGGGGTTAATCGTTTGTACGACACATTCAACAAATTGAACGTGCCACACATACGATGGGGGCATTGCAAATCGCATACGATATCGTATGAGAAATTGCAACGTGTTAAGCAGGCTTTAGTCAGAAAAATCAATTGAAATACTATGTCCCAAGAATGACAAAAGTATTTTAGGAGTCATACCTTTATAGGCTAACCAGAAAAATTATATTAGCAGCTTTCAGAGCATCAAAGCCCCATCTTCAGGCAAAATGACCAATGAATTACTGAGAGAAATTCACAACATTTAAAGGAATATTTCAACAGGACATGGGAAAGATGAGGCCTCCTAAAGATAAGCCAAGGAAATCAAATTAATGGGAACCTGTCACCAGATTTGGCGACTATAAGCTGCGGCCACTACCAGTGGGCTTCTATATAAATCATTCTAACATGCTGTATATAAGAGCCCAGGCCGCTGTGTAGAACGTAAAAATCACTTTATAATACCTACCTAAATGGCCGCTACGGTGAAGTTGTGTCATATGGGTGTCTGTGTTCTTCGTGGCCGGCGCCTCCTCTTTCAGCCATCTTTGTCACCCTTTTTCTGAAGCCTGGGTGCATGACGTGTCCTACGTCATCCCCACTAATGTAAATTTCTCTTTTATTCTGTAAACTAGTATTTTTCCAGAAAATAAATACCAAATTTATTGCTTGGAAATTCTGAGATATGTTGTCGTAGTTTATAGAATAAAAGAACAATTTACATTTTACTGAAAAATATAAAGAGAAAAATAAGAGAAATTGAAACTTTTGCAGCGGCCTCTTAATGTTTGCCTGAGCTGTGTATTTATATATATATATATATATATACACACATATATAGTTGTATAAAAATAAATAATTAAAAAAAAGGACGTAGCGGTATTTTTGATTCTCAGCGCAGATAAAGCGGACGGCTAGGGGCTGCCATCCACAACTGCCTAGCTTTACCCTGATTGGGAATCAAAATACAGGGAATCACATATTTTTTTTAGTTGCGTGGGCTCCCACTGCATTTTCTTTTGCTAGCTAAGGGTAATCCAAGCAGCTACTGGCTTCTAACCCCATCTGCTTGGTATTACCTTCACTGGCAATGGAAAATCCAGGGAAGCCATTTTTTAAAACTTTTTGCCAACAAATTAAAAAAAAATGAAGTGGGCTTCACCTTATTTTTGTATGCTAGCCAGGTACAGCAGGCAGGTATGGGCTACCCCCAACCCCCAGCTGCCTATTTGATCCCAGCTGGGAACCAAAAATATAGGGAAGCCCTTTTTTTAATTATGTCATGAATTTCATGAAATAATTTAAAAAAAACAAAACAACGTGGGCTTCGCCCAATTTTTGTGTCCAGCCAGGTACGACTAGGCAGCTGGGGATTGGATACTTCAGCGCAGGGTGGCCCAAGCTTTCTGGGCCCTACCGCTGAAAATTGCAGTCTGCAGCTGTCCCAGAAAATGGCACCTTCATAGAAGTGCCATCTTCTGGCAGTGTATTCAACTCTTCCAGCGGCTCTGGTGCTGGGTGGTACGCTGGGTAATAAGGGGTTAATACCAACTTTGTTTTATCAGCTGGTATTAAGCCTGAGATTCTTAATGTCAGGCCAAGTTTGACAAAGCCAATAAAAGGTTTAAAAAAAGACACTACACAGAAAAAATACTTTATTAGAAATAAATACACAGACACACTTAGGGACACCATCTTTATTACGTCCTCTCACCTCTCCACAACCCTGGTCTTCTGTATTATTAAACCGATTTAGCTCTGCTTTGTCAGAAAGCACGGGGGAGAATGCTTCTGCTCCATGTGCTGTCTAATCGAGTAGAGGCTGCGGGTTGGTAAGCGGTGACGTCACCACTGCCACCATTGCCATAGTAACCTAACGAGCGGGTTACTATAGCAATGGTGATCTCCGATTACCTGATTCCCGGCGTTACTATTCACCGGGTGTGGCATTACAGTGTGTGGCAGCCAATTCCTGCATATGGGCTGACTCTGTAAAGAGCGCCAACATGCAGGGAGGGGGAGCCGAGCATGTGCTCGAGCATCTTGATGTACTCGACGCTCGCCGAGTATACAGAGTACTGAGATGCCCGGACGAGCACCGAGTACCGGCGTGCATGCGCCCCCATCCCTATCCACTGTCACTAAAGGACCTTGCATGATATCATAGCCATGTGACCAGTCTGTACCAATGAGATAATACAACATTCACACGTGACTGGTCACATGGATATGACATCACGGAAGGTCCTTGAGGCATTCTGGTTACCGGGAGGGCACAGCAATGATCAGACCCGGAAGCAGCGTCCAGGAGACAGAGTCTGTAGGACACGTCGTGGGACCTGTAAGTATAGTGACAATGTTTATTATTAACTATATTCTTTATTTTACAACCCCCCACCTCATCCCATAATTGTTAAGTCCAAGATCAGTGATCGGACGCAAGATCGTGTTATCTCGATCCAGATCTTGAGCTTTACAAAACGATCGGGTGAGTCTCCCCTATCCCGACCATCGGAGTGATCACCCATCACTAGTTGTCCACTATTTAAACATTGATGATTTACCCTGAAGGGAGGTCATCAATGTCTGATCAGCCAGAATCCGACCAGCTGTACCTTCAGATAGCGATCACGGCCAGGTACTACACATCCGCCTCCTATTAATTTGAATTGGAGGTGGATGTGCAGTATTTGATAGTGGCTACTATCACAAGATGGAGCAGCTCTGGAACTGAGCATTTATGGCCACCTGCTGCCACTGAAAACAGCTGATCAGGGGGGTGTTGGGTGTTAAACTCCAGCTGATCAGATATTGATGGCCTCTCTTAAGGACAGGTCATCTATGTTTCAGCAATAGGCAACCTCTTTAAATCTGTAGCTACAGTTCAGCCTTTAAACCTTCTATGCAACTCAGCTCTGTTTTTCATTGCTGAGTCTCCTTTGCATCTTTATGGATTACAACTGTGTTACGCTGGTTGCTGCAATCTCAACTGAGCTTAATTGGCTCCTGTTTGCTCCAAGGAGAGCCTAGGAATGGAAGTTGCTAATGTAAAAAGGCAGCCAAGTTGCAAAATATGCTTGGCAATGCAATATTGTTCATAGTTGTTGTAGTAGTTGTAGTAGTTGTTCATTGTTCAACGTGGTAAGACTAAACATAATCTAAGACTATCTGTAAAAGTTGTAGCATATTTCTAATTGCATCAAATTGGATATTTGCTTTTATTACATCATCACTACTGAGTAATGTCCATGGGCAAGGTTGGGAGTAAGCAACTTCTTCACAGCTCTTCTAAATTACTTGGTTAAATACAATTGGTCCTGGAATCTGGATGATGACTCTGATCCCTACTAGTGTCAAATTATTGTGATTGTCTAGATGATGGAGTTCCACTCCAAAACGCATTGAATAAAATCACTTTCTAGGATACACTTTCTTTCCTTTTTATTGGCAGCACGGATCCTTACCCCATACCATCCATCAAGAACTGAGACTTTGAGGAGCTACTGCTATTTGATAACATCCCCTTGCTTGTGGTGCTATAAGAGTTAAGCATCCTTTCCTGTCTGGCTGCTGGCTGTAACTACCAATCTCAGGTGTGGTTCTTTGGCATCACTCCCCTTCCCTATTTAAGCCATGTGATCTGATCTCATGATGCCTGTGATAGAAACTGAATCCTCATTTCTATGTAGTCCACTTTAGAAGGAACTTTGTGATGGTGGAATATGGGGGGAAGTGTATCATGTTGTGTAGGCTCGTATTTTAGGCATGGTTCACTGTCCATTCTCTTTATTGCTTGTGTGTATATTGTATTGTCTGTAGGTAATCACCCCCTGTAGTGATCCTGTCCCTAGGTCTGAGGGAGGGGGGCCTGGGATCCACCTAAACTGTCTGCTTACCTGAACAATTGGTCAGTCATTCTTGCTGAGACTTACAAGGGAGAAGCAAGGTGGAACCTCTGAGGGAGAAGCTGACACCCCAGAGAGACTGTGAGAAACCCTGATTACCCTGAAGAAGGACTTCTGGAGGAGTGTGACTTATCACCGGGACATTTATACGATTATTGGACTATATTCGTGATTCTGGACTATTTTTACCCTCTGTATGGTGGATTATGTTATGGACCATTTGATTTGCTTGGAATAAATATTCTTGGATTGCTCTCTCATCTCTCGCTCTGTTGATTTTGTGATATGGGAGAAGGACCCCCTCACAAGCCTGCTCTGGAAGAAGTCTGTCTTGCTGTCTACAGCAGTGGTGTTTGCCGCACTGAAGCCACGTGGAGTGTTTTTTCCTTTGCATGACTTTCCCTGTTTGTATTCCTTCCCTTGTGTTTCTGTATGGTAGTGGCAAGACTAGTGATCTCACAGGCCTACGCACTAGTCAGGGTGAGTTGAGGTCTAGCTGAGTGCCTAAGGTATCTGGCTCGGTGACAGGTTGCAAAAACCTGTATAGGGACGTTAGGGAGCTCAGGAGTCAGCTTGAGGTTGGTTCAGTATGTATGCCCTCACCCCTCTCCCTAGCGGCAGGGACTTCCGCTGTAACATGACCCCTGTGTTCCCTGTGTGTTGTAACATCTTCTGGGGGGGTTACCCGGTACTAGGTAAAACCTTCTAGTCACATGCATGACAGTACTTACATAAAAAGTATTTATGGGCTTTAGCTTAAATGCCAAATTTCGTTTCATACTTTTTACTTAAAATATTGAGCAAAACAAAATTTAAAAATAGTCATATTAAATCCAAAGAGACCTCAAGCATAAAAAATGTTTTTCCCAAGAGTACATTTACATTTCATCATTAAAATCGTCCATCCAACCCCATAAAATATAAATTCCCTACATTCCTCCGTCACACTGCAGGAAGGATTTTTGATAAGGAGCCTCACACTTTATATTACTCTACAGATATGAAAATAAATGAATGACCCAAATATTATACAAGCGAGATCATTGATTAGATTTTTTTCAGTAATTTGCTTTATTGATATATAGTTTCTCTACACAAGTAAGTTACCAATAAAACACAGTTCATCATATTACAATCTTGTATTTATTTTGTTTATAGCCAAATGTTAAAGTGGCTGATTTCCCAGAATTTAATATTTTATTTTTAACCCCTTCACATAACCGCTAATTTCCGTGTTTTTCCATTTCCATTTTTTCCTCCTCTCCTTCCAAGAACTTTAACTTTTTCATTGTTTCATCCACATATGAGAACTTGTTCTTTGTGTGACATATTGTACTTTTGAATGACTCCATTAATTTTATCATGTGATGAACTGGAAAGCGGGGAAAAAAATCCAAATGTGTTGAAATTGCAAAAAACAGTGCAATTCCATAATTGTTTTTTTGACTTTGTAAATTTATCATGTTCACTATATGGCAAAATTAACGCAGCAATATGATTCCCCAGGTCAGTGTGATTGTATAAAAAAAAAAAAAAAAATATATATATATATATATATATATATATATATATATATATATATATATATATGTTTTGTTTTATTTCAATCCTGAAAATCTTTGGGGAAAACTGAAAAATAAAATAAAACGTTTTTGCTTTTGTCAGCATTTTCCGAGACCCCCAATGTCCTCAATTTTCTGGATATAGGGCTGAGTGAGGGCTTGTTTTTTTTACAGCCTGACCCGACCTTTTTAGGCTGCTTTCACACATCCGGTTTTAGCACTGCGGCTAAATTCGGCTCTAAAACCTATGCAACGGAAGCAGCGAAAAAACTGCATCCTTTGCATAAGTTTTTACATCCGGCCCGTCCGGTGTTTGCCGGTTGAGGCACGCTACTGAGCATGCGCAGTGCAAAAAACCGCATGCGGCGGCCAGATGCGTTTTTTGCCGCATCCGGTGTCCATAGGGATGCATTGCAAAAAGCACCGCATCGGCCGGATGCGGCGCAATGCAGTTTTTTTTTCCGGACAAAAAAACGTGCCAGGCAACGTTCCATCCGGCCGCTGCATCGGCTAAATATGCCGCATGCGGCAAAAACCGGACTGAACGCAAGGCCATGCGGCACAATCCGGCACTAATGAAAGTCTATGCAGAAAAACGCAACCGGCGGCAAAAAAAAATAGTTGCGTTTTTTCTGCAAACAGCCGGATTGTGCCGCACAGCTAAAACCGGAGGTGTGAAAGCAGCCTTACTTGTCTCTTTTTTCATCTTATTGAAATATTGTGATTGTGGAATTACTAATTTAATTATTCACCAGCCTTTCGAAATTTATATTTGTTAAATTCTCCATTACCTTAATTTGCTACTTTCTACACTAAACAACAATATAATCACAAGTTCACAACGTCTTTGTTTTTGCTTCCAATTTTTATGAGCTGAACTCATTGATCTAAGACATTTTTTATTTACAAGAAAGCATTTTCTCTCAAATATAGTTCACAAATTTGTCTAAATCTGAGTTTGTGAGCACTTATTTGTCGAGATAATCCATCCACCTCACAGGTGCGGCATATCAAGATGCTTCTTAGACAACATGATCATTGCACAGGTGCGCCTTAAGGGTGTTTTACACACTGTGACATCGCTACCAAGATATCGTCTGGGTCACGTCATTAGTGACGCACATCCGGCACCGGTAGCGACATTGCAGCGTGTGACACCAAGGAGCGACGATCGACAATCGACAAAATTGGTGATCATTGACACGTCGCTCCTTTCCATAATATCGTTGCTGCTGCAGGTACGATGTTGTTCGTCGTTCCTGTGGCATCACACATCGCTATGTGTGACACCGCAGGAACGACAAACATCTCCTTACCTACGTCCACCGACAATGCGGAAGGAAGGAGGTGGGTGGCATGTTACGTCCTTCTCATCTCCGCCCCTCCGCTTCTATTGGACGGCTGCCGTGTGATGTCGTTGTGGCGCCACACGAACTGCCCCCCTAGAAAAGAGGCAGTTCGCCGGCTAGAGCAACGTCGCAGGGAAGGTAAGTCCGTGTGACGGGTGTAAGCGATGTTGTGCGGCACGGGCAGCGATTTGCCCTTGTCGCACATCCGATGAGGGCGGGTACGCTCGTTAGCAATCTTTCTAGCAAGATCGCAGCCTGTAAAGTACCCTTTAGGCTGGCCAGTATGATTATTGAACAGGTGTACCTTAAGCTGGCCAGCATGATTATTACACAGGTATGCCTTAGGCTGGCCAGCATGATTATTACACAGGTATGCCTTAGGCTCGCCAGCATGATTATTACAAAGTTGTGCCTTAGGCTGGCCACAATAAAAGGTCACTCTAAAATGTGCAGTTGTATCGCACAGCATAATTCCACAGATGTTTCAAGCTTTGAGTGGGTGTGCAGTCGGCTGCTGACTGCAGGAACGTCAACCAGAACTGTTGCCCATGAATTGAATGGTCATTTTTCTCCCATGAGGTAATTCAGAGAATTTGGTAGTACATTCAACCGCAGACCATGTGTAACCAGACCAGCCCTGGACCTGCACATCCAGCATCTTCACCTCCAAGATCATCTGAGACCAGCCAGCCGGACAGCAGCCGCAAACATATATTTCCATAACCAAAGAATTTTTACAAACTGTAAGAAACTGCTTCAAGGAGGCTCATCTGCAGTTTGTCGTCCTCATCGGGGGTCTCCCCCTGACTGCAGTTCATCGTCATAACCAACTTGAGTAGGAAAATGCTCACATTTAATGGCATCTGGCATGTTGTCGAGGTATTCTCTTCATGGATGACTCCTAAATTTTACTGTATGGGACAGAGGGCAGACTGTGTGTATGGCATCATGTGTGTGAGCGGTTAGCTCATGCCAATGTTGTGAATTGAGTGGCCATGGTGGTGGTGGTGTGGGCAGGCATATGTTATGGAGATGTACAATGGGCAATTTTATTGATAACATTTTGAATGCACAGAAATACTGTGATGCGATCCCGAGGCCATTGTTGGTCCATTTATTCAAGAAAATATTGCAAGGATCTGTACACAATTCTTGGAAGCTGAAAACATATCAGTTCTTGCATGGCAGCTTACTCACCGGACATGTCACCCATTCAACATGTTTGGGGCTCTGAACTGGTATATTCAACAGCGTGTTCCAGTTCCTGCCGATATCCAACAATGTTGTACAGCCATTGAAGAATAGTGGATCAACATTCCCCAGGCCACACTCAACAACCTTATCAAGTCTATACAAAAGAGAAGTGTTGCACAGCATGAAGAAAATGGTGGTAACACTGACTGACTTGTTTTCTGACACCCCCCCGGACACCCCAATATTGTAAAATGGCATGTTTTAGAGTGACCTTTTACTGTGGGTAGCATAAGACACACCTATGCAATAATGATCTTGTCTAATCAGCACCTTGATATGTCACACCTGTGAGGTGGATGAATTATCTCTGTAGACGTGCTCACTAACACAGATTTAGACAGAAAGTTAGACACAGTTAGACAAATTTGTTGACAATATTTGAGAAAAAAAGGCCTTTTCTTGTGGGCCCATTTCAGTTTAGCTGGATTTCGGATCACTCGTAACACTTCAGCTTTCCTCTTATTTTCCAACCTACGTTTCAGGTTTTCTTTTTGACGACTCTCTTTTGCCTCTGTCTCTTGTTGCTTCTCATCTTCAGCTGTTGGGCTAAACTTCTGAGCAACTTTTCTCCTGCCTTTGTTTCATCTTCACCTCCCAGGAGGTGCACAATGGCTTGTCTCTTACCATATTGGAAAACCTCTTCTTGTTCTCCTTCCAGACTCTTCCAGATTTCAGCTTCCACTTTGGGATCTTAAGCGAATTGTCCGGTGCCTCCCTCTTCCTCTTCAGATCTGGCTGCTCCTCGACCTCCATTTTTTCCCTTCCTGTAATCCTCTGTAGCCTCCACATGCACAGATCTCTGTGCTGAGCTCTATTCTCATATAAAGAGACTACATTTGGGTGTATGTAGAATGTTGCCTTTCAAATGTTTTTAACTACTGTTGTGTACATAGAAAAAGTCTTAAATCTTATGCGGGCGTCACACGAGGCGATCTATCGTGCGACCGCATGTGCGATCATACCCGCCCCCATCGTTTGTGCGTCACGGTCAAATCGCTGCCCGTGTCGCACAAAGTCGTTTAACCCCTGTCACACGTACTTACGTGCTGAGAGACATCGCTGTAGACGGCGAACATCCACTTCCTGAATGGGGTCCGTCTTATAATGCCAGGGTCCGTCTAACAAATCATATAGGGTATGTCCCTCATAGCCCCCATCCTAAAATTAGCCCTCTTAATCTGGATATGGCACCCTTATATTGAATACAGCCCCCTTGTGCTGGCACACATCCCCCAGTGATGCCACATGTCTCCCATTGCTGGCACATGTCCCCTATTGCTGGCACATGTCTACTATTGATGGCACACGTCCCCTATTTATGGCACACATCCCCCTGTGCTGGAACATGTCCCCTATTGCTGGCACAAGTCTCCAATAGCTGGCACACATCCCCTATAGCTGGCACACGTTCCCTATAGCTGGCACATGTCCCCTAAAGCTGGCACAGGTCTCCTATAGATGGCAAAAATCTCCTACAGCTGGTACAGGTCTCCTATGCATGGCACACATTCCCCTGTGCTGCCCATGGTCCCCTATGGATGGCACACATGCCCCTGTGCTGCCCATGGCCCCCTATGGATGCCACATATCACCCTGTGCTGCCCATGGCCCCCTATGGAT
Organism: Anomaloglossus baeobatrachus; assembly: GCF_048569485.1. Classification (NCBI taxonomy): domain Eukaryota; kingdom Metazoa; phylum Chordata; class Amphibia; order Anura; family Aromobatidae; genus Anomaloglossus; species Anomaloglossus baeobatrachus. The sequence continues at coordinate 293,314,313 of NC_134359.1, forward strand.
GGCACACATACCCCTGTGCTGCCCATGGCCCCCTATGGATGTCACACGTCCCCCTGTGTTTGCTATGGCCCCTTATAGATGGCACACATCCCCCTGTGTTTGATATGGCCCTATGGATGGCACATATCCCCTGTATTTGATATGGTCCCAATGCTGCTGCTTATAGTAAAATAAAAAACTAAAAAACTCTTTCCTTACCTTCTCCAGCGCTGTCCTCCCTCGTGTCTCCTTCCGTGCTGCTGAGCTCCTGCACTTCCTGGTTCTCGGTGCCGGTCATGTGATCAGCACAGCAGAGTGACATTATCTGTGCATGCCTGATCACAGTGGCAACAGGGAGACTGGGGAGACACACTGGAGGAGGTAAGTAAAGAGTTTTTTATTTTACTATGGGCAGCAGCATGAGGGCCATATTTAACACAGGGGGGGGCATGTGCCATCAAAGAGGGGTGCAGGCACATATAATATGCGTCGCTGCCCCAACCCATCACCGCGGTGCAGTTTCAGCACCACAGTGATGGACAGCGGCAGTGCATGTTATATGAGCGGAAGCAAGAGATCTCCCGCTGCCTCCTGTAGCCTTCACCAGCCTCCCTCAGCCCCCAGCACTGCTCCAGAGCTGCCCCCACTTCCCCTGGGCCCTGCAGTATATAATCCGTATATTCGGATTATAAGACGCACCCCCTACTTTCCCCCAAAATTTGGGGGAACAAAAGTGCGTCTTATAAAGCGAAAAATACAGTACATACTTTTTCTAACAATTACAAAATTCACACTTTAGATCAAACTTTTATTTTAACGGTAAAATTAAAAATGTAATGTGTGAAATTCCAGAATTAAAAAAACAATTTGTTTAATCCTAATAGTTTAAATTAAAGAAAATTTAAGAAAAAAAACATTCTTATTTTGTTTTAAATAATGAATCACCAAAGAATTAGTGACTGATAAGATTAAGTTGTCCATTCTTAATTTTCTTTTCTCTTATTTGAGTTTTTTTTTAAATTTTGTGCTATTTTTTCTTTACTAGAAAAATGCTCATGACAAATGAGACGTCTATTAAATATTTTCTCATGTTACCATTTTTTGGAGAGACGAGGACTAAACCAATTATTTCCACTTTCTTCTTCTTGATATATTTGGTCGGAATACTTGTTAATTTTTCCATTATCACAGTCATAAATCTGGACATTCAGTTACATAAACCAATGTATCTCTTTATCTGTAATTTATCCATTGTAGACATATTTTACACATCGGTCACGGTTCCTAAATTATTGCACATGTTTTTGTCTGGAAATCACATTGTTTCCTTCTCTCAATGTTATACTCAGCTCTACTTCATTTTAACAGTTGGGGCTGCGGAGGAAATTCTCCTTTTCGTTATGGCTTATGACCGATATGTCGCTATCTGCCTTCCCTTACATTATCATCGGATCTTAAACCAGAAGAATTGCACCCTTATAACTATTGGGATTTGGACAGTCGCTGTTTTTAACTCTTTATTGTATGTAACAACTGTTTTGAACATGTCCTCCTGTCACTCCAACGTCATCCACCAGTTCTTCTGTGATGCCAAGTCACTAACAATGAGCACGTGTATCACCACAAAAATGTTTTTCGTAATAACCGGTGTAGAAATATTGATATTTGCATTTGCTCCATTGACGTGCACTTTTATTTCTTACTTTAACATTTTCTCAGTCATCTTCAGAATGAAGTCAAAACAAAGCAAAAAGAAAGCCTTCTCCACCTGCTCGTCCCACGTGACAGTCGTCTCTATCTACTATGGGACAATCTTAGTTGGGTATTTGATACCATCTCACTCCGATGTTCTAGATTTAGCTGTCAATGTAGTGTATACAACGGTCATCCCCATGATAAACCCTATCATTTACAGTCTACAAAATTCCAAAATAAAATCTACACTGATGTTGTCCATGAAGAAAATTCTTGCTTATAAAGAATGACTCTCATTAGGGCGGTGTGCACACATTGATGCATTCATGCTGCAGCCATAAAATGTAACTGTAATGTGTGAATGCTGATAAATAAGGAAACATGTCACGTCTCCACCAGAGTCTGCAGCTGTGATTTCTACTCTGGCCACCAGGGGCTGCTGCATTCCCACAGTGGGCGGTGGTGGTGATAGAGGCGGAGTCAATACCAGTATCTCTGATGAGTGAAGTCTCTGCCCATCAACCAAGCTTGGTAGGCCTCAGACTTGCAATACCACTAGCTGACTGTGGTGGTGTGTGCCTTCCAGGTGACGTTATAAGCTTCCAGCTCCAGCCTATTGGAAGGAACCACACACTTCTTATACCTTCAGTGGTCAGCTGTTCCCAGCCAGATATAGTTTAGCTATCACTGCTTTGCATTATTGATCCCTGTGTTTTGACCTCTGCCTGCTCTCTGACTACCCTCCTGCCTGCTGTTTTTGTACTTTGCTACTATCGCAGTTTGACCTTAGCCTGATTCCCTGACTACGCTCTTGCCTGCTGATTTTATCCCCTTTTTGTACCTCCTGGTTTGACCCTGCCTGATGACTACTCTTCTCAGGATTACAGCCTTCCATAGGCAGCGACTTCCTGGACTCTGTAGTAATTCCAGATTCCTGTACAGGGGTAAAAGAGTTTTGGGGTTCTTGGGAACCTGCTGAGTGGGTGGCTAGACCATCCTGAGACTGTGGTCCTGGGCAATCAATAAAGAATAAGTTGCGCTCAACTGCTATAGCCCTGGTACTCGGGAGAAAAAGAGTCCAATAATCAAAAAGTTACCCCGGCACACAGTAGAGAAAGATGAATAGTCCAGGTATTGTGGTATGCTAATGTTATTTTATTAATTCAAACATGACACGGTGCTGTCCGACGTTGCGACTCGTACAAGAGCCTTCATCAGGGTCAGGTGAATACTATAATAGTAGAGGAATGGTGAAAGTACCAGGAAATGCCTATCACAGCATGGTATATGGAATGAGGGAGGCCCTCATACCATGCTGTGATAGGCATTTCCTGGTACTTTCACCATTCCTCTACTATTATAGTATTCACCTGTCCCTGATGAAATCGCAACGACGGACAGCACCGTGTCACGTTTGAATTAATAAAATAACATTAGCATACCACAATACCTGGACTATTCATCTTTCTCTACTGTGTGCCGGGGTAACTTTTTGATTTGTGGCCCTGGACAGATGTAACAAAATGTTTATCAGCTTACCCTTTAGTGTCCACCATCTATATCTCAGTTCTCCTGTTTAGCACAGAAGAGCCCTTGGCAGGGTATGTATCTCATAGCAGATGAAGAATCAAACTTCCAGCGAACAAGATAAACTTTCCACGATGAAATGTGTAAAGAGTGATAAAACTTCATATTTATTTCTCCATAATAAAAAATGAACTAACAGCCAAGTGAGAAAAATGCACAATGGGGAATGGACAAAAATGACGCATTTTGGCTACGTCTTAGTCATGGTTTCTGTTGTTATGGAAAGATGAGAGGATTTTTATAGGTTTTTCTTGGTAGCTGGAAGTTTGTTTGTTCTCTTGCTATGTAATGTGTGAATGTAGAACTAAAGTTGTGAATACTTGTGACATGGATCTAACGTCCACCAACGTGATGGATGAGGTGCATAATGTTAACATGATAGTGCATTTATTGTCATGCATAGTGCATCGCCCAATCACCGTGAATGAAAATGGCTGCACTTAACAGCTAGTGCAAAAAAACAAAATAAAATATAATAAAATAAAATTAAACCAAGGATAAGATATTAAGATGCAGATACAGATGAGTTCATTGTCTACAAAAAAAACCCTCTGAACGAGGCTCCATAGGTTGGAGTACAGTTTCAGGAAATGGCATGGAACCACTACACAATGGATTAGATAAGGTCTTCATGTTTGCTTGTCTTTTTTTATAAAACGGATAACGTTGTATATTGTGGGAGAATCTTTTTTAAAATAAACTATTTTTACCTGTGGCTTTTTTTTTACATTTACACATACTAGGTTAGTAATGGGGGTGTCTGTTAGACCCCTCTCCATTACTAACCACTGAACTTGATATCAGCTGACATTACACAACTGAAATTAAGCCACAAAATATTACCCCAACTGCCAACACACCAGGGTAATCTGGAAGAGCCGAAGCAAAGCATCAGAATTGCGGCAACTAATGTATGTGCCAATTTTGGGGAGGCTTCATGCTGCTATTTTTACGCTGGGAAGGGCCAAATAACCATGGACATACCCAGCCTGATAATAACAGCCTAAAGCTGTCTGCTTTACTTTAGCTGGTTATCAAAAATAGGGGGACTCCATGCAATTTTTTAAATTATTTGTTAAGGTTAACCAGTCTAAAAACACTCTATAGTGCCTAATTAAAGGCACTAAAGGGTGCAAGTGTAAATAAAACCCAGCTTATTTGCCTACTCTAATCTAAGATGTCCCTCCGACATCAACTCTCCCTGAACTGCACTGTGCTAAGCATTGCACGCCTAGTCTCGTATAAGACCCGATGATGCAATGCAACCGGCCAATTACAGTAATGCCAGTAGACAACATGGATATGGCATTACCATGATTGGCAGGCAATCCACGAATGTTAAGTGAATAAAAAACAGCTGCATGGTGCTCGAGCACCCACAATACTCGGTCGAGTACTGAGCAAACCTGAGCACCCCACTGCTCAATCAAGTGTCAATCATTGCCGAGCATGCTCGTTGATTACTAAAGTTCACTTATCTCTATTCTCTGTTTTTTTGACCTCCTTCATTTCTCTATCTGTAAATACATCTTAGGGACCCTATAAATCATCTACTCTAATGCACTAGTGAAAAAAAAATCCCCCCCTTTGGAATCTTTTTACATAATTTAATAACCTTACTGGACCATACAATGAAGAGGTCATAAGGCCGACGTCTCTTGTGTTTACTATAAAAGACATCTCTGCCAATGGCTAACCTCCAAAAGAATAAAGCAATCAGTAACCCGAAAATTGGACATGTCTGACCGACATCTCCCCTAGCAGTCAGTTGACTGACGCCACCATAAACATTAGAGCAGCATTTCCAAAAGACAAGTCCTCACAGACCTTGAAAATATCCTTTTTTTTAACAAAAATTCTTTATTTTGCACAGGTGAGAAAACTTGTGGCTTTATCTGATGCCTTGATAATAGTTTCATCAGCTGTGCAAAATCAAGGAAATCTTGAAAACATGGTTTGTTGGGGCACAGTGAGGACTGGAGTTCAGAAAATGTTGAATTTTAGTGTTGACTGAACCTGTGACCAGTAAATGTGACCAAAATTAGACTAATATTTATGGGGGGCTTTACGCCTTTGATGCTTCTGAAAATCTCGCTAATGACTTTTCACATTATTGATCCATACTGTATCCTCTATGACACAGTAAAGGGTGTGATGGTAGATGGGAGATATATTCCACCTAGCAAATGCCTTTTGCACTGGTGAAAGCACTTATGGAGGCCACTTGGCAGCAGATATTTAATCAGAAGCAGAAGGAGACTGTCATGTTTCGCCTCCCTATCCACATGGCTAGGGGGCGGAGCCTTCTCTCGGGCCTCACTTCCGGCCCCTGGATGCCTTAAAAGCTGACACTTCCAGTGAACCAGTGCCGGCTTTAAGCTTAGCTCTGCTTTGCCTGTGATTGCTGGTCCTGTGAGTGATATCCTGATCTGTCTGTTCCTGTGCCCCCGTGCCCTTGTCTGTGTTCTGTCCCCTGGTCGTCCCTCCTATCCTGTGTCCCCCCACCTATTTCCCCACTCGGTTGCTTCCTCCGGTACTGACCTTAGCCTGACTTTGACTTCGCTTCTGCTTGCTCCTCCGGTCCTACTTCTGCCCGTACGGTGTTTGACCCAGCCTGTCTGACTATTCCTCACATACCCTGCAGTTCTGCCTCTCCCTCTCAGCTGTGCTGATTAGGCAGTGCATGAGAACGCTGTGCATTTCCTTCCTGGTTCTCATTGCTCTGTGTAGTGTCGTCTGCTGCAGAGCTCTGGCTCCCCCTGGTGGCAGCATTACAGACACCAACCAGCTGCAGGTACAATACGTGATAGCGCTACAGATAACAGCTGCTTGTCAAGTGGTCCAGGATGCCTGGAAATGAGACCTACCTGGCTGTGTTTGAGAGAGTGGCCAAGAGGGACACCAGGATCAATGGGCAGAAGTCATCGCTTTGTCAGCACCACAGCAGACCTAATTCGACTTACCAGCTGAGGAAGAGGTGGACTATGCAATCATCAAGGGTGAAATCCCAGCATGACTTGGTGTAAATATGTTGCATCAGGCCCAGCAGGTGCATCAGTGGGAATTTAACCCTTCCATGCTGGTGAGGTCCCAGTATTATGACTTAATGCATCGGATAGAGAAGTGGCAACAGGTACTGTTCCCCACTGCTTTGGTGGACCGCATAGTGGCTGATAAATTCTGGAGGGCATTACCATACCCCCTCCAGTGCTGGGTTGGACAACCAATAATAATGCACTCCAGATGGTCGACCTTATAGAGTGGTACAAGGCTACTGCGGAGCTTCAGGGTGGGGCTCTGGGGAGGGTGGCAAGAAAACCCCGAATGTCCTCACCCCCATCCTGTCAATCAGAGCCAAAAGGGCCACTCGGGATGTATCCTGCTTGAAACAGGCCCAAAAAGTCTGCTGACATTGCCAGGAGCCAGGCCATGTATAGGCCAACTGCATCACCTTGTTGAGCATGGGCACAATCTTTGGTTACCATCAGTCCAAGTGTCGGTGCAATTAGCACCCCAGAGATGGACATTCCTTGTCATGTTGAGGTAGGGGACACCCCGTCTGTGGCCCTACTGGACTCGGGGAGACTCATAACCCTGGGTTGGGCCAACCTGGTAACACCCTCTAAGTTCAATGGCTGGAAAGCAGGTGTTTTATGTGTACAATGGGGACTTAAAAGACTATGCCACTGCACTGGTAATGATAAACACCCCAGCCAGGAAGCGATACCATGAGAGGGGAGCAGTTTCAAATTTGTAGTGTGGACTAATAGTTGGGAGGGACTTTCCCTTAATTTAAACCCTATGGCCAACTATCATGCCACCTGGTGAACATGAGTAGGCACAAATGTCAGCCACGTTGCATTGTACAGAAATGGTGCAAAAAACCTTGTGTCCCTGAGGAAGAGGTGCAGGCTATAAGGGGGACCTCCACTTTGGTGGGGATGGTAAACTATAAGGTACATTATTTGGGTCAGTGAAAATGGGAACATGTCTACCATATCAATTTGCAGAAGCCCAGGAAGGATAAGGAAATTCTTGGTGGGGATAACCCGCTGTCTCTTTTTCCTGCAGGGAAGACTCCGTCACTTCCAGAGGTTTTCTCCAAGCTCCCTGTACCTACCTCCATAATCCAGCATGTCATTGTCACTAAGCCCAATGCCAAAGTACATTTAAAGCTGTATCGGGTGCTTGAGGCTTGGAGGCATGTCAGCCATTCCGGAGGAGGAGAAATTGAGGCTGCAACTGTGGGTCACTAAAGAGTCCTGAAGTGAGTGGACTAGTCCAATAGCCCACTATATGGCGTGTATCCATCCTCTCAAGGTTTAACAAACAAGAGGTATTTGACACATTAAAGGTTTTGGTGGTAGATGGGAGATATAGTCCACCTACAAAATAACTTTAGCATTTGTGAGCAGCAAGGAAGGAGGTCAAACCTGGCCTGGACCTTCTCTGCTAGTCCAGGCTTTTGGGGCAATGCTTAAGGTGCACAGCTGCAGGATTAGCACAGCATAAACTTCTCAATGTGGTGGGTGACTGGGATTTAAATCTGAAGCAGGTTCTGTCACAATGATATGCTTGAATGGACTGGCACCTCCAGAACCTTTGCTATGCTGTTTGACAAGCTGGACTTTAGCTTTTCATACCTGTCTGAAGTAAGGCTGTGTTTTTCTGTTTGTTATCAATGTGAATAAAACACTGACTTTTTGGACTGAAAACCTGTGTGTGCTTCTTTAGTGCGTCCCTACAATTGCCTACCAGAGTGGAATCCCTACACCTCTTACAAACTTACTTTTGACATTTAATGTATCTCTAGTTAGCGCCAATGTTCCACTTAAACTTTGGGGATCATGCAACCCATATAATTGGTCATCCTTACCTTAAAAAAAGACATGAGCTACTACCTTATTATTTCTGATAGTCTGAGTGGTGATGGGGTGTGAAGGACTATGCTTCTGCTTGCATTAATTTTTGTGTTATGTCTAGCCCCTTTTGGGCTTCTGAAACCTTTTATATGGGCAATTCCATGGATTTTAGTGCAGATTTATCATTTACTGAAAGCTGTACAGTGAGTTACTTGGTGTTTAGTACTTTGGTGGTGGTAGTGCCAATCCAAATGTGACACAGAAGTTCCTAATTAGGTGTCACAGGTATAAGGACAGGATCAGAGTTCTCAATTACCATCTGAGACCATGTACAATTAAATGTTGCTTTTTGAATTTGGGCAATTAAAGATTAATCTCTTCCCTAGTTCAGCTGTCTTCATTTTAGCACTTTTGGGCTGTATTTAACCCCTCTGCTTCCTGGAGACCTTGCTGGTTATTCAATTCATTTTGGGAGCTAACCTGGAGCAGAGTACGTGGTGGTTGCTGCTGTTATGTCTGCTGCGATTAGTGCTAGTTAAGTGGTTTCTTCTACCTCCTTTTGTTATTCCCTACCCTTACCCTTACTCCATGGTCATTTTCTGGTGCACATTATTGGGTGTATAGATTTTTGTTAACCCCGTTTGTTTCTGTGTTGGTGAGTTGTTGGGCTCTATCTGGGTCAATCCCCTGGATGGCGGGGACTTAGATGTTAGAGCCTGAGAAGGAGACAGGGCTACACTGGTGGCGTGACTCTGACTACCTCTAAAGGGTGCTTTACACGCTGCAACATCGCTAGCGATTGCTAGTGATGTCGCCAGCGATAGCACCCGCCCCGTTGTTCGTGCGACATGTGGTGATCGCTGCAGTAACGAACAATATCGCTACGGCAGCGTCACACGCACATACCTGTTCAGCGACGTCGCTGTGGCCACTGAACAATCCCTCCTTCAAGGGGGAGGTGCGTTCTGCGTCACAGCGACGTCACAGCAGCGTCACTAAATGGCCGCCCAATAGAAGAGGAGGGCAGGAGATGAGCGGCCGGAACATGCCGCCTACCTCTTCTTTCCTCATTGCCGGTGGACACAGGTAAGGAGATGTTCGTCATTCCTGCGGTGTCACACATAGCGATGTGTGTTGCCGCAGGAATGACGAACAACCAGCTGCATGCACCACCAACGACATTATGATTAGGAGCGACGTGTCAATGATCAACGATTTTTGCCATTTTTGCGACTGTTGATCGTCGCTCCTACCTGTCCCACGCTGCGATGTCGCTAACAACGCCGGATGTGCGTTACAAACACCATGGCCCTGACAATATATCGTTAGCGATGTCGCAGCATGTAAAGCACCCTTTAGTCTATCGTCGGGATAAGGGACAGCGCAGGGTTCCCGGACTTAGGGTCAGTCTGGTAGTTCCATTTCCATCTGCTATCCTGTTACATTTGGGTTTGTAACTCTCCATGACAAGTTTGCTTTATAAACTTATATGCAAGTATTTAAATTTCTTTCTCTACAAATGTCAGCTTCATCCCCACAAATTTCCGCAAACCCTTCATAACATCTTTGTTTCGCAGACTATATATCAGAGGGTTCAGTATCGGTGTCACTGCCGTACACAGTATTGTGGCGATCTGTTCCATAGCATGGGAATATTTGGAGGGCGGAATCATGTACATGGAAGCTCCAGTTACGTAGTAAAGGATGATGACGGCAAGGTGGGATGAGCAGGTGGAGAAGGCTTTTCTCTTTCCATCTTTAGACTTAATTTTTAAGATCACATTAATAATTTTGATGTAAGACGTCAAACTGCACAAAAAGGGACAAAGTCCAAACAATATCAATTCGAAATAGACGATAATGTAAAAAATTTCTTTACCGGCGCATGACATTCGAGTCAAAGTGTTAGCTTCACAGAAGAAATGCTGAATGATATTGGACTTACAGAAGGACATCTTGGATACTGGAATAGTCATCAAGAAGGAATTCAGACTTGCCAATATCCAAATAGTGAATATAAACATAGTACACATTTTCTTGTTTAATAAATGGTGGTAATGTAAAGGGTTACACACCGCTACATATCGGTCATAGGCCATAATGAATAACAGGATGTCCTCTGCACTGGCGGCCAATAAGAAGAAAAATGTCTGTGTGAAACACAGTGTAAATGATATTGTGTTATTCCCAGAGAGGATCATGTCTAGAAGTTTGGGAATTGTAGAGGTCGTAGAGAAGATGTCTATACAGGACAAATTACAAAGGAATATGTACAAAGGGACATGAAGGTGATCATTGAAGTAAATGACACTCAGAATCAGAATGTTCATCAATAACCCGATCAGATAGATAAAGAGGAATATATTGAAAGGGAATAACTTGCTCCCTATCTGGCTGAAAAATGGTGTGATATAAAAGTCATTGGTGGTTTGATTCATGACGTCAGTCTACAAGACAGTATTAAAGAATACAAAAAAAATACATAGATGATTAATGAGATGAGACACTGAGTCAAACTATGAATCTTCCTGTTTACATAAATTTTCCCTGTTAATTCGATTCGCAGGGAAGTAATTCTCCAGAAATTTAATGCATCTTATGCTTTGTGATCTCTGCAGACCCAAAAGCATAATAAATGTAATATGTAAAAAAAATATCTTAAAGCATTTTATTCTCACTTCATGTCACAGATGCTCAGGGAACACATGGTAACCTATGCTGGCCCTAATACTGGGGCCCTTGCGCTCACTCTCACACCCGGAGGTACTCTTGAAGGTAGGGAGGTCGGGGCCCCAAACCTGGCCCTATCTTCTGTTTTTGTCCCTGATGGGAAAACTTGCCTCCAAACCGACCACCCAGGGAAGAGGGGCAAGAGCAGAAGTCAACAACCCCTCTAACAAATAAAGACTAAAAGGGGTAAAAACGACAACTTGTAGACATAACAACCACACACATAGGAGCCACTAAAAGTGCACAAGGGGAAACAACATGAAAGTGGGAAGTAAACAGACTATTGGGTAACTTCCATACCGTAAATAGCACACCACAAACTGCTGCAGCCTGCTCCAATGCTGGAGCCAAAAAGCACAACAAAGAGAGGGTTTCTCCAGCTCCCTACACTTCCTGGCCAAGATTCCAAATGATTGAAAATAACCGGCACCCTCTGCTGGAAGTAGAGGGTATATAAAGGACCTGGGTGTGGTCCAAACCGGAAACATCTGAGCAGGAGTCAGGAGCTGCTGGAAGGTAAACTGCAATTAATCCTCTCCTCCCCAAAGGAAAGGGGATCCATTTTGTCATCAGAGTCTCACAAGGTAAAGTGATACTCTGGCACAGAACATGTCACTCAACTCCGCAAAAAATAGAAGACCGGGACAACTCCCACCTTGTCGCTCCCCTCTTCAGATCCTCCTCTCCTCATTGTCACTTGTCCTGATCTTGCTGCATTTTCCGATCCTCGCCGCTCATGTTGGATCCTCCTTGGCATCTCATGCTGTGCCAGACTTCCGGCTTCAGGAGGCCTGGGAGGCTACTACTGAAGCGCTAGAGTTCACAGCATAGGTTTTTAATTTTTTTTACTATTGAATGGTCTTTTACAATTTAGAAAAATGATGGCCAGCTGCTGCCATTTTGCTGAATCCAAAGAAAAGCAAATTACATAAAAAAAAAAATCCGCATTTTGGCGAAAGTAGATTTTTTATAAATTTTAACAGAATTCAGTTCTACTCAAATTTATTCACTCATCTTTAATTATTATTATTAATATAATTTATTGCTCATTCTGTTGTTTAGTGTTATCGTTTGTGTGCATTTTAATCACGCATGGTTATTATACTTATTTTATATAATTTATTTGTTTCTTCTTAGAAACGTGATCAAATAGAAAAAAAAACACATTTTTTTTTCCTGTGGTTAATGATTAATAATATCCATTTTATTATATTTGATGTACTTTATTATTGGATTAATTCTCTATAGTCTTATTAGTATGTTGTTATCATTATAGTTGCCTTTTATGTTTAGTTAAAAAATTATTATCATCATAATTATTTTCCTACTTTAACGTCTGGCTCCTGCTTAGCACCTAGACACACGTCACACCATGGTATACATCAGATTCAGATACATAAAAAGTGGAGGTATTCAGATATATACGTAATAGACCTCGATGGGTCAGACATTAGGTTACATTAGGAAGGGATTTTACACCTGGAGGCGTCAAAGAAAACGTAAACTACTCAAACCAACAAAGTCACAAATTATGTCAACTTTTTCTTTAATATTATAAATTGCAGATATATCCAATTCTAATTTGACATATTTTCAAGGTACAGTACAGACCAAAAGTTTGGACACACCTTCTCATTCAAAGAGTTTTCTTTATTTTCAGAACTCTGAAAATTGTAGATTCACATTGAAGGCATCAAAACTATGAATTAAAACATGTGGAATGAAATACTTAAAAAGTGTGAAACAACTGAAAATATGTCTTATATTCTAGGTTCTTCAAAGTAGCCGCCTTTTACTTTCATTACTACTTTCCATTTTTGGCATTCTCTTGATGAGCTTCAAGAGGTAGTCACCGAAAATGGTTTTCCAACAGTCTTGAAGGAGTTCCCAGAGATGCTTAGCACTTGTTGGCCCTTTTGCCTTCACTCTGCGGTCCAGCTCACCCCAAACCATCTCGATTGGGTTCAGGTCTGGTGACTGTGGAGGCCAGGTCATCTGGCGTAGCACCCCATCACTCTCCTTCTTAGTCAAATAGCCCTTAGACAGCCTGGAGGTGTGTTTGGGGTCATTGTCCTGTTGAAAAATAAATGATAGTCCAACTAAATGCAAACCGGATGGAATAGCACGCCGCTGCAAGATGCTGTGGTAGCCATGCTGGTTCAGTATGCCTTCAATTTTGAATAAATCCCCAACAGTGTCACCAGCAAAGCACCCCTACACCATCACAACTTCTCCTCCATGCTTCACGGTGGGAACCAGCCATGTAGAGTCCATCCATTCACCTTTTCTACAAAGACATGGTGGTTGGATCCAAAGATCTCAAATTTGGACTCATCAGACCAAAGCACAGATTTCCACTGGTCTAATGTACATTCCTTGTGTTCCTTAGCCCAAACAAGTCTCTTCTGCTTGTTGCCTGTCCTTAGCAGTGGTTTCCTAGCAGCTATTTTACCATGAAGGCCTGCTGCACAAAGTCTCCTCTTAACAGCTGTTCTAGAGATGAGAAGGTGTGTCCAAACTTTTGGTCTGTACTGTATATGTTTGAAGCCACTTAAGGATAAAAAGTAAAAATAAAAAACTACCAATCATATAAACAACAACTCTACGCAATGAATGCTTTCACAAAAAATGAATTCACCCTCTAGCCACCAATTAACCCTAGAACGCATACCTGGGGCCTCGCAGGCCTGCTACGTTACTTATTTTCTATTGTAGATTTCTATGGTTGCGTGTTCTAGGGTTAATGAGGATGTCTTCATCCGAAACGCGTCCTGGACTTTTTTAATGGAATTGTTATGACTTTTTAATGCTGTTTTTGGACATATTTTTAACATGCTTCAATAAAGAAAACATGTTTTTTACATCACATTTGGTTCTGGATCTCTTCTATACCTTTCACAAAAAATGAACAGATGGCATAAAAATCTTCTTTCTTTAGAATTTAAAAGGATTGTCCACTACTTTGATATTAATACCCTATCTTAAGAATCTCTGGGATAGGTCATCAATATCAGATTAATAGGAGATCGACATCACTAATCAGCTGTTATAAGCGTTGGCCAGATATAAACAGTGCATGAAATGGATCAGCACGGCTGCCTTCCCTTTATAGTACCCATTGCCAATAACTATAGCTCAGCTCCTATTCAACTAAATAGGAGACCCTGGGCAATGGACCCCACCAATCTGATATTAAGGACTTTCCCTAACGGTAGACCATCATTATCACAGTAGTGGACAGCCCTGTTAAAACTGGACCAGTATGTGCCACGGAAGTCACAAAAAAAGTGATTCTAGTAGAATGAAGCCAGAAAAAGAAAGATCATACCTAGGTAAACATTAATAGAAAAGTTTAGTGTTTCATTTAAATATATGAAAGAAGTATCTGCTCATATCTAACTTGCTCCTTGCTAACTTGGAGGATAGTTTTCATTATACATTGGCTTGCAAACGTTTGGGCACCTCTGGTCAAAATGACTGTTATTGTAGACAGTTAAGCAAGTTAAGGATGAAATTATCTCTAAAAGGCATAAAATTAAAGATGACACATTTCCTTTGTATTTTAGGCAAAAAATAATACATTTTTAAATAATGAAAAAGCAAAATGGGCCCATGCAAAGGTTTGGGCACCCTACATGGTTAGTACCTAATAGCACCCTCTTTGACAACTATCACAGCTTGTAAACACGTTTTGTAGCAGCCAAGAGTCTTTAAATTCCTGTTTGAGTGATTTTCTTCCATTCTTCCTTGGAGCTGTCTTCCAGTTCTGTGAGATTCCTGGCTCATGTTGCATGCACTGCTCTTCCTAGGAGACGTCTTCCAGTTCTGTGATATTCCCGGCACGTCTTGCATGCACTGCTCTTCCTTGGAGACGTCTTCCAGTTCTGTGAGATTCCTGGCTCATGTTGCATGCACTGCTCTTCCTAGGAGACGTCTTCCAGTTCTGTGATATTCTCGGCACGTCTTGCATGCACTGCTCTTCCTTGGAGACGTCTTCCAGTTCTGTGAGATTCCCGGCTCGTCTTGCATGCACTGCTCTTCCTTGGAGACGTCTTCCAGTTTTGTGAGATTCCTGGCTTGTCTTGCATGCACGGCTCTTCCTTGAAGACGTCTTCCAGTTCTGCGAGATTCCCGGCTTGTCTTGCATGCACTGCTCTTCCTTGGAGACGTCTTCCAGTTCCATGAGCTTCCCGGTTCGTCTTGCATGCGCTGCTCTTCCTTGGAGACGTCTTCCAGTTCTGTGAGATTCCCGGTTCGTGTTGCATGCACTGCTCTTCCTTGGAGACGTCTTCCAGTTCTGTGAGATTCCCGGTTCGTGTTGCATGCACTGCTCTTCCTTGGAGACGTCTTCCAGTTCTGTGAGATTCCCGGTTCGTGTTGCATGCACTGCTCTTCCTTGGAGACGTCTTCCAGTTCTGTGAGATTCCCGGTTCGTGTTGCATGCACTGCTCTTCCTTGGAGACGTCTTCCAGTTCTGTGAGATTCCCAGCTCGTCTTTCACATACTGTCTTTTCAGGTCTAGCCACAGATTTCCAATGATGTTCAGATTAGGGGACTCGTGAGAATATGACACTGTGGAAGGAGAAGCGCAATAGGGTCTTACCAAAATTATTGGGAAGAAGATAAAATGTGAACACTCACCTATAGAGGTTGTGTCAGTCACAACCCCTATACCAGCAAGGAATATCCAGGTGAACAGCTGCAGCCCCGGGTGTAGTATCAGTAGGTAGGGAGAGAATTGGGTAGTCCAGACACGCTTATCATAACATCAGGAACGTATTAATAATTTATGTCTTTTTATTTCATGCATAGGTCAACGCGTTTCAAGAGTTTCATCACGACATCAGGCGAAAGAATATAAAATCTCAATTTTAGTTTATGTTCTTTTGCCTATTGTACTGATGAAGGGAGCTGAGACTCCTGAAACACAAAAGACAAATTATGAATACGTTCCTGATGTGGTGATAAGCGCGGCTGGACTACCCGATTCTCTCCCTACCTACAGATCAGGGATCTGTGAGGGTCATTGTAAAATCTTCAGCTTGTGCCTTTTGAGGTCGTCTATTTTGGAGTATGATGTGCTTTTGGGATCATTATTCATTTGTAGACGCCATCCACTTTTCTCCTCTTTCAACTTCAGCCTTTTTACAGATGGTGTTATGTTTGCATCAAGAATTTTGAGGTTACCTATTGTGGATTTTGATGTCTTTTTAGGATCAGTACTAATAATGTAGGGTACCCAAACTTTTGCACAAGCCCATTTTTCCTTTCTTTTAATTTAAAAATGTAAAGGATGAAAAAATTTTTTGTTGCTGCCCAAAATACAAATTAAATGTGTCATCTGTACCTTTATGCCTTTTAGTGATGATTTCATTTTCAACTTGCTTAACTGTTCACAATAACAGTAATTTTGACCAGGGGTGCCCACACTTTTGCAATGCCACTGTATTACTAGAAAATTTAAAATCCTTCTGTCTTTCTCCCTTAGTGGACTGGCCATGCAGTTACAGGGACATCGCTGCAGTCTGGTGAGGGGAGATGCAGAAAGAGTTGCTAACATTCGTGTCCCTTTATTTTCATCAATGGTTTCGGAGGGTAGAGTTACAAAGATGTCGACATTTTACCTGCGGTTGAAAAAAATAAATAATGTCCTTCCTGCATCAATGCTCACATATTGGGGAAAAATGAGAAATAAAGGGAATTTATACAATGCAAATCTCTAAAGAATGATTTGTTTTATGCCTATTAGGAATTGTATTCTTGCAGGATTATACCCCAGTGTATCATTTTCTTCTTGTAATAACTCACTCAGGGTTAGATGATTTTGTTAATTTAACATAAGGCCCCAAAAGGACACATAGTCATGTCCTGTTAGGCTGTTCTTGAGGAGGTGCTAGGAGTGTGGGGATAGAGTTGAAGGAATTGATGAGTTTATGAGATGCATTAGTGAACAAATAACAAAAGTCAGATTATAAAATGTGGTAGAGCTGCCTAAACCAATTTTTTTTCTATGCACACTTGAAAATATTTTTTGGAAATTAATTAGACTGTCTAGGGGAGTGCATTTCAGAGATCTGATGCAGTACAAAAAGTCTAGGAAACAAGAGTAGACGTTTCTGACAAAGGAAGATCTTATTATACAACATATCAGACTCTCACCCACCTTGAAAAGCTTCATAAGGAACCTGAAGACCCACCTCTTCCAACAAGCCTACACCCTGCCGTAACCCTTAGTCCCCTATAGCATTGTATGACCATCTCCACCCTCACCTACTGTATCCTCACCCATTCCCTGTAGACTGTGAGCTCTCGTGGGCAGGGTCCTCTCTCCTCCTGTACTCTCACTCATCCCCTGTAGACTGTGAGCCCTCACGGGCAAGGTCCTCTCTCTTCCTGTACTTTCCCTCATCCCCTGTAGATGGTGAGCTCTCACGGGCAGGGTCCTCTCTCTTCCTGTATTCTCACTCATCCCCTGTAGACTTTGAGCCCTCGTGGGCAGGGTCCTCTCTCCTCCTGTATGCTCACCCATCCCCTGTAGACTGTGAGCCCTCGCGGGCAGGGTCCTCTCTCCTCCTGTACCCTCACCCATCCCCTGTAGATTGTGAGCCCTCACGGGCAGTGTCTTCTCTCCTCCTGTACTCTCACTCATCCCCTGTAGACTGTGAGCCCTCGCGGGCAGAGTCCTCTCTCCTCCTGTACTCTCACCCATCCCCTGTAGACTGTGAACCCTCGTGGGCAGGTTCCTCTCTCTTCCTGTACTCTCACTCATCTCCTGTAGACAGACTGTGAGCCCTCGCGGGCAGGGACCTCTCTCCTCCTGTACATGTCTGTGCCTTGTATTGTTCATGATTATTGTACTTGTCCCTATTATGTGTACCCCTTTCCACATGTAAGCGCCATGGAATAAATAGTGCTATAATAATACATAATAATTATTCTCAGATCATTGCCAAAATGCAGAACATGGGTAGGATGGCGGACATACAGCGAAGAAAAAAGTACTTAGTCAGCCATCAATTGTGCACGTTCTCCCACTTATAAAGATGAGAGAGGCCTATAATAGACATCATAGGTGACCACAACTATGAGAGACAAAATGAGAAAATAAATCCAGAAAATCACCGAGTCTGTTTTGGCAAGATGTTTTTTTTTTGCAAATTATGGTGGAAAAGAAGTATTTTGTCACCTAAAAACATGCAAGATTTCTGGCTCTCACAGACCTGTAACTTCTTCTTTAAGAGGCTCTTCTGTCCTCCACTCATTACCTGTAGCAATGGCACCTGGTTGAACTTATCAGCATAAAAGACACCTGTCTTTTGAATATGCTTAAGAATATGCCGCCTACTTACTGACAAAAAAAATAAGGTGCAGAGTGAAGAACATAAACAGCAGAGAGAGGTATCCTAGTTGGTCTTTCACTGACTGGCAGAAGCTAACAGCAATATGGCTGGACTTCAAAAGGAGAATATCACCAGCAGGAAATGCCAGCAGGAGGAACGTATTTAAAGGCCCATCCAAAAGGTGATTAGGCAGGCAATTGAGTAAATTAATACACCTGTTTCCCTAAAAGAATTAAAGCATGGATAACAAAAAATAAACACCAGAAGAAAAGGCAGATATACTGTGTCCTGGCAGACAGAGAAGCCAACCACAGAGCACAGACTCAAGAAGAGTTTGAATCCAGATGAATAACATCTACATAGAAGTAATGCAGTTCAAAAATTATGTATTCAATGTTCTATGGCGCCTCATTCTCAGCACAAGGCTGCATAGGTCACTCCAAGTCAGCGCCAGACCAGGAGTTTCTCATGTACAGTGACATCAGTAATTCAGCAACCAGGAGGGATAAGTGCAGGTGTTTTCCTCATGCATTTTTTGGGCCTCCCCTGCCCTGTGCTAGAAAAGTACTTGAGATCCCCATACACTTCCATTGTACTCGTAACTCCAGTCGAGCATGCTAGCAGTCTGATTTGCTCAATTCAAGTAACAAGCACTAATACCGTTCAATTTAGTTGAATTTTAATTGCTATATTTTTAGTAGTTGGGTGGTGATGGGGGAAGAGGCATATTACTGAGTTGCATCAGCCTAGAGATAGTGCTAAAAATTGATTACTGGAGAACGTACACTTAAAGGGGGCTTTACATGCAGCAACATTGCTATCAATGTCGCTGGTGAAAGCACCTGCTTTTGTCGTTTGTGCGTCACAGGCAAATTTCTGCCCGTGGTGCACAACATCGTTAGTCCCCGTCAAACGGACTTACCTGCCTAGCGATGTCGCTGTGGCCAGTGAACCGCCTTCTTTCTAAGGGGGCGGTTTGTGTGGCGTCACAGCGACGTCACACAACAGGCGTCCAATGGAAGCGGAGGGGCGGAGAACAGCTGCATTAACGACACACCCACTTCATTGCCGGAGGACGCAAGTAAGCTGTTGTTTCATCTTTCCCGGGGTGTCACACGTAGCGAAGTGTGCTGCCTCAGGAACGACGAACAACCTACGTCCACAACGACCAACGGGATTTTGAAAATGAACGACATGTCAACGATCAACGATAAAGTGAGTATTTTTGATCGTTAACAGACGCTCGAAGCTAACGACGCCGGATGTGCGTCATGAATTCCGTGACCCTGACGACATATCGTTAGATACGTCGTTGCATGTAACGGGGCCTTAAGACTCTCAACAATGCCCAAAACAGGGCTGTGAAATGCATGATCATTCACCACTCCTCAATTCATAGAACTGTTAGAATAGCCTAGCACAGCTCTGAGCTATCTCCTGCACAACCATAGAGGGGGTGTGCTAATGCAGATGTCAATCAACTTCAACAGGTTATTTTAAATCCCCATTATCAGGATTTTTGGGTGTCCCAGAGGTTGAACCTTCCCATTCTGCACAGTGAGCAGCATCTTAACACATATTCTGGCAGCTGATTACTTGCGAAGATGGAAATAAAATTTACGAACCAAAATCATGTAACATACTGAGTGGAAGTTACTGTTATACAGTGTAAAATGCTGCAATTTGATGGACATTGATTAGATTGATAGATATATTATATGTATACTGATATTTTCTGCATTGATTTCTTTATATTGCACAATTTACTGTCTAGACACTAAATCCCTTGGGTATAACAGAAGCTAAGGATAATTTTGATGTCTTATACCCTATAGACATAGAGCTAACATCTCTACCAAATTAATCTCTTCTTTATCGTTTATACACAACAGTAGCTGCTACCATTCAGGGTGTACTTTTTATATCCCACGACATATGGATTTACCATATTGTAGATTGACCCGTTATATAATAATTTTAAGCTAGTAGAACTATGTTCCGGCACTTACATCTACCCCTATTTACCCTACCGCCACCCTCCTTCCTCATACAGTACCTTTGCTTGACCTTTGCTTCGTATCATTAGTGGTGGATTGTAGCTGTCAACACGTTGCACCATTTTTTGTGTATTGTAGAAGTTGACATCTAGGTATCATCGGGGCTCCGATGCTTTCACCATTAGTTGATGTAGCATTCTAGCTACTAGTTGTCTATATAAGATGTACAATTCCCATCCTATTAAAATTATTGCTAATATTTCAGATATTTAACTTACTTTTTGTCAAACTTTAGCTCCCCAATGTGGTCACTTTACTTTGTGTACCTTACAAAATGTGGTCAGGTTGTGCACAAAGTAAAATCCATTTCTAAATCTCCTACCAGCCCTAGTTTTTGAGCCATGATGGACAGTTCTACGCACAGACTTGAGATAGAATCTACCGTACATATGGCGTTTGCGCATGCGCAAAGACATCATGAAAGCATGAGCAGCTCAATAATAAAAATCAGAGAAATTAATCTCAGATGTGCTTGTGTGAACACCTAACTAGGTTCCTGAAAGTAGACTTTACAATGACAACCAAAATTCGAAGCAAAGGATGGTGCACTTGTGAGGATAACTTTCTAACATTGCAATTTAAAATGTAAAGTTACATTGCAAATTTCAATACACTCCACAGTGCCGACTCTCTTTCCAAAGGTACAATTGCACTAAGATAATTTTACAGTGGGCTAAGCTGGTTCTCTTAACGAATGCGACATCCAAGCATTATTTGAAAACTATAAGATGTTTTACGTCTTGTCTATTGGCTGAAACAGATAACATTACATCTATTGGTTTAGCTGTAGTTGATGGACTTTTTAATGTTTGAGATTTTCGAAGGTCCTATATGACAAATATAGTTCAAGTAACAGTTTTTGATGAAAGGATATATCTTTTGAGCTGTTTTAATTGTCTGCGACAATGTCAAACATACATTTTTTTTCTTTACAAAATAAGTAAAAATGGAGAACTGGACATTCTTCACTGAATTCCAGTTTCTATCCTTTTCCATGGGATATAATGACAGACTACTTCATTTTACTGTATTTGCCCTGTTGCATAAGGCTAGTTTCACACTTGCGTTGAACGGCATCCATTGCATTGCATTGTGTGACGGTGACGGATACAAAGGATGCGTTGCATATAATGGTACAACAGATGCAACGGATCGTACAAAACAATGGAAAGCTTTTTTTTTTTTTTCTTCTTTACAGTTTTACCGGCAGCAGACTATTGTGAACGATCAGCTGATCACCCGGTGGCCAGGCGCTCAGCTGAGTGCTCTCACATGCCGGCGGCCGGGCGCTCAGCTGAGCGATCTCACATGCCGGCGGCCAGGCACTCAGTTGAGCGATCTCACATGCCGGCGGCCAGGCGCTCAGCTGAGCGGTCTCACTTGCCGGCGGCCGGGCGCTCAGCTGAGCGGTCTCACATGCCGGCGGCCGGGCGCTCAGCTGAGCGCTCTCACATGCCGGCGGCCGGGCGCTCAGCTGAATGTTCGGCCCCCAAGAGACAAAATAAAGTTTGTGATTTAAAAAAAAAAAAAAAAAGAGCATGCGCAGTGAAATCCTACGGATTGCGCTGCTCAAAAAAGCATTACATGCTGCGTTTCTTCCGCCCGACGCAGCGTCAAAATAACGACGCTGTGTCGTCCAGCGGATGCAATGCTGACACTTGCGTTACAGTACGTCGTCCATACAAGTCTATGGAGAATAGTGCAGTGCGTTAACGGACATTGTGACGGACTGCGCTGAACGCAAGTGTGAAAGTACCCTTCGACCGGGGTACTTGTAAATTTAGCTTTAATTCTGGTAGTGTGTTCAGACTGTCATTTATACACTCCGATATATCTGTGCATTGTTAATGTATGCTAATGCTCGACAGAATATTAATTTTTGAAGACTCTCTATAAATTTGGTGTATATTTGCGCTGTCCATGCACAACAAATGAGCTGGCATAATTTCCACTATAGTTTTACAAATCTATATGATCAAATTATTTTCAATCTTTTCTAGGGATGCCATCATTATTACCAGATCATTTTCATTAGTTTGCTTTATAAAATCTTTCTATTGAATCAAACCTCCAAAGTAAACTCCAATTTTAATTAGCTGATATTCAGTAAATTTCAAATGACAATTACTTTTTTCAGTTTCAAGTTATTTGAGTGGCCATTTTGGCTTTGCCCTGCTTTAACTGGAAGTATCAACAATTTTGGCCATGGCTGTATTTACCTAAAGCTAGACCAAAATGGAGTCAGTGTATGAAAATTCAAGTACAACTCTATTATTTCCATAGCAATTAAGACTGTAAGTAGTAGCTGGGCACGGCTATTCAAATGTCCTCGATTAAAAGTTCATCAACAAATGTGACCACCCTTTAAAAAGCAAAAATATGATGGTCAAGACCATTAAAGAGTGTTACAACTGTGCCAAGGAGGAAGGACATAAGAAATGATCTTAGAGAAGCCATAACTGCTGGCTATCAATCTGGTAAGGGTTGACAATCTTTCCAGAAGTGGATGCCTCTTAATTCACCTATCAATTAGACCATGCAATGCTCAGATAAAATGCAAAAAAATAATCAAGAACTACAGCACAGTCTCCAAAGGGCTCAGATAAACTGTTTAGTGTTCAAATTTATCGCATTATACTTAGGGGTACTTTGCACGTTGCGACATCGCTACTGCGATCTCGTCGGGGTCAAATCGAAAGTGACGCACATCCGGTGCCGGTAACGACGTTGCAACGTGTAAAGCCTAGAAGCACCGATAAACGATCGCAAAAGCGTCGTAAATCGGTCATCTGTGTAGTGTCGGTCATTTCCATAATTTCGCTGCAGCGACAGGTACGATGTAGTTCCTCGTTCTTGCGGCAGCACACATCGCTGTGTATGAAGCCGCAGGAGCGAGGAACATCTACTTACCTGCGTCCCGCCTGCAATGAGGAAGGAAGGAGGTGGGCGGGATGTTTATGTCCCGCTCATCTCTGCCCCTCCACTTTATTTATTGGCCGCCTGCCGTGTAACGTCGCAGGGCAGGAGGCGGTTCGCCGGCCAGAGTGACGTCGCAGGGCAGGTAAGTGCATGCGAGCAGAGGCACACCAATAGTATAATGTATAAAACACACCTTTATTGTTGCACACAGGAAACACGTATTTAAAAACAATTAAAAAACATACGACACAACAAGGAAGCACCACTGAGGCGAGACCTAATGCCCAAAATGTCGTATATCACAAATGACAAAAAATGGTCAGAGAGTACAGTACAATATCAAAGAATGCAAGAATGCTAGAAAGACCGAAACCCTGGAAAGGACAAATATAGCATATCACATATTATAGATAGCATCAATCCATATAATGAAACCAAAAAGACTGAAGGGGTATGGCGGATGTTAGTCACAATGCATATGGAAATACACGCATATTACCATATAAGCCAAACCTTACAATCCCATGTCCTGTGTCAGGAGGACATAAATAGAATGCTATAAGGACCAATATAGGTCACTTGGTGATAATTAGTGTGATATGCTCCTGGCGAAAACCATGTGGTTTAATAGCCACACCATAAATCCTATGTAAATACCAGGGCATGTAATGGTGAAAGCTTGGCAGTCCCAAACCCCCAAAATAGTATCTACAAAAAATATATATACGTTAATATTCAAAATGTGGAGACGCAACTGCAATGCGGCCAGCAAAAACCGCACAACAGGTGCAGTATGCTATATTTCGTATGTATGATAGAAGGTACGAAAATACATAAATACCTAAATGGTCGTCAGTTATACCACAACATGGTTGACCGATTTAGTAGATAAGGGTGCTGAGTGCTGATTACATCCGTATTCCAAACCACATTGTCGCGATCTAAGGCGTGTACTGGTCACAGGGGTATAATAACCCCTAGGAGAGTGTGGAAAAGAAGAGATGGAAATCTAACCCAGTTTGAGGCTGATGGGTGACTGCTAGTATACACCCATATGATGCCTGAATGTGAGAGAAGCACAAAATGTATACCAGGGACGGTCCAATACAGAGTGGTCAAATGTCTGAGACCATGTGGCCGGAGTCCTGTCATGTGGGAGGGGACAAAATAGATGCCATACAGTCACCAGTCGTAAGTCCAGGGGTGGTCAGTCAGATCATGAGGGCGGTCAGGCCGGGTGCTCTAAATTGGAGGCCGACGCGTGTCGCCGCACCAGCGGCTTCGTCAGGGCAAGTAACTATAGTGCAAGCAAGGGCGTGGTATATATACCTGTCTAAGTCATATTATTAAGCAGTACATACACACCTGTGACGCTGTAGATTGGACTGAAGTTATGTGCCCAGGCGCCATGTTGCGCATGCGCATTGTAATACAACAGCGGTGGCTGATAGCCAAGCAAAAACATTCTACTGCGCATGCGCGATTACGGGCGGACGGAGAAGCTAAGTGGCCATTTTACACAAAAAGCAAAGCAATATCTAGTATGTACATGAATCGTCGCACAGCATATGCGCTAGATCGGACGGACTTGAAAACTAGATGGCCGCCACTGCAACCGGGCGAGAGTCATCCAAGACTCGCATGATGGAGTCATTGATATGACGACATGGCAATGTAGCCACTGAATGGATGAATCACAAGTATTAGCAGGAAGGAGATACTGACCATAGCCCTATGGCCATATAAACCCTGAGTGGTATACATGGTAACACAAGCAGGGGGTGCAAATAAGGGGACATTCTCTGTCAGGGACGTATCAAAAGATGATGGGTATATGGCCATACAGAGACCAAAGCCATCAACCTGCAATGATGCAGGCATGCTGGTGCATAGATACAGACCTTGATGGTATCACACATGAGAAGCACACATACACCCCATTCAGTAATTTGATACCTGATAATTTGTATCACTTATTTGGGATCACCCAACCTGCGCAAGCATTTTTGCCAAAAAATGCAAAATTGCGAATGTGGTTTCGCCCCAGGCTGTAGTGGATCTTTCAGGGTAAGAAATACGGGAAAAACTCCATATAGCAGTGCATGTAACTGTATATGTCACCGGATTTCTTCCCGAATCCTATGAGTAGTATGTATCAGAACCCCAAACAAGTACGTTATAGGAATGCTTTCCCATGCCTGGGCTGCATTTCCAAATGGTGGTATGTACATAGGGGTACGGCAATGTATCAAAGACGGTATAGATAAACCTGAGCTCGTATACTCCTCATGGAGTTATCTAATGCAATATTGCAGTTCCCACCCTCTTATCAGCTATTATGGGTACAAAAAATGCAATCAGTATGTGAGACCCTCCATTGAAATACCTGTACACAAATAACTAACCCAGCGTCGGGGTATGCACCAATTAATGGTATGATTAACGAACCAAACCAAGGACAATAAATGATACAAAACTATTCACAAGAGCCTTGCAAAGAGGCGACAAGATGCAATAAATTCAAAGGTAAAGATCACCATTTATCCAATTTGAAAAAAACTTTAAAGATACATATCCCTTAGCAGGCAATTAGACCGTGACAAATACAGGCAAAAGTCACTGAACGTCAATAAGACCAGTACAGGAGGATCATCCACAGTCCGAAGCCGATAAATAGATGTGTGATGATGAGAGCCCAAATGGTATTTTTCCTGCGCGGCCGTACTCCTATCCAATGCTTGGTAGTAGAGCCATGCCATTCAGCATGCCCATGTGTGCGGCAAACGTTGTGTGACAAGAGTTCACCTGTAGAAAGGATAAACAGGCCAAATTAGTAGGGTATATCCAGAGAGAAAAGTATGTATTCGCATGCAAAATAGAGAGAAGAGACGCAAGATGATATCAACCGGTTGATATCATCTTGCGTCTCTTCTCTCTATTTTGCATGCGAATACATACTTTTCTCTCTGGATATACCCTACTAATTTGGCCTGTTTATCCTTTCTACAGGTGAACTCTTGTCACACAACGTTTGCCGCACACATGGGCATGCTGAATGGCATGGCTCTACTACCAAGCATTGGATAGGAGTACGGCCGCGCAGGAAAAATACCATTTGGGCTCTCATCATCACACATCTATTTATCGGCTTCGGACTGTGGATGATCCTCCTGTACTGGTCTTATTGACGTTCAGTGACTTTTGCCTGTATTTGTCACGGTCTAATTGCCTGCTAAGGGATATGTATCTTTAAAGTTTTTTTCAAATTGGATAAATGATGATCTTTACCTTTGAATTTATTGCATCTTGTCGCCTCTTTGCAAGGCTCTTGTGAATAGTTTTGTATCATTTATTGTCCTTGGTTTGGTTCGTTAATCATACCATTAATTGGTGCATACCCCGACGCTGGGTTAGTTATTTGTGTACAGGTATTTCAATGGAGGGTCTCACATACTGATTGCATTTTTTGTACCCATAATAGCTGATAAGAGGGTGGGAACTGCAATATTGCATTAGATAACTCCATGAGGAATATACGAGCTCAGGTTTATCTATACCGTCTTTGATATATTGCCGTACCCCTATGTACATACCACCATTTGGAAATGCAGCCCAGGCATGGGAAAGCATTCCTATAACGTACTTGTTTGGGGTTCTGATACATACTACTCATAGGATTCGGGAAGAAATCCGGTGACATATACAGTTACATGCACTGCTATATGGAGTTTTTCCCGTATTTCTTACCCTGAAAGATCCACTACAGCCTGGGGCGAAACCACATTCGCAATTTTGCATTTTTTGGCAAAAATGCTTGCGCAGGTTGGGTGATCCCAAATAAGTGATACAAATTATCAGGTATCAAATTACTGAATGGGGTGTATGTGTGCTTCTCATGTGTGATACCATCAAGGTCTGTATCTATGCACCAGCATGCCTGCATCATTGCAGGTTGATGGCTTTGGTCTCTGTATGGCCATATACCCATCATCTTTTGATACGTCCCTGACAGAGAATGTCCCTTTATTTGCACCCCCTGCTTGTGTTACCATGTATACCACTCAGGGTTTATATGGCCATAGGGCTATGGTCAGTATCTCCTTCCTGCTAATACTTGTGATTCATCCATTCAGTGGCTACATTGCCATGTCGTCATATCAATGACTCCATCATGCGAGTCTTGGATGACTCTCGCCCGGTTGCAGTGGCGGCCATCTAGTTTTCAAGTCCGTCCGATCTAGCGCATATGCTGTGCGACGATTCATGTACATACTAGATATTGCTTTGCTTTTTGTGTAAAATGGCCACTTAGCTTCTCCGTCCGCCCGTAATCGCGCATGCGCAGTAGAATGTTTTTGCTTGGCTATCAGCCACCGCTGTTGTATTACAATGCGCATGCGCAACATGGCGCCCGGGCACATAACTTCAGTCCAATCTACAGCGTCACAGGTGTGTATGTACTGCTTAATAATATGACTTAGACAGGTATATATACCACGCCCTTGCTTGCACTATAGTTACTTGCCCTGACGAAGCCGCTGGTGCGGCGACACGCGTCGGCCTCCAATTTAGAGCACCCGGCCTGACCGCCCTCATGATCTGACTGACCACCTCTGGACTTACGACTGGTGACTGTATGGCATCTATTTTGTCCCCTCCCACATGACAGGACTCCGGCCACATGGTCTCAGACATTTGACCACTCTGTATTGGACCGTCCCTGGTATACATTTTGTGCTTCTCTCACATTCAGGCATCATATGGGTGTATACTAGCAGTCACCCATCAGCCTCAAACTGGGTTAGATTTCCATCTCTTCTTTTCCACACTCTCCTAGGGGTTATTATACCCCTGTGACCAGTACACGCCTTAGATCGCGACAATGTGGTTTGGAATACGGATGTAATCAGCACTCAGCACCCTTATCTACTAAATCGGTCAACCATGTTGTGGTATAACTGACGACCATTTAGGTATTTATGTATTTTCGTACCTTCTATCATACATACGAAATATAGCATACTGCACCTGTTGTGCGGTTTTTGCTGGCCGCATTGCAGTTGCGTCTCCACATTTTGAATATTAACGTATATATATTTTTTGTAGATACTATTTTGGGGGTTTGGGACTGCCAAGCTTTCACCATTACATGCCCTGGTATTTACATAGGATTTATGGTGTGGCTATTAAACCACATGGTTTTCGCCAGGAGCATATCACACTAATTATCACCAAGTGACCTATATTGGTCCTTATAGCATTCTATTTATGTCCTCCTGACACAGGACATGGGATTGTAAGGTTTGGCTTATATGGTAATATGCGTGTATTTCCATATGCATTGTGACTAACATCCGCCATACCCCTTCAGTCTTTTTGGTTTCATTATATGGATTGATGCTATCTATAATATGTGATATGCTATATTTGTCCTTTCCAGGGTTTCGGTCTTTCTAGCATTCTTGCATTCTTTGATATTGTACTGTACTCTCTGACCATTTTTTGTCATTTGTGATATACGACATTTTGGGCATTAGGTCTCGCCTCAGTGGTGCTTCCTTGTTGTGTCGTATGTTTTTTAATTGTTTTTAAATACGTGTTTCCTGTGTGCAACAATAAAGGTGTGTTTTATACATTATACTATTGGTGTGCCTCTGCTCGAATGTGCGGATTCTTTTTCTTTCCTGGTTCCATGCAATTTCTTCCGCACCAGGGTGCACCCAAAAAATGATTCATTGTTCCAGTATGAGTGGTGCGCTCCAAAACCCACCTTTCTAGCAGGGCAGGTAAGTGCATGTGAAGCTGCTGTAGCGATAATGTTCTCTACAGCAGCTATCACAAGAGATCGCATCCGCGGCGGGGGTGGGGACTATCGCGCTCGGCATCGCTACCATCGGCTAGCGATGTCGCAGCATGCAAAGTACCCCTTAGTATAAGAACAAACAAGTATGGCTTGTTTGGCAGGATTGTCAACCAACTAATACCAACTAATCGCTTTGTGTTTGTGTGTGTATGTGTGTATGGGAATTGAGGATTTAGGGTTGTTTTTAGCGACAGGACCTGGGCACTTTGCAGCTATTGCATTGACCATGAACTCCACTGCATACTAAAGTATTCCAGAATCAAATATGAGGTCATCTTTCCAAAACTTAAAGCTGGGCCAAAACTGGGTCATACAACATAACAATAATTTCAAGCAAATCTATAATAAATTATAAATCTAAAATTAATTTTGCAGTAAAAATGATCTGACAACATGATTCTCCAGGTCAGTTTTAGGCCTCTTTCACACATCCGTGTCTACGGTACGTGTTTGGTCCTTTTCCTCACGCACCGGAGACACGGGCACATGTAGACCTATTAAAATCAATGGGTCTGCGCTCACGTGCGTATTCTGCCATGGACCGTGTGTACGTGTGGAGTATACGTGTGTCCGTGTGCTCCACACGTAGACATGTCCATTTTTCTCCGGCATCACGGGTGTCACACGGAACGCAAAGGGGTCACACAAATGGACCATATGGATGTGTTCCATGTGACACGCATCAGAGAAAACACATGTGTCTGCGAGAAATAAAAAAAAACTTTACTCACCTTCCCCAGCGCTGCTGTCTCTGCCGCTGCTGTCACTTGCTTCCGACCGCCGCTCATTATGCTCATTGCATATTCACTTCACTGCGGCCGGAAGCTGCAGCAGCGGGGAGTCGGCAGGACCGGAGACCGAAGATCAGCACCACGGACAGCAACGCCAGGGACAGGTGAGTAGAAAGTTCCCGTTCTCCGTGTGTTATCACAGAGAACACACGTGTACCATAAACACGTCTCACGGAGGGCAATACGCACCTTTGACACGTCCGTGAAAAACGTGCGAGATTTTCACGGAAGTGTGAAAGAGGCCTTAATAGGGCGATACCAAAATGACATACTTTTATTACTATTTTAATAACTTAAAAATTGTTTTTAATTTTGTAAAAAAAAAAATTTGGTTTGTGTCACCATTTTCCAAGATTTTTTAATGCATGGAACGTTGATGTTTTATTGATACCATTTTTTGTGGATATGCTATTTTGATTGCTTCTTACTGGAGTGTTTTGAAGTGAGCAAATAACTAGTGATGAGCGAGTACTAAAAAGCTCGGGTGCTCGAGGCTCGGGCCGAGCCTCCCAAGATACTCGTGTACTCGGCCCGAGCACCGAGCCCAATGTTATCCTATGGGAGACCCGAGTATTTTTGTGAAATGACCACCGGCAGCATGGAGAAACCATAAAACTGTAAATTAAATAAAAAAACGTACGTGTGTGTGTAAGCGTGCATATAAATATACACGCGGAGTGGAGTGCGGGAGGGGCCGTAGCCGAGCGGGGAAGTGTCGGGCTAAAGGCACTGTCATTCTGTGAGGGCCGGCCAATCACTGCAATTCCACAACAGGGCTGTGGCATTGCATTGGTCTGCCAGCCAATCCCTGCATAAGGGTTGGCTCTAAAAAGAGCGCCAACATGAAGACCACGAGTACAGCACGAGTATCGCGAGATTACTCGGTCCCCGCCGAGTAGCCCGAGTACAGTGATACTCGTGCGAGTACCGAGTAGTAACAAGCATACTCGCTCATCTCTACAAATAACTGCAATTATGCAGTTTTGACTTTTTTCTTCTCATGGCATTCAATGATCAGGATAATTCATTTTATATCTTAATAGCTTAGATTTCTGTGGATGCTCCAATACCAAATATGTATTCTCTTTACATTTCTTTTTTTCAATTATGGAAGTAATGGGTGATTACAATTTTTATGTTTTTTTTTCGTTTTTCGTTCACACCAAGCTTTTTTTTTTTTTCCCTTTTTACTTTATTTATTAGCCATCTTAGGGGACTCTAACCTGATAGGAATTTGTGGCCAAAACATAGTAATAGACAAGCACAAAAGTGCTCAAGTGCTTGGTGCTCAAATTGAGCAAATCGGAATCCTCAAGTGCTTGACTTGAGTACCAAGCACAATAAGGCTGCTTTCACACATCAGTTTTTTGCCATCAGGCACGATCCGACGAAAAAACTGATGCGATGGATCCGGCGAAAAAACTGATCAGTTGCATCTGTTTGTTCCTTCAGTTTTTTGATAGATCCGGTGTGATACTGAGCATGCTTAGTTCAAAAAACGGTTCCGGCGGCCGGATCTGTTTTTAGCCGCATCACGTCGGATCCAGCGTCCATAGGCTTCCATTATAAAACATGCCGTACGGGGCCGGATCCGGCACGATCCGTTTTTTTTGCTGTACACAAAAACGTTCACTTCAACATTTCATCTGGTCGCTGGACAAGTAAGTTTTGCCAATCCGGCAAAAAACGGATGAAACGCAAGGCCATCCCGCACAATCCGGCACTAATGAAAGTCTATGGGGGAAAAAACTGATCTGGCGGCAACAGACACCGGATCCATTTTTTTAAGTTTTTGCCGGATTGTGCCTGATGGCAAAAAACTGATGTGTGAAAGCAGCCTAATAGTCAATGGGGGCTAGAGCATATTCCTTTGCTAGACTCTCCCATTCTCTTACCTGCCCTGGACACAGCTCCCAGCCACCACAGTCCCAGCAGCAGCAGATATATCCTGGCAGCCTCCGTTATGTCTTTCAGGCCTCTATCAGTCTCCATCATGTGGGTGCAGCTGGCAAATGTTCTCACCCAGGCCTAAGTAACTGCGAAGTTAGTTTCACTTGAGTCTCCGTTCCTCTTTTTTCTGGAATAGACAGTCAATTGAATCTAAATGCAGTTACTTTAGCCGGAGGGAACTTTTTTAAGGGCCACATGGAATGAAAGTTGCGAGCGATGCAGAATGCACTCACGTGATGGAGAATGATGGAGGCCGGGAAGACTGAATGGATTTTGCTGGTCGATATTTGCTGCCCTGGGGACTGTGGGGGCCTGGAGCTGTGTCCAGGCAGGTAAGAGAACTGGGTTGGGCATTTAGGTCAATCACCTGTATTAATCGATCTAGCACTGCCGAGCATGTGTAATGACCATAGGTCCGAAGAGAATCCAGTGGGTCACAATCCGAGACAGACGCTGAAATAAACAAGGGTTCTTTTACTGGGTTGAGAATAAATAATGATTGACTTAAGAACCTCTCAAAGCACCACAAAAGTAGTCGGAATCTCAGAGTTCCCGGATTATGTATATTACCTCAGGAACTGGGAATAAATGTATCTACTCACCAGGTTGAACAAAGAAAAACAATTAACTATAAAGGCAAGAGGTGTAAATCCAATGGGGGCATCTGAGGGAACCTCTGAGATGGCGCACTGAGTATAACTTATCACCACTAATAACAAAGCCTTAAATTTTACCAACGTTGTTTTTACACTGATCAAAGGGATACCCGGATATCTTAAAACTATGGTACCGTTAACTTCAAGGGAAGTTTCACACAGGCCTGTAGTCCGAGTCCGCTGTATATAATTCCAAAGAAGGAAGAAAAAGGAAACACAAAAATCTTCTTCTTGCTCTAAGGATGTCTTCACCCCGGTCATGCCACGCAGGGACCCCGGACTTAAGCGGGCTTTACACGCTGCGACATCGCTAATGCGGAGTCATTGGGGTCACGGAATTCGTGACGCACATCCGGCCGCATTAGCGATGCCGTTGCGTGTGACACCGATAAGCGATTTTGCATCGTTGCAAAAACGTGCAAAATCGCTAATCGGCGACATGGGGGTCCATTCTCAAATCTCGTTACTGCAGCAGTAACGAGGTTGTTCCTCGTTCCTGCGGCAGCACACATCGCTGCGTGTGACGCCGCAGGACCGAGGAAGCTCCCCTTACCTGCCTCCCGCTATGAGGAAGGAAGGAGGTGGGCGGGATGTTACGTCCCGCTCAGCTCCGCCCCTCCGCTGCTATTGGGCGGCGGTTCAGTGACGTCGCTGTGACGCCGCACGGACCGCCCCCTTAGAAAGGAGGCGGTTCGCCCGTCACAGCGACGTCGCCGGACAGGTATGTATGTGTGACGGGTCTGGGCGATGTTGTGCGGCACGGGCAGCGATTTGCCCGTGTCGCGCAACAGATGGGGGCGGGTACCCACACTAGCGATATCGGGACCGATATCGCAGTGTGTAAAGTAGCCTTTAGTCAATATTAGCCAATTACTCCACACAGAACACGGTCTCAGGCCCACAGCTCTTAGTAATCCTCAGACAGAACACAGGCTTCCACGGCCCAGAGAACAGCCCTCCCCTGAGGAAATTGAAGCTCCTTTCTCTCACACAACACGGTCCAATTTCTTCAGCACCGCTCCTGGCACTTTTGTGAGGAAAAGATAATGGAAAAAAAAATAGTCTCCAACAGTCTCTCTTATCTTTCTCTTTTCAGACTGTTTTTAGCCCGCAGTCACACAACTGTCTCTCTTAGGCAGCCCAGGCTCAGCACACTTTCTCTGAGGTAACTCTTGCATCTACAGGGTCTCTGACCCAAAACCCTGCTGATCAGTGCAGGCAGGCAGAACTCACAGGGTCCTACTGCACTGCGGACACAATCACATTTCAGACTCACACATGCACGCCCATCACTAGTAGAACTGCAAAAGTGTTGGTGGCTGGCAATCAACAGAAAGACAATACCTCCTCGAACAATAGATATATCATGTTCATGTTTAGTGTGGATAGAATGTTTTAAGTTTGTTCAAAAAGATAATTACCATTATGTTTCTCTATAAGATTCCTGGTCGAAAATATGACCCAGAGTAGAAACTATGGTCAAAACTGGGTTTTAGTTGCATCAAATCAGCTGTCCTCTCTCTTACCTAGACAGAAGGAAGGGTGAGGGGGTCTGGTGAGACCCTTTAGGGGTACTTTGCACGTTGCGACATCGCTACTGCGATATCGTCGGGGTCAAATCGAAAGTGACGCACATCCGGCACCGGTAACGACGTCACAACGTGTAAAGCCTAGATGCGCCGATAAACGATCGCAAAAGCATCGTAAATCGGTGATCTGTGTAGTGTCGGACATTTTCATAATGTCACACCAATAGGAGATACAATGTTGTTCCTCGCTCCTGCGGCAGCACACATCGCTGTGTGTGAAGGCGCAGGAGCGAGGAACATCTCCTTACCTAAGTCCACCGCCAATGCGGAAGGAAGGAGGTGGGCGGGATGTTTATGTCCCACTCATCTCCGCCCCTCCACTTCTATTGGCCGCTGCTGTGACATCGCACGACCCGCCCCCTTAGAAAGGAGGCGGGTCGCCGGCCAGAGCGACGTTGCAGGGCAGGTAAGTGCGTGTGAAGCTGTCGTAGCGATAATGTTCGCTACAGCAGCTATCACAAGATATCGCATGTGCAACAGGGGCGGGTACTATCGTGCTCTGCATCGCTAGCATCGGCTAGCGATGTCGCAGCATGCAAAGTACCCCTTACTACATCTGATAAACCGAATATCACTGTCGGACGACATGAGGAGCAACGTGCATTGCAGATTGGTCTATATTTCCTGTGGAAATGTTCTACACCAAAATTATTCACAGATCCAAATTTGTAAGATTTTTTTTTGTAAGATATTTTATTTCTTCCATTGTATATATGTGTTTTTTTTTTATCTTTTTGTAAATATTTAAGCATTGTACTACTTTACTATTTTAAATCTAAAATTTATTAAGTTTGTTGCTGCTCTAAACGTACGAACAAACCCTGAGGAGGGGGAGAATTGCTATGTTTTATTACCTGCATATATCAGAGTGCAAGAAGAATTCCTATCAGGTGCTTGGATTGGAAAAACCGGGTTACATGTGCTAGTGTGTGATCCAGTGCAGGTGACTCGCTAGCCTATCAAAACGGTGAGTTGCGGCAGCAAAAAATATGATGTGGATATATGTGAGCTTAGCTGATTGTCCGCCTAATACAACAGGTCAGTGGGCAAGATGCAAACAGAAATAGAGTCATCCCTTAACGTTGCATCCAATACACATTTCACAAGTACATGCTGCTCTTTACACACTCATATAAACTTGCCCTTCTCTAATGGAAGACTATCATGATTCCTATGTGCAGAACATTCTGTATTGTTCTGCTATGCTCTCTTGCAGAGCCATTATATGTTGCCTATGGTGCAGAGCATTTTGCAGGATGAATACTCTGCTGGTTGTTTCACAGCACTAGGTTTCACGCTGGGCCTGTGAGGTATTCATGCAGATGCTTCTCATTCCCGGTGATTGCTCTGCTTTATTAGGGAGCGTGTTAGATCAGGCCGCCGCCAGTCGTATTTCCTGGTTTTAGTTGTGCTGTTGGCTCCCATAGTGCTCAGTGTTCAGAGCTTGGCCTCTCGACTCTGGACTGTTGTTGACCCATCTCTGCCTGCCCCACCATCTTTCTGTTGTTACTTTCTGGCTTCTGATATTGGACTTCCTCCTGACCACGTCCTCGCCTGCTCCCTGTATTTTGGCACTGACCTTCAGCTTGTACTTTGACCTTGTCTCTGTCTGCCCCCCCCTCGTGTACTGTCGTGAGACTCGTGATCTCCTGGTTTATGATATTGGCCTGTCTGACTACCTCTCCATTTACTGCATGCAAGTAGTGTCTAGCGCCACCTAGTGACAGTCCTCACAAAGCCATTGCCTATTAAGAATGGACTAAGGTGCGATATCGGTGGGGTCAAATCGAAAGTGACGAACATCCGGCGTCGCAGTCGATATCGTAGTGTGTAAATCCTTTTTGATACGATTAACGAGCGCAAAAGCGTCAATATCGTATGATCGGTGTAGGGTCCGACAATTCCATAATTTGCCAGCAGTGACAGGTACGATGTTGTTCCTCGTTCCTGCAGCAGCACACATCATTGTGTGAGAAGCCACAGGAGCGAGGAACATCTCCTACCTGCGTCAACGTGTCTCACGCCAGCTCTGTGGAAGGAAAGAGGGAGGGCGGGATGTTTACGTCCTGCTCATCTCCGCCCCTCCGCTTCTATTGGCTACCTGCCGTGTGACGTTGCTATGACGCCGCACGAGCCGCCCCCTTAGGAAGGAGGTGGGTTGCCGGCCAGAGCGATGTCGCAGGGCAGGTAAGTGCGTGTGAAGCTGCCGTAGCGATAATGTTCGCTACGGCAGCAATCACAAGATATCGCTGCTGCGACGGGGGCGGGGACTATCGCGCTCGACATCGCAGCATCGGCTTGCGATGTCGCAGAGTGCAAAGTACCCCTAAGATTCCTCAGGAGCACTGAGAAGTTGATATTCAGCTATGCATAATTTACAGCAGGTCATAACAGCCAAACGTGAAGCCGGTCATAACATCTAGAGGTTCTCTACTAAGCACTAAACATGGTTACCATGGAGGGGTTAATAATTTGATACTCCAGTAATCAGTAAAAGTGGCATTTTGTGTTGATTTAGAGAACCTACTTATTATTTTGGTTGCGTTCAGCAATTTACATTATTCTTGTTATTCTGGTTTAGTGCAAACAGCAGAAAGTTTGTAAATTTTGCTAATAATCTTAATTTACATGTAAAAATTCAGATCACTTAATAATATAGCTAAAGTAATAAAACAAGTTTAGAAGATTTTGGTCTGAGAAGAAAAAATATTATGACTGAGTTAATGAGGCTTCTTGGGATTTTCTACACAATTATAAAAATGTAATTAAATGTTCATATAAAAAGAACATTTAAAATTATTTTTTATGTGCAAATGTGACGCTGGTCTCCAGCCTCTAATAAGGCAGAAACAGAAGGGTAAAGCAAGGTAACTTCCCTCGAGAAGACATTTAATGGCCAAGGTGAAAATACACTTGGGAAATAATTGAACATCGAGCTGAAATTCATCCATTAACGATTCACTAGAAAACAAACCATGTAATACAAAGAAAGACAAAGTATATTTTAAACTTTTATCTCTTACATAAGCTTATAGTTTTACAAGTAGTTTGTATTTAAATATTTTGAATATTAGATTCATTAAGATTGGCTTATTGTGTGACATTCTTAATAAATGATGTGCTTAGCCCAAAGTCTCCAGTTCAAAACATTAACAATGACATGCAAAGCCATGCACAACCTGTCTCCTCCCTACATCTGTGACCTAGTCTCCCGGTACCTACCTGCACGCAACCTCAGATCCTCACAAGATCTCCTTCTTTACTCCCCTCTTATCTCCTCTTCCCACAATCGTGTACAAGATTTCTCCCCTGCCTCCCCCATACTCTGGAATGCTCTACCTCAGCACATCAGACTCTCTCCTACCGTGGAAAGCTTCAAGAGGAACCTCAAGACCCATCTCTTCCAACAAGCCTACAACCTACAGTAACCCTCAGTCCAGTACACCACTGTGCAACCTGCTCTGTCCTCACCTATTGTACCATCACCCAATCCCTGTAGACTGTGAGCCCTCGCAGGCAGGGTCCTCTCTCCTCCTGTAGACTGTGAGCCCTTGCGGGCAAGGTCCTCTCTCCTCCTGTAGACTGTGAGCACTTCCGGGCAGGGTCCTCTCTCCTCCTATACCAGTCTGTTTTGTACTGTTAATGATTGTTGTACGTATACCCTCTTTCACTTATAAAGTGCAATTGAATAAATGGCACTATAATAATAAATAATAATAATAATAATGTGCTGGAGTAAGAGGTGAAAAATTAATTTATAGGCGCATGCATCTTAATGAATTTGATGCTTCTTGCAGCTGCTATGTGCTGCCTTCTAGAGATGAGGGAACGATGGAAGCTCGGTTTAGCAGGTGCAGCCGAACTGTACCTTCACGGGTTTGAACTTGGCCTGAACCCCAATGGAAGTTACTGACTGGGCAGTAGGAGTCTCCAACTACATGAAGCCAGCCATAAGCAGAACACTTTCAGGGGAGGGCAGGCAGGGTTTTTCCTTTTTTTTGGCTGCACACTAAATCCAATCATGCTGTTGTTACCCCCAGTGTGAGCCCTTCAAACACTATAAGTGGCTCGCACTCGGCTGAACAATGAGCGCACCTGATCCCAAGTGAGTGGTCAGCATTAGAGTTGAGCGCGGTTCGTGGTTCGAGGTTCTCCAGTTCTAGGCTCGAGTGATTTTGGGGCCTGTTCTAGATCAAACTAGAACTCGAGCTTTTTGCAAAAGCTCGATAGTTCTAGAAACGTTCGAGAACGGTTCTAGCAGCAAAAAAACAGCTAAATCCTAGCTTGGTTTCTGCTGTAATAGTGTAAGTCACTCTGTGAATCACACTATTATGACATTTCAGTGTATAGTGTGCGTGAACAGCGCCTTCAGATCACTCCTGTTTCTATAATGGCACAGCTAAGTGGACTTTTAGCCAGAGAAGCAACGGCATGTGTGATAGGATGTCCATGTCACATGTCCCTGCATTATAAAACCGGACATTTTCCTCCAGGACGCCATTATCTCTTCTGCGTCTTTGGTGTCAGACATCACTGTCGCAGCTCCGTCCCCTGAGTCCTATCGCCGATACAGCTGTATGCGCTCCATACACAGCGTTAGACAGCTTAGGGAGAGCACTTTCTAGCAGTCCTTTTAAGGGCTCAAACCGGCAGGGTCAGAGTTAAGGTGACAGGTCCTGAAAACAGCGACAGCGTCTGTGTAGCCAAGGTCAGGGATTTCCTCCCTGCATTTCCCTATTAGGAGGGAATAGAAAGGCAGGCTTCCATTCCTCTACCCAGAGCCCCACAATCCTGGCACTGTACCCTCCTGTCCTCTGCACACTCCAACTCATTATAACTAAGCCATTATACTAGCAAACACTCAGTGTACCTAGTGGCATCCTATACGTGGCTATTGGACTTTGCTATAGTCCCACTAGTGCAAAGACATTTGCAGAGCGCCTCTGCCTGCATTGCACACTCCAACTCATTATAACTAAGCCATTATACTAGCAAACACTCAGTGTACCTAGTGGCATCCTATACGTGGCTATTGGACTTTGCTATAGTCCCACTAGTGCAAAGACATTTGCAGAGCGCGTCTGCCTGCATTGCACACTCCAACTCATTATAACTAAGTCATTATACTAGCAATTTTTGCTGCCAGTTTAAGGGCCGTAGTTGCATTGTCAGGGATATTTATTCTTTATTATTCTGCTGTTAATAAAGCTAGACCACCGCTGCAATCTACACCACCTCTCAATTTTTACTACAACATTTTCAGTCCACAATCTTGTCGCAATCAACATGAGTGGCAAAATGACAGATGCTGGTGGAAAGGGGAAGAGGCGTGGTGGAAAAGGAAAAAAAGGTTTTGTCCGTGGGGAAGGTGGCAAAGCTCCATTATCATCTGCTGAAGATAGACCATCTACCAGCAAAAGTAAGATGTCTACTACTTACCGTGGACAATCCGATGTGCTCCCTTTTTTACGGACACGAACAACAGGAACAAAGGTAGATGATGGCCAAAAAAGGAAAATGCTTGAATGGATCTCAAGTGGTCCAACAAGTGCCCTCT
Organism: Anomaloglossus baeobatrachus; assembly: GCF_048569485.1. NCBI lineage: Eukaryota > Metazoa > Chordata > Amphibia > Anura > Aromobatidae > Anomaloglossus > Anomaloglossus baeobatrachus. Next base: position 293,353,888 of record NC_134359.1, read on the forward strand.
CAGCCACTTCAAGTACCGCATCCAAAAAACACCAGTCCTCTGAGTTGTCATCCCAATCAAACTTGCTTTCTCCCAGCTCTGAAGTCTCCATCAGCCCTGCACAGTATGGTGGAACTGAGATGGCTGAGTCTGCAGAGCTGTTCAGTCACACTATAGCCTGGGAATCAGAGGTCTGCTCCCAAGCTACAGTGAGTACAGAACAGGAAATGGTCTGCAGTGATGCCCAGAACCTTTGTGACTCTGATTCAGGCCGTGAGGACCAAGTTTCGGAGCATAATGTTGACCCTTTGTCACAAACTGTAACACCTGTGGTTATAGACAATGAGGAACATACTGATGAAGATGAGACTCAGATACCCGATTGGGATGACAACTTAAATATTCGGTCAGGGCAAGAAGAGGCTCGGTCAGAGGGGGAGGGGAGTGCAAACACAACAATTGATGATGAAGTTCTAGATCCCACCTACTGTCAACCCACAGTCAGGCACTCGAGGAGGTCAACAGAGGTGGTGGAGGAGGATGCAACTGATGACGAAGTTACCTTGCTCCTTCCTGGACAGAGTCGGAGTACTGGTAGCACGTCTACAACTGCATCCTCAGCCACCACTCTGCCTCTGAGCATTATTCGGGGTGGATCATCAGGTCGCATGGCCTCTAAGCCTTGCCTAGCCTGGTCCTTTTTTGACATAGCAAAAGATCGCCCAAATTATGTGATCTGTAAAATTTGTCATGGTTCTCTTAGTAGAGGTCAAAACCTCAGCAGTTTGACAACTTCTTCCATGAATCGTCACATGAATAAATATCATATGGCCCGGTGGGAAGCTCACCGTGCTGCAATGCGGCCTAGTGGAGCGAACCATCCACCGCCTGCCCCTTCCAGTGCATCCGCGCGCTCGTCGTCTTCTAGGACTGTGGGGACAGCTGTCACACCTGTTTTTCCACCCACAACTTCCACCACTGTAACCGCAACAGGCAGTTTGCTTGGTAGGTCGTCAGTTGTTTTGGAAGGGGAAACAAGTGAATGTGTACAGCTGTCTCAGACATCAATAGCACCAACTTTGGATGAAGGCAACATCATGTCTCCGCCTGCACTTTCCTCACAAACCTGCATTTTTCCAGGGACACCCTACTCAACACCGTCTACACACAGCAGCCAGATCTCTGTCCCTCAGATGTGGACAAATAAAAGGCCATTTCCTGCGACCCATGACAAAGCTAAGAGGTTGACTCTATCCCTCTGTAAGCTGTTGGCTACAGAAATGCTGCCTTTCCGCCTAGTGGACACACAGGATTGATTTTAGAGACATTATGTCTGTCGCTGTGCCCCAGTACCAGATGCCTAGTCGCCACTACTTCTCTAAGAAAGGTGTGCCCGCGCTACACCAGCATGTCGCACAAAACATCACCGCTTCCTTGAGAAACTCTGTGTGTGAACGGGTGCATTTCACCACCGATACTTGGACCAGTAAGCATGGACAGGGACGTTACATGTCGCTGACTGGGCACTGGGTAACTATGGTGATAGATGGTGAAGGGTCTGCTGCACAAGTCTTGCCGTCCCCACGACTTGTGTGTCAATCCTCTGTCTGTCCAAGTTCCGCCACTGCTTCTGCATCCTCCACCTCATCTGGGTCCTCCACCTCCGCCCCAAGCCTGCCTGGTCAGGCCACCAGCGTTCTCACTGCGCAGAAGGAATCACGCACCCCTCATTACTATGCTGGCAGCAGAGCGCAACGGCATCAGGCGGTCTTTAGCTTGACATGTCTTGGGAATAAGAGTCACACAGCTGAGGAGTTGTGGTCAGCTCTGCGGTCCGAGTTTAATAAATGGTTGTCTCCACTCAACCTGCAGCCTGGTAAGGCCGTGTGCGACAATGCTGCAAACCTGGGTGCGGCCCTTCGCCTGGGCAAGGTGACACACGTACCTTGTATGGCTCACGTGTTGAACCTTGTCGTGCAGCAATTTTTAACACAGTATCCCGGCCTAGATGGCCTTCTGAACAAGGCACGAAAACTGTCTGCTCACTTCCGCCGTTCAAGCGCCGCAGCTGAGCGACTTGCATCGCTCCAGAAGTCTTTCGGCCTGCCGGTTCATCGCCTGAAATGCGATGTGGCGACACGCTGGAATTCAACTTTCCACATGTTACAGCGACTGTGGCAGCACCGCCGTGCCCTGGTGCAATACGTCATGACGTATAGCCTGGGCCAACGAGATGCAGAGGTGGGTCAGATCACCCTGATGGAGTGGTCTCAGATCAAGGACCTATGCACCCTTCTGCACAGTTTCGACATGGCGACGAATATGTTTAGCGCTGACAATGCCATTATCAGCATGACGATTCCAGTCATTTACATGCTGGAACACACGCTAAACACTATTCGGAGTCAGGGGGTGGGACAACAGGAAGGGGATGAACTACAGGAGGATTCATATGCGCAAGACACAACAACATCACCAAGGTCCAGACATTCATCATCACCAAGGCGCCAGGCATGGGAGCATGGGGGACAGGGATCAACAAGGGCGCATGGTAGCAGGCGAGATGTTGAGGAAGGTGCAGGAGGACATGAAGAAATGGAGGACGAACTGTCCATGGACATGGAAGACTCAGCAGATGAGGGAGACCTTGGTCAAATTTCAGTTGAAAGAGGTTGGGGGGAGATGTCAGAGGAAGAAAGAACGGTTAGCACCTCTGTGCCACAAACACAGCGTGGACTTGGTCCGCATGGCTGCGCAAGACACATGAGTGCCTTCTTGTTGCACTACCTCCAACATGACCCTCGTATTGTCAAAATTAGAAGTGATGATGACTACTGGATTGCCACACTATTAGATCCCCGGTACAAGTCCAAATTTTGTGACATAATTCCAGCCATAGAAAGGGACGCACGTATGCAGGAGTATCAGCAGAAGCTGTTACTCGATCTTAGATCCGCTTTTCCACCAAACAACCATGCAGGTGCAGGGAGTGAATCTCCCAGTTGTAACTTGACAAACATGGGACGGTCTCGTCATCTTCAACAGTCTACACGTACCAGTAGGACCGTATCTGGTGCTGGTAACAGCAATTTTATGGAATCTTTTCATAATTTTTTTAGACCCTCCTTTGCAAGGCCACCAGAGACAACAAGTCTGACACATAGTCAAAGGCTGGAGAGGATGATACAGGAGTATCTCCAAATGAACATCGATGCCATGACTGTGCAACTGGAGCCTTGCTCCTTTTGGGCTTCAAACCTAGAAAAATGGCCAGAGCTCGCAACTTACGCCTTGGAGATTTTGTCGTGTCCAGCTGCCAGCGTTGTCTCTGAACGTGTCTTCAGTGCTGCTGGGTGTGTGCTGACAGATAAGCGCACGCGTCTGTCCAGTGACAATGTGGACAGACTGACGTTCATCAAAATGAACAAGTCATGGATCCAGAAGGAATTTACAACCCCTGTGTCATCCTGGGGAGAGTAAATGCTTGTGGATTTGGAATGTGCTTGATGCAAATCTAGCTGTGAAGTGTACAACTAGGGCACAAGTGCTGCCACTGAATGGGTGGGTGTGTGTGGGGCACAATTTTTGGAAAAAAGGGAGACTCCGCTTGGAGTAACCCTTGCTTACATTGTTTTTAAAAGAAGCCAAGATGAACAGAGCTGGGATCAGGAAAGACTTTGCTACCTACCCCGGTGTCATCCTGGGGACGGTTAATGATGGCGTATTTTTGAATGTGCTTGATGCAAATCTAGCTGTGAAGTGTACAACTAGGGCACAAGTGCTGCCACTGAAGGGGTGGGTGTGTGTGGGGCACAATTTTTGGAAAAAAAGGAGACTCCGCTTGGAGTAACCCTTGCTTACATTGTTTTTAAAAGAAGCCAAGATGAACAGAGCTGGGATCAGGAAAGACTTTGCTACCTACCCCGGTGTCATCCTGGGGACGGTTAATTATGGCGTATTTTTGAATGTGCTTGATGCAAATCTAGCTGTGAAGTGTACAACTGGGGCACAACTGCTGCCACTGAAGGGGTGGGTGTGTGTGGGGCACAATTTTTGGAAAAAAGGGAGACTCCGCTTGGAGTAACCCTTGCTTACATTGTTTTTAAAAGAAGCCAAGATGAACAGAGCTGGGATCAGGAAAGACTTTGCTACCTACCCCGGTGTCATCCTGGGGACGGTTAATTATGGCGTATGTTTGAATGTGCTTGATGCAAATCTAGCTGTGAAGTGTACAACTAGGGCACAAGTGCTGCCACTGAATGGGTGGGTGTGTGTGGGGCACAATTTTTGGAAAAAAAGGGAGACTACGCTTGGAGTCACCTTGCGGTGTTTTACATGACTTTAGAAGGGCGTGCCATGCCTATATCTGTGTCTCCTCTTTTTCTTTGTCCAGCTCTTTTGTTTTTGCATAAGTATATGTCCTTGTCACTTTCCCATGTGTTTGTGTTGTGTTGTGAGTTGTTTGTCACCTTTTGGACACCTTTGAGGGTGTTTTCTAGGTGTTTTTCTGTGTTTGTGATTGCCTGCCATTGTTTCTTATTGGCTCGAGTTCGGTTCGTCGAACGTTCGACGAGCCGAACTCGAATGGGACCTCCGTTCGGCGAACCGACCTCGAGCCGAACCGGGACCGGTTCGCTCATCTCTAGTCAGCATACGTAAAGCACCTGAACTCCAAACCTAAACTGTTTTTTTTTTTTAAAAAAAAAAAAGTCAGTGTTTGGTCCAAAAAAACGAACACCAAACATTGGGTTTGCCCATTTTTATAATGCCTTCCCACCAGACATTGAAGATGTTGGAGAACATTTCTAGTTTAATTTAGGCAACTTCTCTGGCTTAAATTATGATACATTTGTCAAAATTACTTTACCATGTCCCATCCGGAGCGTAGTACCCACAAGGCTATCCTCCAGCATCTCATGCTGCCCTTACCTTGCCTGGCGCTATAAGCATGGAATTTATGCTTACCCTGCTTACCCTACTACATATTTAACCATGTTCTCCTAATACAGATGTCCTTGACAAAGACCTTGCACAGGTCAAAACGTTGGATTGTTATCTGTTCCTCTATCGACATTTGAATGAAATTAAACGCTAAAGGGTGCTTTACACGCTACGACATCGCTAACAATATATCGTTGGGGGTCACGGTGTTTGTGACGCACATCCGGCGTCGTTAGCAACATCGCAGCATGTGACAGCTAGGAGCGATGATCAACTATCGCAAAAATGGCAAAAATCATTGATCATTGACACGTCGCTCCTAATCATAATGTGATTGGTGTTTCATTCCGCAGGTTATTTGTCATTCCTGCGGCATCACATAATGCTGTGTGTGACACCGCAGGAACGACGAACATCATCCTACCTGCGTCCACCAGCAATGAGGAAGGAAGGAGGTGGGCGGCATGTTCCGGACGCTCATCTCCTCCCCTCCTCTTTTATTGGGCGGCCGTTTTGTGATGCCGCTGTGACGTCTCTGTGACGCCGAACGCACCTCCCCCTTGAAGGAGGGATTGTTCGGCGGTCACAACGACGTCGCTGAACAGGTATGTGCGTGTGATGCTGCCATAGCGATATTGTTCACTACGGCAGCGATGACCACATGTTGCACGGACGACGGGGGCGGCTGCTATCGCTCGCGACATCGCTAGCAATCACTTCAGATGTCGCAGCGTGTAAAGCACCCTTAATGGCAGAAGTCCCAGGAGGACCCCACTGCTGACATAGAGACATAAATAATCTAGACTACAGTTCGCCAAAATGTACATATGCCATAATTCTTTTGGTAAAGTATCTTGTGGACAGTTGAGACCAAAATAGAACTTTTTGGCAAAGCACATTTTTCTACTGTCTTCCAAAAATGGAATGAGGCGTATAAAGAATAAAGAACATAGTACCTATAGTTAAATATGGTGGAGGTTCAAAGATGTTTTGGGGTTGGTTTTCTGCCTCTGGCACTGAGTGACTTAACTGGAAAAGGCATCATGAAATCTGATACCAAAGGATTTTGTGTAACAACGTAATGCCCAATGTCAGATAGGTAAGTTTACATCTTAAGTCATGGGTCTTCCAGCAGGACAATGATCCCCAAACATACCTCAAGAAGCCCTCAAAAATGGATGGAAACAAAGAGCTGGAGAGTTCTGAAGTGGCAGCAGTGAGTCTGCATCTAACTCCCATTGATACCTATGGAGAAATTGTTGTTGGGAGAAGAGAAGACGCCTTCAAATATGAGAGACCTGGAGCAGTTTTTAAAAAAGAGTCGGAGATTCCAGGTGAGAGGAGGAAGAAGTTGTTGCCGGTTATAGGAAGCGATTGATTGCAGTTAGTTATTCCAAAGAATGTGCAACAAAATATTAAGTTGAGGGTGCCAACAATTTTGTCCTACCAATTTTGGGGGATTAAAATGTAAAATTGAAATTTTGTCCCATTTGACTTTTTTTCTCTTATTTTGTGTTGTTCCAATATACACAAAGAAAATAAATGTGTATAACTTAACATGTGTAATTACAATAATTCTCTGGGAGAAATACTTCATTTTTTGGAACAGTTGCAAAGGTGCCAACACTTTGGCACTAACTTTTAATTTTTATTGTTTTTACAACATTATAGATTTTAAGTTCCACAGAACAGTCTCATTTTGTCTTTTGTATGTATATGTAGAAGTTGATATAAAAAATGTCTGTATAATGTAAAAAAAAAATCATAGCAAATAATTAGAATATTATGCTCCAAGAATATTAAGACCCAAGTGACAAAAATTCTGTGAGGCAATCATTTTTGTCCATAAGGGAAATTATATGTCAATGATCACCAAGTGTGATTGCCCCAGTACAGTATAAATCTTCATAAATCTCCTTGCACAGGTCTTTTTAAATCCAGTAAGAATGTTGTACATTATGATAATCTTTATCCTACTGTAACGGTAAGTGAAGCAGACAGTATTATCTGGATTCTAACTGATATCTTATGAACTATGGCATATACATGGGTCATATAATTCATATATTATTGAATATAAATAAAAAAAAAATCCCGTTTATATTAAGGTGAGGATTTAGCACATTTTAATACAGACTTTTAAAAAGTCAGATAATTTACTTTATTGATATGTCTGTTAATTTTATGTGGTTTATTTGTTTTTTATTTTTTAATTATTTGAATTTTTCAAAAATTATATCCTAACCATAAAGAAATAAATATGCAAACAATGTAAGTAATGTGTGCAAAACATGTAACTGAAAAACAATTTCTATATTAATGGATCTTTGGATTTTATTTTAATGTTTTGTTCTTGTAACTACAAAACTTATTAAAGCCCCCACCCCCTAAAATATATAGAGTAATGAGTATTAGATAAGCTAAAAAAATTAAGGTCAAATTCAGCTTTATATGCTCCAGTAAACTGCAAAATATACAGACTTATGTCCTAATGTTATTATGTTTAATATAGAGGTTTCCCACTGCTAATTTTACCCACTTTCATTTGTCCTAACTATTCCTAACTAACACTTTTCTAATATATTTCTACTGTGTGCCCTGCTCCTGTAAGCTCATCACTCTGCGGCTTCTATATCATTCTGTTCTGGCTCTGATACTTCCAAACTGAAGACTGGAATTGGATTAACTGAACAGGGCATGTCACTGGTGTGAGCAGTGCTACCTCTCGGTGAGTAACAGCAGTCTTTTACAGGCATGGTCAGATCACACTTCACACTCAGCCTTAAGTTGCGTTTGCAGTGCGGTGTTTTCATATGACAAGTGCTCTGATGTGCTGATCATTAGATAAATGAGAGTGTGTGGGAAAGTATTTGTTCAAATAAACATTTTTTTTCCTGTCTGTTTTTTTTAACTTTATACTTGCTGGGTTAGTAATGGGAGTGTCTGATAGACTCCTATCCGTTACTAACCCCTGGGCTTGATGCCAGCTGTCAATTCACAGCTGACATAGACCCCACAAGTATTACCACAATTGTCACCACACCAGGGCAATCAGGAAGAGCTGTGTAAAGCACCAGAATAGGAGCATCTAATGGATGGATGGGAGGCTGCCAACTGCTATTTTTATGTTGGGAAGACCCAAATAACCATGGACCTTCCAACCCTGACAATACCAGCCCCCAGCTGTCTGCCGCCTTACCTGGGCTGGTTATCAAAAATAGGAGGACCACACGCCTTTTTTTTAAAAAAAATTTAATTCAGCCTGTAGTTGTCTGGTCTACATGCGCTAGTTATGAAAAATAGGCAGGAGCCCAAGTCATTTTTTTAATCTTTATTGTTCACAGCAGCAGACAAGTAACTTCCGCATGCAATAAAGCTTGTTACTTGGCTGTGCTGCAGCCTTTCAAAAACTTTATTAATACATGAACATTACCCAAACACTGAATCCAGACATCTGGTGTTCGGTACAGTCCCCTAGCTTTACCATTTTGGTTTGCTCATCTCTAGTTCTCAGGAATCCTACCCGATGGAACTCTATTTTGTTAAAACTTCCGCCTTCTGGCAACCAGTGCATACATCAGTGTTTGGACATCCACCGATTAGCACTTTATCACTTATCTTGTAAATAACATAGGTTCATTGGTCAACCTAATTAAGCCTTAAAAATGTTTTCCACTAGAGATTAGCAAACTTGAGGTTCAGTTTTCAAACCAAACACCAACTTAAAAAATCAAGGTTCGGGTTTGGAGTTCGGATGCTTTATGTGTGAACTTCACTAGTGCGAGCAACACTGTGCTCAGATACGCTTGGTGCTCAGCCCTGTGCAAGCCGTTTGCAGTGTTTGAACGGCACGCACTGAGGGTAACCTCAGCATGATTGGATGTAGCGTGTAACCCCAATTTTTTTTTAAAAAAGCCCACCCTTCCCCGGAAGTGATCTGCTTATGGCTGGCTGTATGTGGGTGGAGACTCAAACTGCCAATCAGTGACTTGCTCTGGTTTAGGGTCAAGCTCGAACCAGTGCAGGCTTGGCTTGTTTGTTGCTGGTGAACTGAACCTTCCCGAAACCGCTCATCTCTATTTTCCACTACTTATTCATTGATGGCCTGTCCTTAAGATAGGCCATCATGTTTGATCGGTGAAGGCGTGGTACCCAGCAACCCAGCACCCTTCAATAAGCTGCTCCCCATGTTGATGGAAGCTGGAACTGCTCAGTTATAAAGCTGCACAGCTGCATCAACTGCATAATAGTAGAGGCCGAGTTCTACACATTTGCTCCCTATTCAAATAAGTAGGAGGTATCTGGTTGCGACCCCTATTTTGTTGACAGAGTTGTGCCATGCAGCTCCATAGCTGAGAACTTCCAGACGGAGCCAACACCAATAACAGCTGATTGGTTGGGTGCTGGTTTCGCAGATATTGTTGACCTCTCCTAAAGATAGGCCATCAATGTCTAATTATTGGAGGTACAACAGACAGCAACCCAGCAATCTTCAATCAGCTGTTCCCAGTTTTTGGTGGAGGCTGTAGCTGCTTAGTTATGATACTGCACAGCTACATTGACTGCATGGTAGCAGCGGCAGACTTCTGCACATTTGTTGTCCCCTATTCAAATCAATAGGAGGTGGATATGCAGTACCTGACCACAGACACTATTCTGTCAGCAGAGTTCTGCCATGCAGCTCCATATCTGAGCACTTTCACACACACAGCCAACACCAAGAACAGCTGATTGGTGGGGTGCTGGGTTTCACACCTCAACTGATCAGATATTGCTGACCTCTCCTAAAGATAGTCCACCAGTGTAAAGGCCGCTTTACACACTGTGACATCACTAGCGATGTCGCTAGCAATCGCACCCGCCCTGTCGTGCGTGCGTCACGGGCAAATTGATGCCCGTGGCGAACAATATCGCTAGTACGTCTCACACGCACATACCTTCCTAACGACATTGCTGTGGCCAGCGAACAAACTCTTTTTTAAGGGGGAGGTTTGTGCAGCATCACAGCGATGTCACACAGCGGGACACCAAAAGAAGCGGAGAGGCAGAGAGCAGCTGCATTAACGTTGCCGGAGGGCATAAGAACGCTGTTGGTCGTCGTTGCCAGGGTGTCACACGTAGCGATGTGTGGAAAACATCTTTAATGCAATTGAGCCAGTACTAAATTTGAAACTAAAGGCCGCTTTACACTCTGCGACGTCGCTCAAGCGATCTCATTGGGGTCACAGCATTTGTGACGCACAACCGGTCGCTTTAGCGATGCCGTTGCATGTTACACCTATGAGCGATTTTGAATCGTCGCAAAAACGTTCAAAATCGCTCATCGGTGACATGCCCCCCCTATTCTCGAATATCGCTGCTGCTGCAGCTAGCGATGTAGTTCCTCGTTGCTGCGGCAGCACACATCGCTATGTGTGACACCGCAGGAACGAGGAACATCACCTTACCTGCGGCCGCTTGCAATGAAGAAGGAAGGAGGTGGGCAGGATGTTCGTCCCACTCATTTCCGCCCCTCCACTTCTAATGGGGGGCGGTTCAGTGACGCTGCTGTGACGTCGCTGTGATGCTGAACGAACCGCCCCCTTAGAAAGGAGGCGGTTCGCCGGTAACAGCGACGTCGCAGGGCAGGTAAGTAGTGTGACGGGTCCGCGCGATGTTGTGCGCCACGGGCAGCGATTTGGCCGTGTCGCACAACCGATGGGGGCGGGAACCCATGCTAGCGATATTGGTCATGATATCGCAGCGTGTAAAGCGGCCTTTATAAGCCATCTAGGAATGTCAGATGACCGGATTACTAAAAAAATAGTAGGGCATTAAGAATGATTATGTTCTTTTTTCTCTCTCATCATTTAATTTATTAATATTAATTGCTATCACTTTTAAATGTTTGATATTGGAAATATTTAACATTAACACTTTTGTGCTTTTCTTTAGCTAAAAAAAATACTAATGAAGAATGCTACTTTTCTTAAATATTTTTACATTTTGCCATTCTCTGGAGAAACAATATATAATTCCTTAATTTTTTACTTCTTCTTCTTGATATATCTGGTCGGAGTTCTCGTTAATTCTTGCGTTATCACAGTCATATGTCTGGAAGTTCAGTTACATAAACCAATGTATGTCTTTATCTGTAATTTATCCATTGTAGACATATTTTATACATCGGTCACGGTTCCTAAATTATTGCACAGGTTATTGTCCGGGATTCACTTTGTTTCCTTCTCACAGTGTTACGCTCAGTTGTACTTTTTCTTAGCTGTGACGACAGCAGAGGACATTCTCCTCTTCATTATGGCTTATGACCGATATGTCGCTATCTGCCTTCCCTTACATTATCATCAGATCCTAAGTCGGAGAAATTGCCTGATGGTAACTTTTGGGATTTGGGTAGCCACATTTTTAAACTCATTAATGCTCGTAACCTCAGCTTTATACATGACCTCCTGTCACTCCAACGTCATCCACCAGTTCTTCTGTGATGCCAAGTCATTAACAAAGACCACCTGCACCGGGACATTCATGTTTTTTGTTATAGTGGGTATAGAAATGATGCCTTTTGCTATTGGTCCAGTGATGGGCACGGTTATTTCTTATATTAACATTTTCTCAGTTATCTTCAAGATAAAGTCAAGAGAAAGACAAAAAAAAGCCTTCTCCACCTGCTCGTCCCATGTTACTATTGTCTCTCTTTACTATGGGACGGCATTAATAGTATATCTGATGCCATTTTACTCTGATGTTCTGGATTTAATCTTCAGTATAATATATACAAGTATTATTCCCATGATAAACCCGATCATATACAGTCTACAGAATTCCAATGTACAATCTGCAATACTGAGGCTAATGAAAGGAAAGGGTTTTATAGAGAAATCAAAGCAAAGGCAAAAAAACCCCTGAAAAACTGAATCTCCAAATAGAACAGAACAAGTGTGAACAGGTAACAGCTGCTATAACTACACGAAACACAAATATTTTTTGCAGCACATGTTGGAAGAATAAATATCCTCCTATTCTAAAGGCCACTTCTCACTAAGCAACATCGCTAGCAACATCGCTGCTGAGGCACGACTTTTGTGACGTAGCAGCGATGTTGCTTAGTGTGACATCCAGCAACAACCTGGCCCCTGCTGTGAGGTCGTTGGTTGTTGCTGGATGTCCTGGTCCATTTTTTAGTTGTTGCTCTCCCGCTGTGAAGCACAGATCGCTGTGTGTGACAGCGAGAGAGCAACAACTGAATGTGCAGGCAGCAGGAGCCAGATTCTGCGGACGCTGGTAACCACAGTAAACATCGGGTAACCAAGAAGCCCTTCCCTTTGGTTACCCGATATTTACCTTCGTTACCAGCGTCCGCCGCTCTCACACTGCCAGTTCCGGCTTCCTGCTCTCTGCACACGTAGAAGAGTACACATCGGGTAATTAACCCGATGTGTACTGTGGCTAAGAGTGCAGGGAACAGGGAGGCGGCACTGGCAGTGTGAGAGCGGCGGACGCTGGTAACGAAGGTAAATATCGGGTAACCAAGGGAAGGGCTTCTTGGTTACCCGATGTTTACCATGGTTACTAGCGTCCGCAGAAGCCGGCTCCCTGCTGCCTGCACACGTAGCAGAGTACACATCGGGTAATTACCCGATGTGTACTCTGGCTAAGAGTGCAGGGAGCCAGCGCTAAGCGGTGTGCACTGGTAACCAAGGCAAATATCAGGTTGGTTACCCGATATTTACCTTAGTTACCAAGCGCAGCATCGCTTCCACGCATGCTGTTGGCTGGGGGCTGGTCACTGGTTGCTGGTGAGATCTGCCTGTGTGACAGCTCACCAGCAACCCATGTAGCGACGCTCCAGCGATCCCTGCCAGGTCAAGTTGCTGATGGGATCGCTGGAGCGTCGCTTAGTGTGACGGTACCTTAACAGTTCTCCCCAGGTGGCTTTTAATTAGTGCTAGATACTACCTGGCCATATATTTTACCAACACAGAATACCCTTCAACAATTATACATCGGGCCATGAACTCATAACAATAAGAACAACAAACAAAACACAGTATATGGCCAAGGAAAAGATATCTTTATTACACAGAATACAATAAAATACAGGACATTAAAAAAAAATGTTTTGAAAAATGGTCAAACAGGTGTAGAGGACCAGCAGACCCAATGTGTGATTCAGATACTGGAAAGTTAGTGCCCATTTAATATGTAAAAATTCATATACCAATTGGTAATATATAAAGGGCAAAAAAAAAAAATGTAATAACAGAATTTAAATGACAGAATAATACAGCCTATTGTATAAAAAGGGACAATCCATAAAGGAGTTATACATATGGAGTGGATAGTACACTAGTTTGCACTATAAATAAATAAGTTAAATTAAAGTGCTAGTGACTAAGTAATTTAGACTCAAAGAGAAGTCAGTATAAATTAATTAAAGTGCAACATGCTGATCACATTAGAACACAAGGAATCTATTATGATAGAAAGTTGTTACACCTCGTGGCTCTCCTGTGGCAAGGAATGAGGCAGTCTCCTTGCCTGCCACGAGCGCTCCTGCTCAGCAGCGCCAAAGGTCTGCCAGACTGCGCAGAGTGCAGGAGAAACCTCCTCAGAGAGGCAGCACAAGGGTGACACCTAGTGGTTCTCCTGTTGCAAGAAATGAGGCGGTCTCCCATTCCTTGCCTGCCGCGGCTCCTCCTGCTCAGCAGCCCCAAAGGTCTGTGAGGTTGCGCAATGTGCAGAGGTTTTCTGCTCAGGGAAGCAGTGAGACTCCCGTTATCTCTACACATTGTTGACCGAGGATCCCGCCTCTATTTCCCAGAGGCAGGAGGGTGAGCATGTGCAATGCTTGGTGGGTCCTGATTCGCCCACTCACGTCACACGGCTTGATGACGAGGCTGGTGACGTGGTGAATCCTGACTGGCCAGGCTGGGACGTCGTGGATCCTGATTGGGTCAAGTCCGTTATCTCCGCCTCGCGCCCACCCTTGGCTGGAGCGACACCTCCTTAAAAGCTCCTCCTGCCATCATGGCGGCGCGCGACCGTCCTTCTATGTTTGGATGTCTGGCAGCGTGCTGACATGCCACTGCTCAGGCATTATTGTCTTCTGTGGGCTTGGCCCTTGCTGCTCAGGCAGCACCTGGTTTGCAGGCCGTGTCCCTGCCTTGCTGCTCCGGCAGTAGCTCCTTCGACAGGCCGTGTTCCTGTTCCAGGTGAGCTCCTCGAGTCTCCACCGGACTCACCTGGTTATTGAAAGCACACGTGCATGGGCACCTCTGTGCTACCCTCGTGCCATATTCTCGTGATTTCCACTGGCACACGTGCGTGGGCACCTCTGTGCTTCCCCGTGCAACAGGTACACCGAGCCGTCTGATCCCTGCCATACAACCCTCACGGGTTAGGGCAGACCAGTGTACGTAGATCGTCTGTGACATTCCAGACGATCGCTAGCAGCAACCCGCTCACTCTTCACCCACCATAGCAGCGGTCCCTTACACCGCACAGTGGACCTTGACCGGCGGAAGCTGTCCATTCCCCATCTTGGCACGCTTCCCCGGGTCCCCCTCGTAACATTACGGTCGCGCCAAAGGTCTGGCTATGGCTGAAGAGCAGCAGCAGTTGCTGCGTTATGTGCAGCAGTTGGAATCACGATTGGCAGCAGTGGAGCAGTCTTCCTCCGACAAGACTACTCTGACGACAGTCGCCACCCAGGCGGCTACCCAGGCTGTGCTATTGGGCGGAAGGTCTCCTCGCCTTGCGCTTCCAGAGCGCTTTAGCGGGGACAGCTCCGAGTGCCGTGGCTTTATAAACCAGGTCACCACCTACTTAGAGCTGTCCGCGAATCTTTACGCTACCGAGAAGGCGAAGGTAGCCTTCGTCCAGTCCCTTCTCACAGGGAGAGCGCTGAAGTGGTCCACACCGTTGTGGGAGCGCGGAGATCGGGTGGTGAATAACTTAGCAGCCTTGGGGCCATGAGAATGGTGTTCCTCGGGCCTCAAGTCACCCACGACTCCGCGCTGCGCCTCCTACGACTTCGGCAAGGGTCCGCTTCAGTCGGGGACTTTGCCATACACTTTAGGACACTTGCCGCAGAGCTGGACTGGCCGGATAAGGTCCTTGTCCCTGTGTTCTGGGAGGGCCTGGCAGGGTTCGTCAAAGACGCACTGGCCACGCGTGAGGTGCCTGCTACTTTAGAGTCCTTGATTGTGGTTGCCTCTCGCATAGACATCGGACCCCAGAGACCGCAGGACCCTGAGCCGATATAGACTCAGTGCCCACAGTCTAGCCATCGAATCTGGCCGACACAAGCAGAGCTACAAGCCCAGGGAGGACAGACTGTGCCAACACTGTGACCTGGAGGCCCTGGAGGATGAAACCCACTTCCTGCTACACTGCACCAAGTACTCAGCAGTGAGGGACACTCACTTCAGGAGACTCTCCCATCTCTTCCCGGATTTCAGCTCCATGAAGGAGGAAGAGAAAATATATATCCTGCTGGGGGAAGAAGAGAGCGCAGTGGAGATAGCAGCGCAGTATGTGAGCGAATGCCATAGACTTCGAGAAAGAGAACTATGATAAGCCATGGACTTCCATAGCCCCCCATCCCAGATGTGGCCCCCCAATCCCCACCCTGGATATGTCCCATCCACCGTTACCACAGTCCCCACCGTGGATATGCCCCATCATAAGCCATGGACTTCCATAGCCCCCATCCTAGAAGTGCCCCCACAGTCCCCACCCTGGATGTGCCCCATCCATCCTTCCTACAGTCCCCACCCACCATCCCCACAGCCCCAGTCCCTAATGTACACTTGCTTTGGCAAAACTAATTTGTATTTGGTCCTGCCAATAAAGCTTATTTGATTTGATTTGATTTGATTTGATTTGATTTGACATCCGCCAGGCGGAGCGGAGGCTCGAGGTCTCTTCAGCACCCACGTCCTCACGGCCTAAAAAGCGTCTGGCTCCCGTCTTCCACCAGACAGGTCTCCCAGCCAGCTCTGTAGGCGACTCCGTGGAGTCAATGGATGTGTCCAAAGCGGTCTCCTCTACCCCAGGTTCTCGGTCTGGTGTCATCTGCTTTTCCTGTGGGCAGAGGGGACACATAGCTACCCGATGTCCCAAACCGTCGGGAAAAGACAGCGTCTAGTTTCCATCAGAGGGGGGTTCCTAGACGCTGCTTCTCCCTCTAGGTTGACTATCAGCGCCCAGTTGCAGTTTGGCACTACTCTCTTCTCTGCTCTGGCCTGCCTGGACTCAGGCGCTGATGGCAATTTCATGTCGACCTCCCTGGCAACCCGATACTCAGTTCCCCTGGTTCTCTTGCCCGAGCCACTCAGGGTTCGGGTAGTCAACGGGTCCCTACTAGTCGATTCCATCACCCAGATCACCATCCCTCTCAGGATGGAAGTACCACCAGGACACCATGAGCAGGTGTCCTTCCTGGTGCTTCCAGGGGGGACGGATGAGATCCTACTGGGCCTCCCCTGGTTGAGACAGCATGCTCCTATACTCAACTGGGCAACAGGGGAGATCTCATCATGGGCAGGATCCTGTAGGGAGCACCTCGTGACTACCGAACCACCCGCTACCATTAGGTCGGTTGGGTCCTCAGGGAATACAGGGGAGCCAGGTTTACCGACACCTTATGAGGCCTACAGGGACGTCTTCTCCAAGAGGGCCGCAGATACCCTTCCTCCCCACCGGCCATACGATTGCCGAATAGACCTGAAGCCAGGCTCTGAGCCCCCTAGGGGCAGAGTGTATCCCCTCTCTGCTCCAGAGACGGAGGCTATGTCCAAATATATTCAGGACAGCCTGGCAAAAGGGTTCATTCGCAAGTCTATTTCACCGGCCGGTGCGGGGTTCTTCTTCGTGCAAAAGAAGGAAGGGGATCTACGCCCCTGTATCGATTACAGGGGATTAAATGCAATCACGATCAAAAACAAATACCCTTTGCCCCTTATTACGGAGTTATTTGATCGATTCCGCGGGGCAAAGATCTTCACGAAGCTGGATCTCCGCGGGGCGTATAATCTAGTGCGAGTCCGAGAGGGCGATGAGTGGAAGACTGCCTTCAACACCAGGGACGGTCACTACGAGTATCTTGTAATGCCCTTCGGACTCTGCAATGCCCCCGCCGTATTTCAAGACTTTGTGAATGATGTTTTCCGGGATTTGTATCTTTCCGTGGTTGCATACCTGGATGATATCCTTATCTTCTCCCCCGATCTTGCCACCCATTGGAGGGATGTCATCCGAGTACTTAAGAGGCTCCGCACCCATTCGTTATATGCTAAGCTAGAAAAGTGCGTTTTTGAACGTGAATCCTTGCCGTTCCTGGGGTATATCGTGTCCAGTCAGGGGTTAGCAATGGATCCGGGAAAGTTGGAGACAGTGATGAAATGGCCTGAGCCCCGCTCGCTGAAAGCGATCCAGCGATTCTTGGGGTTTATCAATTATTATCGCCAGTTCATTCCCAACTTCTCGACGGTGGCAGCACCCATCATTGCCCTTACCCGCAAGGGCGCTAATCCCAAAGCATGGACACGGGAAACGGTAGAGGCATTTCACACTCTCAAAACTTACTTCTCCAGAGCTCCCATCCTTCATCGTCCAGACATCTCCAAACCCTTCCTACTAGAGGTAGACGCCTCTTCGGTCGGTGCTGGTGCAGTCCTGTACCAGAAAGACGAACGAGGAAGGAAGCATCCATGTTTCTTTTTCTCCAAAACCTTTTCTCCGGCCGAGAGGAACTACTCCATAGGGGATAGGGAGTTACTGGCGATGAAACTAGCATTCCAGGAATGGCGGCATCTCCTGGAGGGTGCGAAGCATCCATTTGAAGTATTTTCCGACCATAAAAATCTCACATACCTCCAGACAGCACAACGCCTGAACCCAAGGCAGGCCCGTTGGTCCTTGTTCTTCTCCTGGTTCCGCTTTATTATCCGCCACCTGGCCGGTGAGAAAAACGTACGGGCCGATGCCTTGTCACGTTGTATGGTTGTGTTGGAGGAGGACGAGGAGGAGCCTCGTCTTATACTACCCCCGGACAGCTTGAGGATGGTCACTCCCACTTCCTTGGACCAGGTGCCACCTGGCAAGACCCTCGTTCCCCCTGAATTACGGAATGAGGTGCTATCGTGGGCCCATGCCTCCAAGGTCGGGGGTCACTTTGGGGTCAAAAGGACCAGAGACCTTGTGACCAGGCACTATTGGTGGCCGAGACTACCCCAGGACATACAGGAGTATGTGGGAGCCTGTATGTCGTGTGCACGGAATAAGCCGTCCCGGCAGAGACCGGCAGGTCTTCTTCACCCACTGCCAGTGCCAGATCGTCCCTGGGAAGTGGTGGGAATGGACTTCCTGGGAGATCTGCCCAAGTCAGCAGGCCACAAGGTCGTATGGGTCATCACGGATCACTTCTCTAAAATGGTCCACTTGGTGCCTCTCCCACGACTCCCGACGTCACGTGCTCTCGCCACCTTATTCATTAGGCATGTATTTAGGCTGCATGGCATGCCTGACAAGGTGGTGAGCGACCAGGGTCCCCAGTTCGCGTCTCGCTTCTGGAGAGAGCTCTGTAAGCTCCTGCAGATAGAGCTGAACATCTCCTCCGCATACCATCCCGAAACCAATGGCCTGGTGGAGAGGACCAATCAGATCTTGGTAACTTACCTCCGCCATTTTATCTCCGCGCACCACAAAAACTGGGCTAACCTCCTTCCTTGGGCCGAATTTGCCATTAATAATTCGGTCCATGAATCCTCTGGCCAGACTCCGTTCCTGCTCAATAACGAACAACATCCCAGAATCCCGGTTCCGATGCCCATTACGTCACCCGATCCTAGAGTGGAGGATTGGGCGACCGAGGCCCGGGAGATCTGGGATAACACCCAAGAGGCCCTTAAGAGGGCTAAAGACCGGATGGTGACAACAGCTGATGTGCGCCGCCGCCCGGCGCCATCCTTCGCCCCTGGTGACCTAGTGTAGCTGTCCTCTAAGAATGTTAACCTACGGGTACAGGTAGCCAAGTTCGCCCCTAGGTACCTGGGTCCGTTTAAAGTACTAGAGCAGGTAAACCCGGTGGCATACCGACTCCAACTCCCTCCACGCTGGGCTATAGCCAACACCTTTCACGTGTCCCTCCTGAAACCCGTACGACTTAATAAGTTCTCGGGGTCCCTGACGCCTCAAACCGACTCTCCGTCCGACGACCCTGAGGTGGCGAAGCTTGTGGAGACAAAAGTCATATGGGGCAGGAGGTACTACCTCGTGGAGTGGGTCGGCCGTGGTCCGGAGCATAGATCCTGGGAATTGGAGGATCATATCCACGCCCCGGGTTTGATAGCGGCCTTCGAGCACGGGCGGGGGGAGGGTCCTAGACGGGGGGGTAATGTTACACCTCGTGGCTCTCCTGTGGCAAGGAATGAGGCAGTCTCCTTGCCTGCCACGAGCGCTCCTGCTCAGCAGCGCCGAAGGTCTGCCAGACTGCGCAGAGTGCAGGAGAAACCTCCTCAGAGAGGCAGCACAAGGGTGACACCTAGTGGTACTCCTGTTGCAAGAAATGAGGCGGTCTCCCATTCCTTGCCTGCCGCGGCTCCTCCTGCTCAGCAGCCCCGAAGGTCTGTGAGGTTGCGCAATGTGCAGAGGTTTTCTGCTCAGGGAAGCAGTGAGACTCCCGTTATCTCTACACATTGTGAGACCGAGGATCCCGCCTCTATTTCCCAGAGGCAGGAGGGTGAGCATGTGCAATGCTTGGTGGGTCCTGATTCGCCCACTCACGTCACATGGCTTGATGACGAGGCTGGTGATGTGGTGAATCCTGACTGGCCAGGCTGGGACGTCGTGGATCCTGATTGGGTCAAGTCCGTTATCTCCGCCTCGCGCCCACCCTTGGCTGGAGCAACACCTCCTTAAAAGCTCCTCCTGCCATCATGGCGGCGCGCGACCGTCCTTCTATGTTTGGATGTCTGGCAGCGTGCTGCCACGCCACTGCTCAGGCATTATTGTCTTCCGTGGGCTTGGCCCTTGCTGCTCAGGCAGCACCTGGTTTGCAGGCCGTGTCCCTGCCTTGCTGCTCCGGCAGTAGCTCCTTCGACAGGCCATGTTCCTGTTCCAGGTGAGCTCCTCGAGTCTCCACCGGACTCACCTGGTTATTGAAAGCACACGTGCATGGGCACCTCTGTGCTACCCTCGTGCCATATTCTCGTGATTTCCACTGGCACACGTGCGTGGGCACCTCTGTGCTTCCCCGTGCAACAGGTACACCGAGCCGTGTGATCCCTGCCATACAACCCTCACGGGTTAGGGCAGACCGGTGTACGTAGATCGTCTGTGACATTCCAGACGATCGCTAGCAGCAACCCGCTCACTCTTCACCCACCATAGCAGCGGTCCCTTACACCGCACAGTGGACCTTGACCGGCGGAAGCTGTCCATTCCCCATCTTTGCACGCTTCCCCGGGTCCCCCTCGTAACAGAAAGTGCTAAGTGCAAACCAAGTAGTATCCAAACTGCAAGCTAAATTCTCATTACAAGTATATAGTATACATATATGGCTAAAGTTTTACAATAGCAAATAGTTTAATGCAGATTTAAACATCAATAGCGATTTGGGAAGTCCACAAACACAATAAGGTTAAGGCTGAGTTAAAGCGTCACTTTCATGGGTCTATCTGATCCTGCCACTCCGACGTACGTTTCATGTATGACTTCTTCAGGGATCAGATAGACCCATCTAAGTGACGCTTTAACTCAGCCTTAACCTTATTGTGTTTGTGGACTTTCCAAATCGCTATTGACATTTAAATCTGCATTAAACTATTTGCTATTGTAAAACTTTAGCCATATATGTATACTATATACTTGTAATGAGAATTTAGCTTGCAGTTTGGATACTACTTGGTTTGCACTTAGCACTTTCTATCACAATAGATTCCTTGTATTCTAATGTGATCAGCATGTTGCACTTTAATTAATTTATACTGACCCCTCTTTGAGTCTAAATTACTTAGTCACTAGCACTTTAATATAACTTATTTATTTATAGTGCAAACTAGTGTACTATCCACTCCATATATATAACTCCTTTATGGATTGTCCCTTTTTATACAATAGGCTGTATTATTTTGTCATCGAAATTCTGTTATTACATTTTTTTTTTTTTGCCCTTTATATATTACCAATTGGTATATGAATTTTTAAATATTAATTGGGCACTAACTTTCCAGTATCTGAATCACACATTGGGTCTGCTGGTCCTCTACACCTGTTTGACCACTTTTCAAAAAAAAAAAAATTTAATCTCCTGTATTTTATTGTATTCTGTGTAATAAAGACATCTTTTACTTGGCCATATACTGTGTTTTGTTTGTTGTTCTTCTGGCCATATATTTGTAGACATCTAGTCCAGGAGAGGCATAAAATTAGGATAGGGTCCGATCAAAGAAAGGTCACCTTGTCATGGTTGATGGGCTCACATGAAATGGTCATTTTATACACTAAGTTCTTTAATTTTCCTGAGTATATCCCATATAGCATTAATGCTGTTTAAATTTTGTATATTTTATGTTTGCATAAATGCTTACAGAGTGCTGCTTAAAGAAAAACAAAGTACACAGCAGTAAAGTGGTATCAATTGTTAGCAGTGTCGGACTGGTTACCAGAGGAATCTTTGGTTACCTGCTCTGAACTCTGGAGCTCTCACCTGAGCTCCGAAGTGCAGCCTGGACTGAATTCGGGGTTTGCAGGACTGAACCGCGAGCGCCGACTGATTCCCCGGTGACTGAAGTTCAGTCCAGGGCAGCTGCGGACAGGCCGGGCTGAACTCCGAAGCTGTCACCTGAGCTCCAGAGTTCAGCCTGGCTTGTCCGCAGCTGAGACATGAACTGAACCACTATCGCCGGGGAATCAGTCGGCGCTCGTGGTTCAGTCCTGCAAACCCAGAGTTCAGTCCAGGCTGCACTTCGGAGCTCAGGTGAGAGCTCCAGAGTTCAGTGCAGGTAACCGCGGCAAGGTCTGGTATTACTGGAGGTTTCTCAAGTAACCAGTCTGATTCTCATTGGGAGGTACGGTCCACAGGCTGTGGGCCAGCATTAATATTAGAAAAAGTGAACATACAGAGACAGAATATTCTGCAACAGCAGATCCAGGACATAATACTGGCATAGAAATTGATGTACAACCAGGCTGATCCATGCAATGCATATGTGATGTCATCCAGACGAAGTGTTGCCCAGCCGTAGTGCCGCCTCTAGGTTTGCACACTAATAGCACATGGCCATCCTTAGTTAAAGGTTCAGTGGAGCCAGCTATTAATCAAACCCGGTCACCAAAGTACCGAGAAAGAAGCACCTGGATATTCCTGATGACATTCACTTCTACAGTAGATGTGAAAAGGGAGGGGAAGGAGATTAAGAACAATGGCTGTCACATATGGGGCAGCAGATCGCTGTGGTGGGAGAAGTGGGTATGCCACAGCTGACGAATAATCTGTCTTTTCTCTCAACTAAAATGCATGGTATTGCTGAACAAACCAACAATAATTTTCAGGCTCCTCCTCCAACCCCCAAACCAGCAGTAGCATCTGTTTGGCCATCAAATCCCATGGCACATACTTTTCAGGCTCCTGTTCTTTTGGTATTGTTCCTGCTGCCATGTTTGATCCATCAACCATGTGGGGTCCATCTGGCTGAAACCCTTATACTTTTTAAAAGCAATATACCATTAGGTTTGTACTACATTTCTTAACATTTTAGGCTACGTTTGGAGAAACCATTAGTCTTGTTTTGAAGGATATTTATGTCAACAGTGTTAAAAATAAAAACTTTGGCAGAGCATTTTTAAAGACGATTTTATAATTTTACTGTTCGTTAATATTTGCATTGTTCACAAAATATGAAAATATAAATCTTAAAAATCCTTTCAGGCAGACAGCTGTACAGTACCATCAATCGCCCCTCTCCCCATAGGCCCTTAAAAAGCAGGGAAGTATGGTCCATGTAACACATCGGATGTGGCCTGGCATTTAAATGTTAACAATCAAGAGATGCATGACAGACAGGCATAGGCCTCTTGCTCACTGAAGCCTGGCATTACACCATCGCCTTGTCTGCGCGGTCTGGGACTGGGGTGGCAAAGTCACTGGACATCCACGACTTGTTCATCTTTATGTATGTTAGGCGGTGTACACTTTGAAGGGACAGCCGGATTCGCTTATCTGTCAATATACTGCCAGCAGTGCTGAAGACACGTTCTAAGAGAACTCTGGCTGCTGGCAGGCCAAAACATCCACATTGTGAGTGGCAAGCTCAGGCCACTTTTCCATTTTTGAAGACCAAAATTCAAAAGGGTCCAATCCCACCCATATGGCATCAATGTTTAGCTCTAGTTACTCCAGCACCATTGTCTCCATTCATTCACTATGTGTCAGACTTCTGCTCTGTTCTGCTGGTGCATGCAATGATGTAAAAATGTGTGCCACAAATCACAGAAATTGGTTGTGGCACTCGAACTGCTGCTGCTAATGTTTCTGCATTGATGACGTGATGTTCCCGTGGTTGGAATTCTAGAACTTCATTTTACGCTGTGTGCCTCAGTGCTGTCTTATGGAAAAGTACTGTTAAGATGGTCTACAAGCTTGTTTTGATACTCCAGCCTCTGCGCGTCCCTTTCCAGGGGTGGACTCTCGTACTATGGATCTAACAGAGTGGCAACCAGGTAGTCAGCACTATTTCTAATGAAAAACAAAAAAATACTTATCAGCCACTCAACCATCATCTGCAACTCTTGGTATAGAGAAGGGGATGCATAGATCAGAGTCCAACTGGTCACCAGAAGAAGTAATCCAAAAAAATCCAAGAAAAATCCAGCAATCCCAAACATTAAAAAATTTCAAAACTTTATTTCACATTTTAAAATTCCATGGTTAGGACTCCATTAAAAGGGAAAAAGATGACGCATTTTGGATCCAACAGATCCTTACTCATATCTCATGAGTAAGGATCTGTTGGATCCAAAACATGATGTTGAAGTGCAGGAAGAGGAGGAGAGGCCAATTGGTGCAGCGCTTGACATCCTTTCCAACTGATGCCGTTTACCAGCCTCATTTTGTAGTTGAAACAATGTGAGGCTGTCAAAGAAATCTAGTGAAGTAGGCTGTCCAGTAATGGAAGCTGTTCTCATTTTTCTTGGGATAGGATGAGCTGGCATTTTCTCACTTCCCAAACATACACCTCCACACCCCGCCTATTCCCCCTGCCATGACAACCTCGTTGTGATTTACCACTCATGGTTAATGTCCCTTCCCCTTTGAAACAGATATTTCACAACTCTGCACCCACACCTGTCAGAAACAAAAGATAAATTATTTATTTTGTGCCTGAGTTGCCAATATTGTGAAGGCACTAAAAAGTACCACTACCAAGAAATGTGGTTTACTGTGTTATTTGGAGCAGACATTGTAAAGTGCCAAGAAGACCTTTTAGCTTGTTTAATAGCAAATTTTCAGCAGGCACTACTAACAATACCTATTCATGTATTTCACTGCATAATTTTGAGCTGGTAATTTAAGTTGCAAAGAAATAATTTTAAGATACTTCCTTACCACCTTTTTTTATTCTAGGCACTAACAAACAACAATACCTATAGCTGTGTTAGCAGAATTTTGACCATGCAATTAAAATTGGCAAGAACCAATTTTTAGATAGTTCCCTAGGACATATTTTAGGCTAGGCCATCACAAGTAACAATACGTATAACTGTGTTTGCAGAACTTTGACCAGGCAATTAAAATTTGCAACAACCATTTTTAGATACTTACCTAGCAACTTTTTCCGGCCATGCACAGCTAACTACCAATAACTATAAATGAGTTTGCGTAATTTTCAGAAGGCAATTAAAATTGCCAAAAAGCACTTTTTAGATACTTCCCTAGAAACTTTTTTAGGCCATGCTAGTGCAAGTAATAATATGTATAAGGTGTTCATGCGCACGTAACTGCTGAATATTCTGCTGCGATTTGACAGCACATGTGCGCTTCAAATCGCTGCAGAATGAATGCAGTATTTTTGTTAAAACAAGCCGATTTCATGCACTCGGGATGCTGCCCCCACCATAGACAGAGTGGGAGCTGCATCCAGAATGCACAAATAATTGACATGCTGCTTTTATGAACATACGGATTTGGGTCAAAATTTTAGCACCCAAATCGCTGTGTTCATAAAAGCACTGTGCGCACGTGTCATGCACAATCTTTATAGATTGTGCAGGGGACGCAGGACGCATGCATTTACTCTGCAGTGCTAAACTCAGCATAAATGCATGTAAGTACGCTACATGCGCATGAGCCCTAACTGTGTTTGCAGAATTTTGACCCCAGGAACCACTTTTTACATGCTCTACTAGAAACTTTTTTAGGCCAGTCACTAACAAGTAACAATACTTATGACTGGGTTGTCAAATTTTTGACCAGGTAATTAAAATTGCCAAGAAACACTTTTTAGATACTTCACTAGTTTTTTTTTTTTTTAGGCCAGACACTAACAAGTAACAAGACCCAAGACCTATGACTGTGTTTGCATACTTTTCACCAGCCAGTAATACGTAGCAATGCATATTTAGATGCTTCACTAGCAACTCTTTAGCAGACACATTCCTATTGTAAACTATCACTCTCCTATGTATCTGAATTACCTAGCATTAAACCCCTAGCTAAGCTCACTGTCTAGCAGTACCAGCGGAAGCATCGGAGGCAGCAGCTTCCCTAATGTTTCAAATTCACAAAATTGTGCAGTGGCTAGATATCCGCGATTTATGTACACATGAATATGTGACTTAAACAGCTAATCACAGAAGCCCTTCTGTCTGAACCTTGTGGATATTTGTTGTGCCATGATTGGCTTCAGCAACAGCCACAAATAAGGTAAAGAAAAAAAAACATGGCATCGCGCGAGTCTGGCTTCTCCTGAGCCAGAGTCCCCGCCTCCTGAACAAATTTTACATATCCCCCATCAAACAGAACCGTAATCCTATCCAAAAGCTGAAAATGACATTAAAAAAGCATTTTTGGAAATGTGGCAAGCGTTCAGGGGCAGAAAACAAACAAAAATGAACATTACCAACTTTTGGGGAGATGCTCTGGGCCTGAATGAACATGCTAAGGCTCGTATCAAATTTATTTTAATTGTTGAACCTTTACCACACAGTTTCACTCATCTCCACTTAAGAGGGCTGGAAAATGCTGAAATGGATGGGGAACAGTGTGGAGAAGACACCTGGATGCATCCCTGACTCCCAGATCGCTGCTGGGAATGAAATAAATAATTTAAAAAAAACGAAGTCGTGTCCCCCCCTATTTTTGATAACCAGCCAAGTTAAATTAGACATCTCGGGGCTGATATTATCAGGCTGTGAAGGCTAATGGTTATTTTGCCTTTATCAGTCTTAAAATACCATCCAGAAGCCGCTCCCTATGCTAACATTTTTTACCCCAATTGCCACTTCACCAGGGCAATGTGGACGTCCCGGGCAAAGAGGCAGAATTGGCTTATATTATAATGCCCCAATTCTGGGGAGGATGCGGGCTGGAACTTTAAGGGCTGGGAAGGGCCAAATAACCATGGACCTTCCCAGCCTGACAATATCAGTCCCTAAATGTCTGCTTTACTTTGGCTGGTTTTCAAAACAATGAGCGACCTCACACCATTTTTTTTAATTATTTATTTATTAGGTTAAACAATGCTATAAACACCCTTTACTGCTACATGAAAGGGTGCAAGTGTACAAACCTTGCTCTAATCTTAGCTCTCCCTCCTAAATCATCTCTCCGTAAACTGCTTCCAGGGGATTTTGTGCCAGCATCCTGCATCTGGGTCTCAAATAAGACTCGATGATGTGATGCTCTTGGACAATAACAGTAATGCCAGTAGCCAACATGTCTAGGGCATTACCGTGTACGGCAGGCAATCCCCAAATGTGGATTAGCTATAAAACAGCTGAGATACATGCAGAGTGGGCATTCAAGTATCCGCGATATTTGGGACCTCAATGCAAAATTAAGTATGAAGCAGTGGCGAGCACGCTTACTCATCATTAGTTCCAAACTGAATACATTTAGATGTTTTGAGAATTTTGCTTCCATTTTTTCATCATTTCAGATCATTAACAAGCCTGAGATTTCCATTATACCATGACTTTTTTTTTCTCGATGTTGCAATTTTAATGTTAAGGGGTATAGCTTTAAACATAAATTTAGCCCTATTTTCCTCATTATAATTTCTATGTGCTTTGCTGGTATTGTATATATAGTGTAGCATCAAAAATTAGTTCTTTTTACTCGCTGTTACTTGTAATGCCAGTTTTGCATGTTTTAGTTTTCGTAAACATTTATAACCACTCCTAAGAGACATTACTCAGAAACGTTATCCTTATTCCTCATGGGCTGTTTAATTCTGTAATCATAAAGCCATAATTGCCCCAGCACAATATAAATATGTAACGCTCCCCCTTCACATTGCAGTACAGATTACCACCCGAGGAGCCATTAACCTTGTGTTACTGTCAAGTAAGTCAGCTAAACATGAACATTTTAAGCAAATATATACATATATTACATAGAGTACAGGCCAAAAGTTTGGACACGCCTTCTCATTCAAAGAGTTTTCTTTATTTTCATGCCTCTAAAAATTGTAGATTCTCATTGAAGGCCTCAAAACTATGAATGAAAACATGTGGAATGAAATACTTAAAAAAAGTGTGAAGCAACTAAAAATAAAATATGTCTTATATTCTAGGTTCTTCAAAGTAGCCACCTTTTGCTTTGATTACTGCTTTGCATACTCTTGGCATTCTCTTGATGAGCTTCAAGAGGTAGTCATCGGAAATTGTTTTCCAACAGTCTTGAAGGAGTTCCCAGAAATGCTTAGCACTTGTTGGCCCTTTTGCCTTCACTCTGCGGTCCAGCTCACCCCAAACAATCTTGATTGGGTTCAGGTCTGGTAACTGGAGGCCAGGTCATCTGGCGTAGCACCCCATCACTCTCCTTCTTAGTCAAATAGCCCTTACACAGCCTGGAGGTGTATATGGGGTCATTGTCCTGTTGGAAAATAAATGATGGTTCAACTAAACGCAAACCGGATGGAATAGCACGCTGCTGCAAGATGCTGTGGTAGCCATGCTGGTTCTGTATGCCTTCAATTTTGAATAAACGCACAACAGTGTTATCAGCAAAGCCCCCCCCACCATCACACCTCCTCCACCATGCTTCACAGTGGGAACCAGGCATGTAGAATCCATCCGTTCACCTTTTCTACAAAGACACGGTGGTTGTATCCAAAGATCTCAAATTTGGACTCATCAGACCAAAGCACAGATTTCCACTGGTCTAATGTCAATTCCTTGTGTTCTTTAGCCCAAACAAGTGTCTTCTGCTTGTTGCCTGTCCTTAGCAGTGGTTTCCTAGCAGCTATTTTACCATGAAGGCTGCTGCACAAAGTCTCCTCTTAACAGTTGTTCTAGAGATGAGAAGGTGTGTCCAAACTTTTGGTTTGTACTGTAGGTGCAATGATAACTGTGTATTTTTTTCCACCTTGTTTTTCATAAGAAAATCTGCTGCATTTAACAAAGGAACGTGTATGTGATTTCATGAAAATTGGTGCCCTTTGCTTTTAAAGATGCTGCGGAGCTGTGCCATTTTTTGGTGCATTTTCCCCTCTGTTTTACTATGGGGAGCCTGAAAAAAAGAAATATAAAAAATGGAATAGTTTTTTTAAGAAAATTCCTGCAATTATGTACTAAAATAATGCATAAAAAAATCTATGACAGATCTACACCCCTCAAAAATGTAAAACATTCCAAATGAATAAAATTAAATAACACTGGTCAACACAAAAAATTCATCTGCAAAGGTAATATGTCTGTTTTATGGCGTTTGATGTGCTGATTCAAAATATATGCTTAGTTTTGCTCACATAACGTTTCTGAGATAGAAGTATTTTTGTTATTACGTTTTTCTGCATTTTCAATGTATGCTGGGAATGGAAGGAGGTTTCACAAAATATTATTGCTTCTTGTGTTTATGGGACAGTAGAAATACAGTAGAGCATTATAATCCTCATAATCGGGGACAGAGAAACATCTATGCTCCAGGTAGAGACAATGTTCAGCAAAATCCTTTAGTTGCTCCAACAAAAATCTTTCTTCCTTCACTACATATGAAGTTGAGATTGATTAAAAACGTTGTGAAAACCAAAGACAAATTCACAAGGGTTCCTGTACATTTCCCAGAAATTCTCCAGCATTTCACCAGCAAAACTGAAGGAATGGGTATTTGATGGTCCTCAGATCAGAGCTTATGAGAGATGATGTGTTTGAAGGAACTCAAAATGATAAGGAATTGAGATCTCGGAAAAGCTTCATGTGGATCTGTAAAAACGTCTTAGGAAAAAATAAATCTCCAGAATATGTTGAAGGTGTTGAGGAACTGCTAAATGTATCACAGTGTATTGGACGTTGCGTGTCTCTGAAAATGCATTCACATTTAGATTTCTTCCCTCAAAATCTTGGGGATGTCAGCGATGAACAAGGCGAGCAGTTTCACCAGGACATTAAAGTAATGGTACACCGCTACCAGGGTTTTTGGTATGACTTAAAGGGGCTTTACACACTACGACATCGCTAATGCGGAGTCGTTGGGGCCACGGATTTTGTGACGCACATCGTTGCAAAAACGTGCAAAATCGCTCCTCGGTGACATGGGGGTCATTTCTCAATTATCGTTACTGCAGCAGTAACGAAGTTGTTCCTCGTTCCTGCGGCAGCACACATCGCTATGTGTGACGCCGAAGGAACGAGGAAGCTCCCCTTACCTGCCTTCCGGCCGCTATGCAGAAGGAGGAGGTGGGCGGGATGTTACGTCCCGCTCATCTCCGCCCCTCCGCTGCTATTGGGCGGCCGCTCAGTGACGTCACTGTGACTCCGCACGGACCGCCCCCTTAGAAAGGAGGCGGTTCGCCGGTCACCCGATCACAGCGACGTCGCCGGGCAGGTAAGTATGTGCTCCCTTTTTTACGGACACGAACAACTGGAACAAAGGTAGATGATGGCCAAAAAAAGGAAAATGCTTGAATGGATCTCAAGTGGTCCAACAAGTGCCCTCTCCGCCACCTCAACTACCGCATCCAAAAAACCCCAGTCCTCTGAGTTGTCATCCCAATCACACTTGCTTTCTCCCAGCTCTCAAGTCTCCATCCACCCTGCACAGTATGGTGGAACTGAGATGGCTGAGTCTGCAGAGCTGTTCAGTCACACTATAGCCTAGGAATCAGAGGTATGCTCCCAAGCTACAGTGAGTACAGACCAGGAAATGGTCTGCAATGATGCCCAGAACCTTTGTGACTCAGATTCAGGCCGTGATGAACAAGTTTCTGAGCATAATGTTGACCCTTATTCACAAACTGAAACACCTGTTGTAATAGACAATGAGGAACATACTGATGACGATGAGACACAGATACCAGATTGGGATGACAACTTAAATATTCGGTCAGGGCAAGAAGAGGCTCGGTCTGAGGGTGAGGGGAGTGCAAACACAACAATTGATGAGGAAGTTCTAGATCCCACCTACTGTCAACCCACAGTCAGGCACTCGAGGAGGTCAACAGAGGTGGTGGAGGAGGATGCAAATGACAACGAAGTTACCTTGCACCTTCCTGGACAGAGGAGGAGTACTGGTAGCACGTCTACAACTGCATCCTCAGCCACCACTGTGCCTCTGAGCACTAGTCGGGGTGGATCAGCAGGTCGCATGCCCTCTAAGCCTTGCCTAGCCTGGTCCTTTTTTGACATAGTAAAAGATCGGCCAAATTATGTGATCTGTAAAATTTGTCGTGATTCTGTTAGTAGAGGGCAAAACTTCAGCAGTTTGACAACTTCTTCCATGAATCGTCACATGAATAAATATCATTTGTCCCAGTGGGAAGCTCACCGTGCTGCAATGCGGCCTAGCGGAGCGAACCATCCACCGCCTGCCCCTTCCAGTGCATCCGCGCGCTCTTCATCTTCTAGGACTGTGGGGACAGCTGTCACACCTGGTTTTCCACACACAACTTCCACCACTGTAACCGCAACAGGCAGTTTGCTTGGTAGGTCGTCAGTTGGTTTGGAAGGGGAAACAAGTGCGTGTGTACAGCTCTCTCAGACATCGATAGCACCAACGTTGGATGAAGGCAACATTATGTCTACGCCTGCACTTTCCTCACAAACCTGCATTTTTCCAGGGACACCCTACTCAACACCGTCTACACACAGCAGCCAGATCTCTGTCCCTCAGATGTGGACAAATAAAAGGCCATTTCCTGCAACCCATGACAAAGCTAAGAGGTTGACTTTATCCCTCTGTAAGCTCTTGGCTACCGAAATGCTGCCTTTCCGCTTGGTGGACATAGGATTTTAGAGACCTTATGTCTGTCGCTGTGCCCCAGTTCCAGATGCCCAGTCGCCACT
This sequence comes from Anomaloglossus baeobatrachus, assembly GCF_048569485.1. Taxonomy (NCBI): domain Eukaryota; kingdom Metazoa; phylum Chordata; class Amphibia; order Anura; family Aromobatidae; genus Anomaloglossus; species Anomaloglossus baeobatrachus. The sequence goes on from NC_134359.1 coordinate 293,385,310, forward strand.
ACTTCTCTAAGAAAGCTGTGCCTGCGCTACACCAGCATGTCGCACACAACATCACCGCTTCCTTGAGAAACTCTGTGTGTGAACGGGTGCATTTCACCACCGATACTTGGACCAGTAAGCATGGACAGGGACATTACATGTCGCTGACTGGGCACTAGGTAACTATGGTGATAGATGGTGAAGGGTCTGCTGCACAAGTCTTGCCGTCCCCATGACTTGTGTGTCAATCCTCTGTCTGTCCAAGTTCCGTCACTGCTTCTGCCTCCTCCACCTCGTCTGGGTCCTCCACCTGCGCCCCAAACCTGCCTGGTCAGGCCACCAGCGTTCTCACTGCACAGAAGGAATCACGCACGCCTCATTACTATGCTGGCAGCAGAGCGCAACGGCATCAGGCGGTCTTTAGCTTGACATGTCTTGGGAATAAGAGTCACACAGCTGAGGAGTTGTGGTCAGCTCTGCGGTCCGAGTTTAATAAATGGTTGTCTCCACTCAACCTGCAGCCTGGTAAGGCCGTGTGCGACAATGCTGCAAACCTGGGTGCGGCACTTTGCCTGGGCAAGGTGACACACGTGCCTTGTATGGCTCACGTGTTGAACCTTGTTGTCCAGCAATTTTTAACACACTATCCCGGCCTAGATGGCCTTCTGAACAGGGCACAAAAACTGTCTGCTCACTTCCGCCGTTCAACCACCGCTGCTGAGCGATGTGCATCGCTCCAGAAGTCTTTCAGCCTGCCGGTTCATCGCCTGAAATGCGATGTGCCGACACGCTGGAATTCAACTCTCCACATGTTACAGTGACTGTGGCAGCACCGTCAAGCCCTGGTGCAATACGTCATGACGTATAGCCTGAGCCAACGAGATGCAGAGGTGGGGCAGATCACCCTGATGGAGTGGTCTCAGATCAAGGACCTATGCACCCTTCTGAACAGTTTCGACATGGCGAAGAATATGTTTAGCGCTGACAATGCCATTATCAGCATGACAATTCCAGTCATTTACAAGCTGGAGCACACACTAAACATATTCGGAGTCAGGGGGTGGGACAACAGGAAGGGGAGGAACTACAGGATGATTCATATGCGCAAGGCACAACAACATCACCAAGGTCCAGACGTTCATCAACACCAAGGTGGCAGGCATGGGACCATGGGGGACAGGTATCAACAAGGGGGTAGAGTTGCAGGCGAAATGTTGAGGAAGGTGCAGGACAACATGAAGAAATGGAGGACGAACTGTCCATGGACATGGAAGACTCAGAGGATGAGGGAGACCTTGGTCAAATTTCTGTTGAAAGAGGTTGGGGGAAATGTCAGAGGAAGAAAGAACGGTTAGCACCTCTATGCCACAAACACAGCGTGGACTTGGTCCGCATGGCTGCGCAAGACACATGAGTGCCTTCTTGCTACACTACCTCCAACATGACCCTCGTATTGTCAAAATTAGAAGTGATGATGAGTACTGGCTTGCCACACTAATAGATCCCTGGTACAAGTCCAAATTTTGTGACATAATTCCAGCCATAGAAAGGGACGCACGTATGCAGGAGTATCAGCAGAAGCTGTTACTCGATCTTAGCTCGGCTTTTCCACCAAACAACCGTGCAGGTGCAGGAAGTGAATCTCCCAGTTGTAACTTGACAAACATGGGACGGTCTCGTCATCTTCAACAGTCTACCCGTACCAGCAGCACCGTATCTGGTGCTGGTAACAGCAATTTTATTGAATCTTTTCATAATGTTTTTAGACCATTCTTTGCAAGGCCACCTGAGACAACAAGTCTGACACATAGTCAACGGCTGGAGAGGATGATACAGAAGTATCTCCAAATGAACATCGATGCCATGACTTTGCAAATGGAGCCTTGCTCATTTTGGGATTCACATCTTGAAACATGGCCAGAGCTCTCCACTTACGCCTTGGAGATTTTGTCGTGTCCAGCTGCAAGCGTTGTCTCTGAACGTGTCTTCAGTGCTGCTGGGTGTGTGCTGACAGATAAGCGCACGCGTCTGTCCAGTGACAATGTGGACAGACTAACGTTCATCAAAATGAACAAGTCATGGATCCACAAGGAATTTACTACCCCTGTGTCATCCTGGGGAGAGTAAATGCTTGTGGATTTTGAATGTGCTTGATGCAAATCTACTTGTGAAGTGTACAACTGGGGCACAAGTGCTGCCACTGAAGGGGTGGGTGTGTGTGGGGCCCAATTTTTGGAAAAAAGGGAGACTCCGCTTGGAGTAACCCTTGCTTGCTGTGTTTTTTAAAAGGAGCCAAGATGAACAAGTCATGGTTCAGCAAAGACTTAGCTAACTACCCCGGTGTCATCCTGGGAACGGTTAAGGATGGCGTATTTTTGAATGTGCTTGATGCAAATCTAGCTGTGAAATGTACAACTGGGGCACAAGTGCTGCCAATGAAGGGGTGGGTGTGTGTGCGGCCCAATTTTTGGAAAAAAGGGAGACTCCGCTTGGAGTAACCCTTGCTTGCTGTGTTTTTTAAAAGGAGCCAAGATGAACAAGTCATGGTTCAGCAAAGACTTAGCTACCTACCCCGGTGTCATCCTGGGAACGGTTAAGGATGGCGTATTTTTGAATGTGCTTGATGCAAATCTAGCTGTGAAGTGTACAACTGGGGCACAAGTGCTGCCACTGAAGGGGTGGGTGTGTGTGGGGCCCAATTTTTGGAAAAAAGGGAGACTCTGCTTGGAGTAACCCTTGCTTGCTGTGTTTTTAAAAATGATCCAAGATAAACAGAGCTGGGATCAGGAAAGACTTTGCTACCTACCCCTGTGTCATCCTGGGCAGAGTAAATGCTTGTGGATTTTGAATGTGCTTGATGCAAATCTACCTTTAAAGTGTACAACTGGGGCTCAAGTGCTGCCACTGAAGGGGTGGGTGTGTGTGGGTCCCAATTTTTGGAAAAAAGGGAGACTCCGCTTGGAGTCACCTTGCGGTGTTTTACATGATTTTAGAAGGGCATGCCATGCCTATATCTGTGTTTCATCCTCTTTTCCTTGTAACGCTGTTTTGTTTTCGCATGAGAATTTGTTCTTGTCACTTTCCCAAGTGTTTGTGTTGCTTATGAGTTGTTTGTCACCTTTTGGACACCTTTGAGGGTGTTTTCTAGGTGTTTTTATATGTTTGTGATTTCCTCCCATTGTTTCCTATGTGGTTTGAGTGGTTCGCCGAACCGGTTTGCCGAACCGAACTTGAACAAGACCTCCGTTCGGGGAACCGAACTCGAGCCGAACCGCGACCGGTTCGCTCATCTCTAGTGATGAGCATGTTTGTCCATCACTATTCATAAGCAATTCCTTTACAAGGTTTGTCCTAAACAATTTGGGATTTGGATCACAAGAAAACCCACTGAATTACCATTGTTGACTTACTTTTCCCCAAGGTTGGGTAAGACATGCTTACTAGGGATGATCGAATAACACAAATATTCGGCTTCGTGAATATTTGCCGAATAAGTGGACGCTATTTGACTATTCGCGAATATTCGATGCGCAATGTAAGTCTATGGGAAACCCAAATAACAACTATTCGAGCTTCCCATAGACTTACATTGCGCATCTAATATTTGCATAGCGGCAACCTATTCGTCGGATATTCGCAAAGCCGAATATTTCTGGTATTCGATCATCCCTAATGCTTATTATAATATAATTATCTATTTTTATTGATAAATTATGTGATGAAATCTACAATATATTACATTTTGTTTTATTGTTTTCCAGAATACCAAGAAAATACTAATGAAGAATGAAACTTTTTATTACTATTTTTACATATTGCCATTTGACAATAAAGATTTTAATCCATTCATTTCCACCTTCTTTTTCTCAATATATCTGGTCGGAGTTCTCGTTAATTCTTCCATTATCACAGTTATATATCTGGAAGTTCAGTTACATAAACCAATGTATCTCTTTATCTGTAATTTATCCATTGTAGACATATTTTATACATCGGTCACGGTTCCTAAATTACTGCACATGTTACTGTCTGGAAATCATATTGTTTCCTTCTCACAATGTTACACTCAGTTCTATTTTTGGTTATTTGTAGCAACAACACATGAAATTCTCCTTGTCATTATGGCTTATGACCGATATGTCGCTATCTGCCTTCCCTTACATTATCATCAGATTTTAAGTCAGATAAATTGCATCCTGATAACTATTGGGATTTGGGCGTCTGGCTTTCTAAACTCTTTAATGTATGTAATCTCAGCTATTAAAATGTCCTCCTGTCACTCCAACGTCATTCACCAGTTCTTCTGTGATGCTAAGTCATTAACAATGACCACTTGTACCGGGACACGTTTATTTTTTTTAATAATTAGTATAGAAATTTTGATATTTGGATTTATTCCTTTAATGTGCACCTGTATTTCTTATGTTAACATTTTCTCCATCATCTTCAAGATGAATTCAAGAGAAAGCAGAAGAAAAGCCTTCTCCACCTGCTCATCCCACATCACCGTCATCTCTATTTACTATGGGACATGCTTAGTGTGGTATGTGATACCACCCTACTCCAATGTTCTGGATTCTATCCTTAGTATAATATATACAAGTATCATCCCCATAATCAATCCGGTCATATACAGTCTACAGAATTCCAACATAAAATCTGCATTGTTGGGGTTATGGAGCAGAAGATTGTTACCAAAGCCCAGCTCCTATCATATAGATTAATAAAGATTGGTGAGTGGTGAGGTACTGAAGCACAAAATGTATTAGATAAAGCATACAGCTACAGGCTGCAGCCCCCAGCCATGCGCTTATCTTGGCTGTGTATCAAAATAAGATTAAACACATAAATCATTTTTAAAAATGGCAATTTTGATACCCAGTCAAGATAAAGTCCAACAACTTGTATTCACAGCTTGGGGAGACCCATGCTTGTTGGGTACCCCAGCGTAAAAATAGCAGCCTGCAGGTGCCCAGGATTGTTGCATCTATTAGAAGTGACAATCATGGAACGTTATCCGTCTCTTACCGAATGCCCTGGTATGGTGGCAATTGGGGTAATAAGAGGTTAATTGCAGCACACAGCCTCCACTATGCCCTAAATTAGCAATGGGAGGTGTTATGATCCGCTAACCATGGAAGATTACAAAAAACTCCCATTGGTGAAAAAACACCAAGAAAACAGGAGTAGTTGGAACCTGGGCTGACCGCAATCCCCTAACTATCAGACCACACTAGAAGTAGCTGTGGAGCGTACCTAAACACCTAGATGCCTCTTCACAGCCTGAAAAACTAGCTACACCTCACAGAAAGAAATTAGGAAATCTACCTTGCCTCAGAGTAGTCCCCAAAGGAGTAGACAGCCCCCGACATATAAAGATTACGGTGATGTAGGAAAACACAATACACAGATAGGAAAAATAGATTTAGCAAAGGCGAGGCCCAACTAACTAGATACAAAGGAAAGGAAAGAAAACTGATTGTGCTCAGTACAAAATCCCTGTAGAAAAATACCAATCTCCTGATAGTAAAAATGGCCTTGGAGGCCGAACGATCTCACCCCCACTATATTAGGTACAACTGTAAAATAATGGGAAAACAAAATACCAAAACGAACAAAAAAATACAAAAATGCAAAAAATCAAGTTAGACAGGGAGAAACTCCCTTTTCCTGCAGGAGAGCTAGCAAAGGGGGAACCCCCATGCTCACACACAAGAGGAACCAAACTTCATGTGCAAGAAAACAGATACAAAACAAAGCAAAGAAAAACAAACACACTAAGGTATAAGTCAGGAAGAAAGGAAAAAATGAAAACTTATCTGCAGAAGTCTTGCTCAGGAAAGCAGGGAAGAAAAGAAGTCCAAGCCAAGAACAGAGACTGAGGAATATATAATTATAACCAGCACCATCAAGGCAAAAACTGCTCTCCTATATAGACCAGGCGTGTCTGCAATAGGACTTCCCTAATTTCCAATTAACACCGACACCTGTCTGAGTCACAGGCTCAGACTCAGCTCCACTACCATTCCTGGCCACCAGAGGGAGCTCCAAAACAGCACCCACACAGAAGACATTCACAACAGGGAGGCATCTATGAGACCCCTATTACTAATCTGTAAGTGAAAAAAATAAAGACAAACACCAAAAAAATCATTTATTTGAAATAAAATACAAAAAAAACCTCTTTTTCCATTCATTAATCCCCAAAAGACCCAAGTCTGATGTAATCCATATGAGGACCTACAACGATACTGGCTCTGCTACATTTGTACTACATCTCTTGTGACAGCGAGTGGACATAGAACCTGATTGCTCACTGTAGACTTCAGGCAGAGACTGAGCCACAGCTGTGAGTGGTGACATGAGTCAGGTTATTTGCAGTCACAGCTGGAGGTTCTCACAGCCATCTACCTGTGACCGCAGGTGATCTGACCTTAGGAGACCTCACTGGAGCTGAATGCAATAGAAAATGTCTGGAAGGAATGAAAGCTCAGATTTCATAGAAAGAGCAGGGACCTGCAGGATGTAAGCAGTGTTTGTGTGAAAAAATGGGCCAAATTCCATCTGAGAAGTATTAGGCGAACCCCCCAATGTTCGTGTTCGTGAGACTCACCCGAACTTTTTGTAAAGTTAGAATTTAGGTTCTGAGATAACGCAAACTTGCGTCTGAACCCCAAACTTGGACTTTACAGTTATAGGATGGGGTGGGGGTGTCTGTAAAATAAAGAATACAGTTAATAATAAACATTGTCTTAGTGTATCCTATATGATGTATATACAGCAGTAGGTGATGTATTTACAGCAGTCTTGGTGTATACTATATCAAGTATATGCAGAAATCTTGTTCTATACTATTTGCTGATTTGCTGTTTATACAGTAAGTTTTGTGTCTCCTATGTGATGTATACTGTATCCTATGTGATGGATATACAAAAAGTTTCAGTTTATCTTATGTGATGTAAATACAGCAGTCTGACTGTTACTATATCATGTATATACAGCAGTATTGGTGTCTACTATGGGATTTTTATACAGCAGTCTTGGTGTCTACTTTTTGAAGTATACTTCACACCTCCCACTGCTTCAGTTAAATAAACATTACTTGATAAATTTCCCACTTTGAAGAGACCTGCATTGTAATATATCTGTGTTCAGAACAACTGTGAATTCTTTACAAAATATACCCTTGCAAAGAGTATGTTCTGCTGCTACCAGACATTTTTCCACTATTCATGGTGGTGACACCAGTATGTGCAAAACTCAGTGAATTGAAAAAGTCAAATTACCGGTCCGGGAAGGTGACTTTGGCAGGATTCTGCTTAAAGGGAATCTGTCAGGTCCAATATGCACCCAGAGCCACGAGCACTTCTGGCTGTATATTTCTAATCCCTGCCTAGTCGTGCCTGTATACACTAGCATAGATAAAGAGTAGAGATGAGCGAACCGGTCGCGGTTCGGCTCGAGGTTGGTTCGCCGAACGGACCTCCCGTTCGAGTTCGGTTCGTCGAACGTTCGACGAACCGAACTCGAACTGCATAGGAAACAATGGCAGGCAATCACAAACACAGAAAAACACCTAGAAAACACCCTCAAAGGTGTCCTAAAGGTGACAAACAACTCAAACACATTGGAAAGTGACAAGGACATATACTCATGCGAAAACAAAACAGCTGGACAAGGAAAAAGAGGAGGACACACAGATATAGGCATGGCACGCCCTTCTAAAATCATGTAAAACACCGCAAGGTGACTCCAAGCGGAGTCTCCATTTTTTCCAAAAATTGGGCCACACACACACCCACCCCTTCAGTGGCAGCAGTTGTGCCCCAGTTGTACACTTCACAGCTACATTTGCATCAAGCACATTCAAAAATACGCCATTCTTATCCATCCCCAGGATGACACCGGGGTAGGTAGCAAAGTCTTTGCTGACCCATGACTTGTTCATCTTGGCTTCTTTTAAAAACAATGTAAGCAAGGGTTACTCCAAGCGGAGTCTCCCTTTTTTCCAAAAATTGGGCCACACAGACACCCACCCCATCAGTGGCAGCACTTGGGCCCTAGTTGCAAACAGGATGTTTTGATTTGCATCAAGCACATTCAAAAATACGCCATTCTTATCCGTCCCCAGGATGACACCGGGGTAGGTAGCAAAGTCTTTCCTGATCCCAGCTCTGTTCATCTTGGCTTCTTTTAAAAACACATCAAGCAAGGGTTACTCCAAGCGGAGTCTCCCTTTTTTTCCAAAAATTGGGCCACACAGACACCCACCCCATCAGTGGCAGCACTTGGGCCCTAGTTGCAAACAGGATGTTTTGATTTACATCAAGCACATTCAAAAATACGCCATTCTTATCCGTCCCCAGGATGACACCGGGGTAGGTAGCAAAGTCTTTCCTGATCCCAGCTCTGTTCATCTTGGCTTCTTTTAAAAACACATCAAGCAAGGGTTACTCCAAGCGGAGTCTCCCTTTTTTTCCAAAAATTGGGCCACACAGACACCCACCCCATCAGTGGCAGCACTTGGGCCCTAGTTGCAAACAGGATGTTTTGATTTGCATCAAGCACATTCAAAAATACGCCATTCTTATCCGTCCCCAGGATGACACCGGGGTAGGTAGCAAAGTCTTTGCTGATCCCAGCTCTGTTCATCTTGGCTTCTTTTAAAAACACATCAAGCAAGGGTTACTCCAAGCGGAGTCTCCCTTTTTTTCCAAAAATTGGGCCACACAGACACCCACCCCATCAGTGGCAGCACTTGGGCCCTAGTTGCAAACAGGATGTTTTGATTTGCATCAAGCACATTCAAAAATACGCCATTCTTATCCGTCCCCAGGATGACACCGGGGTAGGTAGCAAAGTCTTTCCTGATCCCAGCTCTGTTCATCTTGGCTTCTTTTAAAAACACATCAAGCAAGGGTTACTCCAAGCGGAGTCTCCCTTTTTTTCCAAAAATTGGGCCACACAGACACCCACCCCATCAGTGGCAGCACTTGGGCCCTAGTTGCAAACAGGATGTTTTGATTTGCATCAAGCACATTCAAAAATACGCCATTCTTATCCGTCCCCAGGATGACACCGGGGTAGGTAGCAAAGTCTTTCCTGATCCCAGCTCTGTTCATCTTGGCTTCTTTTAAAAACACATCAAGCAAGGGTTACTCCAAGCGGAGTCTCCCTTTTTTTCCAAAAATTGGGCCACACAGACACCCACCCCATCAGTGGCAGCACTTGGGCCCTAGTTGCAAACAGGATGTTTTGATTTGCATCAAGCACATTCAAAAATACGCCATTCTTATCCGTCCCCAGGATGACACCGGGGTAGGTAGCAAAGTCTTTCCTGATCCCAGCTCTGTTCATCTTGGCTTCTTTTAAAAACACATCAAGCAAGGGTTACTCCAAGCGGAGTCTCCCTTTTTTTCCAAAAATTGGGCCACACAGACACCCACCCCATCAGTGGCAGCACTTGGGCCCTAGTTGCAAACAGGATGTTTTGATTTGCATCAAGCACATTCAAAAATACGCCATTCTTATCCGTCCCCAGGATGACACCGGGGTAGGTAGCAAAGTCTTTGCTGATCCCAGCTCTGTTCATCTTGGCTTCTTTTAAAAACACATCAAGCAAGGGTTACTCCAAGCGGAGTCTCCCTTTTTTTCCAAAAATTGGGCCACACAGACACCCACCCCATCAGTGGCAGCACTTGGGCCCTAGTTGCAAACAGGATGTTTTGATTTGCATCAAGCACATTCAAAAATACGCCATTCTTATCCGTCCCCAGGATGACACCGGGGTAGGTAGCAAAGTCTTTGCTGATCCCAGCTCTGTTCATCTTGGCTTCTTTTAAAAACACATCAAGCAAGGGTTACTCCAAGCGGAGTCTCCCTTTTTTTTCCAAAAATTGGGCCACACAGACACCCACCCCATCAGTGGCAGCACTTGGGCCCTAGTTGCAAACAGGATGTTTTGATTTGCATCAAGCACATTCAAAAATACGCCATTCTTATCCGTCCCCAGGATGACACCGGGGTAGGTAGCAAAGTCTTTCCTGATCCCAGCTCTGTTCATCTTGGCTTCTTTTAAAAACACATCAAGCAAGGGTTACTCCAAGCGGAGTCTCCCTTTTTTTCCAAAAATTGGGCCACACAGACACCCACCCCATCAGTGGCAGCACTTGGGCCCTAGTTGCAAACAGGATGTTTTGATTTGCATCAAGCACATTCAAAAATACGCCATTCTTATCCGTCCCCAGGATGACACCGGGGTAGGTAGCAAAGTCTTTGCTGATCCCAGCTCTGTTCATCTTGGCTTCTTTTAAAAACACATCAAGCAAGGGTTACTCCAAGCGGAGTCTCCCTTTTTTCCAAAAATTGGGCCACACAGACACCCACCCCATCAGTGGCAGCACTTGGGCCCTAGTTGCAAACAGGATGTTTTGATTTGCATCAAGCACATTCAAAAATACGCCATTCTTATCCGTCCCCAGGATGACACCGGGGTAGGTAGCAAAGTCTTTGCTGATCCCAGCTCTGTTCATCTTGGCTTCTTTTAAAAACACATCAAGCAAGGGTTACTCCAAGCGGAGTCTCCCTTTTTTTCCAAAAATTGGGCCACACAGACACCCACCCCATCAGTGGCAGCACTTGGGCCCTAGTTGCAAACAGGATGTTTTGATTTGCATCAAGCACATTCAAAAATACGCCATTCTTATCCGTCCCCAGGATGACACCGGGGTAGGTAGCAAAGTCTTTCCTGATCCCAGCTCTGTTCATCTTGGCTTCTTTTAAAAACACATCAAGCAAGGGTTACTCCAAGCGGAGTCTCCCTTTTTTTCCAAAAATTGGGCCACACAGACACCCACCCCATCAGTGGCAGCACTTGGGCCCTAGTTGCAAACAGGATGTTTTGATTTGCATCAAGCACATTCAAAAATACGCCATTCTTATCCGTCCCCAGGATGACACCGGGGTAGGTAGCAAAGTCTTTGCTGATCCCAGCTCTGTTCATCTTGGCTTCTTTTAAAAACACATCAAGCAAGGGTTACTCCAAGCGGAGTCTCCCTTTTTTTCCAAAAATTGGGCCACACAGACACCCACCCCATCAGTGGCAGCACTTGGGCCCTAGTTGCAAACAGGATGTTTTGATTTGCATCAAGCACATTCAAAAATACGCCATTCTTATCCGTCCCCAGGATGACACCGGGGTAGGTAGCAAAGTCTTTGCTGACCCATGACTTGTTCATCTTGGCTTCTTTTAAAAACAATGTAAGCAAGGGTTACTCCAAGCGGAGTCTCCCTTTTTTCCAAAAATTGGGCCACACAGACACCCACCCCATCAGTGGCAGCACTTGGGCCCTAGTTGCAAACAGGATGTTTTAATTTGCATCAAGCACATTCCAAATCCACAAGCATTTACTCTCCCCAGGATGACACAGGGGTAGTAAATTCCTTCTGGATCCATGACTTGTTCATTTTGATGAACGTCAGTCTGTCCACATTGTCACTGGACAGACGCGTGCGCTTATCTGTCAGCACACACCCAGCAGCACTGAATACACGTTCAGAGACAACGCTGGCAGCTGGACACGACAAAATCTCCAAGGCGTAACTGGAGAGCTCTGGCCATTTTTCTATGTTTGAAGCCCAAAAGGAGCAAGGCTCCAGTTGCACAGTCATGGCATCGATGTTCATTTGGAGATACTCCTGTATCATCCTCTCCAGCCGTTGACTATGTGTCATACTTGTTGTCTCTGGTGGCCTTGCAAAAGAGGGTCTAAAAAAATTATGAAAAGATTCCATAAAATTGCTGTTACCGGCACCAGATACGGTCCTACTGGTACGGGTAGACTGGTGAAGATGACGAGACCGTCCCATGTTTGTCAAGTTACAACTGGGAGATTCCCTCCCTGCACCTGCACGGTTGTTTGGTGGAAAAGCCGAGCTAAGATCGAGTAACAGCTTCTGCTGATACTCCTGCATACGTGCGTCCCTTTCTATGGCTGGAATTATGTCACAAAATTTGGACTTGTACCGGGGATCTAATAGTGTGGCAATCCAGTAGTCATCATCACTTCTAATTTTGACAATACGACTGTCATGTTGGAGGTAGTGCAACAAAAAGGCACTCATGTGTCTTGCGCAGCCATGCGGACCAAGTCCACGCTGTGTTTGTGGCATAGAGGTGCTACCCGTTCTTTCTTCCTCTGACATCTCCCCCCAACCTCTTTCAACTGAAATTTGACCAAGGTCTCCCTCATCCGCTGAGTCTTCCATGTCCATGGACAGTTCGTCCTCCATTTCTTCATGTTCTTCTGCACCTTGCTCAACATTTCGCCTGCTACTATGCGCCCTTGTCGATCCCTGTTCCCCATGGTCCCATGCCTGCTGCGTTGGTGATGATGAACGTCTGGACCTTGGTGATGTTGTTGTCCCTTGCACATATGAATCCTCCTGTAGTTCCTCCCCTTCATGTTGTCCCACCCCTGACTCCGAATAGTGTTTAGCGTGTGCTCCAGCATGTAAATGACTGGAATCGTCATGCTGATAATGGCATTGTCAGAGCTAAACATATTCGTCGCCATGTCGAAACTGTGCAGAAGGGTGCATAGGTCCTTGATCTGAGACCACTCCATCAGGGTGATCTGCCCCACCTCTGCATCTCGTTGGCCCAGGCTATACGTCATGACGTATTGCACCAGGGCTCTGCGGTGCTGCCACAGTCGCTGTAACATGTGGAGAGTTGAATTCCAGCGTGTCGCCACATCGCATTTCAGGCGATGAACCGGCAGGCCGAAAGACTTCTGTAGCGATGCAAGTCGCTCAGCTGCGGCGCTTGAACGCCGGAAGTGAGCAGACAGTTTTCGTGCCCTGTTCAGAAGGCCATCTAGGCCGGGATAGTGTGTTAAAAATTGCTGCACGACAAGGTTCAACACGTGAGCCATACAAGGTACGTGTGTCACCTTGCCCAGGCGAAGGGCCGCACCCAGGTTTGCAGCATTGTCGCACACGGCCTTACCAGGCTGCAGGTTGACTGGAGACAACCATTTATTAAACTCGGACCGCAGAGCTGACCACAACTCCTCAGCTGTGTGACTCTTATTACCAAGACACGTCAAGCTAAAGACCGCCTGATGCCGTTGCGCTCGGCTGCCAGCATAGTAATGAGGCGTGCGTGATTCCTTCTGCGCAGTGAGAACGCTGGTGGCCTGACCAGGCAGGCTTGGGGCGGAGGTGGAGGACCCAGATGAGGTGGAGGATGCAGAAGCTGTGGCGGAACTTGGACAGACAGAGGATTGACACACAAGTCGTGGGGACGGCAAGACTTGTGCAGCAGACCCTTCACCATCTATCACCATAGTTACCCAGTGCCCAGTCAGCGACATGTAACGTCCCTGTCCATGCTTACTGGTCCAAGTATCGGTGGTGAAATGCACCCGTTCACACACAGAGTTTCTCAAGGAAGCGGTGATGTTGTGTGCGACATGCTGGTGTAGCGCGGGCACACCTTTCTTAGAGAAGTAGTGGCGACTAGGCATCTGGTACTGGGGCACAGCGACAGACATAAGGTCTCTAAAATCCTGTGTGTCCACTAGGCGGAAAGGCAGCATTTCGGTAGCCAACAGCTTACAGAGGGATAGAGTCAACCTCTTAGCTTTGTCATGGGTCGGAGGAAGTGGCCTTTTATTTGACCACATCTGAGGGACAGAGATCTGGCTGCTGTGTGTAGACGGTGTTGAGTAGGGTGTCCCTGGAAAAATGCAGGTTTGTGAGGAAAGTGCAGTCGGAGACATGATGTTGCCTTCATCCAACGTTGGTGCTATCGATGTCTGAGAGAGCTGTACACACTCACTTGTTTCCCCTTCCAAACCAACTGACGACCTTACAAGCAAACTGCCTGTTGCGGTTACAGTGGTGGAAGTTTTGCGTGGAAAAACAGGTGTGACAGCTGTCCCCACAGTCCTAGAAGATGAAGAGCGCGCGGATGCACTGGAAGGGGCGGGCGGTGGATGGTTCGCTCCGCTAGCTGGCATTGCAGCACGGTGAGCTTCCCACCGGGACTTATGATATTTATTCATGTGACGATTCATGGAAGAAGTTGTCAAACTGCTGAGGTTTTGACCTCTACTAACAGAATCATGACAAATGTTACATATCACATGAGTTGGGCGATCTTTTTCGATGTGAAAAAAGGCCCAGGCTAGGCAAGGCTTAGAGGCCATGCGACCTGTTGATCCACCCCGAATAATGCTCATAGGCAGAGTGGTGGCTGAGGATGCAGTTGTAGACGTGCTACCAGTGCTCCGACTCTGTCCAGGAAGGCGCAAGGTAACTTCGTCGTCGGTTGCATCCTCCTCCACCGCCTCTGTTGACCTCCTCGAGTGCCTGACTGGGGGTTGACAGTAGGTGGGATCTAGAACGTCATCATCAATTGTTGTGTTCGCACTCCCCTCCCCCTCAGACCGAGCCTCTTCTTGCCCTGACCGAATATTTAAGTTGTCATCCCAATCGGGTATCTGCGTCTCATCTTCATCAGTATGTTCCTCATTGTCTATAACCACAGGTGTTACAGTTTGTGACAAAGGGTCAACATTATGCTCAGAAACTTGGTCCTCACGGCCTGAATCTGAGTCACAAAGGTTCTGGGCATCACTGCAGACCATTTCCTGTTCTGTACTCACTGTAGCTTGGGAGCAGACCTCTGATTCCCAGGCTATAGTGTGACTGAACAGCTCTGCAGACTCAGCCATCTCAGTTCCACCATACTGTGCAGGGCTGATGGAGACTTCAGAGCTGGGAGAAATCAAGTGTGATTGGGATGACAACTCAGAGGAATGGTGTTTTTTGGATGCGGTACTTGAAGTGGCTGAGAGGGCACTTGTTGGACCACTTGAGATCCATTCAAGCATTTTCCTTTTTTGCCCATCATCTACCTTTGTTCCTCTTGTTCGTGTCCGTAAAAAAGGGAGCACATCGGATTGTCCACAATAAGTAGTAGACATCTTACTTTTGCTAGTAGATGGTCTATCTTCAGCAGATGATAATGGAGCTTTGGCACCTTCCCCACTGACAAAACCTTTTTTGCCTTTTCCACCACGCCTCTTCCCCTTTCCACCAGCATCTGTCATTTTGCCACTCATGTTGATTGCGACAAGATTGTGGACTGAAAATGTGGTAGTAAAAATTGAGAGGTGGTGAAGATTGCAGTGGTGGTCTAGCTTTATTAACAGCAGAATAATAAAGAATAAATATCCCTGACAATGTAACTTAGTTATAATTAGTTGGAGTGTGCAACGCAGGCAGACGTGCTGCAAATGTCTTGGCACTAGTGGGACTATAGCAAAGTCCAATAGCCACGTATAGGATGCCACTAGGTACACTGAGTGTGTGCTAGTATAATGGCTTAGTTATAATTAGTTGGAGTGTGCAACGCAGGCAGACGTGCTGCAAATGTCTTGGCACTAGTGGGACTATAGCAAAGTCCAATAGCCACGTATAGGATGCCACTAGGTACACTGAGTGTGTGCTAGTATAATGGCTTAGTTATAATTAGTTGGAGTGTGCAACGCAGGCAGACGTGCTGCAAATGTCTTGGCACTAGTGGGACTATAGCAAAGTCCAATAGCCACGTATAGGATGCCACTAGGTACACTGAGTGTGTGCTAGTATAATAGCTTAGTTATAATTAGTTGGAGTGTGCAACGCAGGCAGACGTGCTGCAAATGTCTTGGCACTAGTGGGACTATAGCAAAGTCCAATATCCACGTATAGGATGCCACTAGGTTCACTGAGTGTGTGCTAGTATAATGGCTTAGTTATAATTAGTTGGAGTGTGCAACGCAGGCAGACGTGCTGCAAATGTCTTGGCACTAGTGGGACTATAGCAAAGTCCAATAGCCACGTATAGGATGCCACTAGGTACACTGAGTGTGTGCTAGTATAATGGCTTAGTTATAATTAGTTGGAGTGTGCAACGCAGGCAGACGTGCTGCAAATGTCTTGGCACTAGTGGGACTATAGCAAAGTCCAATAGCCACGTATAGGATGCCACTAGGTACACTGAGTGTGTGCTAGTATAATGGCTTAGTTATAATTAGTTGGAGTGTGCAACGCAGGCAGACGTGCTGCAAATGTCTTGGCACTAGTGGGACTATAGCAAAGTCCAATATCCACGTATAGGATGCCACTAGGTACACTGAGTGTGTGCTAGTATAATGGCTTAGTTATAATTAGTTGGAGTGTGCAACGCAGGCAGACGTGCTGCAAATGTCTTGGCACTAGTGGGACTATAGCAAAGTCCAATATCCACGTATAGGATGCCACTAGGTACACTGAGTGTGTGCTAGTATAATGGCTTAGTTATAATTAGTTGGAGTGTGCAACGCAGGCAGACGTGCTGCAAATGTCTTGGCACTAGTGGGACTATAGCAAAGTCCAATAGCCACGTATAGGATGCCACTAGGTACACTGAGTGTGTGCTAGTATAATGGCTTAGTTATAATTAGTTGGAGTGTGCAACGCAGGCAGACGTGCTGCAAATGTCTTGGCACTAGTGGGACTATAGCAAAGTCCAATAGCCACGTATAGGATGCCACTAGGTACACTGAGTGTGTGCTAGTATAATGGCTTAGTTATAATTAGTTGGAGTGTGCAACGCAGGCAGACGTGCTGCAAATGTCTTGGCACTAGTGGGACTATAGCAAAGTCCAATAGCCACGTATAGGATGCCACTAGGTACACTGAGTGTGTGCTAGTATAATGGCTTAGTTATAATTAGTTGGAGTGTGCAACGCAGGCAGACGTGCTGCAAATGTCTTGGCACTAGTGGGACTATAGCAAAGTCCAATAGCCACGTATAGGATGCCACTAGTTACACTGAGTGTGTGCTAGTATAATGGCTTAGTTATAATTAGTTGGAGTGTGCAACGCAGGCAGACGTGCTGCAAATGTCTTGGCACTAGTGGGACTATAGCAAAGTCCAATAGCCACGTATAGGATGCCACTAGGTACACTGAGTGTGTGCTAGTATAATGGCTTAGTTATAATTAGTTGGAGTGTGCAACGCAGGCAGACGTGCTGCAAATGTCTTGGCACTAGTGGGACTATAGCAAAGTCCAATATCCACGTATAGGATGCCACTAGGTACACTGAGTGTGTGCTAGTATAATGGCTTAGTTATAATTAGTTGGAGTGTGCAACGCAGGCAGACGTGCTGCAAATGTCTTGGCACTAGTGGGACTATAGCAAAGTCCAATAGCCACGTATAGGATGCCACTAGGTTCACTGAGTGTGTGCTAGTATAATGGCTTAGTTATAATTAGTTGGAGTGTGCAACGCAGGCAGATGCGCTCTGCAAATGTCTTGGCACTAGTAGGACTATAGCAAAGTCCAATAGCCACGTATAGGATGCCACTAAAAAACACTTAGTGTGTGCAAGTATAATGGCTTAGTTATAATTAGTTGGAGTGTGCAACGCAGGCAGATGCGCTCTGCAAATGTCTTGGCACTAGTGGGACTATAGCAAAGTCCAATAGCCACGTATAGGATGCCACTAGGTACACTGAGTGTTTGCTAGTAAAATTGCTTAGTTTAAAAAAGTTGTAGTGTGCAATGCAGGCAGACGTGCTGCAAATGTCTTTGCACTAGTGGGACTATAGCAAAGTCCAATAGCCACGTATAGGATGCCACTAGGTACACTGAATGTTTGCTAGTATAATGGCTTACTTAGAATGAGTTGGAGTGTGCAGAGGACAAGAGGGTACAGTGGCAGGATTGTGGTGCTCTGGGTAGAGGAATGGAAGCCTGCCTTTCTATTCCCTCCTAATGGTGAAATGCAGGGAGGAAATCCCTGACCTGGGCTACACAGACGCTGTTGCTGTTTGCAGGACCTGTCACTTATGGCTCTCTGACCCTGCCGCTTTGAGCCCTTAAAAGGACTGCTAGAATGTGCTCTCCCTAAGCTGTCTAACGCTGTGTATGCAGCGCATACAGCTGTATCGGCGATAGGACAAAGGAGGACGGAGCTGCGACACTGATGTCTGACACCAAAGACGCAGAAGGCAGATAATGGCGTTCGTGAAGAAAATGTCCGGTTTTATAATGCAGGGACATGTGACATGCAGATCCTATCACACATGCCGTTGCTTCTCTGGCTCAAAGTCCACTTAGCTGTGCCATTATAGAAACAGCAGTGATCTGAAGGCGCTGTTCACGCACACTATACACTGAAATGTGATAATAGTTTGATTCACAGAGTGACTTACACTATTACAGCAGAAACCAAGCTAGGATTTAGCTGTTTTTTGGCTGCTAGAACCGTTCTCGAACGGTTCTAGAACTATCGAGCTTTTGCAAAAAGCTCGAGTTCTAGTTCGATCTAGAACATGCCCCAAAATCACTCGAGCCGCGAACTGGAGAACCACGAACCACGAACCGCGCTCAACTCTAATAAAGAGATCTTTAGAAAAAGTATTTCTAAAGATCTTTTATCTTATGCTAATGAGTGCGGGGACTAGTCCCCTGGGCGTTAGTTCCCTGGCCAATCACCTCCATTAGCATGTTAGTACACCCCTGTGGGCGTGGTAATATGCTAATGAATACACAGCGTCACAGGAGGAACTCACTCACCTCACCGCTGTCTTTGCATCCGACAGGGAATTCCGGCTCAGGGCACATGACCCTGGAGTTTTGGTCATGCGCACTTCTTCATTTGAAGCCATGATCCGTCTACCCGACTTCATAGTGCGCATGACCAAAACTCCGGGGTCATGCGCACTGAGCCAAAATCCCCCATCCGAAGTGATGGCAGCGTAGTGGTGGGTGAGATCATCCTGTGATGCTGCATATTCATTGATATGATAGTACACCCACAGGGGCCTTCAGGGACGTTCTAAGATGCTAATGAGGGGCAACTGGCCGGGGAAGTAACGCCCAGGGGACTAGTGCCCTCGCTTATTAGCATACTAGATAAGATCTTAGAAATACTTTTTCTCTAGATCTTTTTATCTATGCTAGTGTATACAGGAACGGTGAGGCAGGGATTAGCAATATACACCCAGAACTGCTCGTGGCCCTGGTGCATATTACACCTGACAGGTTCCCTTTAATCATCTGGCGGATTTATTGCTTACAAAGTAGCACACCACAAGGGCTGAATAAAAGTCATCATGATATTACATTGCATTATGATTAGAGTAATAAACAGATTAATAATTTGATGTCTTTTTTAGAATATTTATGATATTTGTACTGATATTTATGCATTTGGCTTTATATCAACAAAGGATACCCTTTAATTATAATGAATCGGGCCATGAACTAAGGACATAGTAAACTACAACACAAAACAGAACAAAAGTATAAGAGGTAAAATATTAATTTTTATTAATGCAGATTAAAACGGTATTTAATAATAAATAGACATGGAACTTGATTAAGACCTGAGCGTCGAAACGCGTTGTTCTGTTGGTCATCCGACATCTATGCCATACCTGCTGGATTTTTAACATATTCTTCAATAAAATGGACTTTTAAATATTTATTCCTAGCACTGGAAACTTTTCCTTTCTTCTACATTGATTGGTGGCCAAACCACTTCCGTGCGCAGGACTTGGATCATAGCAGCAAGGCAGTTCGGTGAGATGGACTCTTTTTCCCCTTCTAAATAAATCAACGTTTGCTGATTTTATTGGTCCTGAAGAAGGGGACTGGATCCCTTAAACATGTAGACCAATGGAATACAATAATACAATATTAATCAACATTTCTTCTTATTTGCGGTAGTACGGCGTTAACCCCGCTTCTCCTCTCCAGCACTGAATATTAACACGTGGGGCTGCGGCACCCGCCATCATCTTTGATACCTTCATAGGGGTTGTGACTTTTCTTAACCTTGCTAGGTGAGTGTTATCTTATATACACATAAGAATCCAAAAAATTATTCCCGAAGTGCAAAAATATTTATTAGATATAAAGGTGAAATATAAATGGTGCTGAACACCACATTAGCAACCCAAGGTGATCTCTTTAGCTTTACTAATCATGGGATAGTCTCGCCATCTGCTCCTGGATACCAGGGGCAGACCGGAGAATCCTAGATATAATCCATAACACATTTACATCACACAGGTAACGGTTTGATGCCAACAGATATACACAAAGGTCAATAGGTTCAATAATAAGACAATACTCAGCAGTATCTTGATAGATAATAGCAATATCTCGATAGATAGTAAAGATCTTCAATCAGATGGTCCATCCACTTTTGTGGGCAAATGAAATTGCTGTTGGCACTGATATGACAGTCCTAAATGTATTGAAAACATTGTTGTATATAGATGATAAGCCTAGTGATTTTGCCTCGACGCGTTTCCCCATAAACAATGGTTCTTCAGGAGGCCATTAGAAGTAATGAAAGATATAAGATAAACATCAGAGATGCAGTTCCATGATGAGCCAATGGATCAGACAATGCTGAAGAGATTCAGCCCTCAGCAGTCAAGGAGGCACCATCAATTCCATGGCGCTTTACATGTGAAAGGGGTATACATAATAGGGACAAGTACAATAATCATAAACAATACAAGACACAGACTGGTACAGGAGGATACAGGTCCCTGCCCGCGAGGGCTCACAGTCTACAGGAGGAGAGAGGACACTGCCCGCGAGGGCTCACAGTCTACAGGAGGAGAGAGGTCCCTGCCCGCGAGGGCTCACAGTCTACAGGAGGAGAGAGGTCCCTGCCCGCGAGGGCTCACAGTCTACAGGAGGAGAGAGGACCCTGCCCACGAGGGCTCACAGTCTACAGGAGGAGAGAGGACCCTGCCCACGAGGGCTCACAGTCTACAGGAGGAGAGAGGTCCCTGCCCACGAGGGCTCACAGTCTACAGGAGGAGAGAGGAGCCTGCCCACGAGGGCTCACAGTCTACAGGAGGAGAGAGGTCCCTGCCCGCGCGGGCTCACAGTCTACAGGAGGAGAGAGGTCCCTGCCCACGAGGGCTCACAGTCTACAGGAGGAGAGAGGAGCCTGCCCGCGAGGCCTCACAGTCTATAAGGGATGGGTGAGGATACAGTAGGTTAGGGTAGAGCTGATTGCGCGGCGCTGTATCAAACTGAGGGTTTTATGGAATGAGAGCCCTTTTTTTTTTAAGAAATGCTAAATAAATTTGGATTTTATGAAATCATCCATATCACCTAACATCACACACCTCATGAAAGAGAAGTCGTTTCAGACATCACATTAGGGGTGAGTTAAATAAATACAAAACCAGAAATACCACAAAAATTTAAGTTTCTAATTTGTTTGGCCTGCAAATGATGGTAAAAATATCCAAAAAATCCTTAGCAGAAAAAGTGTACCCACGCGAAAAATGATCATAGATCTTCATGATCTTCCTTGGGCATAAGGCCCAAAAACAAGTTGATTACAATCGTTTTAATTGGAGAATATAAAACTAAATATTAAAATATAAATCTTAGTGAAATATATCAGGACACAAGAGATATGAATTCTCTGATGTGATCATAAATATATTTTTTCTCAAAGGTAATGATAAATCTATTGGGCCGTGATTGTCCCTGAACAATATAAATCATCTATAAAGCTCCTACGTGCTCCAGTAAAGAATTTTCCATTGAGACAAACCCTGTGTTACCGTACTGGTAAGTCAGCCAGACATTGGAATCATGATTGTAAATAATATTTTTATGAAATATTATTCAACACAATTTAGGTAATTTCCTTACGGAAAAAAATGATTTACAATAAAGTGTTTATCAAATATAATATGGAATCTTATAAAGTCAGTATGTTGCAGACCCATGGGTGGTTTCTTTCTTTTTTGTCTTTTTGCTTTTAATGTAGCAAAAATTATGACTTTAAATAATCCCAAACAGATAGTAGGACGGATGTCAGCCAAGTGAAATGCAGTTCATAATGATAATATTGTCCTAATATTCAGCTCTGTATGCTCTAGTGCTTTGCAAAGATTGCAATATTAAAAATGTGGGGTTTTTATTCATTTTTATTATTAAAATGAACACAAAGTGTACTAAATTAAAGTTCAAGTGTAATAATTACACCTATTTTGTGACATAATTCCACTAATGGTATACAGGTTATTTGCAATATACAGTTGTACTGAAAACTTTACACACCCCGGCAGAATTATTTTGCTTTCTTTGCCTTTTTTTTTTAGAGAATATGGATGATAACACAATTTTTTTTTTCCAGTCATGGTTGATGGTTGGGTGAAGCCATTTATTGTCAAACTACTGTGTTTTCTCTTTTTAAATCATAATGTAAACCAAAAACGTCCAAATGACCCTGATGAAAGTATCACATACCCCAGTCCTTAATACAGTGTATTGCCCCCTCTAATATCAATGACAGCTTGAAGTCTTTTGTGGTAGTTGTGGATGAGGCTCTTTACTTTCTCAGATGGTAAAGCTGCCCATTCATCTTGGCATAAAGCCTCTTGTAAATTATTGGGTTTTCTTGCCTGAACTGCGTGCTTGAATTCTCCCCAGAGTGGCTCAATGAAATTGATATAGATTGAGGTCAGGAGACTGAGATGGCCACTCCAGAACCTTCACTTTGTTCTGCTGTAGCCAATATATAAGATTATCTCAGCACAGGAACATTTTTTTAAAACACATCCAATTGTGGAAATGATTATTATTCCAAGATCTTTTGATTAAATCAACTTTAAAATTAAAGGGAACTTGTCACTAGGTTGGTGACTATAAGCTGTGGCCACCACCACTGGGCTCTTATATACAGCATTCTAACATGCTGTATATAAGAGCCCAGGCCGCTGTGTAGAATGTAAAAATCACTTTATAATACTTACCTAAACGGTTGCTGCGGTGGAGTTGGGTCATATGGGCGTCTCCATTCTCCGGTGCCGACGCCTCCTTTTTGTCCATCTTCGTCCTCCTTCTGAAGCCTGTGTCCTACGTCATACACACTTGCCTGCGCAGGACCTAAATGCCGGTGAGTGTGAATGACGTAGGGTGCATCATGCACCCCAGCTTTAGAAGAAGGACAATAAAGATGGCCAAAAGAGGAGGCGCCGACACCGGAAAACGGAGACACCAATGTGAGCCAACTCCACCGCACCGACCATTTAGGTAAGTATTATAAAAAGATTTTTAAGTTCTACACAGCGGCCTGGGCCCTTATATACAGTATTCTAGAATGCTGTATATAAGAGCCCAATGGTGGTGGTCGCAGCTTATAGTCACCAAATCTGTTGACAGGTTCCCTATAACTTTGCTGGTGGGGAAACCCCTTTAAGTATTATTTTTATTAGATAAGAAACTGTTGCGCTACTGCTTTCTTGTGAGTTTGAGAAAGCCAAAATCCGTATTTTTCATTATTCAATTTGAATAAATCCAGCGAATTGTATTTGAGCGATTCATTTTCTAATGCTGACTCTGTACTTCTTTGTGCTGAAATCTATGATACATTTTATATCTTTCTTTCTAGAGCACTAATCATATGCAAATGAGGAATGAGACTTCAGTTAAATATTTCGCCATTTTGCCTTTTTCTGCAGAGGCTAGAAATAATCCATTAGTTTCTACCTTATTTTTCATGATATATCTGGTTGGAGTTCTCATTAATTCTTCCATTATCACAGTCATATGTCTGGATGTTCAGTTACATAAACCAATGTATCTCTTTATCTGTAATTTATCCATTGTAGATATATTTTATACATCAGTCACGATTCCTAAATTATTACAGATGTTATTGTCCGGGAATCACATTGTTTCCTTCTCACAATGTTACGCTCAGTTATTCTTTTTCTCAGTTGTGGCAAATGCAGAAGAAATTCTGCTTTTCATTATGGCTTATGACCGATATGTCGCTATCTGCCTTCCCTTACATTATCATCAGATCTTGAGTCGGAGAAATTGCATCCTGATAACTATTGGGATTTGGGCAGCCGCCTTTCTCAACTCGTTGATGTATGTAATAACAGCATTAAATATGTCCTCCTGTCACTCCAACGTCATCCACCAGTTCTTCTGTGATGTTAAGTCACTAACTAAGGTCACTTGCAAAACCACAGAAATGTTTTTTGTGGTCACTGGGGTAGAAATTCTGCTATTAGCTTTTATCCCGATGATGTGCACTGCCTTTTCTTATGCTAATATTATCTTGGTCATCTCAAAGATGAAGTCTAAAGAAAGCAAAAAAAAAGCCTTCTCCACCTGCTCATCGCACGTCTCCGTCATAACTATTTACTACGGGACATGTTTAGTAGGGTATCTGATACCATCTTACTCAGTAGTTCTGGATTCTGTCTTCAATGTAATATACACAACTGTCATCCCCATGTGTAATCCTATCATATACAGTCTACAGAACTCCAATGTTAAAACTGCACTGCTAGGGTTAGTGAGGGGAATGTGTTTTTCGTAAAGAATAGGGAGACATGAGCTAACCCAAACTACAAAGCTCGAAGTTCATACCGGACACCGGGTGTCCAGATCTTGGACGCAAACACGGACCATTAAAAAAAGTCTGCATCTGAGTTGAAGTTCAGGTACTGTTTGTATGTAAAAAAAAGTTAATCGAAAGGCTGCAGCGCAACCAATCAACAAGTTTCATTGCATGCAGAAGGCGTCTTTATACTGGTGTGAACAATGAAGGAAAAAAAATGACATGTGCTCCAGCCTTTATTTGATAACCAGTGCAGGTAAACCAAAAATAGAGGGAATCACATGCCATTTTTTAACATTATATACATAAATAATTATAAAAAATGATGTAGGCTCCATTCTATTTTTATAACCAGACAAGGTAAAATAGACAGCTGAGGGCTGGTATTATCAGGCCAGGAAGGCCCATGATTATTTGGCCCTTCCCAATCTAAAAGTACCAGCCCACAGCCACCCCAGTAGTGGTGCATCCATTAGATGTGTTCATATGATTCGATGGACATTGTGAGACTTTACAGCATAAGATTATGTTGGAACTTCCAGGATCTCTTTTTAATTAATAAATTGGTGAATGAGGGAATGTGGAGAGTCTTAATTCACCAATTAGATTACGTTGAGGATTTTTTGAATCAATAAATTGGTAAATCAGGGCATGTGGGGGAGTGTTTATTTAATTTTGTTCTTGTATGTTATTTTTTGGGTTGGTACTGGGAGTTTCTGATAGATGATTCTCCATTAATATTTCCTGGGTTTGCTGTCAGCTGTCAATTTACAGCTGATTTCAACACCAGAAAGTATTACTATGATTGCTATCACACAAGGACAATTGGCAAAATGTCAGAATTGGAGCATATAATGGATGCACCACTTCTGGGGCAGCTGTGAGTTGTTATTTTCAGGCTAGGATGGGTCAAATAACCATGGACCTAACCAGCCTGATAATACCAGCCTCCAGCTCTCTTATTTACTTATTTACTTTAAAAAAAGGAGGAGCCCATACCCCTTTTTAAAAATTATTTATTTAAATAATTTAAAAAAATGAAGGGGGATCCCCTCTATTTTTGATAACCACCAAAGTAAAGCTGGAAGCTGAGGGTTGCAGCCTACAGTTGTCTGCTTTATCCACGCTGGTTAGGAAAAATAGTCTGTTTTTCTTGTATTTATTCCCAATCCACATTTGTCTGCAGAGCAATTTCCCCAATTTGCTTCCTTTTGCAGCCTCATAGCCCTTACTACAACCATTTTACAGCATACAATAATAATATAGTATTTATTTTTTTTCCATAGCACTATTAATTTTACAGTGCTTTACATACATCAGAAACTGTTTCTTAGGGTCTCACAATCTAAGGTCCCTATCAGTATGTTTTTGGAGTGTGGGAGGAAACTGGAGTACCCAGAAAAACCCCCCACAAACACAGAGAGAACATACAAACTCTTTGCAGATGTTATACATGGTGCAATTTGAACCCAGGACACCAGCACTACAAGACTACTGTGCTACCCAATGGGCCACCTTGCAGAAGGGACTTCAATGACACACATGGGTCTTGGGGTGAAGGGTCTAGTTCAGGTCAAGTTTTGGTCAAAAATGGGTCCCGAACACGTACTTTTAACTAAAGTCAGACAAAACCCCGAAGATCCACAGGTCCACTCATCTCTAGTCAAGAACATATTCAGACATAAGCACCAATTACATTGGTGAATGGTATAGGTGAGCTTATCTCTTGAAATTTAAGTTTACCAGGTTTGCCAAATTTCCAATTCTTTAACTCCTTCATGACCATGGATGTACCTATACATAATGGGAGGGAAGGTATAGGTACATCACGTCAATTGGGAGGACATAGAGCACTGTGGACCCATGATCGCTGCCGTTAACTTGGCTTTCCCAATAGCTTTGTTATGGTTCTCAGAGCAGGGGACAGCCCCTGTACCTTCTCTGCCTGTTTAAGCCCTTAAATGCTGCAATTAATATTGATCATGGCACTTAGGGGATTGGGAGAGGGATTGTACTCCCTCTCCCCTCAGATCAGTGCCCCCACCATCTAATCGAGAGGGCCCGACCATCATCCGATCATTGCCTGATCATACAGCATGATCATTGAAGCTTCTCACAGTGCAGCTTTGACAGCTGCATTGCACTGCAATGATTGAGCATTATTATTATTATTTATTATTATAGCGCCATCAATTCCATGGCGCTTTACATGTGAAAGGGGTACACATAATATGGACAAGTACAATAATCATAAACAATACAAGGCACAGACTGGTACAGGAGGAGAGGACCCTGCCCGCGATGGCTCACAGTCTATAAGGGATAGCTGAGGATACGGTAGGTTAGGGTAGAGCTGATTGTGCGGCACTGTATCAGACTGAGGGTTACGGCAGGTTGTAGGCTTGTCGGAAGAGGTGGGTCTTCAGGTTCCTTTTGAAGCTTGTCAAGGTAGGCAAGAGTCTGATGTGTTGAGGCAGAGCATTCCAGAGTATGGGGGAGGCACGGGAGAAATCTTGGATGCGATGGTGGGAAAATGAGATGAGAGGGGAGTAGAGAGAAAGATCTTGTGAGGATCAAAGGTTACGTGCAGGTAAGTACCAGGAGACTATGTCAGAGATGTAGGGAGGAGACAGGTTGTGGATGGCTTTGTAGGTCATGGTTATGGTTTTGAACTGGAGTCGTTGGGCAATGGGAAGCCAGTGAAGGGATTGGCAGAGAGGAGAGGTTGGGGAGTAGCGGGGGGACAGGTGGATTAGCCTGGCAGCATAGTTTAAAATAGATTGTAGGGGTGTAAGACTGTTATAAGGGATGCCACAGAGCAGGAGGTTGCAATAATCCAGGCAGGAGATAATAAGGGCATGCATTAGGGTTTTTGCAGCTTCTTGGGAGAGGAATGCACGGATCCGGGAAATATTTTGAGTTAAAGACGGCAGGAGGTGAAGAGGGCTTGGATATGTGGCTTGAAGAATAGAGCAGAGTCTAAAGTTACTCCCAGGGAGCGAGCACGTGGCATTGGGGAAAGTGAGCAGCCATTGACATTGATGGATATGTCAGGAGGGGGAGTTGAATGAGGAGGAGGAAAGACAATGAATTCTGTTTTGTCCATGTTCAATTTTAAGAATCGAGCAGAGAAAAAGGATGAAATAGCAGACAGACATTGTGGGATTCTGGTTAGTAGGGATGTGATGTCAGGTCCAAAGAGGTAGATTTGCATATCATCAGTGTAGAGATGATACTGAAAGCCATGGGACTCTATGAGCTGTCCCAGGTCGAAGGTGTAAATGGAGAATAGCAGGGGCCCAAGAACTGAACCATGGGGGACGCCGACAGATAGGTGGAGAGATGAGGACGTGGTGTGAGAGTGGGAGATGCTGATAGTTCGGTTGGTTAAGTATGAGGAGATCCAAGATAGCGCCAAGTCTGTGATGCCCAGAGACGAGAGAATTTGTAGTAGAAAGGAGTGGTCCACTGTTTCAAAGGCAGAGGACAGGTCCAGGAGGAGGAGGATAGAGTAGTGTCGCTTGGATTTTGCAGTTAGTAGGTCGTTAGTGACTTTGGTTAGGGCAGTTTCAGTGGAATGATGGGATTGGAAGCCAGATTGTAACCGGTCAAAGAGGAAGCAGGAAGAGAGGTATGAGGACAGTTCAAGATGAACATGCTGCTCCAGTAGTTTTGAGGCATAAGGAAGAAGTGATATGGGACGATAGTTTGAAACAGAGGAAAGGTCAAGGGAGGGCTTTTTCAGGATGGGTGTGATGGAGGCATGTTTAAAGCATGAAGGGAATACCCCAGTTGTTAGTGATAGGTTAAAGAGATGGGTTAGGGTTGGGATGAAGACTGTGGTGAGATTAGGGATGAGGTGGGATGGGAGTGGATCAAGTAGGCAGGTTGTGAGATGTGATCTTGAGAGCAGAGTGGAAAGATGATCTTCCGTCATGGTGGAGAAGCTGGATTTGGAGGAAGAAGGCTGAGTAGTTGTAGGGAGTGGCTGTGGTGGTTGTGCGCTAAAGCTTGCTCTGATGTTGTCAATCTTCTGCTTGAAGAAAGATGCAAAGTCTTCAACTGAGATGAGAGGAGAGGGTGGTGGTGCCGGAGGATGGAGGAGAGAGTTGAAAGTGTTGAATAGCTGTTTAGGGTTGTGATAGAGAGAGGATATGAGGGATAAGTAGGATTGTTTTGCAGCAGTGAGTGCAGACTTGAAAGTGCTGAGAACCTGTTTGTATGTAATGAAGTGCTCAGTGGAATGAGACCTCTTCCATCTGTGCTCAGCAATTCTGGAAGCCCATCTCAGTTCTTTAGTCTGGCTCATGTGCCAGGGTTGCCTATTGATTGTGCTTGTTTTGGTGTGTGTGAGAGGGGTAGCTGATTTGAGAGCTGCAGAGATGGTGGTGTTGTATAAAGTGGCAGCAGCATCTGCATCGTGTGAAGAAACGATGTCTGCAAGAGGGAAAAGAGACTGAGAGAGTGAGTGTAAGTCAAGGTGATTGAGATTTCTGCAGGGTTGTGAACGATTGTGGAGGGGGGTTATGCACTTAGAGAAGAGAGGGAAGAGAATGTGAGTAGGCTGTGGTCAGACAGGGGAAGAGGCAAGCTAGAGAGGTTAGATAGGGAACAGAGACGAGTGAAGATGAGGTCCAGCATGTGGCCATCTTGTGAGTAGCTGCAGAGGACCATTGGGTGAGGCCGAAGGAGGAAGCGAGTGTTAGAAGTTTGGAGACAGATGAGTGAGAAGTGTCAATGGGGATGTTAAAGTCACTCATGATGATGGTGGGGAAGTCGGTGGAAAGTAAATGTAGTAGCCAGGTGGTGAAATGGTCTAGAAAGGCAGTGGCTGGCCCTGGGGGGTGATAAATGACAGCCAGTTGGAGGTTGGAAGGGGAGTAGATTCATCATACGGAGTGCACCTGAAAAGAGGGAAGAGTAACAGAGGGTGATAGTGGAATTGGGGTAAAGGAGCATTGGTCGGACAGGAGAAAACCAATTCCTCCACCATGCTTGTTACTGGGGCGGGGGGTGTGAGAGAGTTGGAGACCACCATAAGAAAGTGCAGCAGGAGAAGCTGTGTCAGAGGGGGTGAGCCATGTTTCAGTGATACCAAGGAAGGAAAGTATATTAGTGATGAAAAGATCATGGATGTAGGAAAGTTTATTGCAGACAGAGCGAGCGTTCCAAGGAGCTCCTGTTAGTGGGACTGGGGGAGCGGGGGCTGGGTGAATGGGTATGAGGTTAGAGAGGTTACGGAAATTTGTGTTAGAGTGTGGATGGCAGTTAGATGTGACAATGGGGATGTGGTGAGGAGGACCAGGATTGGGAGAGATATCGCCAGCAGTGAAGAGAAGCAGCAAGAGTGTTAGTAGGTGGGAGCAGGAGAGGCCATGAGGTGGCCATGTGTGTCTGGAGACACATGGTGTAAAGTGGAGGAACAGATCTGAGGAGAGGGTGAGATGGGTGGGAAGGATGGAGTGAGAGATGAATACTTCATTACTGGGTGTAGGGATCAGAGGGAAAAGTGCAAAGTGAAGTATGATTGGGGTGAAAGTTAAAAGACACACGAACATTGTTTACTGTGACTATGCATCCAGTTACCTTCCGGTCCCTTTCGGGGGAATTCGGGCTAATTCAATTTCTGCACACTTATAGATTCACACTTAGTGATCCACACGCCGACAAATGTCTAAGCTGACAATGTGAACCACATATATAGTTTTAGAAAGCACTCAGGTGGATCACAGAAGGGAGGGGCAGGTACTCATCCTGATTACATTGCAATACTGTGTAACTGCGATCAGAGCTGTATAAGGTAGTGTGATGTCTCATATAGGGACTAAGTAAAAAAGTAAAAAAAGTAAAATTATTTAACAAATCAGAAAATAAAGAACAAATAAAAAAATATTCCAATAAATAGTTATATTAGTGTAAAAAAGAAACAAAAAAAGTACATATATTTGTTATTGCTGCATCTGTAACAATCCGATATATATATAAATGTCACATTAATTAGCCCCTTTAGTGAACATCATAAAAAAAGTATCAAAAACTGTCTTTTCATCATACAGCTGACAAAAAAGTGGAATTAAAAGCGATTAAAAAGTCATGTATAAATAAAAATGGTACTGTTAAAAAAATCGTCTTGTTCCACAAAAAACAAGCTGCTATACAGCAAAAAAAGAAAAAAAGCTATAGTTCTCAGAATACAGCAATGCAAAAACTGTTTTCTTTTATTCTATAAAACAGTTTTTATGGTGTTAAAGTGGCAAAAAAATAAAAAAATGACATAATGTGGTGTCACTGTATTGAGAATAAAGTTTTCTTATGACTTTTATAACAAGGTGAATGACATAAAAACAAATAAAAAAACAATTCCTGAATTGCTTTGTCTTCTTGATTCTACCTCACAAAAAGCAGAGTAGAAAGGGATTAAAAAATGTTATGGCCCAAAATGGTACCAATAAAAACTACAACTTATCCTGCAAAAAACAAGCTCTAACATGACTCTGTCGACGGAAATAAAATACCTACAGCTTTCAAAATTCAAAAACTTTATTTTGTAAAAAAGAATTTTAAGGTGATGATAGCCAAATCTGAAAAAACTATAGAAATCTGGTATCGCTATAGTCATACTGACTCGAGGAATAAAGCTGCCTAATTACCTATACTGCAAGGTAAAGGGCGTAAAAAAATAAAGCCAATTCTTCAACTGCTGTTGATTTGTTTATTTTGCCTTCCAAAGATTGTAATATGGTGCACATATTTATCCTGAGCTCTACGCTGAGCACTTACACCACTTGGTGGCTTTTTTGCACTTAATAAAGATTATTTTTTAAATATTGATTTGGTGTACTCATAGTCATGCTTAGTCTGTTCTCTCTGTTTATGAATGTTCTTTACTAGCACGGAGCACCCTCGAGCCTCAAGCAGCATCAACATGTATTCTAAATTGGAAATCCAGTGAAAGTTCTTCTTTAAGAAATGGTGCCAACTTGTGTGTATTAAAACCATCAAGATTCTGTGCCTCATTTGAGTGTAGACACTATTAAACTTCTTCCCCAAATTTGATCAATTATGTTCAATAATATGAAGGGCCCGTTATAGCAGTTTGTATGCCAGTCTCATCTTAATCATTAAGAGACACATGCCACTGATTGCATCTTATCCCTGGTGTGCGACATGTTGCATCTCACCAAAAATGGTAATTCAGTCAGGGACCGGAGAACAGTTCTGACTTATGTATGTTCTGCCACTAAAGTAGAACAACTTTTGAAGAATTTGTTGGGTGTGCCTCTCCATGCCCTTTCCTGCCCATGCTTCACCCAGTTTGGTGGACGTGGCCAAGTCTGGCATGTAAACACCAAGAGTTGCAACATTTTTGTGCAAATCCAAGTTGGACAAGAATTTTGCAATTTTTCAAAGTTTGGCAGAAACACTTTGATGAATTTAGCCAAAGTTTTTTTTTTTTTATTTTACCAATATGCAAATCTTTTTACTTTCTTCTTTTTTAAAAACCGAACCACTTGAAAGGGATTACCCTTACTTTATGTGCCTCTAAATATTAATCAGCACTAGAGATGAGCAAACCGGTCGCGGTTCGGCTCGAGGTCGGTTCGCCGAACGGAGGTCATGTTCGAGTTCGGTTCATCGAATGTTCAACGAACCGAACTCGAACTGCATAGGAAACAATGGCAGGCAATCACAAACACATAAAAACACCTAGAAAACACCCTCAAAGGTGTCCAAAAGGTGACAAACAACTCACAACACAACACAAACACATGGGAAAGTGACAAGGACAAATTCTCATGTGTAAACAAAACAGCGTTACGAGGAAAAAGAGGATGAGACACAGATATAGGCATGGCATGCCCTTCTAAAATCATGTAAAACACCGCAAGGTGACTCCAAGCGGAGTCTAACTTTTTTCCAAAAATTGGGCCACACAGACACCTTATCAGTGGCAGCACTTGTGCCCTAGTTGCAAACAGGATGTTTTGATTTGCATCAAGCACATTCCAAATCCACAAGCATTTACTCTCCCCAGGATGACACAGGGGTAGTAAATTCCTTGTGGATCCATGACTTGTTCATTTTGATGAACGTTAGTCTGTCCACATTGTCACTGGACAGACGCGTGCGCTTATCTGTCAGCACACACCCAGCAGCACTAAACACACGTTCAGAGACAATGCTGGCAGCTGGACACGACAAAATCTCCAAGGCGTAACTGGATAGCTCTGGCCATTTTTCTAGATTTGAAGACCAAAAGGAGCAAGGCTCCAATTGCAAAGTCATGGCATCGATGTTCATTTGGAGATACTCCTGTATCATCCTCTCCAGCCGTTGACTATGTGTCAGACTTGTTGTCTCTGGTGGCCTTGCAAAGGAGGGTCTAAAAAAATTATGAAAAGATTCCATAAAATTGATGTTACCAGCACCAGATACAGTCCTACTGGTACGGGTAGACTGTTGAAGATAACAAGACCGTCCCATGTTTGTCAAGTTACAACTGGGAGAATCACTCCCTGCACCTGCACGGCTGTTTGGTGGAAAAGCCGAGCTAAGATCGAGTAACAGCTTCTGCTGATACTCCTGCATACGTGCGTCCCTTTCTATGGCTGGAATTATGTCACAAAATTTGGACTTGTACCGGGGATCTAATAGTGTGGCAATCCAGCAGTCATCATCACTTCTAATTTTGACAATACGAGGGTCATGTTGGAGGTAGTGCAGCAAGAAGGCACTCATGTGTCTTGCGCAGCCATGCGGACCAAGTCCACGCTGTGTTTGTGGCATAGAGGTGCTACCCGTTCTTTCTTCCTCTGACATCTCCCCCCAACCTCTTTCAACTGAAATTTGACCAAGGTCTCCCTCATCTGCTGAGTCTTCCATGTCCATGGACAGTTCGTCCTCCACTTCTTCATGTTCTCCGGCACCTTCCTCAACATTTCGCCTGCTACTATGCGCCCTTGTTGATCCCTGTCCCCCATGGTCCCATGCCTGCTGCGTTGGTGATGATGAACGTCTGGACCTTGGTGATGTTGTTGTCCCTTGCGCATATGAATCCTCCTGTAGTTCCTCCCCTTCCTGTTGTCTCACCCCCTGACTCCGAATAGTGTTTAGCGTGTGCTCCAGCATGTAAATGACTGGAATTGTCATGCTGATAATGGCATTGTCAGCGCTAAACATATTCGTCGCCATGTCGAAACTGTGCAGAAGGGTGCATAGGTCCTTGATCTGAGACCACTCCATCAGGGTGATCTGCCCTACCTCTGCATCTCGTTGGCTCAGGCTATACGTCATGACGTATTGCACCAGGGCTCGGCGGTGCTGCCACAGTCGCTGTAACATGTGGAGAGTCGAATTCCAGCGTGTCGCCACATCGCATTTCAGGCGATGAACCGGCAGGCCGAAAGACTTCTGGAGAGATGCAAGTCGCTCAGCTGCGGCGGTTGAACGGCGGAAGTGAGCAGACAGTTTTCATGCCCTGGTCAGAAGGCCATCTAGGCCGGGATAGTGTGTTAAGATTTGCTGGACGACAAGGTTCAACACATGAGCCATACAAGGCAGGTGTGTCACCTTGCCCAGGCGAAGGGCCGCACCCAGGTTTGCAGCATTGTCGCACACGGCCTTACCAGGCTGCAGGTTGAGTGGAGACAACCATTTATTAAACTCTGACCGCAGAGCTGACCACAACTCCTCAGCTGTGTGACTCCTATTCCCAAGACATGTCAAGCTAAAGACCGCCTGATGCCGTTGCGCTCTGCTGCCAGCATAGTAATGAGGGGTGCGTGATTCCTTCTGTGCAGTGAGAACGCTGGTGGCCTGACCAGGCAGGCTTGGGGCGGAGGTGGAGGACCCAGATGAGGTGGAGGAGGCAGAAGCAGTGGCGGAACTTGGACAGACAGAGGATTGACACACAAGTCGTGGGGACGGCAAGACTTGTGCAGCAGACCCTTCACCATCTATCACCATAGTTACCCAGTGCCCAGTCAGCGACATGTAACGTCCCTGTCCATGCTTACTGGTCCAAGTATCGGTGGTGAAATGCACCCGTTCACACACAGAGTTTCTCAAGGAAGCGGTGATGTTGTGTGCGACATGCTGGTGTAGCGCGGGCACACCTTTCTTAGAGAAGTAGTGGCGACTAGGCATCTGGTACTGGGGCACAGCGACAGACATAAGGTCTCTAAAATCCTGTGTGTCCACTAGGCGGAAAGGCAGCATTTCGGTAGCCAAGAGCTTACAGAGGGATAGAGTCAACCTCTTAGCTTTGTCATGGGTCGCAGGAAATGGCCTTTTATTTGACCACATCTGAGGGACAGAGATCTGGCTGCTGTGTGTAGACGGTGTTGAGTAGGGTGTCCCTGGAAAAATGCAGGTTTGTTAGGAAAGTGCAGGCGGAGATATGATGTTGCCTTCATCCAACGTTGGTGCTATCGATGTCTGAGAGAGCTGTACACACTCACTTGTTTCCCCTTCCAAACCAACTGACGACCTACCAAGCAAACTGCCTGTTGCGGTTACAGTGGTGGAAGTTGTGCGTGGAAAACCAGGTGTGACAGCTGTCCCCACAGTCCTAGAAGATGACGAGCGCGCGGATGCACTGGAAGGGGCAGGCCGTGGATGGTTCGCTCCGCTAGGAAGCATTGCAGCACGGTGAGCTTCCCACCGGGACCTATGATATTTATTCATGTGACGATTCATGGAAGAAGTTGTCAAACTGCTGAGGTTTTGACCTCTACTAACAGAATCACGACAAATTTTACACATCACATAATTTGGGCGATCTTTTTCTATGTCAAAAAATGACCAGGCTAGGCAAGGCTTAGAGGGCATGCGACCTGCTGAGCCCCCCCGACTAGTGC
Organism: Anomaloglossus baeobatrachus; assembly: GCF_048569485.1. NCBI lineage: Eukaryota > Metazoa > Chordata > Amphibia > Anura > Aromobatidae > Anomaloglossus > Anomaloglossus baeobatrachus. Next base: position 293,420,590 of record NC_134359.1, read on the forward strand.
TCAGAGGCAGAGTGGTGGCTGAGGATGCAGTTGTAGATGTGCTACCAGTGCTCCGACTCTGTCCAGGAAGGCGCAAGGTAACTTCGTCATCGGTTGCATCTGTCACGCTCCCCGGCTCCCCTTCCACGCTCCCCGGCTCCCCTGCCGCGCTCCCCGGCTCCCCTGCCGCGCTCCCCGGCTCCCCTGCCGTGCTCCCCGGCTCCCCTGCCACGCTCCCCGGCTCCTTTGCAAGGCGTCCCCCGCTCCATGGCCTCCATGCATACTCACCTGCATCCTCCAGGCAACCCGATCCTCGGTCCCGGCGCCCATCTGCGATGCTGAGCGCTCCTGCCTCCTGTGCACCGCTCCCTGCTCTGGTTTCTGGCACCCGGGCCTCGCGCATGCGCATTAGGGCGCGCGCGCGGTCATTGACCCTCTCTTAAAGGGCCAGTGTCCTCCAACAGGATATTGAAGATTCAGGTGCAGGGTATATAGGGGGTTCCTTTCCAAGTGGGCGGGGCCTGTTCTTCGTGATTTGCTAAGCTAGGAGTCAGGTCTCCTTGTGTCTTGTGGTATACTTACCTATCTCTCTCCTAGAGCCGCTCCTGCCTCGCCAACCGGTCCTGACGATACCCGAACCCCGAACGGTGACGGTCTGCCATCCCGTCAGTTCATACCATCTCCGATCCCTGTGGTGACCCGTCTTCTCGCTCCGTCGGTTCCGGACTCTGCCTGACGTCATCTCGGCCTCCGAACCTGAGCTCCGTCATCCGGACTACCTTCAGTGACTCCGTGGTCCCAGGGACTTCTACACTCCACTCCTCTGAACGGACTGTCCTGCTACCCGTAGTGCTCCGGCTACCGGGCACCTTGCCTTCGGTGAGGTGTTCAGCCCAGTGGATCCACCTCCTGGCTCTGCCGCTCCACCTGGCCCTAACAGTAAGAACAGGCCATGGATCCCGCCGAAGCACTAGCGACCCAGCTGGGCACCTTGCAGCAGGAACTCGTACGACAGCGCGAGACCCAGTCCCGCATGCTGGCCTTCATGTCCTCGGTGGATACCCGCCTGAACACGCTGCAAGCAACTGCCACGTCCCTGGCATCTCAGGTTACTACTGCACAGTCCACGGCCACGGTTCCCGTGGCGGCTACCTTGGAGGCTTCTAAACTCCGCTTGGCCTCTCCACCCCGATATGCCGAAGATCCCAAGACCTGCTATGGTTTCTTAAACCAGTGCTCCCTCCATTTCAAGCTGCTTCCGCACCTGTTTGCCTCCGACCAAGCCAAGGTGGCGTTTGTGATGTCCCATCTAGAGGGTGAGGCACTGGCCTGGATGAACCCCTTGTGGGAGAAGGAGGACCCTGTGACCACTAACATCCAGGACTTCCTGCAGGCGTTTAGAACCACCTTTGACGAACCCGGACGTGCCGCCGCATCCGCCTCATCACTCCTCAGGCTACGTCAGGGGACCATGACGGTGGGGCAGTATGCCATCCGCTTCCGCACTTTGGCCTCAGAATTGGGGTGGAACAATGAAGCCCTCACCGCCGCCTTCTGGGAAGGACTCTCCAGTCGTATTAAGGACGAGCTGGCAGGCCGCGATGTTCCTTCCACCCTGGATGCCCTGATCGCACTAGCCACCCGCGTGGACCTCAGATTCCTGGAACGATCCAAAGAGGTGTCCCGTGAGAGACGTCCGATACGGCATTCCTCTCCTCCGCAGAAGCCCGCCGTACTTCAGTCAGCGTCGTCTGGTGTCTCTGTCCACGAGCCCATGCAGATTGACCGTTTGCGGCAGTCCGGACAATGCCGAGAAGAACGGCTCGCCAAGGGCCTCTTCTTCTACTGCGGATAGGGCACACACCTGCTACGTTCCTGTCCTGAGAGGCCGGGAAACTCCAAAGCCTAGGGTTGGTAGGAGAGGCCACCCTAGGTGCTGGGACTCTCTCAGACACAGTTACGTGGACTGTTCAAGTAACAACGGGAGAGACGCGGTTCACGGCCGAGGCGTACCTCGATTCCGGGGCAGCAGGCAATTTCATCCAGCAGGCCACGGTGGACAAGTACCAGGTGCCTGTTACTCCACTCGACAAACCCCTCGTGATTGCCTCTGTAGATGGGAGACCCCTCTCTGACACCATCTCGTGGATCACCAAGCCGGTGGAACTACGTATCAGTGCCCTGCACACCGAGAACATCGCTCTCTACGTCCTCCCACACATGTCTCATCAAATCCTGCTGGGACTCCCCTGGTTACGGACACACGAACCGTCAGTCAGCTGGTGTACTGGTGAAATCACCCGATGGGGCTCCTCTTGCCACGAGAACTGCCTGAAGACCATACAGCCCATCCGACGACCTCCGGTTCCGGAGTCCCTACCGGGACTGCCCTCGGCCTATTGGTCCTTCGCGGACATCTTTGATAAAAAGGAGTCAGAGGTACTGCCGCCACATCGTCCTTATGACTGTGCCATCGACCTACTCCCGGGAACTACACCACCTCGAGGACGGATATATCCTCTGTCTCCTGCTGAAACAAGGGCCATGTCTGCCTACATCACGGAGAACCTGGCAAGGGGATTCATTCGGAGATCCTCCTCTCCTGCTGGAGCAGGCTTCTTCTTCGTTAAGAAGAGAGAGGGCGACCTACGCCCATGCATTGACTACCGGGGATTGAGCCAAATCACCGTGAAAAATAAATACCCCCTGCCGCTCATCCCCGAATTGTTTGATCGGCTTAGAGGAGCTCGTGTGTTTACCAAGTTGGATCTTCGGGGTGCCTACAACCTGGTCCGCAGCCGCTCTGGGGACGAATGGAAGACCGCATTCAATACTCGCGATGGGCACTATGAATACTGTGTGATGCCCTTCGGCCTGTGTAACGCACCAGCAGTATTTCAGGAATTGGTGAACGACGTGTTCCGGGACCTTCTCTACGTCTGTGTGGTGGTGTATCTTGATGATTTCCTGGTCTTCTCTCCGGACCTCCAGACCCACAGAGAGAACGTGCAGCTGGTACTACAAAGACTGAGAGAGATTCGGTTGTACGCCAAGTACGAGAAGTGTGTCTTCGAGCAGTCTTCTCTTCCCTTCCTGGGTTACGTAATCTCCGATACCGGCCTGCAGATGGACCCGGAGAAGGTCTCTTCCATTCTCAACTGGCCCCCTCCTTCCGGACTGAAGGCAATCCAACGCTTTCTTGGATTCGCAAACTATTACCGTCAGTTCATCCCTCACTTCTCTGCCCTGGCTGCACCTCTCTCCGCCTTGACCAAGAAGGGGGCTAATCCAAAGGACTGGTCACCTGCGGCCGACGCCCTGAAACAGGCATTTGCTTCCTCCCCTGTGCTCCACCGTCCGGAGTTAAACCGACAGTTCACCTTGGAGGTGGATGCCTCCTCCTCGGGAGCCGGAGCAGTGCTCATGCAGAAGTCCTCCTCCGGGAAGATGGTTACTTGCGGTTTCTACTCCAAGGGGTTCTCAGCGCCTGAACGCAACTACACCATCGGTGACCGAGAGCTATTAGCAGTCAAACTGGCTCTGGAGGAATGGTGCTACCTTCTGGAGGGAGCAGTGTACCCCGTGATCATTTACACGGACCATAAGAACCTGGAATTCCTGCGGTCCGCACAGCGACTGAACCCACGGCAAGCCAGGTGGTCCTTGTTCTTTGCCAGGTTCGATTTTCAGCTCCATTTTCGACCCGCGGACAAGAATGTGCGAGCAGATGCCTTGTCCAGGTCACTCATGCCCCTGGAACAGGAGGAGGAGACATCCCAGCCCATCATCTGTCCAAGTAAAATCATTCCGGTGGCCCCTGTCACCCTGGCCCAGATACCGCCCGGGAAGACCTATGTCTCTGAGACTGACAGGCAAAAAGTGTTGCACTGGGGCCATGCCTCGAAAATAGCCGGCCATGCTGGTCAGAAGAAAACATGGAGTACAATTGTACGTCACTACTGGTGGCCATCCCTTCGCACGGACGTTGCTTCTTTTGTCTCAGCCTGCTCCTCTTGTGCCAGGAACAAGACGCCCAAACACCTGCCATATGGTCGTCTTCTGCCTCTGCCTATACCCTCCATTCCGTGGCAACACATTGCAATGGACTTTATTACAGACTTGCCCCTGTCCTCCGGACACACAGTCATATGGGTCGTGGTGGATCGGTTCTCCAAAATGGCTCATTTCGTCCCTATGGCTGGACTGCCCTCTGCCCAGGAACTCGCTGACGCCTACATACTGCACATCTTCCGGTTGCATGGCTTTCCATCACACATTGTGTCCGACAGAGGAACTCAGTTTACCTCCCGCTTCTGGAGGGCTCTCTGCAAACATCTGGTAGTGACTCTGGACTTTTCTTCAGCCTACCATCCTCAGTCGATTGGCCAAGTGGAACGAGTCAATCAGATCTTGACCTCCTTCTTACATCACTACGTTAACGCCCATCACGACGACTGGTCCACGCTTCTTCCTTGGGCTGAATTCTCACATAACCACCACGTCAGTGAGTCCTCCTCCAGCTCTCCCTTCCATGTCATTTACGGACTTCAGCCTTTCGTCCCTTTACCTGTATCCTCTTCCTCGGATGTCCCTGCTGCTGATGCTGTAGTCCGTGACTTTACAACAATTTGGGACTCTGTCAAGACGTCCCTTGGACGTGCTTCCCTGCGGATGAAGAGACACGCAGACAAGAGGCGTCTGGATCCTCCGTGTTTCTCTCCAGGAGATCTGGTCTGGCTTGCTTCCAAGTACGTCCGATTGAAGCTACCATCATACAAGCTGGGTCCTCGCTACATCGGGCCGTTTAAAGTCCTCAGCAAAATAAATGAGGTCTCCTACAAGCTGCAGCTCCCGGCCACGATGAGGATACCCAACTCCTTCCACGTCTCCCTGCTCAAGCCGGTTGTCCTTGGTCCCTTCTCCGCTGCTGCCAGTTCTGCTCCCCCTCCTATTGCTGATGATGACATCTATGCGGTAAGGGATATCGTGGCCATGAAAACCGTGCGGGGCCGACAGTTCTTCCTGGTGGACTGGGCTGGGTATGGTCCTGAGGATAGGTCCTGGGAACCCCGGGAGAATGTGGGCACTCCCCTGATACGTGCCTTCCTGTCCCAGCTGCGGGGAGGGGGGCGTAGGAAAGGGGGTACTGTCACGCTCCCCGGCTCCCCTTCCACGCTCCCCGGCTCCCCTGCCGCGCTCCCCGGCTCCCCTGCCATGCTCCCCGGCTCCCCTGCCATGCTCCCCAGCTCCCCTGCCACGCTCTCCGGCTCCCTTGCAAGGCGTCCCCCGCTCCACGGCCTCCATGCATACTCACCTGCGTCCTCCAGGCAACCCGATCCTCGGTCCCGGCGCCCATCTGCGATGCTGAGCGCTCCTGCCTCCTGTGCACCGCTCCCTGCTCTGGCTTCTGGCACCCGGGCCTCGCGCATGCGCATTAGGGCGCGCGCGGTCATTGACCCTCTCTTAAAGGGCCAGCGTCCTCCAACAGGATATTGAAGATTCAGGTGCAGGGTATATAGGGGGTTTCTTTCCAAGTGGGCGGGGCCTGTTCTTCGTGTTTTGCTAAGCTAGGAGTCAGGTCTCCTTGTGTCTTGTGGTATACTTACCTATCTCTCTCCTAGAGCCGCTCCTGCCTCGCCAACCGGTCCTGACGATACCCGAACCCCGAACGGTGACGGTCTGCCATCCCGTCAGTTCATACCATCTCCGATCCCTGTGGTGACCCATCTTCTCGCTCCGTCGGTTCCGGACTCTGCCTGACGTCATCTCGGCCTCTGAACCTGAGCTCCGCCACCCGGACTACCTTCAGTGACTCCGTGGTCCCAGGGACTTCTACACTCCACTCCTCTGAACGGACTGTCCTGCTACCCGTAGTGCTCCGGCTACCGGGCACCTTGCCTTCGGTGAGGTGTTCAGCCCAGTGGATCCACCTCCTGGGTCTGCCCGTCCACCTGGCCCTAACAGCATCCTCCTCCACCGCCTCTCTTGACCTCCTCGAGTGCCTGACTGGGGGTTGACAGTAGGTGGGATCTAGAACTTCATCATCAATTGTTGTGTTTGCACTCCGCTCCCCCTCAGACCGAGCCTCTTCTTGCCCTGACCGAATATTTAAGTTGTCATCCCAATCGGATATCTGCGTCTCATCTTCATCAGTATGTTCCTCATTGTCTATAACCACAGGTGTTACAGTTTGTGACAAAGGGTCAACATTATGCTCAGAAACTTGGTCCTGACGGCCTGAATCAGAGTCACAAAGGTTCTGGGCATCACTGCAGACCATTTCCTGGTCGGTACTCACTGTAGCTTGGGAGCAGACCTCTGATTCCCAGGCTATAGTGTGACTGAACAGCTCTGCAGACTCAGCCATCCCAGTTCCACCATACTGTGCAGGGCTGATGGAGACTTCAGAGCTGGGAGAAAGCAAGTTTGATTGGGATGACAACTCAGATGACTGGTGTTTTTTGGATGCAGTACTTGAAGTGGCTGAGAGGGTACTTGTTGGACCACTTGAGATCCATTCAAGCATTTTCCTTTTTTGGCCATCATCTACCTTTGTTCCTGTTGTTCGTGTCCGTAAAAAAGGGAGCACATCGGATTGTCCACGGTAAGAAGTAGACATCTTACTTTTACTGGTAGATGGTCTATCTTCAGCAGATGTTAATGGAGCTTTGCTACCTTCCCCATGGACAAACCCTTTGTTTCCTTTTCCAGCACGCCTCTTCCCCTTTCCACCAGCATCTGTCATTTTGCCACTCATGTTGATTGCGACAAGATTGTGCACTGATAATGTGGTAGTAAAAATTGAGAGGTGGTGTAGATTTCAGCGGTGGTCTAGCTTTATTAACAGCAGAATAATAAAGAATAAATATCCCTGATAATGCAACTACGGCCCTTAAACTGGCAGCATAAATTGCTAGTATAATGGCTTAGTTATAATGAGTTGGAGTGTGCAATGCAGGCAGACGTGCTGTAAATATCTGTGCACTACTGGGACTATACAGAAGTCCAACAGCCACGTTTAGGATGCCACTAGGTACACTCAGTGTTTGCTAGTATAATGGCTTAGTAACTATCAGTTAGAGTGTGCAATGCAGGCAGACGTGCTGCAAATATCTGTGCACTAGTGGGACTATACAGAAGTCCAATAGCCACGTTTAGGATGACACTAGGTACACTCAGTGTTTGCTAGTATAATGGCTTAGTTATAATGAGTTGGAGTGTGCAATGCAGGCAGACGTGCTGCAAATATCTGTGCACTAGTGGGACTATACAGAAGTCCAATAGCCACGTTTAGGATGCCACTAGGTACACTCAGTGTTTGCTAGTATAATGGCTTAGTTATAAGGAGTTGGAGTGTGCAGAGGACAGGAGGGTACAGTGGCAGGGTTGTGGGGCTCTGGGTAGAGGAATGGAAGCCTGCCTTTCTATTCCCTCCTAATGGGGAAATGCAGCGAGGAAATCCCTGACCTTAGCTACACAGACGCTGTCTCTGTTTTCAGGACCTGTCACCTATGGCTCTGACCCTGCCGGTATGAGCCCTTAAAAGGACTGATGGAAAGTGCTATCCCTAAGCTGTCCAGCGCTGTGTATGGAGCGCATACAGCTGTATCGGCGATAGGACTCAGGACGGAGCTGCGCCAGTGATGTCTGACACCAAGGACGCAGAAGAGATAATGGCATCCGGACGGGCAGATACTCGTTTTTATAATGCAGGGACATGTGACATGGACATCCTATCACACATGCCGTTGCTTCTCTGGCTAAAAGTCCACTTAGCTGTGTGTGTGTCTGGGATTGGCTGACATGCTGGCCCTCCCCACTACACGCGCGCGCTTAGGGAAGGAAGACAAGGAAAAAAAAAAAAATTATCCATACAGCAGTGATCTGAAGGCGCTGTTCCTGCACACTATACACTGAAATTTCATAATAGTGTGAGTCACAGAGTGACTTACACTATTACAGCGGAAAGCCAGCTAGGAATTAGCTGTTTTTTTTGTTTGTTTTTTTGCTCCTAGAACCGTTCTCGAACGTATCTAGAACTATCGAGCTTTTGCAAAAAAGCTCGAGTTCTAGTTCGATCTAGAACAGGCCCCAAAATCACTCGAGCCGTGAACTGGAGAACCGCGAACCTAGAACCGCGCTCAACTCTACTCAGCACACAGAGGTATTGTATTTCTATGGAGCTTTTTGTTTATAGGAGAATTCTACACTATTACGGGGAAACAATGAACATGGAGCATAAATTCTCTGACATGAAAAAAACAAAAATCATTTTAAAAATGTTCTTTACAGAATGTAAAACAAAATCTTAGATATTAGTAAAACTTTACGTCAATATCCAAGAGACCTATAATCTCTGATGGGATCATAGACATCTATTTTCCTCATGGGTAATTAACAATATATAATCATCTACCCAATGCAATATAAATTTGCTACTCAGCTCATTCAATAAAGGATTGTTAGATCAAGATGAGCTCCGATGTATACCGGTAAGTTGATAAAACATTTCATTGTAAGTTATTTTTTTCAAACTTTTGTACAAAATGGGATATCATATTTCTCAAAAAATCAGCATTTAAATTCAACCGGTTGTTTAGAAAATTTGAATACAAAATATTTTAAACTGCATAAAACTTTTAAAAACTGCATATCCTTACACAAAAGACATCCATGTCAGCACTAATATTTCCTTGGAAGGTTGTCATTAAAGGGAACTCGTCACCAGGTTTTCCCTATATAAAGTACAGTCACCACTGTAAGGCTATGTGCGCACGTTGCATACAGTCACTGCAGAAATTTCTGCAGCGATCTGAAGAGCACACGTGCACTTCAAATCGCTGCAGAAAATGTCCTTAGTGAAAAAAAAAAGCTGATTCCATGCGCTCTGACTGCAGCCCCTCCCATAGACAGAGCAGGGGCTGCCGGCAAAGCGCACGGAAGAAGTGACATGTCACTTCTTAGAATGCAGCGCTTCGGGCAGCAGCCAAAGCGCTGCGCTCTAAGATGCCACGTGCGCACGGCTCCTGCACAATCTCCATAGATTATGCAGGGGACGCAGGACACATGCAGTTACGCTGCGCTACAAAGCCTAACTGCATGTAATTACGCAACGTGCGCACATAGCCTAAAGGCCGCTTTACATGCAACAATATTGCTAATGAGATATCACTGGGGTCATGGAATTCGTGACGCACATCCGGCCTCGTTAGCGACATCGTTGCGTGTGACACCTATGAGCGACCGCTAATGATCGCAAAATAGTGAAATATCGTTGAACGTTGACACGTCGTTCATTTCCCAAATATTGTTTCTCATTGTGAACGCAGGTTGATGGTCGTTCCTGAGGTAGCACACATCTCTACGTGTGACACCCTGGGAATGACGAACAACAACGTACCTGCGTTCTCCGGCAACGAGATGGGAGTGACGTTCATGCAGCTGCTCTCCGCCCCTCCGCTTTTATTGGCGGGCCGCTGTGTGACGTCGCTGTGATGCCGCACGAACCTCCCCCTTAAAAAAGAGGTTGTTCGCTGCCCTCAGCAATGTCGTTAGGAAGGTAAGTTCGTGTGACGCGTACCAGCGATATTGTTCGCCATGGGCAGCGATTTGCCCCTAATGCACAAACGACGGGGGCGGGTGCGATCACTAGCGACATCTCTAGCGATGTGGCAGAGTGTAAAGCGGCCTTACAGCTCTCCTTTACAGAATAGAAAAATGCTGTAAAAAAAGTTCCCAATCTGCTCTCTAAATCTCAAAAAAACATTCTACTATACAAGTTGTAATTTTGAGTGATAACACTCATTTTGCCAAACAATATACAGAAAAATAGGAAAAAAATCCAAGTAGGATGAAATTATGAAAAACAAAAAAAAAGTCTACAATTGTTTCTTGCATGAATGTCCAGGTCACTGTGTTTTTGGGGATTCCAAATTTGCTTTCATTTTTTCTATTTAAGTAATTAAAAAAATTCTGAATTTTGTTAAGATTTATTTTTGCTTTGTTTCGTCATTTTTCAAGAAAAATAATATTTTAATTTTTCCATTGATGAAGCTCTGTGAAGGTTTTATTTTTGGACAATGAGATGATGGTTATCTTGGGTTATGTGTAACATTTGATAATATTTTATTTTTTAGGGAGGTGACACAAAAAATACGATTCTCTTCTTGTTTTCTCACTCTGTTCCCCAATCCTGTTCCCCATTCAGATAATACAGTATGATGGGAGAGTAACCGGACTCCTCACTGTGCTTATAGGAGAAAGAAGCTGATTTCTCTGATATTTTTCAGACTTAATTATTAGGGATGATCGCCTACCGCAAATATTCGGCAATGCCCATATTCGCCAAATAGGTCGCCACTATTCGACGTTTTGCGAATATTCGATGCGCAATGTAAGTCTATGGGAAACCCGAATAGCAACTATTCAAACTTCCCATAGACTTACATTGCGCATCGAATATTCGCATAGCGGCAAAGTATTCATCAGATATTCGCGAAGCCGAATATTGCCGAATATTTGTGATATTCGATCATCCCTATTAATATGTTACTATATACTACTAATTTATGCAACATTTGTTGAAACGAAAATCACCATTAATTATACCATTCTATTTTGTTAGTGTAAATGGGCCAGATAAGCTTAAATTATAAAGTGTTATTAAAAATAATTCAAATTTTAAGAATTTGTGATTTTTTTATTATATATTTTATTTTTTTTCTCATAAAAAGACCTACATTTTAGCAGAAAATTATGCTAAAGCAATTGCCCAGGACTACAAAATGGATGGCCTATTCTCAGGATAAGTCATCACTAGTGATGAGCGAGTACTAAAAAGCTCGGGTGCTCGAGGCTCGGGCCGAGCATCCAAGATACTCGTGTACTCGGCCCGAGCACCGAGCCCAATGTTATCCTATGGGAGACCCGAGTATTTTTGTGAAATGACCACCGGCAGCATGTAGAAACCCTAAAAATGGCACAAAAGTCTCAGAAGAGTGATCAAATGACATGGCAACAGCATGGGGAAGACCCCTTGAAGCATTTATCACTCAAAAGTCACAGCTGTGAACAATTTTGTCCGCGTTTTACGCCATTTTTACGGACTCACCAGAAAACCTTCCAAAATGACACCAAAATGAATTTTCATGGCGGAAATGTTAAGGGCACATACCCAATAGTGAGATAGAGCTAATGTATGTTACTTTTTGAGATCAATACATGAAAGATTTTACGTAAAACATTGTGTGGCACTCCGATGTCCCTGAGAAGAGACGTACATAAAGGCCTCTGAGTCTAATGTGCCCATTTTGAGGAACTGAGTCTTTGTAGTATTTTCCTTTGCCAGGGCAGTCCAAAATTGTGAGGTTCACCAATGACCCTGCATACAGACGTGCATGAAGGCCTGTAAACCTTAAGTGCCCATTGGAAGGAAGTGGGTCTATTGTAGTATAGCCCTTAGGCAGGGCAGCCAAAAATTGGGAGGCTCCACGTTGTCCCTGGATAGAGACGTGCATGAGGGCCTGTAAACCTGAAGTGCCCATTGGAAGGAAGTGGGTCTATTGTAGTATAGCCCTTAGGCAGGGCAGCCAAAAATTGGGAGGCTCCACGTTGTCCCTGGATAGAGACGTGCATGAGGGCCTCAAAACATTAAGTGTCCATTGTCAGGAAGTGGGTGTATTATAGTATAGCCCTTTGGCAGGGCAGCCAAAAATTGGGAGGCTCCACGTTGTCCCTGGATAGAGACGTGCATGAGGGCCTCAAAACATTAAGTGTCCATTGTCAGGAAGTGGGTGTATTATAGTATAGCCCTTTGGCAGGGCAGCCAAAAATTGGGAGGCTCCACGTTGTCCCTGGATAGAGACGTGCATGAGGGCCTGTAAACCTGAAGTGCCCATTGGAAGGAAGTGGGTCTATTGTAGTATAGCCCTTAGGCAGGGCAGCCAAAAATTGGGAGGCTCCACATTGTCCCTGGATAGAGATGTGCATGAGGGCCTGTAAACCTGAAGTGCCCATTGGAAGGAAGTGGGTCTATTGTAGTATAGCCCTTAGGCAGGGCAGCCAAAAATTGGGAGGCTCCACGTTGTCCCTGGATAGAGACGTGCATGAGGGCCTGTAAACCTGAAGTGCCCATTGGAAGGAAGTGGGTCTATTGTAGTATAGCCCTTAGGCAGGGCAGCCAAAAATTGGGAGGCTCCACGTTGTCCCTGGATAGAGACGTGCATGAGGGCCTCAAAACATTAAGTGTCCATTGTCAGGAAGTGGGTGTATTATAGTATAGCCCTTTGGCAGGGCAGCCAAAAATTGGGAGGCTCCACGTTGTCCCTGGATAGAGACGTGCATGAGGGCCTCAAAACATTAAGTGTCCATTGTCAGGAAGTGGGTGTATTATAGTATAGCCCTTTGGCAGGGCAGCCAAAAATTGGGAGGCTCCACGTTGTCCCTGGATAGAGACGTGCATGAGGGCCTCAAAACATTAAGTGTCCATTGTCAGGAAGTGGGTGTATTATAGTATAGCCCTTTGGCAGGGCAGCCAAAAATTGGGAGGCTCCACGTTGTCCCTGGATAGAGACGTGCATGAGGGCCTCAAAACATTAAGTGTCCATTGTCAGGAAGTGGGTGTATTATAGTATAGCCCTTTGGCAGGGCAGCCAAAAATTAGGAGGCTCCACGTTGTCCCTGGATAGAGACGTGCATGAGGGCCTCAAAACATTGTTCCCATTGCAAAGGAGCGGGTCTCCTGTCGTTGTAATGTCCATTCTGCAAAGAATGGGCGAAAAAATTTACCACTGGGGGTATACCTGAAACAAAGGCCTAACTCTTGTAACGGTCATCATGGTGGCGCATGAGGAGAAGGAGGAGCAGTCCAGCGATTATCCAAAGTCCAGAAGTGTGTACCCATGGGTGACTGGAGGTACATGGCAAATTCCCGTTACAAACTTTAAATTCCGCTCTCATTTGCTGGTGGTGTGGTGAAGTCTGGCCCAATCCAACCCTTGTTCATCTTGATCAGAGTCAGCCTATCAGCATTTTCAGTTGACAGGCGGGTGCGTTTATCTGTAATGATTCCACCTGCGGCACTAAAAACACGCTCTGACAAAACGCTAGCGGCAGGGCAGGCCAGGACTTCCAAGGCATAGAGAGCCAATTCATGCCACGTGTCCACCTTGGATACCCAATAATTGTAAGGCACAGAGGAATGTCGGAGTACAGTTGTTCGATCTACAAGGTACTCCTTGAGCATCTGGGCAAACTTAGGATTTCTTGTGGCACTACCCCGCACCTCAGGGGCTGTGGTACGTGAGGGGCTGAGAAAACTGTCCCACATCTTAAAGACTGTTCCCCTACCTCTGGCGGATTGGACTTGTGCCTCTCTCGGCTGTACGCTTTGGTTGTCCACTGATTCCTGACCTATGCCGCTAGCGTTTTGTGAGGGGAATGCTTTGCCTACTTCCGTGACTATGGCCTTCCGGAACTGCTGCATTTTGGTTGACCTCTCCGCCTCGGGAATAAGAGACATAAAGTTCTCCTTGTAGCGTGGGTCTAACAGTGTTACCAACCAGTAATGATTGTCGGCCAAGATGTTCTTAACGCGAGGGTCACGAGACAGGCAGCTTACCATAAAGTCAGCCATGTGTGCCAGACTCTTAACAGCCAGGACTTCAGTAGCCTGACCAACACGATGACTGAACATGCTGTCCTCCTCCTCCACCTCCTCCTCCTCCCCATCTACCCTGTCCTCTGGCCAGCCACGCTGAACCGAGGATATGACTGGTGTGCATGTCATATCCTCAATTTGGCCGGAGATTTGCTCAATGTCTTCATCCTCCTCCTCGTCATAGTCCTCCACTGCACGTTGTGATGAGACGAGGCTGGGCTGTGTGTTATCACCCACACCCACTACTGTTTCTTGCTGCAACTCATCGCGCTCCGCCTGCAATGCATCATGTTTGGTTTTGAGCAGAGACCGTTTTAGAAGGCAGAGTAGCGGTATGGTGACGCTAATAATGGCGTCATCACCACTCACCATCTTGGTGGAGTCCTCAAAGTTTTGGAGGATGGTACATAGGTCGGACATCCATCTCCACTCCTCAGGTGTTATGTATGGAGTTTGACCCATTTCCCGACGGCTTAGGTGATGCAGGTACTCAACAACTGCCCTCTTCTGCTCACATATCCTGACCAACATGTGCAGAGTGGAATTCCAACGCGTGGGGACATCACACACCAGTCTGTGAGCCGGAAGATGCAAACGGCGCTGAAAGCCGGCAAGGCCGGCTGAAGCAGTAGGTGACTTTCGAAAATGTGCAGACAGGCGGCGAACTTTTACCAGCAGATCAGACAGCTCTGGGTATGACTTTAGAAACCGCTGAACCACGAGGTTGAGCACATGGGCCACGCATGGAACATGTGTCAGCTGGCCTCGCCTCAAAGCCGCCACCAGGTTCCGGCCATTGTCACACACAACCTTTCCTGGCTTTAGGTTCAGAGGTGTGAGCCAGTGATCTGCCTGCTGTTTCAGAGCTGTCCACATCTCTTCTGCATTGTGGGGTTTGTCACCTATGCAGATTAGCTTCAGCACAGCCTGTTGCCGCTTCGCCGAGGCAGTGCTGCAGTGCTTCCAGCTTGGGACTGGTGTGGAGGGTACAGTGGATGAGGATGCGCAGGAGGAGGAGGAGGCTGAAGAGCATGACATTCCGGAGCTGTAGAGTGTGGGTGAAACACTGACTGAGGTAGGGCCTGCAAGCCTTGGTGTGGGAAGGACGTGTTCCGTCCCTCGCTCAGACTGGGTCCCAGCTTCCACAATATTAACCCAGTGTGCCGTCAACGAGATGTAGCGGCCTTGCCCACAAGCACTTGTCCACGTGTCTGTGGTTAGGTGGACTTTGGGTGAAACAGCGTTGTTCAGGGCACGTGTGATGTTTTGTGACACGTGTTTATGCAACGCGGGGATGGCACACCAGGAGAAATAGTGGCGGCTGGGGACCGAGTAATGTGGGACAGCTGCCGCCATCAGGTCGCGGAATGCTTCTGTCTCCACCAGCCTAAAAGGCAACATTTCCAGCGCAAGCAGTTGCGAAATGTTAGCATTTAGAACTGTGGCATGTGGGGTGTTGGCAGTGTATTTGCGCCTGCGTTCAAAGGTTTGCTGAATGGATAACTGAACGCTGCGCTGGGACAAGGACGTGCTTGTTGATGGTGTTATTTCTGCATAGGCAACTGCAGGTGCAGGACCGGAGGAGGCTTGTTCGCAGGCAGCATGGACAGGGGATTGGCTCGCATGCACAACCAGTGAAGACGTAGCAGTGACATCAGCAAGCACTGCTCTTCGACTCTGTTGTACTTCCCACAAAGTCGGGTGCTTGGCTGACATGTGCCTGATCATGCTGGTGGTGGTCAGGCTGCTAGTTTTGGTACCCCTGCTGATGCTGGCACGGCAGGTGTTGCAAATGGCCTTTTTAGAATCATCTGGAGCCAACTTAAAAACTGCCAGACTCGGGAAGACCTAACATTTGTACAGGCACCTTGTGTCGTGTTGTTGTTCTGGGAAACGGTTGCCTGACTTCTGCCTGGAGCCACCACCCTGCTTCTTACTGCCTGTTGGGATGCTACGCCTCCCTCCCCCTGTGCACTGCTGTCCTCGCTCTGCATATCCTCCTGCCAGGTTGGGTCAGTTACTGGATCATCCACCACGTCGTCTTCCTCTTCCGCACCCTGCTCCTCCTCCTGACTTCCTGACAATTGTGTCTCATCATCGTCCACCCCTTGTTGAGACACGTTGCCAACTTCGTGAGAACGTGGCTGCTCAAATATTTGGCCATCTGTACATACGATCTCCTCATGACCCACTTCAACATTAGCTGGCGAGAGGCCAGAATGTGCGAATGGAAACGTGAACAGCTCTTCCGAGTGTCCAAGTGTGGGATCATTAATGTCCGAGGACGTGTACTCAGCCTGGTGGTAGGAAGGAGGATCAGGTTCTGAAATGTGCAGTGCAGTATCACGGCTACTGACACTTGACCGTGTGGAAGACAGAGTGTTTGTGGTGGTGCCAATCTGACTGGAAGCATTATCCGCTATCCAACTAACAACCTGTTGACACTGGTCTTGGTTCAAGAGCGGTGTACTGCTGCGGTCCCCAAGAATTTGGGACAGGACGTGCGAGCGACTAGATGTGGCCCTTTGTTGTGGCGAAATTAGAGCTTGCCCACGACCTCGGCCTCTGCCTGCACCACCATCACGTCCACTTCCTTGTTCCTTGCCAACGCCCTTGCGCATTTTGCAATGCTGTGCTGACGTGTATTCACTAGACTTGGGCGTTATATCATAGGCACTGGACCCGTAGAAGCAAGGTTACTTGCGAAACGGCTGCCGTCGTCCGACGTGGCACACCCTCATCCTCCCTCACTACCTGTACCCCTGATGTGATCGTGGAATAAAAAGAAAAATATTTTATTCGACCTTTGGAGTGCGACCTTTCATCTCTTCATTGTGGATCTTGTATCGCCTTTGCTTTGGGACACGCACCCAGGTCTCCACCTGCCTGAAAGCACAGCTTTGTCAGCCATACAGGGATCAGCGGTGCCCGGTATCCTCCACTCAGCTTTATCCAAGTTTGTGCAAATCGTGCACCTGTACGGTGCCACCGACAGGCACACACGTGCGGTTTTTAAATGCAAGCACGGACACACTAAGAACCTAACAGGTTTTTAGGAGCGACAATTACTGAGAAGTCTGACACTATCTGGACTGTTTTAGACTGTGTACACCAGCCCCAGATATGATGAAGGCTGGTATACGGTCACCACTAGGAATGGCTATATACCCTGCCTGCCTGCCTGCCTGTATACTGCTACAATAGTCCTGACAAGGACTCTTCTGGTCACTAGCCTGTATTCCGACCTGGCTATACCCTGCCTGTATACAGCAACAATAGTCCTGAGAAGGACTCTGCTACTGTACTCCGACCTGGCTATACCCTGCCTGCCTGTATACAACTAGAATAGTCCTGAGAAGGACTTCTGGTCACACTGTTTGCAGTCCTGCTACGGAAATAGCTATAAAGGGCCGCAAAGCTTTCCCTGAAGCAGCGACCCTCTCCCTGCACTGACTGTCTGGATGGCTGTGAGCAGAGCACAGCGCGCCCGCAGGTATAAAGGCTCGGTCACGCTGTGCGGGCCGGCCAATCACTGCAGTTCCACAACTAACAGGGCTGTGGCATTGCAGTGGTCTGCCAGCCAATCCCTGCATGAGGGCTGGCTCTCAAAAGAGCGCCAACATGCAGAAATGAAGACCACGAGTACAGCACGAGTATCGCGAGATTACTCAGTCCCCGCCGAGTAGCCCGAGTACAGTGATACTCGTGCGAGTACCGAGTAGTAACAAGCATACTCGCTCATCACTAGTCATCACAAATCAGATCCTTGGAGGTCTGCCTATTTACTAGTTTAAGCTTTTCTCATCAATACTATGTCAATTAAATGGAATCTGTCAGCAGGTTTTTTTTTTTGAGCTCATCTGAGAGCAGTATAATGTAGGAAGAGATCCTGATTCCAGTGATGTATCCCTTAGATTACTGAGTGCAGGAGTTCTGACACAATCAAGGTTTTTAGATGTAGCATGTAGCAAAGTTCAGAGAGCTAACTCCATCCGCATCCCTGATTAGCAGCTGTCTGTATACATTGTCTGGAGACAGTGAGCTGCTATTCATTTCTGGTGGCATGGCTGGACCAGCAGTGATAATATCCTTCGCACAGCCAAATAAATGACACATCATTGAAACAGTGTCTCAGCTCCTACCTCATAGTGTCCTCAGATTATAAATCCTATAGAAACATTTTTTTTTGGAGTAATAGATCCAAAGAATTCAAAGTTCAAAGAATTTTTCTTTAAAAAAATACAAACTTTATTTTACACATATTTAAATAGACAGCAATAAGATTATATATATACTAGAAGGTGGCCCGATTCTACACATCGGGTATTCTAGAATTTACGTATTGTGTAGTTCATGTATGATTTTTGTTATATATATATAGATGTTGTTGTGTGTACTTACCAAGTGTTTGTGTAGGGCGCTGTACATGTTCTGGGTGTTGTCTGGGTGTGGCGGGGGGTGAGAGCGGTGTTGTATGTGTGTTGCGTTGTTTGTGGAGCGCTGTGTGTCTGTAGCGTTGTGTGTGTGTGTGTTGCGCGGTTTGTGTGTGTGTGGTGTTTAGGGGGAGGTATGTTTTGTGCAATGTGTGTGTTGTGCGGTATGTGCGTATATTTATGTATGCCGCGGTGTTTGTGTGTTGAGTGTTGTGTGTGTGCAGCGTTGTCTGTGTGTGTGGGTGTCTGTGTAGGGTGGTGTTTGTGGTTCCCAGTGTGTGTGTGTGTGTTGTGCAGTGCGTGTGTGTGTGTGTGTGTTGGGGGGAGGTGTGCACCTCCCATCGTGCTCCATCCGCCATGCTGCGCACCCCCCATCGTGCTCCATTCCCCCATGCTGCGCACTCCCCATCGTGCTCCATCCGCCATGCTGCGCACTCCTAAACATGCTTTATCCGCTATGCTGCGCACTCCCAAACGTGGTCCATCCGCCATGCTGCGCACTCCCAAACGTGGTCCATCCGCCATGCTGCGCACTCACAAACGTGCTCCATCCGCCATACTGCGCACTCCCCATCGTGCTGCATCCCCATGCTGCGCACTCCCAAACGTGCTCCATCCGCCATGCAGTGCACTCCCAAACGTGCTCCATCCGCCATGCTGCGCACTCCCCATCGTGCTCCATCCGCCATGCTGCGCACTCCCAAACGTGCTCCATCCTCTATGCTGCGCACTCCCAAACGTGCTCCATCCGCCATGCTGCGCACTCCCCATCGTGCTCCATCCGCCATGCTGCACACTCCCAAACGTGCTCCATCCTCTATGCTGCGCACTCCCAAACGTGCTCCATCCGCCATGCTGCGCACCCCCCATCGTGCTCCATCCGCCATGCTGCACACTCCCAAACGTGCTCCATCCGCCATGCTGCGCACTCCCAAACGTGCTCCATCCGCCATGCTGCGCACTCCCAAACGTGCTCCATCCGCCATGCTGCGCACTCCCAAACGTGCTCCATCCGCCATGCTGCGCACTCCCAAACGTGGTCCATCCGCCATGCTGCGCACTCCCAAATGTGCTCCATCCACCATGCTGCGCACTCCCCAACGTGCTCCATCCGCCATACTGCGCACTCCCAAACGTGCTCCATCCGCCATACTGCGCACTTCCCATCGTGCACCATCCGCCATTCTGCGCACTCCCAAACGTGCTCCATCTGCCATGCTGCGCACTCCCAAACGTGCTCCATCCGCCATGCTGCGCACTCCCAAACATGCTCCATCCGCCATGCTGCGCACTCCCAAACGTGGTCCATCCGCCATGCTGCGCACTCCCAAACGTGGTCCATCCGCTATGCTGCGCACTCCCAAACGTGCTCCATCCGCCATGCTGCGCACTCCAAAACGTGCTCCATCCGCCATACTGCGCACTCCCCATCGTGCACCATCCGCCATGCTGCGCACTCCCAAACGTGCTCCATCTGCCATGCTGCGCACTCCCAAACGTGCTCCATCCGCCATGCTGCGCACTCCCAAACGTGCTCCATCCGCCATGCTGCGCACTCCCAAACGTGGTCCATCCGCCATGCTGTGCACTCCCAAACGTGGTCCATCCGCTATGCTGCGCACTCCCAAACGTGGTCCATCCGCAATGCTGCGCACTCCCAAACGTGCTCCATCCGCCATGCTGCGCACTCCCAAACGTGCTCCATCCGCCATGCTGCGCACTCCCAAACGTGCTCCATCCGCCATGCTGCGCACTCCCAAACGTGGTCCATCCGCCATGCTGCGCACTGCCAAACGTGCTCCATCCCCCATGCTGCGCACTCCCAAACGTGGTCCATCCGCCATGCTGCGCACTAACAAACGTGCTCCATCACCCATGCTGCGCACTCCCCATCGTGCTCCATCCCCCATGCTGCGCACCCCCATCGTGCTCCATCCCCCATGCTGCACCAGTATCAGCCTCTCTACCCGCAGCATCAGCCTCTCTCCTCCCAGCATCAGCCTCTCTCCTCCCAGCATCAGCCTCTCTCCTCCCAGCATCAGCCTTTTCTGTCCCTAGAATCAGCCTTTCTCCTCCCAGCCTACCCCAGCCTCAGCCTCCCCCAGCATTAGCCTCTCTTCTCTCAGCCTACCCCTCCCAGCCTTCCCCAGGATCAGCCTCTCTCTTCCCAGCATCAGCCTCTCTCCTCCCAGCATCAGCCTCTCTCCTCCCAGCATCAGCCTCTCTCCTCCCAGCATCAGCCTTTTCTGTCCCCAGCATCAGCCTCTCTCCTTCCAGCATCAGCCTCAGCCTCCCCCAGCATCAGCCTCTCTCCTCCCAGCCTACCCCAGCCTCAGCCTCCCCCAGCATCAGCCTCTCTTCTCTCAGCCTCTCCCTCCCAGCCTTCCCCAGGATCAGCCTCTTTCCTCCCAGCCTCCTCCAGCACGCCGTGCTCCTCTGCCGACACAGATCCAATCGCACACACACACACACACACACACACACACACGATCGCATACACTCACACACACCCGATCGCATATACTCACACACACCCGATCGCATACACTCACGCACACACACATTGACGATATTGCACATACGCGCTCACACTCACAACATCCGGAGATACCACATGCTTCTGGCCATGTGATCCTCCGGCAGGTCCTGGAAGTTCACTCCACAGTATCGCCGCCGAGAAGCAAGCGATATCCCAGGATGTTGTGGGTGTGTGGATGCGATGCGATGTGATGTGTGTGTGAGGTGTGTGTGAGAGTGAGTGTGATCTGATGTGTGTGTGTGTGTGTGTGTGTGCGTGCGTGTGTGTATGTTCTGCCGCTGCAGGACCTTGATGCGCTGGTAACTATGCTACCATGGTTACCAGCGTATCCCGTCCCCCGCTCGCACGGGAGCCCACACCAGCATACGGCGGCAACCCCAGCAATGCGAGGGTATGTGTCGGCTGGGTTGGCGGCATACGCTGATGTGGGCTCCCGGGGGTACAGTACTCACCTGGGAGTCGTGGCTTCGTGTCGGTCGGTTCGGGGAATGTGTTTGGGGGGTGAGGCCAGAGCGAGCGTGCATTGCGTGAGGGGGCGGGGCGTGGGCAAGTTGCCTGGGCGAGCGGCCAATCCGTGCGGGGGGCGGGGCCATGGTGAGCCCAGCGGCCAATCAGCTTTGTGTCACCGTAAGGACACAATTTTGGAGCAAGACAGACAGACAGACAGACAGAATAAGGCAATTATATATATAGATATATAAAAAAATCAGAGTAGCTACAGTGCAATACGGACAAAGTCAACACCACCCTCATCTAACCCATAACCATAGTAATACCAGAGCCAATGGACATATTAATCCATGTGTAATAAATATAAACAGGTACTCATATGGTTAATAAGCAAAATGTTAATATAGGGGACTGAGTTGACAAATCATAGGATCAGTAACTGATCCATACAACTCAGTCCATACAGGGATGGAGAGACCAAGCTCCAGTTCCCCAATATAGTACCCAGTGCACAATATGCAAATAAGCAAAAAAATAGATGCCGCTCAAAAAACGCATGTCGTTCACCCATAAAAATCTTGGTCAGTGGGCGAAGAGAGAACACAACATCAGGCCCCAACGTGCGTTTCGCGCAGGGCTTCCTTGGGGGAATTTTTCTATAGGAATTATATTGTACATGGAGTTGGTCAATATTTATATCAACATTAATGGCATTTTTTCCAGAATTTGATATTTGTCCTCAGATTATATAGTATTTACTAGAGATGAGCAGACCCGTAGAAGTTCCGGTTTGCTGGGTTTAACCGAACTTTACATTAAGTTCTGTTCTGGACATGAACTTGACCTGAACCTCATTGGAAGCTACTGATTGGGTAATTTGGCTCTTTGCCCTCATGCAGTCAGCCATAATCAGAACACTTCCAAGGGATAAAGGGCAGGGTTTTTAATTTTTTTTTTTTTTTTTTAATACACACTACATTCTATAACCCTGTGTTTACCCCCAGTGCGAGCCATTAAAACACTGCATGTGGCTCATAGTGGACCGAGTACCGAGTGTACTCGAGCACATCGATACACAGGTGAGAGGTCAGCGTATGTAGAGCACCAAAACGCCGAACTCAAAGACTGATTTCGTTTTTGTGACATTTGTGTTTGGTATGCACACTGAACTTTAAAGCTCATCTCTAGTATTCACTTATTATTTTCTATTATTGCATCTTTGAGGGGCTTTGTAAATTTACAAAAAATAGTCACTGGTAGAGTACCACAATCCAAAATATCAGAGTAGCAAGCCGGGGTACAAGAATATAAAACTTAACTCTTAATATATTTTTCCTTAAAAGGAAGCAGGAGATCCTTACTTCAATAAAAAGTTATCTAAAAAATGCCATACATCACACATCCCCCTCAGCATGTATCAGGGGTTCAAATGGCCAGAAAGGGTTTTCTGAAAGATAACAAAAATCTGGTATGCTGACCGGTGCAACCTGCAGGCAAGGACAGCTACCAACAGGATTTGGACTACAACGTACCACAAGATCCAGAAATCACTGTCTTATAAGAAGGAAAATGGAATGGTCTCACCCATATGAATGCGATATTGAAGTAAGGATCTCCTGCTTCCTTTTAAGGAAAAATATATTAAAAGTTAAATTTTATATTCTTGTACCCCGGCTTGCTGCTTTGTATATTTAAATAAACAGGATGGTCTATAAAGCATTCCATTTTTGAGAGTTGCAGTCTTCAACAAGTACAAGTATACCGCAAGAGAATTTGTCCTACCAAAATATAGAATTTATGTTCCTGGAAAGTGAAATTGTCGTACTATATTTGTATCACAAATTTTGTAGAAAACACATAAAATATGGTTAGAATCTTAATATAAATGATCACTAAGCCGGATTTGCAACTAATAAACATTTTAACAACTGCCCCATTACCAGAAAGTGTTAATCACATTGATTGGCTATTATATTCTTTTATTCTCTCCTCTTTTATTTCTATTGCATGGAAATCTCTGTTGCATTAATAGATAGTTCAAATTTTATGCTCTGAAATCTGTAAATGATTCACTGTTTTTTTCTGAAATACTGATCAAATTACAATGAAGAATGAGACTTCTGCTAAATATTTTTACTATTTTTACATTTTACCATTTTCTGGAGAGATAAGGAGTAATCCATTAATTTCCACCTTCTTCTTCTTGATATATCTGGTCGAAGTTCTCGTCAATTCTTCCATTATCACAGTCATATATCTGGAAGATCAATTACATAAACCAATGTATCACTTTATCTGTAATTTATCCATTGTAGATATATTTTATACATCGGTCACGGTTCCTAAATTATTACACATCTTACTGTCTGGAAATCCCATTGTTTCCGTCTTACAATGTTACGCTCAGTTGTACTTTTTTTCCGCGGTGGTGACCGCAGAAGACATCCTTCTTTTCATTATGGCTTATGACCGATATGTCGCTATTTGCCTTCCCTTATATTATAATCAGATCTTAAGTCAAAGAAATTGTATCCTATTAACTTTTGGAATTTGGACCGCCGCCTTTTTCAACTCTTTGCTGTTTGCAACGTTGGCCATGAACATGTCCACCTGTCACTCCAACGTCATCCACCAGTTCTTCTGTGATGTTAAGTCACTTACTAAGAAAATTTGCACAGGCAAGCAAATATTTTTTATAGTTACTGGTATAGAAATTTTCATATTAGTGTTTATTCCACTGATGGGCACTGTTATTTCATATTTAAAAATTTTCTCTGTCATCTTCAAGATAAGGTCAAAGGAAAATCGGAAAAAAGCTTTCTCCACCTGCTCGTCCCACTTCATTGTTGTCTCTATTTACTATGGGACAAGCCTAGCAGAATATATGATACCTCCTTACTCTAAAGTCCTAGACTCTGTTTTCAATATAATATACACAACTATTATTCCCATGATAAATCCCATCATATACAGTCTACAGAACTCCAGTGTACAATCTGCATTTCTGGGTTTATTGAGGGAAATGTGGTTTTGATGCTATCCGTTATATACAACAGATATCATTGACAAAGACCTCGAACAGGTCAAAAAGTCGACTTAGGATATTGTCTGTGGTGCCAAATTGGAATAATAAAAAATGAATCACTTTTTGCAGCATTGATGAACTGTATTTGTCTCATTTGGTGCTGAGATTATATTTAATGTCTTTGAGGACTCAGTCCTTTCCTCAAGCACAATATTTGCCATGTCCCAGCTTTTCTTTGTATTCTACTTATAATAGGTAAATAACTGGTGAATGGTGAATATCAAATGTTTTGAAATTCGAATTTTCCAGGTTCCATTAATTTTTCCCAAACATTTCATTTGCAGCGAATTGCAATAATGAAAATCTGCCAATTCTCCTGAAAAGACATGAGTAACACACACTGACGTTCCTAGGAGTCTATAAAATCCTTTTCCTTAATTTTTTTTAATGAAAAAACAGCCTCAATAATGTCAAGATGACTTTACCATTGAAACAGATGGTAACCTGGTAATAAATTTAGACCCTAATGTGCTGTTAATTGCCCCATTTCCTGATTTCAAACAACTGACAGTGTCACTGACAGAGGCGACATCATCCTTCTGTGACTGAAACAAGTGATGTACTGTGAAAGGACACCTGGTGCAGTTAGCAACTAAACCACCAGGTGTTGCTTAAGTATAACCAAACAGAATATACTAACAGAAAGCCTAGGAGAAGCAGAACCCATGGGAGAGTAATGAAAACACGTCAAGGTCGATGCACAGAGAGGTAGCGTCAGGACAAAAAGGGGAACCAAGACAGAGTCAGAACAGGTGGAGGTCAGTAAACCAAGGGAGTCAGTCAGAGGGTAGGGAAAGGGATGGACAACAGGGATGGAAAAGAAAGGAGAAGGAGGGTAATACAGCAGGGGGTCTATGGAGGGAGTTGGGCAATACACCAGGACGGGCAGAGACAAGGAGGGGAAACGGAGAGGTCACAGGGAGGTCAGGAAAAGCAGACATGGGCAGAGGAAGTCAGTCAGGAGGGCAGGAGGAGGGGAGCGATAGCGGGACAGAATCAGAAACCACACGAGCAGAGCACTAGCCAAGCACTAACCGAAGCCAGAAATATCACTGGCAGTGCAGCAGCAGGGTCGGCTCTGCTATAAAGTGGGGGAAGGTCCAAATCGAGGCTAGAAGGACCCCTCCCCCATGGTCAGTGAGAGGCTGAAGTCTGGAGGGGATCGCACGGGTTACGCTGGCTCTGCAGGGGGTCGGCCAGCAGAGCAAGGCGAGAAACTGGCTCCGCAAGACGACGGGCCTGAAGAGTATGGTCATGACATGTACCATATATTTCATAATGTCCTTTGCTTCTTCCTCAGTAGTAAGTCTATTGTCCTCTGCCTTTTGTAGCATTACTGGGGTGGTGTTGGTTGGTGGTACAGTACTTCAGCAGATGCTAGAGGCTCACACGTTCTTATCCATAATCTGTTTTATTTTTCTTTTATACTACCCAATCAAATGTTATTGTCCCTTTTTATTTCACTGTACATTTTGTACAACACTATAATTAACTTTAACAATCTTTTCAACTCCAATACTTCAACTCCTGCCAAAAGGGACATAAACAGAAATGGTAGGTAGGAAGGCACACATGCAGAAAGCAAAGCGTGGACAGCAGTCTGTAGTATAGGTGTGTCATGGGCAGTTGTCAAATTGGAATTGTAAAACGGGTGCAAAAGAGACATGCAGATAAATGTCTATAATTTTTTTACTTTCTTTTTCTATTTAACAAAATTCAATCCCTTTCACATAATTATTTAATAAAAATGTCAGGTACATACATGCCCACTAGTGATGAGCGAGCATGCTTGTTACTACTCGGTACTCGCACGAGTATCACTGTACTCGGTCTACTCGGCGGGGACCGAGTAATCTCGCGATACTCGTGCTGTACTCGTGGTCTTCATTTCTGCATGTTGGCGCTCTTTTGAGAGCCAGCCCTCATGCAGGGATTGGCTGGCAGACCACTGCAATGCCACAGCCCTGTTAGTTGTGGAATTGCAGTGATTGGCCGGCCTGCACAGCGTGACCGAGCCTTTATACCGGCGGGCGCGCTGTGCTCTGCTCACAGCTATCCAGACAGTCAGTGCAGGGAGAGTGTCGCTGCTTCAGGGAAAGGTTTGCGGCCCTTTATAGCTATTTCCGTAGCAGGGCTGCAAACAGTGTGACCAAAAGTCCTTCTCAGGACTATTCTAGTTGTATACAGGCAGGCAGGGTATAGCCAGGTCGGAGTACAGTAGCAGAGTCCTTCTCAGGACTATTGTTGCTGTATACAGGCAGGGTATAGCCAGGTTGGAATACAGGCTACTGACCAAAAGAGTCCTTGTCAGGACTATTGTAGCAGTATACAGGCAGGCAGGCAGGGTATATAGCCATTCCTAGTGGTGACCGTATACCAGCCTTCATCATATCTGGGGCTGGTGTATACAGTCTAAAACAGTCCAGATAGTGTCAGACTTCTCAGTAATTGTCGCTCCTAAAAACCTGTTAGGTTCTTATTGCGTCCGTGCTTGCATTTAAAAACCGCACGTGTGTGCCTGTCGGTGGCAGCGTACAGGTGCACGTTTTGCACAAACTATTATATAACGCACAAGTCTAGTGTATAATACACGTCAGTCAGCAGTGGCTGATAGTGTCAGACTTCTCAGTAATTGTCGCTCCTAAAAACCTGTTAGGTTCTTATTGCGTCCGTGCTTGCATTTAAAAACCGCACGTGTGTGCCTGTCGGTGGCAGCGTACAGGTGCACGTTTTTCACAAACTATTATATAACGCACAAGTCTAGTGAATAATACACGTCAGTCAGCAGTGTCTGATAGTGTCAGACTTCTCAGTAATTGTCGCTCCTAAAAACCTGTTAGGTTCTTATTGCGTCCGTGCTTGCATTTAAAAACCGCACGTGTGTGCCTGTCGGTGGCAGCGTACAGGTGCACGTTTTTCACACACTATTATATAACGCACAAGTGTAGTGTATAATACACGTCAGTCAGCAGTGGCTGATAGTGTCAGACTTCTCAGTAATTGTCGCTCCTAAAAACCTGTTAGGTTCTTATTGCGTCCGTGCTTGCATTTAAAAACCGCACGTGTGTGCCTGTCGGTGGCAGCGTACAGGTGCACGTTTTTCACACACTATTATATAACGCACAAGTGTAGTGTATAATACACGTCAGTCAGCAGTGGCTGATAGTGTCAGACTTCTCAGTAATTGTCGCTCCTAAAAACCTGTTAGGTTCTTATTGCGTCCGTGCTTGCATTTAAAAACCGCACGTGTGTGCCTGTCGGTGGCAGCGTACAGGTGCACTTGTGTGCATTTTTCACAAACTATTATATAACGCACAAGTCTAGTGAATAATACACGTCAGTCAGCAGTGTCTGATAGTGTCAGACTTCTCAGTAATTGTCGCTCCTAAAAACCTGTTAGGTTCTTTTTGCGTCCGTGCTTGCATTTAAAAACCGCACGTGTGTGCCTGTCGGTGGCAGCGTACAGGTGCACGTTTTTCACAAACTATTATATAACGCACAAGTGTAGTGTATAATACACGTCAGTCAGCAGTGGCTGATAGTGTCAGACTTCTCAGTAATTGTCGCTCCTAAAAACCTGTTAGGTTCTTATTGCGTCCGTGCTTGCATTTAAAAACCGCACGTGTGTGCCTGTCGGTGGCAGCGTACAGGTGCACGTTTTTCACAAACTATTATATAACGCACAAGTGTAGTGTATAATACACGTCAGTCAGCAGTGGCTGATAGTGTCAGACTTCTCAGTAATTGTCGCTCCTAAAAACCTGTTAGGTTCTTATTGCGTCCGTGCTTGCATTTAAAAACCGCATGTGTGTGCCTGTCGGTGGCAGCGTCAGGCTCCATATTGTCCCTGGATAGAGATGTGCATGAGGGCCTCAAAACATTGTTCCCATTGCAAAGGAGCGGGTCTCCTGTCGTTGTAATGCCCATTCTGAAAGAATGGGCGAAAAAATTTACCACTGGGGGTATACCTGAAACAAAGGCCTAACTCTTGTAACGGTCATCATGATGGCGCATGAGGAGAAGGAGGAGCAGTCCAGCGATTAGCCAAAGTCCAGAAGTGTGTTACCATGGGTGAGTGGAGGTACATGGCAAAATCCCGTTACAAACTTTAAATTCCGCTGTCATTTGCTGGTGGTGTGGTGAAGTCTGGCCCAATCCAACCCTTGTTCATCTTGATTAGAGTCAGCCTGTCAGCATTTACAGTTGACAGGCAGGTGCGTTTATCTGTAATGATTCCACCTGCGGCACTCTAAACACGCTCTGACAAAACGCTAGCGGCAGGGCAGGCCAGGACTTCCAAGGCGTAGAGAGCCAATTCATGCCACGTGTCCAGCTTGGATACCCATTAATTGTAAGGCACAGAGGAATGTCAGAGTACAGTTGTTTGATCTGCAAGGTACTCCTTGAGCATCTGGGCAAACTTAGGATTTCTTGTGGCACTACCCCGCACTTCAGGGGCTGTGGTATGTGAGGGGCTGAGAAAACTGTCCCACATCTTAAAGACTGTTCCCCTACCTCTGGCGGATTGGACTTGTGCCCCTCTCGGCTGTACGTCTTGGTTGTCCACTGATTCCTGACCTATGCCGCTATCGTTTTGTGAGGGGAATGCTTTGCCTACTTCCGTGACTATGGCCTTCTGGAACTGCTGCATTTTTCCTGACCTCTCCGCCTCGGGAATAAGAGACATAAAGTTCTCCTTGTAGCGTGGGTCTAACAGTGTTACCAACCAGTAATGATTGTCGGCCAAGATGTTCTTAACGCAAGGGTCACGAGACAGGCAGCTTACCATAAAGTCAGCCATGTGTGCCAGACTCTTAACAGCCATCACTTCAGTATCCTGACCAACACGATGACTGAACATGCTGTCCTCCTCCTCCTCCTCCTCCTCCTCCTCATCATCATCTACCCTGTCCTCTGGCCAGCCACGCTGAACCGAGGATATGACTGCATATCATATCCTCAATTTGGCCAGAGAGTTGCTCCATGTCTTCATCCTCCTCCTCGTCATAGTTCTCCACTGCACGTTGTGATGAGACGAGGCTGGGCTGTGTGTTATCACCCACACCCACTACTGTTTCTTGCTCAAACTCATCGCGCTCCGCCTGCAATGCATCATGGTTGTTTTTTGAGCAGAGACCATTTTAGAAGGCAGAGAAGCGGTATGGTGATGCTAATAATGTCGTCATCGCCGCTCACCATCTTGGTGGAGTCCTCAAAGTTTTGGCGGATGGTACATAGGTCGGACATCCATCTCCACTCCTCAGGTGTTATGTGTGGAGTTTGACCCATTTCCCTACGGCTTAGGTGATGCAGGTACTCAACAACTGCCCTCTTCTGCTCACATATCCTGACCAACATGTGCAGAGTAGTGATGAGCGAGCATGCTTGTTACTACTCGGTACTCGCACGAGTATCACTGTACTCGGTCTACTCGGCGGGGACCGAGTAATCTCGCGATACTCGTGCTGTACTCGTGGTCTTCATTTCTGCATGTTGGCGCTCTTTTGAGAGCCAGCCCTCATGCAGGGATTGGCTGGCAGACCACTGCAATGCCACAGCCCTGTTAGTTGTGGAATTGCAGTGATTGGCCGGCCTGCACAGCGTGACCGAGCCTTTATACCGGCCGGCGCGCTGTGCTCTGCTCACAGCTATCCAGACAGTCAGTGCAGGGAGAGTGTCGCTGATTCAGGGAAAGCTTTGCGGCCCTTTATAGCTTTTTCAGTTGCAGGGCTGCAAACAGTGTGACCAAAAGTCCTTCTCAGGACTATTCTAGTTGTATACAGGCAGGCAGGGTATAGCCAGGTCGGAGTACAGTAGCAGAGTCCTTCTCAGGACTATTGTTGCTATATACAGGCAGGGTATAGCCAGGTCTGAATACAGGCTAGTGACCAGAAGAGTCCTTGTCAGGACTATTGTACCAGTATACAGGCAGGCAGGCAGGCAGGGTATATATAGCCATTCCTAGTGGTGACCGTATACCAGCCTTCATCATATCTGGGGCTGGTGTATACAGTCTAAAACAGTCCAGATAGTGTCTGACTTGTCTGTAATTGTCGCTCCCCAAAAAAACCTGTTAGGTTCTTAGTGCGTCCGTGCTTGGTTTTTAAAACCGCACGTGTGTGCCTGTCGGTGGCAGCGTACAGGTGCACTTGTGTGCAATTTCCACAAACTTTGATATAACGCACAAGTAGTGAATACACGTCAGCACAGCATTGCAAAATGCGCAAGGGCATTGGCAAGGAACAAGGAAGTGGACGTGATGGTGGTGCAGGCAGAGGCCGAGGTCGTGGGCAAGCTCTAATTTCGCCACAACAAAGGGCCACATCTAGTCGCTCGCACGTCCTGTCCCAAATTCTTGGGGACCGCAGCAGTACATCGCTCTTGAACCAAGACCAGTGTCAACAGGTTGTTAGTTGGATAGCAGATAATGCTTCCAGTCAGATTGGCACCACCACAAACACTCTGTCTTCCACACGGTCAAGTGTCAGTAGCCGTGATACTGCACCGCACATTTCTGAACCTGATCCTCCTTCCTACCACCAGGCTGAGTACACGTCCTCCTCGGACATTAATGATCCCACACTTGGACACTCGGAAGAGCTGTTCACGTTTCCATTCACACATTCTGGCCTCTCGCCAGCTCATATTGAAGTGGGTCATGAGGAGATCGTCTGTACAGATGGCCAAATATTTGAGCAGCCACGTTCTCACGAAGTTGGCAACGTGTCTCAACAAGTGGTGGA
Organism: Anomaloglossus baeobatrachus; assembly: GCF_048569485.1. Classification (NCBI taxonomy): domain Eukaryota; kingdom Metazoa; phylum Chordata; class Amphibia; order Anura; family Aromobatidae; genus Anomaloglossus; species Anomaloglossus baeobatrachus. Next base: position 293,451,476 of record NC_134359.1, read on the forward strand.
CGATGATGAGACACAATTGTCAGGAAGTCAGGAGGAGGAGCAGGGTGCGGAAGAGGAAGACGATGTGGTGGATGATCCAGTAACTGACCCAACCTGGCAGGAGGATATGCAGAGCGAGGACAGCAGTGCACAGGGGGAGGGAGGCGTAGCATCACAACAGGCAGTAAGAAGCAGGGTGGTGGCCCCAGGCAGAAGTCAGGCAACCGTTCCCCGGAACAACACGACGACACAAGGTGCCTGTACAAATGTTAGGTCTTCCCGAGTCTGGCAGTTTTTTAAGTTGGCTCCAGATGATTCTAAAAAGGCCATTTGCAACACCTGCCGTGCCAGCATCAGCAGGGGTACCAAAACTAGCAGCCTGACCACCACCAGCATGATCAGGCACATGTCAGCCAAGCACCCGACTTTGTGGGAAGTACAACAGAGTCGAGGAGCAGTGCTTGCTGATGTCACTGCTACGTCTTCGCTGGTTGTGCATGCGAGCCAATCCCCTGTCCATGCTGCCCGAGAACAAGCCTCCTCCACTCCTGCACCTGCAGTTGCCTACGCAGAAAGAACACCATCATCAAGCACGTCCTTGTCCCAGCGCAGCGTTCAGTTATCCATTCAGCAAACCTTTGAACGCAGGCGCAAATACACTGCCAACACCCCACATGCCACAGTTCTAAATGCTAACAAATTCGCGACTGCTTGCGCTGGAAATGTTGCCTTTTAGGCTGGTGGAGACAGAAGCATTCCGCGACCTGATGGTGGCAGCTGTCCCACGTTACTCGGTTCCCAGCCGCCACTATTTCTCCCGGTGTGCCGTCCCCGCGTTGCATAACCACGTGTCACAAAACATCACACGTGCCCTGAACAACGCTGTTTCACCCAAGGTCCACCTAACCACAGACACGTGGACAAGTGCTTGTGGGCAAGGCCGCTACATCTCGTTGACGGCACACTGGGTTAATATTGTGGAAGCTGGGACCCAGTCTGAGCGAGGGACGGAACACGTCCTTCCCACACCAAGGTTTGCAGGCCCTACCTCAGTCAGTGTTTCACCCACACTCTACAGCTCAGGAATGTCATGCTCTTTAGCCTCCTCCTCCTCCTGCGCATCCTCATCCACTGTACCCTCCACACCAGTCCCAAGCTGGAAGCACTGCAGCACTGCCTCGGCGAAGCGGCAACAGGCTGTGCTGAAGCTAATCTGCATCGGTGACAAACCCCACAATGCAGAAGAGGTGTGGACAGCTCTGAAACAGCAGGCAGATCACTGGCTCACACCTCTGAACCTAAAGCCAGGAAAGGTCGTGTGTGACAATGGCCGGAACCTGGTGGCGGCTTTGAGGCGAGGCCAGCTGACACATGTTCCATGCGTGGCCCATGTGCTCAACCTCGTGGTTCAGTGGTTTATAAAGTCATACCCAGAACTGTCTGATCTGCTGGTAAAAGTTCGCCGCCTGTCTGCACATTTTCGAAAGTCACCTACTGCTTCAGCCGGCCTTGCCGGCTTTCAGCGCCGTTTGCATCTTCCGGCTCACAGACTGGTGTGTGATGTCCCCACGCGTTGGAATTCAACTCTGCACATGTTGGTCAGGATATGTGAGCAGAAGAGGGCAGTTGTTGAGTACCTGCATCACCTAAGCCATCGGGAAATGGGTCAAACTCCACACATAACACCTGAGGAGTGGAGATGGATGTCAGACCTATGTACCAACCTCCAAAACTTTGAGGACTCCACCAAGATGGTGAGTGGTGATGACGCCATTATTAGCATCACCATACCGCTACTCTGCCTTCTAAAACGGTCTCTGCTGAAAAACAAACATGATGCATTGCAGGCGGAGCGCGATGAGTTGCAGCAAGAAACAGTAGTGGGTGTGGGTGATAACACACAGCCCAGCCTCGTCTCATCACAACGTGCAGTGGAGGACTATGACAAGGAGGAGGATGAAGACATGGAGCAACTCTCCGGCCAAATTGAGGATATGACATGCACACCAGTCATATCCTCGGTTCAGCGTGGCTGGCCAGAGGACAGGGTAGATGAGGAGGAGGAGGAGGAGGAGGAGGAGGACAGCATGTTCAGTCATCTTGTTGGTCAGGCTACTGAAGTCCTGGCTGTTAAGAGTCTGGCGCACATGGCTGACTTTATGGTAAGCTGCCTGTCTCGTGACCCTCGCGTTAAGAACATCTTGGCCGACAATCATTACTGGTTGGTAACACTGTTAGACCCACGCTACAAGGAGAACTTTTTGTCTCTTATTCCCGTGGAGGAGAGGTCAACCAAAATGCAGCAGTTCCGGAAGGCCATAGTCACGGAAGTAGGCAAAGCATTCCCCTCACAAAACGCTAGCGGCATAGGTCAGGAATCAGTGGACAACCAAGGCGTACAGCCGAGAGAGGCACAAGTCCAATCCGCCAGAGGTAGGGGAACAGTCTTTAAGATGTGGGACAGTTTTCTCAGCCCCTCACGTACCACAGCCCCTGAGGTGCGGGGTAGTGCCACAAGAAATCCTAAGTTTGCCCAGATGCTGAAGGAGTACCTTGCAGATCGAACAACTGTACTCCGACATTCCTCTGTGCCTTACAATTATTGGGTATCCAAGCTGGACACGTGGCATGAATTGGCTCTCTACGCCTTGGAAGTCCTGGCCTGCCCTGCCGCTAGCGTTTTGTCAGAGCGTGTTTTTAGTGCCGCAGGTGGAATCATTACAGATAAACGCACCCGCCTGTCAACTGAAAATGCTGACAGGCTGACTCTGATCAAGATGAACAAGGGTTGGATTGGGCCAGACTTCACCACACCACCAGCAAATGAGAGCGGAATTTAAAGTTTGCCATGTACCTCCACTCACCCATGGGTACACACTTCTGGACTTTGGATAATCGCTGGACTGCTCCTCCTTCTCCTCATGCGCCACCATGATGACCGTTACAAATTGCAATACTTAGGCCTTTGTTTCAGGTATACCCCCAGTGGTAAATTTTTTCGCCCATGGACAGGGACAACGTGGAGCCTCCCAATTTTTGGCTGCCCTGCCAAAGGGCTATACTATAATACACCCACTTCCTTACAATGGGCACTTCAAGTTTACAGGCCCTCATGCACATCTCTATCCAGGGACAATGTGGAGCCTCTCAATTTTTGGCTGCCCTGCCAAAGGGCTATACTACAATAGACCCACTTCCTTACAATGGGCACTTCAAGTTTACAGGCCCTCATGCACGTCTCTACCCAGGGACAACGTGGAGCCTCCCAATTTTTGGCTGCCCTGCCAAAGGGCTATACTATAATACACCCACTTCCTTACAATGGGCACTTCAAGTTTACAGGCCCTCATGCACGTCTCTATCCAGGGACAATGTGGAGCCTCTCAATTTTTGGCTGCCCTGCCAAAGGGCTATACTACAATAGACCCACTTCCTTACAATGGGCATTTCAGGTTTACAGGCCCTCATGCACGTCTCTATGCAGGGGCATTGGTGAACCTCACAATTTTGGACTGCCCTGGCAAAGGAAAATACTACAAAGACTCACTTCCTCAAAATTGGCACATTAGACTCAAGAGGCCTTCATGTACGTCTCTTCTCAGGGACATCGGAGTGCCACACAATGTTTTCATGTAAAATCTTTCATGTATTAATCTCAAAAAGTAACATACACCAGCTCTATCTCACTATTGGGTATGTGCCCTTAACATTTCTGCCATGAAAAATCATTTTGGGGTCATTTTGGAATGTTTTCTGGTGAGTCCGTAAAAATGGCGTGAAACGCGGACAAAATTGTTCACAGCTGTGACTTTTGAGTGATAAATGCTTCAAGGGGTCTTCCCCATGCTGTTGCCATGTCATTTGAGCACTCTTCTGAGACTTTTGTGCCATTTTTAGGGTTTCTCCATGCTGCCGGGGGGTCATTTCACAAAAATACTCGGGTCTCCCATAGGATAACATTGGGCTCGTTGCTCGGCCCGAGTACACAAGTATCTTGGGAGGCTCGGCCCGAGCTTCGAGCACCCGAGCTTTTTAGTACTCGCTCATCACTAGTGCAGAGTTGAATTCCAACGCGTGGGGACATCACACACCAGTCTGTGAGCCGGAAGATGCAAATGGCGCTGAAAGCCAGCAAGGCCGGCTGAAGCAGTAGGTGACTTTCGAAAATGTGCAGACAGGCGGCGAACTTTTACCAGCAGATCAGACAGCTCTGGGTATGACTTTAGAAACCGCTGAACCACGAGGTTGAGCACATGGGCCACGCATGGAACATGTGTCAGCTGGCCTCACCTCAAAGCCGCCACCAGGTTCCGGCCATTGTCACACACGACCTTTCCTGGCTTTAGGTTCAGAGGTGTGAGCCAGTGATCTGCCTGCTGTTTCAGAGCTGTCCACACCTCTTCTGCATTGTGGGGTTTGTCACCTATGCAGATTAGCTTCAGCACAGCCTGTTGCCGCTTCGCCGAGGCAGTGCTGCAGTGCTTCTGTGTCGCCCTGGACAAGCCAGGGGCCACAGAGCACAACACTTACACACCCCACACTCCCTGCAGGCATATCATAGTCAAAACACAAAATCCTTGTTGCCTTCCCCAGGGGCTGTTGTCCACACCAGGGGGTGGAGCCAGGCGGTTGGTCTCCACCCACCAAGGAGGAGGGAAAAAACAGGCAGTGAGAGTTAAGCTAAGGAAGTTGAAGGAGGAAAGTAGTAGAGAGGAGAAAAGTGACAGCAAAGAGCCTGAAGTTGGTCCGGGTGTGTGGCCCGGACAGGACAGCAAGGTTGGCAGGATGTGGTGACCTTCTGCAGTGGAGGCCGATTGGAGTCTGCCGTAAGGACCGTGGACGGGTGGTGACCCGGCCGTACCGGACCGGTATACAAAGAGAAGCCAGCACCATTGGCAGGGGCCTTTCGGATCCCGGCAAGGCTTGGTGTCGCCGTGAATTTGCCAAATCCGTTAGTGAAGGGGACCTCAGGGTTTCCAAACAGCCAAGTCACGATAGAAGGCAACCGTCCAACCGTGAAGGGGAGACACCGCCACCGCCAAGGGCAACCGTCTCCCAGGGCCAGCGCCTGTGGGCAAAAGGGGCTCCTCCGGCCCATATCCAGGTCGGGGAGCGGGTTACCGGTGGGAAACCATCACTACCAACACTGAACTTAGGTGCAGGGAGAGACAGTCATCACTAACCTGCAGGGAGGAACAACCGCAGCCGTCCGAGGGACCCGTCCATCCAGCCACTTGTTTTACCGTGAACTGTGTCATCATCATTGGGCTGAGTGAGTACCTCCGTGCCGTGCTACACAGCGCTGCCCCTGCGACCTTGCACCTCATCAGGCCCCGCAACCCGCCTGTCATCCATCTCTACCCCATCACCGGGCCCTGGGACAACCAACCCCCCTACCCACGGCGTGGAGAAATAACAACAAAGCTGCTCCCTGTCACAGGCTCCCGGGATCCCCGTCCAGAGCAGCGGTGGTGTCCACACAATCACCACAACCGTGGATGGCGTCACGGACAATATCCCCAAAACCCAAACGACCCCTTTTCACTCACGGGCGATGAGCGCCGCTCGAGTCCCCGGGATCCGGCCATCGCTCGAGCCACCGAGCAGCAGCAGCCGTAGAGCAGCGGCAGCCGGACCCGAGCAGTGGGAGAGCGCAGCGTCCCCTCCTCCGCTCGCAACACTTCCAGCTTGGGACTGGTGTGTAGGGTAAAGTGGATGAGGATGCGCAGGAGGAGGAGGAGGCTGAGGAGCATGACATTCAGGAGCTGTAGAGTGTGGGTGAAACCCTGACTGAGGTAGGGCCTGCAAAACTTGGTGTGTGAAGGACGTGTTCCGTCCCTCGCTCAGACTGGGTCCCAGCTTCCACAATATTAACCCAGTGTGACGTCAACGAGATGTAGCGGCCCTGCCCACATGCACTTGTCCACGTGTCTGTGGTTAGGTGGACTTTGGCTGAAACAGCGTTGTTCAGGGCACGTGTGATGTTTTGTGACACGTGGTTAGCAATGCGGGGACGGCACACTGGGAGAAATAGTGGCGGCTGGGGACCGAGTAATGTGGGACAGCTGCCACCATCAGGTCGCGGAATGCTTCTGTCTCAACCAGCCTAAAAGGCAACATTTCCAGCGCAAGCAGTCGCGAAATGTTAGCATTTAGAAGTGTGGCATGTGGGTCGTTGGCAGTGTATTTGCGCCTGCGTTCAAAGGTTTGCTGAATGGATAACTGAACGCTGCGCTGGGACAAGGACGTGCTTGATGATGGTGTTATTTCTGCGTGGGCAACTGCAGGTGCAGGGCCGGAGGAGGCTTGTTCTCGGGCAGCATGGACAGGGGATTGGCTCGCATGCACAACAAGCGAAGATGAAGCAGTGACATCAGCAAGCACTGCTCCTCGACTCTGTTGTACATCCCACAAAGTCGGGTGCTTGGCTGACATGTGCCTGATCATGCTGTTGGTGGTCAGGCTGCTAGTTTTGGTACCCCTGCTGATGCTGGCACGGCAGGTGTTGCAAATGGCCTTTTTAGAATCATCTGGAGCCAACTTAAAAAACTGCCAGACTCGGGAAGACCTAACATTTGTACAGGCACCTTGTGTCGTGTTGTTCCGGGGAACAGTTGCCTGACGTCTGCCTGGGGCCACCACCCTGCTTCTTACTGCCTGTTGGGATGCTACGCTTCCCTCCCCCTGTGCACTGCTGTCCTCGCTCTGCATATCCTCCTGCCAGGTTGGGTCAGTTACTGGATCATCCACCACGTCGTCTTCCTCTTCCGCACCCTGCTCCTCCTCCTGACTTCCTGACAATTGTGTCTCATCATCGTCCACCCCTTGTTGAGACACGTTGCCAACTTCGTGAGAACGTGGCTGCTCAAATATTTGGGCATCTGTACATACGATCTCCTGATGACCCACTTCAACATGAGCTGGCGAGAGGCCAGAATGTGCGAATTGAAACATGAACAGCTCTTCCGAGTGTCCAAGTGTGGGATCAGTAATGTCCGAGGACGTGTACTCGGCCTGGTGGTAGGAAGGAGGATCAGGTTCTGAAATGTGCGGTGCAGTATCACGGCTACTGACACTTGACCGTGTGGAAGACAGAGTGTTTGTGGTGGTGCCAATCTGACTGGAAGCATTATCCGCTATCCAACTAACAACCTGTTGACACTGGTCTTGGTTCAACAGCGGTGTACTGCTGCGGTCCCCAAGAATTTGGGACAGGACGTGCGAGCGAGTAGATGTGGCCCTTTGTTGTGGCGAAATTAGAGCTTGCACACGACCTCGGTCTCTGCCTGCACCACCATCACGTCCACTTCCTTGTTCGTTGACAACGCCCTTGCGCATTTTGCAATGCTGTGCTGATGTGTATTCACTAGACTTGTGCGTTATATCCAAGTTTTTGCAAAACGCACACAAGTGCAGCGGAAAGCTGCCACCAACAGGCACACACGTGCGGTTTTTAAATGCAAGCACGGAGGCACTAAGAACCTAACAGGTCTCTATCCAGGGACAACGTGGAGCCTCTCAATTTTTGGCTGCCCTGCCTAAGGGCTATACTACAATAGACCCACTTCCTTACAATGGGCACTTCAGATTTACAGGCCATCATGCACGTCTCTATCCAGGGACAACGTGGAGCCTCCCAATTTTTGGCTGCCCTGCCTAAGGGCTATACTACAATAGACCCACTTCCTTACAATGGGCACTTCAGGTTTACAGGCCATCATGCACGTCTCTATCCAGGGACAACGTGGAGCCTCCCAATTTTTGGCTGCCCTGCCTAAGGGCTATACTACAATAGACCCACTTCCTTACAATGGGCACTTCAGGTTTACAGGCCATCATGCACGTCTCTATCCAGGGACAACGTGGAGCCTCCCAATATTTGGCTGCCCTGCCTAAGGGCTATACTACAATAGACCCACTTCCTTACAATGGGCACTTCAGGTTTACAGGCCATCATGCACGTCTCTATCCAGGGACAACGTGGAGCCTCCCAATTTTTGGCTGCCCTGCCTAAGGGCTATACTACAATAGACCCACTTCCTTACAATGGGCACTTCAGGTTTACAGGCCATCATGCACGTCTCTATCCAGGGACAACGTGGAGCCTCCCAATTTTTGGCTGCCCTGCCTAAGGGCTATACTACAATAGACCCACTTCCTTACAATGGGCACTTCAGGTTTACAGGCCATCATGCACGTCTCTATCCAGGGACAACGTGGAGCCTCCCAATTTTTGGCTGCCCTGCCTAAGGGCTATACTACAATAGACCCACTTCCTTACAATGGGCACTTCAGGTTTACAGGCCATCATGCACGTCTCTATCCAGGGACAACGTGGAGCCTCCCAATTTTTGGCTGCCCTGCCTAAGGGCTATACTACAATAGACCCACTTCCTTACAATGGGCACTTCAGGTTTACAGGCCATCATGCACGTCTGTATGCAGGGGCATTGGTGAACCTCACAATTTTGGACTGCCCTGGCAAAGGAAAATACTACAAAGACTCACTTCCTCAAAATGGGCATATTATACTCAGAGGCCTTTATGTACGTCTCTTCTCAGGGACATCGGAGTGCCACACAATGTTTTACGTAAAATCTTTCATGTATTGATCTCAAAAAGTAACATACATTAGCTCTATCTCACTATTGGGTATGTGCCCTTAACATTTCTGCCATGAAAAATCATTTTGGGGTCATTTTGGAAGGTTTTCTGGTGAGTCCGTAAAAATGGCGTGAAACGCGGACAAAATTGTTCACAGCTGTGACTTTTGAGTGATAAATGCTTCAAGGGGTCTTCCCCATGCTGTTGCCATGTCATTTGAGCACTCTTCTGAGACTTTTGTGCCATTTTTAGGGTTTCTCCATGCTGCCGGGGGGTCATTTCACAAAAATACTCGGGTCTCCCATAGGATAACATTGGGCTCGTTGCTCGGCCCGAGTACACGAGTATCTTGGGAGGCTCGGCCCAAGCTTCGAGCACCCGAGCTTTTTAGTACTCGCTCATCACTAATGCCCACATTTGAGCACCTGCAACAGGATAATACATCCAAATGCCTTGGTCAATATGTACAATGGGTGAAATAAGTATTGAACACATCACCAATTTTTAAGTATTATTATATTTTTTGGACATCAATCAAATTTTTCACCTCACATCACAGAGCGTGTTGTGTATACATACTTTTGTATTTGAGGAAAGCCCTCCTATTATACTAGCAACTAGAAAAGTGATGACTATTGGAAAAAGGCGAAGAAAAAAATGAAAATAAAAAATGGAAAATCGCCCGGGGATGAAGGGATTAATGATGGGCAGGTAGGAGAAAAAAAGTTAAGTAGAAATATCTATAAAATATGTCTCCATTAGTCATACAGTTTAAAACAAATGCAGCAAGTTTTCAGGGCATTGGACAGCACCCAGATAAAAAAAACAGTCCAAGCATCAAAACATCATAAAATAAATAACTTAGGCAATAATAATAATAATAGATGGTGTATGTATTTGTGACACCCTGGCAAAACCAGGTAGTCACACAGCTTAGGCCCCCACACAACACGTTTCCCATGCAGGGTTAAAACAGCCGACCTGAAACGCTAGTCACCCCCCTTAGGGTATGTCTTGCTAAATTCTACTAAAAAGGGGGCTGAAAGCCCGTACTTACGAAGCGCTCACTGATATCCTAATCAGGCACGAATACTAATATTCTTTATAGCAAGATACTATTTATTTTAATAGCACATGAATATAATCAATGGTACATAGGCATTTAGAACTATAGTCATAGAAACTTATACAATAACAGAAATATGCATCAACATTACCGTTATGTTGTAGCAATCCTTTCACATCGGAGGGAACTCGAGTTAATGATAAGGAATCAACATGGCATCTTGCATCACAGGAACAGTGCATACGTACACTTCAATGTCCTGGAAGGTTTCCCTATCATTAAACGAGTCCGGTGTATTTTTATAGGAAAATTTGTAGGTTGTGTTTAAATGGTCACCAGCATGTGACAGCTGAGTCATGTTCATGTAACTTGACCACAAGCTGCTGTGGGCACCGGCAGCTTCCTGCACATTTCCTGCACATCCTGCCAGTTGACAACTGACCGACCACAGTTTGACCATAGTGTTAGTGAAATATTGCAATGAGCCGTAAATTTCATATGCAAGCTTCCTTAAACCTGTCTTTAAGCTAACCACAAGTTTCCGGTAAGTGGAACTGTAAATGTTACTTCCTTATTATCTAAAAACTGCTTCAAAACCTGGTTGACATGTATTCCTTGGTCATCATATCGGCCTTCCAAAGGACATCTCTTTGATACTGAATTATTGATAGGTCAAATAATATCTGGGATCACTCCTATCTTTTGTGATTCCTATCTAATCACACATTCTTTCAGTCATATCACATTGGTATCACAGGGTAGGACAGACACACCAGTGGGCGGGACCAGGCAGGAGGGATTGCCCACATAGGGGTCTAGAGATGCCACATAGGGGTCTGCACCCGGGGCAGGAAACACATCAGTTGAAGTTTGGAGTTAAATGAAGGTGGAGGTGAACTGTGAAGCTGAAGTTGACAGGTGTCGGGGTTGGAGCCCTGATGCCTTGGCTAGGTGGCAGACAGTAGTCAGAGCCAGCAGGAGATGGGAAGATGGCTGCCAGAGATTCGAGGTGGACCGAGACAGGGTTGTTGGCACCGACGGCCTAGCTAATTAACCGATTGAGGGCAGGATTTTAGGTCCTGTCCCAAGCAAAGTCCCGAAAAGTGACAACCACCCACCGAGATGGATAGGGCATCCGCCAGGGCCCGGAAGATCCCAGGGGTCAGCTTCGATGGGCACGGCTCCCCACAAAAGGACTGGGAGCGGACTCCCGCATTACACACCGTGAAGTCTGTTGAAAAGGAAACACACAGTGCAGAGGAGAGGGACACTGACTACTAGCCCGGGTGTGGGACAAAATACACCAGTAAATGGAGGCCGGCCACCACCACCTTGGTTTACCAAAAAGAATGTTGTGCTTATTGTCTCCATACCGCCGTGCAACCTTGTCTTGCACCAGGACAACTGAACTGTAAGTCTGTGAAACCTGCAACTCTGCACAACACTGGGTCCCGGGGCATCCATGGAGGGGTTAACATCCAGCTGCCATTACATCTCCCCCGGGTATCCCATAACAGCAGCAGTAGTGTTACAACTCACCACACACCGTGGGTGGCGTCACAGACAGTTTACAGCAAATCCCGTACATTTACGTCCCCTTTTATTCGACGTGGCCGCGCAACCCCCGGGTCCAGAGAACCCCTCGAGCCGCACAGTAGGTCCGGACCTGAGCAGCACTGGCTGCAGGCGTGGGGGCAGCACACATTCACTAGAGATTAAGAAATGAAATCAACAGACAGTTGATTTTAATCCATAAAGCTGTATCACTGTATATGGTGGAGCAGGGGACAGGGGCTCTTAAACTAGCTCTCAGGCTAGGGGACCCTAGCTATCCTTAATCGCAGAGTTACCTCTGATGGTGATGATATTTGAGTTGCCTTCCTTGCCCTGATCCTGACCAGCTCTGATCTTATACCCCCGCCCCTCAATCTCTGGGGAGGGCCAGAGCAGGAGTGATAAAGCCAACATAAATAGACAAACAGGAGAAACCAAATCTCAATATCACAACACACACACACACACACACACACATATAGAAGTATAAGAGAAAAAGAGCTTAAGAGGAAAATAAGAGCAGGGAGGAAACAACAAGACAACAGGAGTACTCCACAACAACGTCATGCACATGTCACGTCAACGTCAGCACATGGACCGGTTTAGCAAAAGCTGTAGTCGGCATGGGAAGACAGGCTCCTCCATCATAAAAAGGTGGGGAGTGACTGTGATAGGTCTCTCACAATATGTGATCCAAGAGGTATCCAGCAGGTTAGCAGAAATTAACTCCTGCAAGCTCGATTATGCTAATGAGAACACAGCTGGTCGACACCCAAGCCTATCTGTGTAACTCAGAAGTACCAAAGGAAGCATAGTGGGGAGTATCAGGTTCTGCAGTGTGAACAGCATCAGACACCGCCATGACACTCAGTGAGTTTAGAGCCAAACACCATGTGACAGAAGTGATCTAAATATTCCACAAAATGATCTAATAATTAAAAAACCCATAGGCGACCATAATAGTTAAGCACCACTGGTTAAAAGAGTTATGAATCAAATGTATTACACTCACAAGACAGAATAAATCAAACCCGCATTAATAACAGTGTAATACAATCCAACATAAAAGCGATGTGTATTGCATTCTAACCGGACTCAAGTTTCGCTTAATCAGCTTCATCCAGGGAGTTATCTATATTCCTTTATACTTTCTACAAAAAAATCCCTTATTCATTTATCTATTGGATGATGACTCCCATAGACAACAAAGAATAAGAAAATATCAGTGAAAAAGAGACTGCATACTGTGAATAGAATATGCTGTCAACAACTAAAAATATAATCAAAGCCATGAATATAAAATGCATCTTATCACTGACATGCGCCTTCTTACCCATCACCAGAAATGTTACCCAAGTGAGGGAGTAATTAACATTTCCAGCATGGGGTATACTACAAACTTTTATGAATTTATTAGGTGGGAGTTGTCGTACCCCTTACTACTGGGTCCCAACTCCGCCCACCTTGATAGACCTAGCAAAAACCTAGGTAAAGTCTAGAGATGAGCAAACTCGAACCATAAAGGTCTTGGTTTGTACAGAACACTGGGTGCTCGGGGCTTGAACCCAAACATGGTCTTTTTAAAAAAGTTCATGTCCGAGTTTGAGTGCTGTCCGTATGGTAACCACTCAATTGATCTCAGTGCTCGGCTCCTTGAAAGCTCTCCATGGGGGTTAAAACATCATTTTCAGATACTGTGTCCCACCTTCCCCGTCTTCCTCCCCTGGAAATTCTCTGTTTAGGGCTGGCTGTGTGTGGGTGGAGAGCCAAGCTTCCTAATAAATTTGTGACATTTGATGGTGTTGTACACCAATATTCTGCTGAAGACATCTTTATGAATCCTTATGTGTTCCTGTGTGCTTCTGATTCAAAAGAGAGGTCCTTTAAAGTTCAGTGCTCGTACTGAAAAAACGAGTATTTGAGTTCACAGTTTGGGTGCTTTACATATGCAAACCAATCAAGCAATCATCACTGTGCTCAGATATGCTTGGTCCAGTGTGAGCCATATGCAGTGTTTGAATGACTCTCATTGGGGGTAAAATCAGTGTTGTCAGATATATTGTGTTCCCCCAATAAATGAAACACTCCGCCCTCTCCCAGAAGTGTTCTGTTTATGATTAACTGTATGTGGGCGGAGAACCGAACTACCCAATCAGTGACTTCCAATGAGGTTCAGGTCAAGTACGGATTCAGAACAGAACTTTATCTAAAGTTCAGCAGAACCCGGTGAACCCAAACTTCCAGGGGTCCACTAATCTCAATAGAGCAGTGTTTTTCAACTCCAGTCCTCAAGACCCACCAACAGATCATGTTTTCAGGTTTTCCTCAATCAGGTTTTCAGGATTTCCTTAATGTTGCACAGGTGATGGAATTATCCCCTATCTAATATTGAGGAAAACGTGAAAACATGATCTGTTGTTGGGTCTTGAGGACTGGAGTTGAGAAACACTGCCATAGAGGAACAATGATCATGAAGGATACTATCTTTGCTTTGTGCATGAGATTCAAAACTAGTCTTAAAAATATATTTTACAGAACGTAAAACAAAATTTTAGAAGATAGATCTTAGCAAAACACTATGTTACGATCCAAGAGGTATGACTTCTGATGTAATCATACACATATTTTTTCCTCTTGGGTATTTGTACATCTATGAGCAGGAGGCCATGATTGTCCCAAAACAGTATAAATTCCCCATACAGTTCCTTGTCGCTTCAGTAAAGAATTTAGATTTAGCGTGAGCCCGTTGTTACTGTACTGGTAAGTCAATCAGACATTGAAATCTTTATTTATGCCTATATATGTGGTGATACGTATTTTTAACAAAGTATAATCCAAAAAGTTGGCGCTACATAAAAGCTTTATTTAAACAGACATAAAATTACAACAATACAAGAGGTATTTGCCTTATTTAAAACCCTAAAAACAAAAGGGAAATGCAGGGCAGCAGGATCATGAAGAGGATAATGTCTCCCAAAAATACAGAGACAAATTACAACCAAATATTTACAGGAAAATTAATATAGTCATGTAATACGCTACTCACATACCGTTCCCATTACAATGTAGACAATAATAAAAGGAGCTATGCAATACATTTATATATGTATAATTATATAAAGTGCATGTGCAAATATTCCTATTAAATAGGGTAGGTTAGAAAAAATAACAAATGTACATAGTCACTCTAAACTCCCTATACCATGCGTAAAAGAATTTTGGGATAGTTCCCACCAATAGAAACATCAGACCACACTGCCCCACACCTCGACGCACGTTTCACTTATATCTTGGGCCTTTTTCTAACCTACCCTACTTCATAGGAATATTTGCAAATGCACTGTATATTATTACTAGCTGTAGTACCCGGGCATTGCCCAGGATAGTAACTGTCTCTCTGTCTCTCTTCGAGTTTCTGTCTGTCTCTGTCTGTCTCTGTGTGTCTATCTCTGTCTGTATCAGTCTCTCTGTCTGTCTCTCTATCTCTGTGTCTCTCTCTTTCTCTGTGTCTGTCTGTGTCTGTCTGTCTGTCTGTGTCAGTCTGTCTCTGTCTGTCAGTCTCGTTCCCCGTCTATCCCATTCCCCATCTTTCTCATTCCCTGTCTTTCTCGTTCCCCGTCTGTCTCGTTCTCCATCTGTCTCATTCCCCGTCTGTCTCGTTCCCCATCTGTCTCGTTCCCTGTCTGTGTCGTTCCCCGTCTGTCTCGTTCCCCATCTGTCTCATTCCCCATCTGTCTTGTTCCCCGTCTGTCTCGTTCCCCGTCTGTTTCGTTCCCCGTCTGTCTCATTCCCTGTCTAACTCGTTCCCTGTCTGTCTCATTCCCCGTCTATCTCATTCCCCATCTGTCTCGTTCCCCGTCTTTCTCGTTCCCCGTCTTTCTTGTTCCCTGTCTGTCTTGTTCCCTGTCTGTCTCATTCTCCATCTGTCTCGTTCCCCGTCTGTCTCTTTCCTTGTCTGTCTCTTTCCTTATCTGTCTCTTTCCCCATCTGTCTCTTTCCCAGTCTGTCTCTGTCTCTTTCCCCGTCTCTTTACTTGTCTGTCTCTTTACTTGTTTCTGTTTATTTCCCTGTCTAGTTACTTGTCTCTGTCTCTTTCCTTGTCTGTTTCTTTCCCAGCCTGTCTCTTTCCCAGTCTCTTTCCTTGTCTCATTCCTTGTCTCTGTCTCTTTGCTTGTCTCTTTCCCTGTCTGGCTGTTTCTTTCCCTGTCTGTCTCTGTCGGTCTCTCTGTCTATCTTTTTCCCTATCTGCCTGTGTCTTTCCCTGTCTGTCTGTGTCTGTCTTTCTGTCTGTCTCTTGCCTTGTTTGTCTCTTTCCCTGTCTCTTTCCCTGTCTGGCTGTCTCTTTCCCTGTCTGTCTCTGTCTGTCTCTCTGTCTATCTCTTTCCCTGTCTGCCTGTGTCTGTACCCTGTCTGCCTCTGTCTGTCTCTTTGACTGTCTGTCTCTCTCTGTCTCTTTCTGTGTCTCTCTCTCCATATCCCCACCGACATCTTATTACCTCACACATAAACTTCTTATACTAACAATTCCTTTTTTTCCTATAGCAACCAATCACAACTGCTATTAATAGCCTGTAGCTCACAGCTCCATTGATTTTAATGGAGGCAGGATTTTTGAAGAGTAACTGTAAAGTGCGGGGTTAAATTTTCCTGTCTAAACATAGTCTATGACATTCCCTGAGTTACATGGAGTGTTTGTGCAAAATTTCGTGATTGTAATGTGTGCAGATTCCTTTAGCGGACATACACATACACATACACATACATACTGTAACGTTCCGTCCAGAGGTGGAACCACGTGACTGTGCACCGGACTCCCCCAGAGAGAAAACCAGGAGCGAGCCCCTATACAGAGGGCTTGGATGCTCAGCAGCCGGGACACAAATGAGTTCGGGTTAGCAACCTTGATGTCCATGCAGAATATGGCTGGTAGTTCAACGGTAGACGTAGGCAGGACGGATGACCGGAACCGGGTACAGGTGCCGAGTGGGAACAACAGACAGAGTCCGGGTCCAGCGAGGAGTGCAGGCAGATGTTGCCAGATGGAATGCAGAAATGGCGACGGGTACAGGCTGGCGTTAGATGATGGGATCCACAGCAGACAGTTACCGAGGCAACTCTTGGAAACTGGAGGGCTGGACGCACTCAGACTGGCAATACGCATCTTATATACCCTGTACCTGTAATCGGCCATATCCTGTTTCAGAGACGCTGGCCCTTTAAGAAGAGGTGAGTGAGGACGCACCGGAGGGAGAGCGGAAGCAGCGGCCGTGGTCAGAGTGCCCAGGGATCGGATCGGTGAGTGACAGGCGGCGCTGATGAGCGTGTATATGTCAGGAGCGTGACACATACACACATACACTCAGCTTTATATATTAGAGATCTATATAAATTTATTGCATATATAGTTGTAATATTGCCTATATGGGATTGGGGGAGGTATGCCAGCATCATATTACATACCTAATTTTCCTGTAAATATTTGGTTGTAATTGTATTTCCATTAAATCAAATATTTATCAATATTTTTTTTTACACCTGTAATAATATTAGTTTGTTTTGTTTTTTTTTTTATTAATTTTTTACTATTTGTATTTTTGAAAACATTAATTTTAACAATAAAGCAAAACTAAATATTTACACATTATTCTGATATCAGTAGTAATGTGTGCAATATATATTGTAGTAATAATTATGAAAATATAATTAAATTAAAAATATTTTCAAATTAACACCTAAAATGTGAAAGTGATGGAAGTAATGTTTGGAACATATTTTTTACTAAAAATCATATTTCTGAAATATTGGCACATTAGATTTTTTTCAACCATATTCTATTTTTAACTGTGCAATAATGTTGAGCTAAAAGCACCTAAAAATTGATGAAGAGAATTTATATATTTATATTTGTAAAACTTGAAATTCATTTGGAGGAAATAATTATAAAATTGTGCTAACTTTTGACCCTAAATTTAAATAAATAAAAAAAAAAACAATTTTACCATTTTTATATTTTATTTGATCATTTTAATAAGCTCATCCAGCCCAAACTATATCATAGTTATATTGAAGCCAATTTTAGAACTGCTTCATTGGAAAATTACCTTAACAATATGTTATGTCAAATTTGTCAAATTTGACCCCTTAGGGGTACTTTGCACACTACGCTGAGCGCGATAGTACCCGCCCCCGTCGCACATGCGATATCTTGTGATAGCTGCCGTAGCGAACATTATCGCTACGGCAGCTCTACACGCACTCACCTACCCTGCGATGTTGCTCTGGCCGGCAACCTGCCTCCTTCCTAAGTGGGTGGATCGTGCGGCGTCACAGCGACGTCACACGGCAGGCGGCCAATAGAAGCGGAAGGGCGGAGATGAGCGGGACGTAAACATCCCGCCCACCTCCTTCCTTCCGCATTGCCGGTGGAGGCAGTTAAGGAGATGTTCCTCACTCCTGCGGCTTCACATACAGCGATGTGCGCTGCCGCAGGAACGAGGAACAACATCGTATCTCCTATTGGTGTGACATTATGAAAACTACCGACGCTACACAGATCACCGATTTATGACGCTTTTGTGATCGTTTATCGGTGCATCTAAGCTTTACACGTTGCGACGTCGTTACCAGCGCCGTATGTGCATCACTTTCGATTTGACCCCGACGATATCGCAGTAGCGATGTCGCAACGTGCAAAGTACCCCTTACTCTCTGGTAAATTGCAAAAAAGCAATAGAATTATTTTATTTTTTCCATTTTAAGAGTTTTGAGAATTGGTAATGTTGTTTATCTAGATCAGGCCTGTACAACAAACGGCCCGCAGGCCACATAAGGTTCATTGAAGGATGTTGTGCAGTCCACAGAGAAGCGGGAGGATTTGGCTCCCACCTCCTTATATTCAATTGTATTTGCGTCATTCAGACATGAATACAGGTTAACACTTTGGCATCTGGACTGTAGTAGAGCAGCAGTCATCATCCCCTGCCTCGACATGCATCACGCCATGCTGTGATGTCATCACACTATTGTTGTTGCCGGTGCCACATCACCAGAAAAGGTAAGCACTCCATGGAGGAGCTGAAGATTAAACATCCTATTGTAAAGGGTGCGTTACACGCTGCGACATCTCTACCGAAATATCGTCGGGGTCACGTCGTTAGTGACGCACATCCGGCACCGGTAGCGACATCGCAGCGCGTGACACCAAGGGGCGATGATCAATGACCGCAAAATCGTCCAAAAACGGTGATTGGCGACATGTTGCTCCTTTCCTTAATATCATTGCTGCTGCAGGTATGATGTTGTTCGTCGTTCCTGCGGCACCACACATCGCTATGTGTTACACCGCAGGAACTACAAACATCTCCTTACCTGCGTCCACCGGCAATGCGGAAGGAAGGAGGTGGGCGGGATGTTATGTCCTGCTCAGATCCGCCCCTCCGCTTCTATTGGGTGGCCGCTTAGTGACGTCGCACGCACCTCCCCCTTGAAGGAGGGATTGTTTGGTGGTCACAGCGACGTTGCTGTACAGGTATGTGCGTGTGAAGCAGCCGTAGCGAAAATGTTCGCTACAGCAGCTATCACCAAATGTCGCATGTGCGATGGGGGCGGGTGCTATCGCGCTCGACATCGCTGGCAATCGCTAGCGATGTCGCAGCATGTAAAGCACCTTTAAGAAGTGGATTAAAAGGGAGGGGGACATTACTACAAGGGGACCAGGATAGATACACTATTACAAAAAGGGGACCAGAATGGGGAACATTACTATATAAATGGGGATATTACTACAAGGGATAGTGATGGGGCATTACAATAATTCTGGTACTAGGATGGGCACATTGCTATAAGAGGAGGACCAGGATATAGCATTACTACACTATGGTGAACAGGATTGGGATATTAGCACTGGAATGGGACAAGGACTTGGCAATACTACACTATGGAGACCCCAATGGGAACATTACTACAGCATTGGGGCCATTACTTCAATGGCACCAGTATGAGGATATTACTACAAGATGGCGATCAGGATGGGGCATTACTACAGGATGAGGACCAGGATGGGGACTACATGAAGGGAAACAGGATGGGGCATTACTAGAAGAGTGGGACCAGGTTGGGGAAATTACAATATGAGGACCAAGATGGGGACATTATTACAAGATGGGTAAAAAAATGGGCATATTACTACAAGGGAATGAGGATGGTGCATTACTACAAGATGGGGATTAGGATGTGAACATTACAACAAGAAGGGGGCTAGGATGGGGCATTACTACAAGAGAGGTACTAGGATAAGGCATTACTTCAAGATGGGCCCATATGAGGACATTACTACAAGATAAGGACCAGGATGGGTAACATTACTACAAGAAGAGGATCAGGATGGGCACATTACTACAAGAAGGGGATCAGGATGGGCACATTACTACAAGAAGGGGACCAGAATGAGGCATTACTACAAGAGCGGGACCAGGATAAGGTATTACTTCAAGATGGGCTTGGATGAGGACATTACTACAAGATAAGGACCAAGATGGGGCACATTACTACAAGAAGAGGATCAGGACGGGCACATTACTACAAGAAGGGGATCAGGATGGGCACATTACTACAAGAAGGGGATCAAGATGGGGCACATTACTACAAGGATGACGACAAGCATGGAAACTTTATGACAATATAAGGACATTACTACAAGATGAGGGCAAGCATGGGGCACATTACTACAAGATAGGAATTAGGATGGGGGACATGACTACAAGATAAGGACCAGGATGTTACCATTACTACAAGATGTTGGCTAGAATTACAATATGGTGCTAGTTGCAAGACAATATTATTGTATAGATCTAAATGGTGGGAAAAAACTATAGAAATGAAAAAAAAATCAAAACGAAGCAGGAAAAAATCTTTTGCCACAAAAAACTGTTTTATATTTAAAACCTAAAGTAAACAAAAAAGTGCACTTTTGTTATTGCCACATCCAAAATGATCTAAACTATAAAACAGTACTTTAACTCACGCAATGAATGCCATTTAATAAAACAAACACACCAAAAGTAAAAAAAACAACAATCATAAGGTTATAGAAAAAAATAGTATCAATAAAAATGTCCCTTTGCCCTGCATAGAATGTGGCCCCCCAAATAAAAGTTTCTCGCTTTGTGCGGTCCATACACCCATCTGAGTTCAAGACCCATGCTCTGATGTAATGGGGTTAGAAGTAGAGGTGAGCAGATCAGGTAAATTATAAATTCAACTGTGCATGCAGATAGTTTTAGTAAATTCGATAAACAGAGAAGTTACTTTCTGTGAATTTAATAACACTTTTTATGCTTTGGGTTTTTTTCCAGACCACAGAGAATAATAAATGTGACATGTAACAAAAGAAAAAGTACTTATGCTTCTCCACATTACCACCCATCTTGTCCTTGATGCATCTTCTAATTCCTACTGGTTGGTCCAGGAGAGAACTTCCAGTCCTGATGAAGATAGGGAGGGTTCTGTGCATGACGTGATGACATGCAACTTAACCATGCACACGTAGGTACAGAACCCTCCCTATACAAATATTACCAAATATTCCCAATATAAACAGTTATTTATTCAATAAAAAATTCCACACCACAGTGTAAGTAAACAAGTGATCACAAGATCATGTACATATAAAATATATTCCAGATGACAATGAAATATAAACAGGCAGACAAGATTCACAAGAAACTTCGAGCATAGGACTTAACTTAGGCTGAAAAAATGGCAATATTCAACATCCAGACTTTGGAGTCTAACAGTCCATAAGGTCCAGGCACATATATGCTGTTGCTCTTTCAGAAGTCTTTTTAATAGAGGTGAATCGTCCACTTAGGTGTCATATAATTATCCCTTCTTAATTCCTCCGCCTCGACGCGTTTCCCCATACTTGATAGAGCTAGGGGTTCTGGCCTGATTTCGGATAACGAAATGAGTTTCTATCACCGCTTAATCCAATGATTCCTGTTTTTTACGCACTTCCTAAAGTGCACAAGGGCCTAGAACCACTTAAGGGTAGGCCCATTGTGGCGGGGATTAATTCCCTTTCCCAGAACATTGGGATCTATGTTGATAAGGTTCTACGCCCCTTTGTAACCGCCCTCCCGTCTTATATCCGAGATACTCCTCATTTACTGCAGATCCTTGAGGATGTAAGTGTGAGCCCGGAGACTATCTTGGCCTCCATTGACGTGGAGGCACTTTATAGCTCAATCCCCCATGAGTTAGGTCTACAGGCAGTTAATTTTTTTCTTAGGACCAGGGCTGTAGAGTGTGCTAGACATAGTAAATTCATCGGAGAATTGCTGTCTTTCACACTACATCATAATTATTTTTTATTTGATACCAAATACTTCCACCAGCTCAGGGGTACAGCTATGGGGAGCCCGTGTGCCCCCAGTTATGCTAATTTATACCTGGGCTGGTGGGAGGAAACGGTAGTTTTTGGGGGGGAGGATGGGGAATCTCATCAATGTATCGGACTTTGGGTCCGGTACATTGGTGACATCCTCATCCTCTGGACAGGGTCTATTTTTGATTTTGAGCAATTTGTCGGGGGTCTCAACAAGAATTCCCTAGGGCTCAGATTTACTTATACTTGTGATCACAACTCAATTACCTTTTTGGACCTGGTAATAGTAAAAGACGGGAGAGGTAGGATTCAGACACTCACGCATCGTAAGCCTACGGCAACGAATTCATTATTAAAATGGGACAGTCATCATCCTCTTGCCCTTAGAAAAGGTATTCCAAAGGGGCAATTCTTGCGTATACGCAGGAATTGTTCCAGAGAAGACGATTTCAAAAAACAGGCTGCTGATCTTTTTGACCGTTTTTTGGAGCGTGGTTACCCTAGGCGTATTTTGCAGCAGTCTTATGCTTATGCCCAGAGTACCAACCGACATTCGCTTATGACCCCGAGGATACGTGAAGACAATTCTAACATCATACGTATAATCGGTACTTTTGACACTCAATCAGATAGAGTGTTTTCGGTCATAAAAAAATATTGGGGGATTTTAAGGGCTGACCCTGACCTATCCAAACATATTTCAAAACTGCCAAGTATTACATATAGGCGAGGGCGTTCTTTGGGTGACATGCTGACTCACAGCATGTACCAGGCTCCTAGACCAGAAGGAACTTGGCTGGACAGGAAAATTGTTGGCATGTTCCGTTGTGGTAATTGTAAATATTGTGGATCAATGGAACAATGTAAAGGAATAAAGAGTTCGGCTAATGGTAAAACCTTTTATTTGCGCGATTTTAGTAATTGCAGGACCTCCGGAGTTGTCTATAGGGCATGCTGCACGTGTCCAATGGACTACGTGGGCAAGACCCTGAGAGAACTCCGGAGGAGAGTGGGGGAGCATTTGTCCGACATTCGGAATAAACGAGATACACCAATCTCCCGCCACATGAACGCGACACATAGGGGTGATTTAACTCATATTCGTTTTTCTGTGTTGGAGCTAGTAAAACCTAACCCTAGAGGTGGAGATTTTGACAGGCTCCTTCTACAGAAGGAGTCATCATGGATTTTTAAGCTGGGCTCCCTCTCACCAGGGGGGCTCAACGAACAGCTTATATTCAATTGCTTCCTCCCCACATAGCAAGGACAGGGAATATACTGTTTAAGGGTCTTACTAAACTTTACTCTGGAAGTTTGCCCACTTATTAATATAAGGGGTTTCTATATTATTGGTGATTATCATAATTATCTTTGTAAGTACTTGTCTTAGGAATATATAATAATATATCTATATACATGGTATTAGCCGTATATTGATGGAATTCATGTTATTATTGATGTAATTCATGTTATTATTGTAATATGCAATCATACTTGGCCGTATGTTTATCTGTATATCATGATCGGCCAGTGTAATTTATGTCTAATGTAATCATATTTAATACCTATATTGTTTTTCTTTGCGCCTTAGGGCCTGGGGCGGTAGCTCTGATTGATGTGGTGTTCATCAAAATAATCTAAATACCGCCCTTTGATTTATTCTCAATGGTGGTGGTGAAGAATATCTAAGTCTTATTTTTACGATACTGCGCAAGTGCACGGAGGATCTTCTTATTGGTTCACATGACGCGGCTCTCCTGGGACGCTTTTACCGTTTCTCTGGAGGCCGTGCGCATGCGCAGAGGCCTTTGTACGGAGGATCTTCTCATTGGATCATGTGACGCGGCTCTCCTGGGACGCCTTTCTTCGTATCTATGGAGGCTGCGGCTCCCCTGGGACGCTTCTATTGTTTCTATGGAGGTCGTGCGCATGCGTAGAGGCCTCTGTATGTTGGATCATGTGACACGGCTCTCCTGGGACGCCTTTTTCGTATCTATGGAGGCCGTGCGCATGCGTAGAAGTATCCGCTCCTCCCGTCCATGCTATTTGACCCGAGCAGGCCTCCGTCCTGACGCGGGCACAATGAGCTAGCGATACTGGGCATGCGTGGTCGGATCCTAATATCGCTGGACGGCAATTGTTTTTGATCCTCTTTGGCCCCCGTATGGCACGTGCATTAAGCACGTGTCATGCAGGGGGCGTACACCGGACATCCGATAGCTTCCGCCTTGTTGTGCCCGCAGGTGTTCTGAATAATGTTAGGGGTATATATATACCTATAGGTTGTACAGCTCCATGGCGATCACTTGGACAGTGGTGGTCATCTACACAGCATTGTCTGTGCCATTGCTGATCCTGTCTATCTGGTGCCATGGACCTGTACACCTAACCTTCATTTTGGGCAAGTACCTAACTATATTGTTGGCTTTCTATTTGTTCGATACTACTGTGATAATGTTTTTTAAAACTGTGTATCCTTGGATATTTTGATGCTGATTAAATGTATTTAAACTCATAGCCTCCTGATGAACCGCACTATCCGTGTGGGGAAACGCGTCGAGGCGGAGGAATTAAGAAGGGATAATTATATGACACCTAAGTGGACGATTCACCTCTATTAAAAAGACTTCTGAAAGAGCAACAGCATATATGTGCTTGGACCTTATGGACTGTTAGACTCCAAAGTCTGGATGTTGAATATTGCCATTTTTTCAGCCTAAGTTAAGTCCTATGCTCGAAGTTTCTTGTGAATCTTGTCTGCCTGTTTATATTTCATTGTCATCTGGAATATATTTTATATGTACATGATCTTGTGATCACTTGTTTACTTACACTGTGGTGTGGAATTTTTTATTGAATAAATAACTGTTTATATTGGGAATATTTGGTAATATTTGTATAACTCTAATATTCCCGGGACGTTTGTTGATCCAAAAACTCTTTTTTACAGAACCCTCCCTACCCACATCAGAGCCAAAAATCCCCTCCGAGATCCAGAAATGGGGTTGATCAGAAAATGCAGAGAGAACAAGATGGGTAACTGTGAGGAGCGGAGGTTCAGAATAATGATGGCCAGCAGAAGCGAATTAGAATAAAAAATCAGAATTTTGCAAATGGGTATTTTTAAAAAATGATCAAAAGGTGTATAGAAAATAAAATAGTATCAGTAAAAATGTCACTTTGTCCAACAAAGAGCGCGGCCCCAAAATTCAAATATTTTTCTATATACCGGTATACCCAGCCGAGTTTGAGACCTCTGCTCTAATGTAATGGGGTTCAATTAATTCAATTCCACTTGAATATATTCACTCACCTCTCATTATAAATCGCAAATCTTCAAAGAGTGCTAATATATTACCATAAATAACCACTGGAATACCAGCGATAGTAAGTTAATTACCGTATTTTTCATTTTATAAGACGCACTGGATTATAAGACGCACCCCAAATTTAGAGGAGGAAAATACGAAAAAATAATTTTTAATGTTAAAATGAGAATCTGTCTTATAATCCTAGTGCATCTTATATAGCTCATCAGGGGGGAGCAATAGTGGTGGAGCCGATCAGGATGGTCACATGAGGCAGAGTCGGCAATGCTGCGGGCTTGGAGGAGGAGGTGTCATGGCTCAGGAGGGTCACTGATACTGCGAACTTAGGGGTATCATGGCGACAACAGGTGGCATTGATGTGCCTGCGCGCTGCAGGCTCCATTGAATTACCATTGGTTGATGTGATGGACTTCAAGAAAATGGCCACGGAGGCGGCATGTGCCCAGATTGGCCTCCATGACCATTTTCTTGAAGTGCATTTCGGCAAGCGCCAGCAGTTCAATACAGCCCAAAGCGGAATTGGTAGATCAATGGCGCACACCTCCACAAACCCCCGAGCTCGCAGTTATCACCGACCCCCTGTTTTGTGACCCTCCTGAGCTGCTCCACTGCAGTGACACCCCCTCCTCTGTGCGCTTAGTATCGCCGACCCTGCCTCCTGTGACCCTGCGCTACCACCGGTGCCCCATATCTGGAAAATAAGACGCACAACCATTTTCCCCCCAGTTTTGAAAGGAAATAGTGAGTCTTATAATCCGGAAGATACAGTGTTTAGTTGAGATTTTACAAGCTTTTTTCTTTATGTCCCTTTATATTTACTGTTCTATTTTAGATTAAATCTATTATATATTTCTTTTTATATATTATGCTCTGATTCTAGTCTACATTTTTTTCTCTAAAATACCAATAAAATAATAATGAAGAATGAGACTTCTATGAAATATTTTTACATTTTACCATTTTTAGGAGCTAAAGAGAATAAACTATTTATTTCTTCTAATATATTTGGTTGGAGTACTTATTAATTCTTCCATTATCACAGTCATATGTCTAACAGTTCAATTACATACACCAATGTATGTCTTTATCTGTAATTTATCCATTGTAGATATATTTTACACATTGGTCACGGTTCTTAAATTATTGCACATGTTACTGTCTGGGAATCACATTGTTTCTTACTCACAATGTTACACTCAGTTGTTCTGTTTCTCATTTGTTGCGACTGCCGAAGATATTCTTCTATTTTTTATGGCTTATGACCGATATGTTGCTATCTGTCTCCCCTTACATTATCATCGGATCTTAAGATAGAGAAATTGCCTCCTGATAACTATTGGGATTTGGGCAGCTGCCTTATTAAACGCTTCCCTGTTTGTAACCTTAGCATTGAACATGTCCTCCTGTCACTCCAACATCATCCACCAGTACTTCTGTGATATTAAGTCTCTTACAAAGACCACCTGCACAAGTACTCAGATATTTTTTGTAATAACCAATGTAGAAATTTTCATCCTGGCTTTTTTTCCATTGATGGGGACTTTTATTTCTTATGTCAAAATTTTCTCTGTAATTTTCAAGATGAAGACCAAAGAAAGTAAAAAGAAGACCTTCTCCACCTGCTCGTCCCACATCACTGTAGTCTCCATTTACTATGGTGCAGGCTTCATAGGGTCTCTGATTTTTCCTTACTCTGAAGTTCTGGATTCTGCTTTCAATCTAATATATTCAAGTATCATCCCCATGATAAATCCGATCATATACAGTCTACAGAACTCCAGTGTACAATCTGCAATACTGGGGTTAGTGAGAGGAAAGTGTTTTTAACGAGTGAAACTAGACCTGTACATCCATGTAAATTAGTAATTTGTCAGCAATTCAAAAAACACAACGGCCCTGATTCATCAATCTGGGAGTGCCTTGTTTCTATTTTTAAATTTGTGACCTTGGAACCTAAAGTGCACCCCAATCTCTACAGTCATCAATCTCTACAGTCATTTACAATAAAGGAAGTGCCATTGATTACTTTCCTGATTCACCAAGACCGGAATTGTTCCCACCAGTTTTGATGGTGGAATAAGAGGTGACTGATTCAGTAAAAAGCGCATGCCTCTTAATGAATCAGGCGCATCTTAAAAGTGGCTCCAAAGACTGGGTTAAGAACTTGCCATAAGGTAGACCACAACTCATCATGAATTAGGTTAGTCACCGCCACTCCTCGTCCCTTACCAGCTTCATCATCTTAGCAGAGCTGGATGAAACTGGCATAAAAATGCCAAAAGTCATATTACTGCCTTTTCGATTTAGAATAAGGTGTCATAAAAGTCCATGTATTATAAGTGGGGATGTGTAGCTGTCTCAATCTTTGTTATCTATATGGTGTAAGGCGATGTCGCATCGTGTAAACCACCCTTTAGGGATATCGATTAAGACCCTAATGTGCTGTTAATTGCTTCCTAGCTCCTGATCTCAAACAACTGACAGTGTTACTGACAGAGGTAACATCATCCTTCTGTGACTGAAACAAATGATGTGCCTTGTATTTATTAATGTCCTTTGCTTCTTCCTCATTAGTAAGTCTATTCTCCTCTGCCTTTTGTAGCATTACTGTCAGTGGTGGTGTTGGATGGTGGTACTCCAACAACTGCTAGAGGTTCAGGTAGAAAGCAAAACGTGTTAGCAGTCTGTAGTATGGGTGTGTCATGTGTCATGTGCAGTTGTCAAATTAGAATTGTAAAACAGGGTAGTGATGTGTCGCTAATTCTAAATGTTTTCAGGTGTACGGAAGATTACAAGCCAAGATGAGAAAATAAAATTTTAATTTATAAACACTCACAATAAAACTATGAATATAAAATAGTAATAAATAACTGTCTGCCTTGAACATTTTGAATCTAAAAATTATAACATTCCTTGAAGAAAATTTAAACCAATCTCAGACATATTTGAAAGGGAAATAATCATAATATTTGTGATTTTATTGAGTAATTGAAGAGAATTTAAAGTATACAGTAGAGATGAGCGAACCGGTCGCGGTTCGGCTCGAGGTTGGTTCGCCGAACGGACCTCCCGTTCGAGTTCGGTTCGTCGAACGTTCGACGAACCGAACTCGAACTGCATAGGAAACAATGGCAGGCAATCACAAACACAGAAAAACACCTAGAAAACACCCTCAAAGGTGTCCTAAAGGTGACAAACAACTCAAACACATTGGAAAGTGACAAGGACATATACTCATGCGAAAACAAAACAGCTGGACAAGGAAAAAGAGGAGGACACACAGATATAGGCATGGCACGCCCTTCTAAAATCATGTAAAACACCGCAAGGTGACTCCAAGCGGAGTCTCCATTTTTTCCAAAAATTGGGCCACACACACACCCACCCCTTCAGTGGCAGCAGTTGTGCCCCAGTTGTACACTTCACAGCTACATTTGCATCAAGCACATTCAAAAATACGCCATTCTTATCCGTCCCCAGGATGACACCGGGGTAGGTAGCAAAGTCTTTCCTGATCCCAGCTCTGTTCATCTTGGCTTCTTTTAAAAACACATCAAGCAAGGGTTACTCCAAGCGGAGTCTCCCTTTTTTTCCAAAAATTGGGCCACACAGACACCCACCCCATCAGTGGCAGCACTTGGGCCCTAGTTGCAAACAGGATGTTTTGATTTGCATCAAGCACATTCAAAAATACGCCATTCTTATCCGTCCCCAGGATGACACCGGGGTAGGTAGCAAAGTATTTCCTGATCCCAGCTCTGTTCATCTTGGCTTCTTTTAAAAACACATCAAGCAAGGGTTACTCCAAGCGGAGTCTCCCTTTTTTCCAAAAATTGGGCCACACAGACACCCACCCCATCAGTGGCAGCACTTGGGCCCTAGTTGCAAACAGGATGTTTTGATTTGCATCAAGCACATTCAAAAATACGCCATTCTTATCCGTCCCCAGGATGACACCGGGGTAGGTAGCAAAGTCTTTGCTGATCCCAGCTCTGTTCATCTTGGCTTCTTTTAAAAACACATCAAGCAAGGGTTACTCCAAGCGGAGTCTCCCTTTTTTTCCAAAAATTGGGCCACACAGACACCCACCCCATCAGTGGCAGCACTTGGGCCCTAGTTGCAAACAGGATGTTTTGATTTGCATCAAGCACATTCAAAAATACGCCATTCTTATCCGTCCCCAGGATGACACCGGGGTAGGTAGCAAAGTATTTCCTGATCCCAGCTCTGTTCATCTTGGCTTCTTTTAAAAACACATCAAGCAAGGGTTACTCCAAGCGGAGTCTCCCTTTTTTCCAAAAATTGGGCCACACAGACACCCACCCCATCAGTGGCAGCACTTGGGCCCTAGTTGCAAACAGGATGTTTTGATTTGCATCAAGCACATTCAAAAATACGCCATTCTTATCCGTCCCCAGGATGACACCGGGGTAGGTAGCAAAGTCTTTGCTGATCCCAGCTCTGTTCATCTTGGCTTCTTTTAAAAACACATCAAAAAAGGGTTACTCCAAGCGGAGTCTCCCTTTTTTTCCAAAAATTGGGCCACACAGACACCCACCCCATCAGTGGCAGCACTTGGGCCCTAGTTGCAAACAGGATGTTTTGATTTGCATCAAGCACATTCAAAAATACGCCATTCTTATCCGTCCCCAGGATGACACCGGGGTAGGTAGCAAAGTCTTTCCTGATCCCAGCTCTGTTCATCTTGGCTTCTTTTAAAAACACATCAAGCAAGGGTTACTCCAAGCGGAGTCTCCCTTTTTTTCCAAAAATTGGGCCACACAGACACCCACCCCATCAGTGGCAGCACTTGGGCCCTAGTTGCAAACAGGATGTTTTGATTTGCATCAAGCACATTCAAAAATACGCCATTCTTATCCGTCCCCAGGATGACACCGGGGTAGGTAGCAAAGTCTTTGCTGATCCCAGCTCTGTTCATCTTGGCTTCTTTTAAAAACACATCAAGCAAGGGTTACTCCAAGCGGAGTCTCCCTTTTTTCCAAAAATTGGGCCACACAGACACCCACCCCATCAGTGGCAGCACTTGGGCCCTAGTTGCAAACAGGATGTTTTGATTTGCATCAAGCACATTCAAAAATACGCCATTCTTATCCGTCCCCAGGATGACACCGGGGTAGGTAGCAAAGTCTTTCCTGATCCCAGCTCTGTTCATCTTGGCTTCTTTTAAAAACACATCAAGCAAGGGTTACTCCAAGCGGAGTCTCCCTTTTTTTCCAAAAATTGGGCCACACAGACACCCACCCCATCAGTGGCAGCACTTGGGCCCTAGTTGCAAACAGGATGTTTTGATTTGCATCAAGCACATTCAAAAATACGCCATTCTTATCCGTCCCCAGGATGACACCGGGGTAGGTAGCAAAGTCTTTGCTGATCCCAGCTCTGTTCATCTTGGCTTCTTTTAAAAACACATCAAGCAAGGGTTACTCCAAGCGGAGTCTCCCTTTTTTTCCAAAAATTGGGCCACACAGACACCCAACCCATCAGTGGCAGCACTTGGGCCCTAGTTGCAAACAGGATGTTTTGATTTGCATCAAGCACATTCAAAAATACGCCATTCTTATCCGTCCCCAGGATGACACCGGGGTAGGTAGCAAAGTCTTTCCTGATCCCAGCTCTGTTCATCTTGGCTTCTTTTAAAAACACATCAAGCAAGGGTTACTCCAAGCGGAGTCTCCCTTTTTTTCCAAAAATTGGGCCACACAGACACCCACCCCATCAGTGGCAGCACTTGGGCCCTAGTTGTACACTTCACAGCTACATTTGCATCAATCACATTCAAAAATACCCCATAATTAACCGTCCCCAGGATGACACCGGGGTAGGTAGCAAAGTCTTTGCTGACCCATGACTTGTTCATTTTGGCTTCTTTTAAAAACAATGTAAGCAAGGGTTACTCCAAGCGGAGTCTCCCTTTTTTCCAAAAATTGGGCCACACAGACACCCACCCCATCAGTGGCAGCACTTGGGCCCTAGTTGCAAACAGGATGTTTTGATTTGCATCAAGCACATTCCAAATCCACAAGCATTTACTCTCCCCAGGATGACACAGGGGTAGTAAATTCCTTCTGGATCCATGACTTGTTCATTTTGATGAACGTCAGTCTGTCCACATTGTCACTGGACAGACGCGTGCGCTTATCTGTCAGCACACACCCAGCAGCACTGAATACACGTTCAGAGACAACGCTGGCAGCTGGACACGACAAAATCTCCAAGGCGTAACTGGAGAGCTCTGGCCATTTTTCTAGGTTTGAAGCCCAAAAGGAGCAAGGCTCCAGTTGCACAGTCATGGCATCGATGTTCATTTGGAGATACTCCTGTATCATCCTCTCCAGCCTTTGAGTATGTGTCAGACTTGTTGTCTCTGGTGGCCTTGCAAAAGAGGGTCTAAAAAAATTATGAAAAGATTCCATAAAATTGCTGTTACCGGCACCAGATACGGTCCTACTGGTACGGGTAGACTGGTGAAGATGACGAGACCGTCCCATGTTTGTCAAGTTACAACTGGGAGATTCCCTCCCTGCACCTGCACGGTTGTTTGGTGGAAAAGCCGAGCTAAGATCGAGTAACAGCTTCTGCTGATACTCCTGCATACGTGCGTCCCTTTCTATGGCTGGAATTATGTCACAAAATTTGGACTTGTACCGGGGATCTAATAGTGTGGCAATCCAGTAGTCATCATCACTTCTAATTTTGACAATACGACTGTCATGTTGGAGGTAGTGCAACAAAAAGGCACTCATGTGTCTTGCGCAGCCATGCGGACCAAGTCCACGCTGTGTTTGTGGCATAGAGGTGCTACCCGTTCTTTCTTCCTCTGACATCTCCCCCCAACCTCTTTCAACTGAAATTTGACCAAGGTCTCCCTCATCCGCTGAGTCTTCCATGTCCATGGACAGTTCGTCCTCCATTTCTTCATGTTCTCCTGCACCTTGCTCAACATTTCGCCTGCTACTATGCGCCCTTGTCGATCCCTGTTCCCCATGGTCCCATGCCTGCTGCGTTGGTGATGATGAACGTCTGGACCTTGGTGATGTTGTTGTCCCTTGCACATATGAATCCTCCTGTAGTTCCTCCCCTTCATGTTGTCCCACCCCCTGACTCCGAATAGTGTTTAGCGTGTGCTCCAGCATGTAAATGACTGGAATCGTCATGCTGATAATGGCATTGTCAGAGCTAAACATATTCGTCGCCATGTCGAAACTGTGCAGAAGGGTGCATAGGTCCTTGATCTGAGACCACTCCATCAGGGTGATCTGCCCCACCTCTGCATCTCGTTGGCCCAGGCTATACGTCATGACGTATTGCACCAGGGCTCTGCGGTGCTGCCACAGTCGCTGTAACATGTGGAGAGTTGAATTCCAGCGTGTCGCCACATCGCATTTCAGGCGATGAACCGGCAGGCCGAAAGACTTCTGTAGCGATGCAATTCGCTCAGCTGCGGCGCTTGAACGCCGGAAGTGAGCAGACAGTTTTCGTGCCCTGTTCAGAAGGCCATCTAGGCCGGGATAGTGTGTTAAAAATTGCTGCACGACAAGGTTCAACACGTGAGCCATACAAGGTACGTGTGTCACCTTGCCCAGGCGAAGGGCCGCACCCAGGTTTGCAGCATTGTCGCACACGGCCTTACCAGGCTGCAGGTTGAGTGGAGACAACCATTTATTAAACTCGGACCGCAGAGCTGACCACAACTCCTCAGCTGTGTGACTCTTATTACCAAGACATGTCAAGCTAAAGACCGCCTGATGCCGTTGCGCTCGGCTGCCAGCATAGTAATGAGGCGTGCGTGATTCCTTCTGCGCAGTGAGAACGCTGGTGGCCTGACCAGGCAGGCTTGGGGCGGAGGTGGAGGACCCAGATGAGGTGGAGGATGCAGAAGCTGTGGCGGAACTTGGACAGACAGAGGATTGACACACAAGTCGTGGGGACGGCAAGACTTGTGCAGCAGACCCTTCACCATCTATCACCATAGTTACCCAGTGCCCAGTCAGCGACATGTAACGTCCCTGTCCATGCTTACTGGTCCAAGTATCGGTGGTGAAATGCACCCGTTCACACACAGAGTTTCTCAAGGAAGCGGTGATGTTGTGTGCGACATGCTGGTGTAGCGCGGGCACACCTTTCTTAGAGAAGTAGTGGCGACTAGGCATCTGGTACTGGGGCACAGCGACAGACATAAGGTCTCTAAAATCCTGTGTGTCCACTAGGCGGAAAGGCAGCATTTCGGTAGCCAACAGCTTACAGAGGGATAGAGTCAACCTCTTAGCTTTGTCATGGGTCGGAGGAAGTGGCCTTTTATTTGACCACATCTGAGGGACAGAGATCTGGCTGCTGTGTG
The DNA here is from genome assembly GCF_048569485.1 of Anomaloglossus baeobatrachus. NCBI lineage: Eukaryota > Metazoa > Chordata > Amphibia > Anura > Aromobatidae > Anomaloglossus > Anomaloglossus baeobatrachus. Next base: position 293,484,751 of record NC_134359.1, read on the forward strand.
TAGACGGTGTTGAGTAGGGTGTCCCTGGAAAAATGCAGGTTTGTGAGGAAAGTGCAGGCGGAGACATGATGTTGCCTTCATCCAACGTTGGTGCTATCGATGTCTGAGAGAGCTGTACACACTCACTTGTTTCCCCTTCCAAACCAACTGACGACCTTACAAGCAAACTGCCTGTTGCGGTTACAGTGGTGGAAGTTTTGCGTGGAAAAACAGGTGTGACAGCTGTCCCCACAGTCCTAGAAGATGAAGAGCGCGCGGATGCACTGGAAGGGGCGGGCGGTGGATGGTTCGCTCCGCTAGCCGGCATTGCAGCACGGTGAGCTTCCCACCGGGACTTATGATATTTATTCATGTGACGATTCATGGAAGAAGTTGTCAAACTGCTGAGGTTTTGACCTCTACTAACAGAATCATGACAAATGTTACATATCACATGAGTTGGGCGATCTTTTTCGATGTGAAAAAAGGCCCAGGCTAGGCAAGGCTTAGAGGCCATGCGACCTGTTGATCCACCCCGAATAATGCTCATAGGCAGAGTGGTGGCTGAGGATGCAGTTGTAGACGTGCTACCAGTGCTCCGACTCTGTCCAGGAAGGCGCAAGGTAACTTCGTCGTCGGTTGCATCCTCCTCCACCACCTCTGTTGACCTCCTCGAGTGCCTGACTGGGGGTTGACAGTAGGTGGGATCTAGAACGTCATCATCAATTGTTGTGTTCGCACTCCCCTCCCCCTCAGACCGAGCCTCTTCTTGCCCTGACCGAATATTTAAGTTGTCATCCCAATCGGGTATCTGCGTCTCATCTTCATCAGTATGTTCCTCATTGTCTATAACCACAGGTGTTACAGTTTGTGACAAAGGGTCAACATTATGCTCAGAAACTTGGTCCTCACGGCCTGAATCTGAGTCACAAAGGTTCTGGGCATCACTGCAGACCATTTCCTGTTCTGTACTCACTGTAGCTTGGGAGCAGACCTCTGATTCCCAGGCTATAGTGTGACTGAACAGCTCTGCAGACTCAGCCATCTCAGTTCCACCATACTGTGCAGGGCTGATGGAGACTTCAGAGCTGGGAGAAATCAAGTGTGATTGGGATGACAACTCAGAGGAATGGTGTTTTTTGGATGCGGTACTTGAAGTGGCTGAGAGGGCACTTGTTGGACCACTTGAGATCCATTCAAGCATTTTCCTTTTTTGCCCATCATCTACCTTTGTTCCTCTTGTTCGTGTCCGTAAAAAAGGGAGCACATCGGATTGTCCACAATAAGTAGTAGACATCTTACTTTTGCTAGTAGATGGTCTATCTTCAGCAGATGATAATGGAGCTTTGGCACCTTCCCCACTGACAAAACCTTTTTTGCCTTTTCCACCACGCCTCTTCCCCTTTCCACCAGCATCTGTCATTTTGCCACTCATGTTGATTGCGACAAGATTGTGGACTGAAAATGTGGTAGTAAAAATTGAGAGGTGGTGAAGATTGCAGTGATGGTCTAGCTTTATTAACAGCAGAATAATAAAGAATAAATATCCCTGACAATGTAACTTAGTTATAATTCGTTGGAGTGTGCAACGCAGGCAGACGTGCTGCAAATGTCTTGGCACTAGTGGGACTATAGCAAAGTCCAATAGCCACGTATAGGATGCCACTAGGTTCACTGAGTGTGTGCTAGTATAATGGCTTAGTTATAATTAGTTGGAGTGTGCAACGCAGGCAGATGCGCTCTGCAAATGTCTTGGCACTAGTAAGACTATAGCAAAGTCCAATAGCCACGTATAGGATGCCACTAGGTACACTGAGTGTGTGCTAGTATAATGGCTTAGTTATAATTAGTTGGAGTGTGCAACGCAGGCAGACGTGCTGCAAATGTCTTGGCACTAGTGGGACTATAGCAAAGTCCAATAGCCACGTATAGGATGCCACTAGGTACACTGAGTGTGTGCTAGTATAATGGCTTAGTTATAATTAGTTGGAGTGTGCAACGCAGGCAGACGTGCTGCAAATGTCTTGGCACTAGTGGGACTATAGCAAAGTCCAATAGCCACGTATAGGATGCCACTAGGTACACTGAGTGTGTGCTAGTATAATGGCTTAGTTATAATTAGTTGGAGTGTGCAACGCAGGCAGACGTGCTGCAAATGTCTTGGCACTAGTGGGACTATAGCAAAGTCCAATAGCCACGTATAGGATGCCACTAGGTACACTGAGTGTGTGCTAGTATAATGGCTTAGTTATAATTAGTTGGAGTGTGCAACGCAGGCAGATGCGCTCTGCAAATGTCTTGGCACTAGTAGGACTATAGCAAAGTCCAATAGCCACGTATAGGATGCCACTAAAAAACACTTAGTGTGTGCAAGTATAATGGCTTAGTTATAATTAGTTGGAGTGTGCAACGCAGGCAGATGCGCTCTGCAAATGTCTTGGCACTAGTGGGACTATAGCAAAGTCCAATAGCCACGTATAGGATGCCACTAGGTACACTGAGTGTTTGCTAGTAAAATTGCTTAGTTTAAAAAAGTTGTAGTGTGCAATGCAGGCAGACGTGCTCTGCAAATGTCTTTGCACTAGTGGGACTATAGCAAAGTCCAATAGCCACGTATAGGATGCCACTAGGTACACTGAGTGTTTGCTAGTAAAATTGCTTAGTTTAAAAAACTTGGAGTGTGCAATGCAGGCAGATGTGCTCTGCAAATGTCTTGGCACTAGTGGGACTATAGCAAAGTCCAATAGCCACGTATAGGATGCCACTAGGTACACTGAGTGTGTGCTAGTATAATGGCTTAGTTATAATTAGTTGGAGTGTGCAACGCAGGCAGACGTGCTGCAAATGTCTTGGCACTAGTGGGACTATAGCAAAGTCCAATAGCCACGTATAGGATGCCACTAGGTACACTGAGTGTGTGCTAGTATAATGGCTTAGTTATAATTAGTTGGAGTGTGCAACGCAGGCAGATGTGCTGCAAATGTCTTGGCACTAGTGGGACTATAGCAAAGTCCAATAGCCACGTATAGGATGCCACTAGGTACACTGAGTGTGTGCTAGTATAATGGCTTAGTTATAATTAGTTGGAGTGTGCAACGCAGGCAGATGCGCTCTGCAAATGTCTTGGCACTAGTAGGACTATAGCAAAGTCCAATAGCCACGTATAGGATGCCACTAAAAAACACTTAGTGTGTGCAAGTATAATGGCTTAGTTATAATTAGTTGGAGTGTGCAACGCAGGCAGATGCGCTCTGCAAATGTCTTGGCACTAGTGGGACTATAGCAAAGTCCAATAGCCACGTATAGGATGCCACTAGGTACACTGAGTGTTTGCTAGTAAAATTGCTTAGTTTAAAAAAGTTGTAGTGTGCAATGCAGGCAGACGTGCTCTGCAAATGTCTTTGCACTAGTGGGACTATAGCAAAGTCCAATAGCCACGTATAGGATGCCACTAGGTACACTGAGTGTTTGCTAGTAAAATTGCTTAGTTTAAAAAACTTGGAGTGTGCAATGCAGGCAGATGTGCTCTGCTAATGTCTTTGCACTAGTGGGACTATAGCAAAGTCCAATAGCCACGTATAGGATGCCACTAGGTACACTGAGTGTGTGCTAGTATAATGGCTTAGTTATAATTCGTTGGAGTGTGCAACGCAGGCAGATGCGCTTTGCAAATGTCTTGGCACTAGTGGGACTATAGCAAAGTCCAATAGCCACGTATAGGATGCCACTAGGTACACTGAGTGTTTGCTAGTAAAATTGCTTAGTTTAAAAAAGTTGTAGTGTGCAATGCAGGCAGACGTGCTCTGCAAATGTCTTTGCACTAGTGGGACTATAGCAAAGTCCAATAGCCACGTATAGGATGCCACTAGGTACACTGAGTGTGTGCTAGTATAATGGCTTAGTTATAATTCGTTGGAGTGTGCAACGCAGGCAGATGCGCTCTGCAAATGTCTTGACACTAGTGGGACTATAGCAAAGTCCAATAGCCACGTATAGGATGCCACTAGGTACACTGAGTGTTTGCTAGTAAAATTGCTTAGTTTAAAAAAGTTGTAGTGTGCAATGCAGGCAGACGTGCTCTGCAAATGTCTTTGCACTAGTGGGACTATAGCAAAGTCCAATAGCCACAGATAGGATGCCACTAGGTACACTGAATGTTTGCTAGTATAATGGCTTAGTTATAATGAGTTGGAGTGTGCAGAGGACAAGAGGGTACAGTGGCAGGATTGTGGTGCTCTGGGTAGAGGAATGGAAGCCTGCCTTTCTATTCCCTCCTAATGGTGAAATGCAGGGAGGAAATCCCTGACCTGGGCTACACAGACGCTGTTGCTGTTTGCAGGACCTGTCACCTATGGCTCTCTGACCCTGCCGCTTTGAGCCCTTAAAAGGACTGCTAGAATGTGCTCTCCCTAAGCTGTCTAACGCTGTGTATGCAGCGCATACAGCTGTATCGGCTATAGGACTCAGGAGGACGGAACTGCGACACTGATGTCTGACACCAAAGACGCAGAAGGCAGATAATGGCGTTCGTGAAGAAAATGTCCGGTTTTATAATGCAGGGACATGTGACATGCAGATCCTATCACACATGCCGTTGCTTCTCTGGCTTAAAGTCCACTTAGGTGTGTGTGTGTCTGTGATTGGCTGACATGCTGGCCCGCCCCACAAGACGCGCGCGCTTAGGGAAGGAAGACAAGAAAAAAAAAAAAAAAAATGGCGATCGCCATTATAGAAACAGCAGTGATCTGAAGGCGCTGTTCACGCACACTATACACTGAAATGTGATAATAGTTTGATTCACAGAGTGACTTACACTATTACAGCAGAAACCAAGCGAACTGGAGAACCACGAACCACGAACCGCGCTCAACTCTAGTATACAGTCCCTGACAAAAGTTCTGTCGCTTATCCATGTTATGTAAATAAAAGCTTATAACCTGACTTTAAATTCATCCATTGGTTTCATAAATTACTCTTTTGAAAGCTGAAACCCTTCCAAATTTGGTTTAGGTTATGAATACAAAGTTGCTGAAAGCTGAAATATTAATAATTTAATGAACACAGAAAGGTCAGATTTTGGCAAGATGAAAGTTTTGTCGCCTTGTCATATAATGCACCCAATCCTAGTTTACATCCTCACCTGTGCTCACTAAGAGATCGGTTAATTAGTGGGTGTGTATAAAAGAAACCCAGCACCCCAGACCTTCAGTTGAACTGCAACTTGACCTCTGACAACTTGACAAAAATCTGACCTGCGACCAAAGCCTTGATTATCAAGAGGCTGAAGACCAGATTCACTGCAGAGGGGGCTGGCACCTTTAATGTGTCTCAGCGTCAAGTACAAAGAATTAAAAAAAGATTTGAAGAGACTGGAGATGTTTTTGACAAGCCCAAGTCCGGCAGACCCCGCAAGACAACTGCTCAGGAGGAACGTCTGTTGGTTAGAAATTCCAAAGCCAGCCCCTCTTCAGCTGCTTGAAAAAGCTGTAAATTGGGAAAGAAAGGCGCAATAGGGTCTTACCCGGTATGAGGGTGAGAAGAAATAAAAGAGTAATGCACTCACCTGATCGGGTTGTGCCAGTCACAACCCCTTATGAACGTTTGTGAGTGCCCGGGTGGTTCAGCAGCAGCCCCGTTAAAAATGTGGAATATTGCAGAAGACAGAGAAAAATGGGTTTCATGCCGCGCTAAAAACCACAAATGCTGGTATATTAAAAATTTCTCTTTTATTTATTTTTTTTTTTTATTTACTTATTTTTTATTTTATTTTATTTTTATTTATTTAGTTGATTTCTTTTTACCCTGAAGAAGGAGATGGACATGTCTCTGAAACGGGTAGGAACTGTTAAATAAAAGAGAAATTTTTAATATACCAGCAGCTGTGGTTTTTAGCACGGCATGAAACCCGTTTTTCCCTGTCTTCTGCAATATACCTCTTCCACTGCAGCAGAGCTCCAAACGGCTTGGTCACCGCAACTCCCTGTGTCAAATAGAACAGTTTGTAGGATTCTGTCTCGCAATGGCCTCCATAGTTGAATTAGTGCCCAGAAGCCAGCACTAAACAAAAGGCAATTAAAAACGTGTTTCATTTGTCAAATCCCACAGCCTGCTAAACAAATGGACACTGGAAAAGTGGCAGAAGGTAGATTTCTCTGATGAATCTTCAGTTGAATTACACCACCGCCGCCGCATATGCTGCAGGAGACCTACTGGAGCCCGTATGGATCCAGAAAACAGTTAAGTATGGTGGTGGAAAGATCATGGTCTGGGATTACATTCAGTATGGAGGTGTGGAAAACATCTGAAAGGTGGAAGGCAATATCAATAGCCTAAAATACCAAGAAGTATTAGCCACTTCTTATATTCCCAATCATAAAAGGGGTCAAATTCTGAAGCAGGATGGTGCTCCATCTCATACATCCATCTCTACAACAAAGTTCCTCTTGGCAAAGAAGGTCAAGGTGCTCAAGGACTGGCCAGCCCAGTCACCAGACATGACCATCATTGAGCATGTTTGGGGAAGGATGAAAAAGCAAAAAGGAAGAAAGCAGAGACAGAGTCAGGAAGCCAAGAGGACAATTCGGGTACATGGGAGAGAGCGGAGCAAACCAAAGATCAGGGAGACAGGGAGTCAGGTCAGAGTAGGGGAGGAGATGGCATGAGGTATGAGGAACTAGGTAGTGGGTCAAGATCAGGTCAGTCACTTACGGGAATCAAAGACATACACTGCTGAACAGGAGCTATCACTGGCGGCGTTCCGGGCGAAAACAACTTCTAGATAAAGCAGAGCAATCACCTAGAGCGAGGCTCCAATGAACAGGTCTCTCCCACAAAAGACAGGACTAGACCAGGAACCACAATAAAATATGAGGCCCAGCATAGGCTCTAATCAGAATCATCACAACATCAATAAGTTGAACTTTGCTTTACCATAATGTCTATCTTCATTGAATCAAGATTCTGTTCCTCATGTGAGCTCTGAAACCATTAAGCTTGTTGTTCTCAAAAATGTGCAGATTAAGGTCAATAAAAATGAAGAGTTTACATTTTTCTTGTCTGTGACTATCTTCTTTCAAAAGTGAACCACTTGAAAGGAATAACCCAACCATCTTGGCCCTGATTCATTTAGACTGACATTTTGTAAGCCAGCTTTAATGATGGGTGTACAGTAAAAAAAAAGAAGTAGAAAAAAATAACATTTCTCTACAGTAGTGACACAGTTTACAACAAATTCAGAGGTGTTCAGGGCATTGGTCAGCACCTGGATAAAAAAAAAAACAGTCAAAGCATCAAGACACCATAAATCGAAGAACTTAGCTCATGTAATAGACGATACATCAGCGCCTGTTATTCCGTTAAATTGCACTGTCAAAATGTGCCAGCGAGTTTTAAAGGGCCATGGTGGGGAAATCGCCTTTCCTCGCTGCCATCGAAGGCCCCATAATGCGATCCTGGGAAGCTGATGGTTGCCATGGTAGCGATGGGTCATGTGATAACTCCTGTTGCTATTATGACGTAGTTCCTGTTAGAGCCAGCAGAGCACTTATTGTAATAGGAGAGCAGCATTTCTGCTGATCAGAGCTGTACTGAATTGAATCAGCGATCAAACTGCTGATCTGTATAGTGCCCTATGGGGACTATAAAGTAAAAAAAAGTAAAAAAATTAAAAAACCTAAAAGTTAAAATCACCCCTCATTTGCCCCATTGAAAATTAAAGGATTAAAAAAATAAAAAATATACACACATTTAATATCGCTGAGTTCAGAAAATCCTGATCTATCAAAATACAAAATCAGTACATCTGATTGGTGAACAGTGTAGTCGCCAAAAGTATGTTTTTTGGTTGTTGCAAATTTTGCGCAAATTGCAATAAAAGGCGATCAAAACGTAGCATCTGTGCCAAAATGGTACCATTAAAAACGTCAGCTTAAGATGCAAAAATAAGCCATTACGGAGCTTCGTATTTTGAAAAATAAGAACGCTATGTGTCACAGAATATGGCACAAAAAGTAAACTTATAAATGTTTAGTATCTACAAACACTTAAGAACCTGAGGCATCACACCGAGATATCAATTTTACTATATAGGGAACACAGTGAATAAAATACCTCCAAAACAGTCATGGCGTTGCCGCTTTTCTGCAGCTGGAATTTGTTTGTCGTTTTCCAGTATACTATATGGTAAACCTAATTTAAAAGTACAACTTGTCGCGCAAAAAACAAGCCCTCATATGGCAAGATTGACGAAAAATAAAAAAGTTACGGCTCTCGGAAGAAGGGGAGCAAAATCAAAAATGGAAAATCTCCCGGGACTGAAGGGGTTAATTGTTTTGCACCGCCATTCCACAAAACATTTGAAGGTATTTTATGCCAATATTCTGCTGAAACATCCTTATGATTCCTTATGTGCCCCTTTGTGCTTCTGAGGATTTTGAAATGGTTTTTGATAGACATTCTACATTATTTGTTTTGTGCATGAGATCCACAACTAGTCATCACAAATGTATTTTACAGAATGTAAAACAAAATCTTAGAATATAGATCTTAGCAAAACTTTATGTTAAGACCCAAGAGGTATGAAATCTTGGATGTAATCATACTCATATATTTTCCTCTTGGGTATTTGAACATCTACGATCATTAGGCCATGACTGTTCCAAAACAGTATAAATTCCCCATACTGCTCCTTCTCGCTTCAGTAAAGAATTTAGAATTAGCGTGAGCCCGGCATTACTGTACTGGTAAGTCAATCAGACATTGAAATATTTATCGTAAATTAAACTTTTACAATCAGTTTTAAAACACAAGGCCAATGGTCTGCTTCTACTGGAAAAAGTCTGCATTTACATAAAACCCAATATTCAACAAATGTTATCACATTTTATAATTATATTACTATGTTTTGGTTTTTATATAGTTTTTTTACGTTTCTTTATTTGTTTTTTTTAATTTGTATTTTTAAAAATATTAATTTTAACAATGGAAAAAGTCTGCATTTACAGAAAAAACAATTTTTAACAAATGTAAATACATTTTATAATTATATTACTATGTTTTGGTTTTTATATAGATGTTTTTATGTTTCTTGTTTCTTTAATTTGTATTTTTAAAAATATTAATTTTAACAATGGAAAAAGTCTGCATTTACAGAAAAACAAATATTTAACAAATGTTATCACATTTTATAATTATATTACTGTGTTTTGGTTTTTATATAGATTTTTTTTATGTTTCTTTACTTGTTTCTTTAATTTGTATTTTTAAAAATATTCATTTTAACAATAAAAAATGTCTGCATTTACAGAAAAACAAATATTTAACAAATGTTATCACATTTTATAATTATATTACTGTGTTTTGGTTTTTATATAGATTTTTTTATGTTTCTTTACTTGTTTCTTTAATTTGTATTTTTAAAACTATTCATTTTAACAATGGAAAAAGTCTGCATTTACAGAAAACTAAATATTTAACAAAATTTATTACATTTTATAATAATATAAGTATGTTTTGTTTTTTATATTTTTTTATCTTTTTTTTATTTGCATTTTTAAAAATATTCATTTTAACAGTAAAGGAAAAAACTGTTTTTTTCACATCATTCTCTCATGTCAGTAGTAATGTTTCCTGTATATAATGTATCAATAATTATCGAAATATAATTACCGTAAATTAAAATATTTTTAAAATTAAGTGATGGAAGTAATGTTTGGAAAATATTTTTACTGAAAATCCAGTTTCTAAAAATGATGGCACATTACATTTTTTCTACAATGTTATACTTTTAAGTGTACAATAATGTTAAGCTGAAAGCACCCAAATTAATGAACGGAATTGATATATCTGTCAAACTTGAAATTCATTAGGAGGAAATAATCATAAAATTGTGCTCAATTTTGACCCTAAACTCTAGTAAATTGAAAAAAAAAAGAAAAATATTGTAATTTTGCCATTTTTATATTGGTATATTTTTATATTTATTTGGTAATTTTGTTGAGCAGAGCGACATTCGTAATTCACTTCCCGAATGTGCAGCAGCATGTTGAGGTCATCACACCACACTGTGACTTCATCACACTGCTGCACCACAGCACAGAGAAGGTGAGGATGCACTAGAAAAGGTAAGTACTCCATGGATGAAGATTAAACTTCCTATTGTAGGGGGAAGAGGAAAAGCAGGTAGTTACTGTTACTATTAGGCCACATTATGTGGCATTGGCGGTAATATTATGTAGGCGAGCTGAATGTAAAGGCTGCTTTACACCTTACGATTGTGCATACGATATCGTATGCGATCGTACCCGCCCCCATCGTATGTGCAGCACGTTCAATTTGTTGAACGTGTCGCACAAAGGATTATTTCCCATCACATGTACTTACCTGTCCATATGACCTCGATGTGGGCGGCGAACATCCACTTCCTGGAGTGGGAGGGACATTCAGCATCACCGCGACGTCACATGGCAGCTGGCCAATAGAAGCGGAGGGGTGGAGATGAACGGGACGTAAACATCCCACCCACGTCCTTCCTTCTGCACAGCCGGCGGGAGCCGCGGGATGCAGGTAAGCTGCTGTTCATCGTTTCCGGGGTGTCACACACAGCGATGTGTGCTACCTCGGGAACATTGAACAACCTGACGTTCAATTTTTAGTAATTGAACGATGTGCGTGTGATCAACCTTTTAACGTTCAATCGCAATCGCACGGAGGTTTCACACGCTACAATGTAACTAACGATGCCGGATGTGCGTCACTTACAACGTGACCCCGCCGACACATCATTAGATAAATTGTAGCATGTAAAGCCCGCTTAAAGGGGGGAATTTGGATATTAGCTGTGTGTGATGGGAAATGAAAGAGAAGATCTGTGTGGGGGAATTACAGAGAGGTGCTGTGTGTGGGGAATATCATAGAGAGCAGCTGTGTGGAGGAATGTTAAGGAGAGGAACTGTGTTAGGGAAATATTATGTAGAGAAGCTATGTGGGGCTTACAGAAAGAAATTGTGTGGGAGGAGTATTATGGAGAAGAGCTTTAGAGAATTACGTAGAGGAGTGATTTGTGGGGGTTTACAGTGAGGTTTCTGGGGGGAATATTACAGGGTGGAACTGTGCATGGGGAGATTTTTGGAGAGAAGCTGTGTGTGGGGACATTATGGAAAGTACTGTGTGTGGGGACAATATTGAGAGGAGCTGTGCATGGGAACATTATAGAGAGTAGCTGTGTGTGGGGCCATTATGGAAAGGAGCTGTGAATGGGGACATTATAGAGAGGAGCTGTGTGTGGGGACATTATGGAGAGGTGCTGTGTATGGGGACATTATGGAGAGGAGCTGTGAATGGAGACATTATGGAGAGGAGCTGTGTGTGGGGGATATAACAGAGAGGAGCTGTGTGGAGAGATATTACAGAAAGGAACTGTGTGGGGGATATGTTTTTCAGGAAGCACACTAAGGGGAAAATATTTATTCAGGGGTGCAGAAAGGGATATATTTATGTGTGTGGTGCAATATAATGATACTTTTGTTTTTAAGGGCACTGTGTATGGGTGTGATCTTGAAGATGGAGAGGAAGGAAGTTTGCAGAGACGAGTTCTGGGGGCATGAAATCTCATCACGGCATCTGTAATACATCCGAAAAAAGGGATGGGATCAACTCCAATCAGAGAAGATGTCCCCCATAAGGTACCTGGCTGTAAATGATTATTTGTGATACTGAAAGCATTTCATCAGTACTATGACTCCTGTATGGTCCACAGTCTGATGATAGATGATAACAACAACATCCAGATTATATTATTTTTAAAAGAAATCAAACTGTATTATTTGTGCTTCCATTTGCTCTTATTTTTTACAAAATAGTATTTTTTTCAGAACTTGAGACTTAGGGGTACTTTACACACTGCGACATCGCTAGCCGATGCTAGCGATGCCGAGCGCGATAGTACCCGCCCCCATCGCACATGCGATATCTAGTGATAGCTGCCGTAGCGAACATTATCGCTATGGCAGCTTTACACGCACTTATCTGCCCTGTGACGTCGCTCTGGCCGGCGACCCGCCTCCTTCTTAAAGGGGCGGGTTGTGCGGCATCACAGCGACGTCACACGGCAGGTGGCCAATAGAAGCGAGGGGCGGAGATGAGCGGGACGTAAACATCCCGCCCACCTCCTTCCTTCCGCATTGCCGGCGGGACGCAGGTAGAAGATGTTCCTTGCTCCTGCGGCTTCACACACAGAAATGTGTGCTGCCGCAGGAACGAGGAACAACATCGTATCACCTATCGGTCCGACAGTATGAAAATGTCTCACACTACACAGATCGCCGATAAACAACGCTTTTGCGATCGTTTATCGGCGCATCTAGGCTTTACACGTTGCGACGTCATTACCGGCGCCGGCTGTGCTTCACTTTTGATTTGACCCCGACGATATCGCAGTAGCGATGTTGCAAAGTGCAAAGTACCCCTTACAGTTTAGCTGAAAAAAAGCATATTTTGTTGAGTCCTCTGCTCTAATGCATTGGTGTTCAATTGATTCAATTCTACTTCAATATATGCACTCATCTCTCAGAAGTCACATTTCTAAGCCACAAATTTTCAAAGATTGCCATTAAATCTCTATTAATATATACTGGATTACCAAGGAGGGTTAGTTAGTAGTTATAGGCAGACCCAGACTATAAAAGTCTGGATCGAGGCTGCAGCCTATAGCCATAGGCTTTATCTGTGCTGAGTATCATAATATGGAGGGACCCTATGCCATTTTTTGAATATTTTTTTTATTTTTACTGTATGATATAAATGCACACAGTGCCTTTGATTGATAGCAATCAACTGACATGCTGCCACTCAGGATGGGGGCGTGTCTGACTGCAACCAATCACACAATCACAGGCACCAGTGGGTGGAGAAAGCAGTGAATATTCAATGAGGGTTAATTATCTGCTCCGGAAGGGAATTCTCGGCCTGGAAGCAGTGTACAGCCATAACGGATGCTCGGTAAGTAAAGCACACGCACCTATCCCCTATCCCTTCTACCAACATTTTTAATCTCCGGATTCTGGTCCACATACACTTATATGGGGACTGGAATCTGGACTGGAACCAGATTTTAAGAACCAGAGAACACGAACCCATTGGTCCTGGTTATCTGCGAGTCCGCTCATCACTATTAGTTAATCATATAGATGACATTGTACAAGCTTTCTTTTTTATGTTCCTTTATTTTTCTTGTTCTATTTTAGATTAAATCTATGATATATTTATTTTTTATATATTATGCTCTGATTCTAGTTTCCTTTTTTTTCTCTAAAATACCAATAACACAATAATGAAGAATGAGACTTCTGTGAAATATTTTTACATTTTGCCATTTTTTGGAGCTAAAGAGAATAAGCCATTTATTTCTGCTTTCTTTTTTCTAATATACTTGGTTGGAGTACTTATTAATTCTTCCATTATCACAGTCATATGTCTAACAGTTCAGTTACATAAACCCATGTATCTCTTTATCTGTAATTTATCCATTGTAGACATATTTTATACATCGGTCACAATTCCTAATTTACTGCACATGTTTTGGTCCGGAAATCACATTGTTTCCTTCTCACAATGTTACGCTCAGTTGTTCTGTTTCTCAGTTGTTGCGACTGCAGAAGATATTCTTCTGTTTTTTATGGCTTATGACCGATATGTCGCTATCTGTCTCCCCTTACATTATCATCAGATCTTAAGACGGAGAAATTGCATCTGGATAACTATTGGGATTTGGGCAGCCGCCTTCTTAAATGCTTCACTGTTTGTATCCTTAGCGTTGAACATGTCCTCCTGTCACTCCAACGTCATCCACCAGTACTTCTGTGATATTAAGTCCCTTACAAAGACCACCTGCACAAGTACTCAGATATTTTTTGTAATAACCAGTGTAGAACTTTTCATCCTGGCTTTTTTTCCGTTGATGGGGACTGTTATTTCTTATGTTAAAATTTTCTCCGTAATTTTCAAGATGAAGACAAAAGAAAGTAAAAAGAAGACCTTCTCCACCTGCTCGTCCCACATCACTATAGTCTCTATTTACTATGGGGCAGGCTTAATAGGGTACGCGATTCCTCCTTACTCTGAAGTTCTGGATTCTGTTTTCAATCTAATATATACAAGTATAATCCCCATGATAAATCCGATCATATACAGTCTACAGAACTCCAGTGTACAATCTGCAATGCTGGGGTTAGTAAGAGGAAAGTGTTTTTAAAGGGCGACACTAGACCTGTACATCCATGTAAATTGACCCTGATTCATCAAGACCAGCATTGATCATTCTAGTTTTTACTAGATGTTATGGTGGAATCATCTTAAAAGTAGTGTCAAGTACTGGAGTTTGAGCTTGACATAAAGTACACGGCAACTTGTCATGAAGTAGATGAGTTGTCACCGCAACTCCCCGTTCCTTACCAGCTCCATCGTCTTGGTAGAGGTGGTCAAAACTGGCATGAAAATGCCAAAATTCATACTAAGGCCTTTAGATTTAGAGTAAGATGTCAAAAAATGTCATGTATTATAAGTGGAATGTGCAATTGTCTCACTATTTGATTTTCAGATCGTGTAAAACAAAAGAATTTTACTTTACTTTTTTGGTACAAAGTGGACACCAAGTTTGATAATTATAAATCCCCTAGAGGCTCAGGAACTTGGTGGCTGCAGTTCATACTAGGTAACTCATTTGCTTGAATTTTCCAGAAAAAACTTGAAAAGTTTAAATTAAAACTGTGATAGCCCTTCTCTGGTCACTGTTAGAACCACAGGTACCACAGGTCTCTATTAAATCACACAAATCTTTGTTCAGTCTATGATTCTCACCTCTGAGCACCTTGACACACTTTATCATCACCTCACAATATATAGTTTTTGGGGGCATGGCCATGCTCTGTGGCTGAGTGGCAGCACCTGAGAGGAGCTCCTGCCATCTTGATTAAAAATCCTACATGAGACCCCACACAGAGCCTCCAAAGTGATCATCCTTGCTGAGCAGAGGACACCTGGTTCTGTGGAGTGGCAGCAGAGGAAGAAAAAAGGCTCTGCTTAAATTTGCTGGAGGTAGGAAGGGGAGCCTTGTAAAGACAGAGGCCATCTTGGGCTCTTCACTCCCTGGGAAGAGGAACCATGGCAAGAAACCAGGAGTCCCCCTCAGTGAGTGGTGGAATTCCTTATCTGATGAGTCCTATGAGCCTTGGGTGTTATCTTAGCTGCGGAGCCCCAGAGGTGATGCTAAGAACAGGGAGCCAAGGCCAGCATGCAGTGAAGCAGAAGAGGAGCTCTCCAGGGTCCAACTGCTCTGCTCTGACCACCTGGTCTTAAGGGGGCTTTACACGCAATGACATCGCTAACAAGATGTCGTTGAGGTCACGGAATTCATGACGCACGTCCAGCCTCATTAGCAACGTTGTTGCGTGTGAAATGCAGGAACGACCGTTAACGATCAAAATTACTCACCTAATCGTTGATCATTAACACGTCGTTCTAATCCCAAATATCGTTGCTGTTGCAGGACGCAGGTTGTTCGACATTCCTGCGGCAGCACACATCGCTATGTGTGACACCGCAGGAACGAGGAACAACATCCTACCTGCAGCCGCCGGCAAAGAGGAAGGAAGGAGGTGGGCGGGATGTTACGGCCGCTCATCTCCGCTTCTATTGGGCGGCCGCTTAGTGACGCCGCTGTGACGCCGCACAAACTGCCATCTTAGAAAGGAGACGGTTCGCCAGCCACAGTGACGTTGCAAGGAAGGTAAGTGTGTGACGGGGACTAGCGATGTTGTGCACCACGGGCAGCGATTTGCCCGTGACGCACAACCGACGTGGGCAGGTGCCCTAGCAATGTCGCTGTGTGTAAAGTGGCCTTTGCAGATTGGAGCTTCCCCTCTGCTACAACTGTCTGGTTGTGGGTTGCTGCTGCTAAAGCTCAGTGCTGAGAGCTGTATAAAATAAACAATAAATCTGGCTCTAAGGCTACACTTATAGATAAGTGCTTTCCATCTGATCAAAATTACTGGTGCAAAACATCAGGGCATTCTAGTGTATTGAATTGTAATAAATTTGTCCCTAAGGCTGCACTTCCCTGGAGTCTCCACAGAGAGCCAACATGACTCGTACTAAAAAACAGGGGAAAGAAGACAGTGGGCAGCTGAAAGACTCCCCCAAGATAGATCTGGCACACCTGGAGGCAGAAGAAGCAGAGCCCTCTAAGAGGAGACTGTAGCCAACTTGGGCCAATATGCACATAAGCCCTGGCAGGAAGCACCTGATGGTAAAAGGATGAATGGTACTCCCCATGAGTCTTCAAGTATACAATATATAGTTTTGGAAGTAAAGCATAGGAGTGTCTCATGCAAAATTGCCCTATTGTAAAGCCTAAATGGGTTGTCCACTGCTTGGACAACCACATCCCAATCTATATATTTCACCATTTCAAAATAATAAAACTTATACTCCCCTTTAGTACTGGGGTTGTTCCAGAAGTCTTGGCCCTGTCTCTCCCGGTATTGCATCCCAGTGTGAAGTCACGTGATCCCTGTGGCTAATCTGTGGCCAATTGACTCTCCCTGCCTTCGAACATATAATATATATACAGATAAACTGAAAAATAAGGAGCGCTGATAGTGTAATACCAACAGATCAGTGAGGTAGATCAGGAAAAATAGACTCACCTGAAAAGGTTGTGATAGTCACAACCACTGATAGAGCATAGGATGAAGGCGTCTGCTGCAGCCCCACATGGATGTGCATACAAATCAGAGTGAAAGTGGGTTAATGCCGCGCATCAGCCAAAATGAAGATGTAGCACGTTGATGTTATAAACGTATTCATTTATTCCATTGGTCTATGCGTTTCGAGGATATACCTCTTCTTCAGGACCAGTGCATCAACATAGTTACTATGTTGATGCACTGGTCCTGAAGAAGAGGTATATCCTCGAAATGCATAGACCGATGGAATAAAAGAATAAGTTTATAACATCAACGTGCTACATCTTCATTTTGGCTGATGCGCGGCATCAACCCCCTCTTCACTCTGATTTGTATGCACAATATATATACAGAGAAAGAGAAAGAGCAGCAGCGCTCACTTCTTCCAGATGTAAGTGACTTGCCCAAAAGTAGAGAGAAGGACGTGGTTTCTGATTGGCCACAGGGTTCTCATGTCGTTATACTGGTACTCAATACCGGTTGAGACAGTGCCAACACCGTAGGCGCTGTCAGTAGAGGTGAAATCTATAGATTGAGAACTAGTTGTCAAAGTAGTGGACAACCCCTCTTTAAGCAATTATTTGCATTTGTCATACAATTTTTTAGGGTTATTTTTGCATTCACGTAACTGTTTAAATGACACGTTAAAGTTATTCTGTGATTCAGCAGATCCAAATTTATATTTATACTTTGGTACAATAAAAAATAAAAATAAAAAAAACTTGTGAAACTGTGAGAAGACAGTTCTCGAAAATCTTTGTTTCATACTTTTATATTTCATGGTTTCATGGCCCTAAGCTTTTTTCTATACAAACTACAGGGCTGAGGCAGGCAACATGCACATTTGATACATAATTTTGTAATAACATTGGCAAAAATTTGCAGAAACGCTGAGATTCATGGTGTTTTCCAGAAAATAATGATATTGTGAAGCTGAAATGACACAGAAGGGGGTGCAAATGGTGTCTTTTTTGGTGGTACCAGAAAGAATTTAATTAGGCCCACTCACCTGGTGCTGTTGTGTTAAAGACACAACCACTATAACCACGGTTTTAGTAAGGCTACTGCAGAACCCGAGAAGATAGAGTTAGAGGAGATGGAAGAGAAAGGTTAAACCGCGCTGCCAGAAGAAGATCACTGAAGGTTAATGAATAGTGATGAGCGAGTATGCTTGTTACTACTCGGTACTCGCACGAGTATCACTGTACTCGGGCTACTCGGCGGGGACCGAGTAATCTCGCGATACTCGTGCTGTACTCGTGGTCTTCATCCCTGCATGTTGGCGCTCTTTTGAGAGCCAGCCCTCATGCAGGGATTGGCTGGCAGACCACTGCAATGCCACAGCCCTGTTAGTTGTGGAATTGCAGTGATTGGCCGGCCTGCACAGCGTGACCGAACCTTTATACCGGCGGGCGCGCTGTGCTCTGTACACAGCCATCTCATATTCCCTGCTTTCCATGCCCACAGGCGCCTACGATTGGTGGCAGTGAGACACGCCCCCACGCTGAGTGACAGGTGTCTCACTGCACCCAATCAGAGCAGCCGGTAGGCGTGTCTATACTGTGCAGTAAAATAAATAAATAAATAATTAAAAAAAACGGCGTGCGGTCCCCCCCTATTTTAATACCAGCCAGATAAAGCCATACGGCTGAAGGCTGGTATTCTCAGGATGGGGAGCTCCACGTTATGGGGAGCCCCCCAGCCTAACAATATCAGTCAGCAGCAGCCGCCCAGAATTGCCGCATACATTAGATGCGACAGTTCTGGGACTCTACCCGGCTCGTCCCGATTTACCCTAGTGCATTGGCAAATCGGGGTAATAAGGAGTTAATGGCAGCCCATAGCTGCCACTAAATCCTAGATTAATCATGTCAGGCGTCTCCCTGAGAAACCTTCCATGATTAATCTGTAAATTACAGTTAAAAAACACACACGCCCGAAAAAATCCTTTATTAGAAATAAAAAACAATAACAAAGTCCCTCATCACCAATTTATTAACCCCGACAAACCCTCCATGTCCGGCGTAATCCACAGTCCTCCAGCGTCGCGTCCAGCTCTGCTACATTCAGGTGACAGGAGCTGCAGAATACACCGCCGCTTCTGTCAGCTTCACACAGCAACTGAGGTGAGTAGCGCAATCAGCTGCTGTCAGTCAGGTAACTCACGGCCACCGCTGGATCCAGCGGTGCCGCGATTAACCTCAGTGACAGCAGCTGATCGCTATACTCACCTCAATTACTGCATGGAGCTGACCGGAGCGGCGGTGAGTAGCGCGATCAGCTGAGCTGTCACTGAGGTTACCCGCGGCCACCGCTGCATCCACCGCTGGATCCAGGTAACCTCAGTGACAGCTCAGCTGATCGCTATACTCACCTCAGTTGCTGTGTGAAGCTGACCGGAGCGGCGGTGTATTCTGCAGCTCCTGTCACCTTCATGCAGCACAGCTGGACGCGACGCTGGAGGTCCGTGGATTACGCCGGACATGGAGGGTTTGTCGGGGTTAATAAATTGGTGATGAGGGACTTTGTTAGTGTTTTTTATTTTTAATAAAGGATTTTTCGGGTGTGTGTGTTTTTTAACTGTAATTTACAGATTAATCATGGAAGGAATCTCGGGGAGACGCCTGACATGATTAATCTAGGATTTAGTGGCAGCTATGGGCTGCCAATAACTCCTTATTACCCCGATTTGCCAACGCACCAGGGCAAATCGGGAAGAGCCGGGTACAGTCCCAGAACTGTCGCATCTAATGTATGCGGCAATTCTGGCGGCTGCTGACTGATATTGTTAGGCTGGGGGGCTCCCCATAACGTGGAGCTCCCCATCCTGAGAATACCAGCCTTCAGCCGTATGGCTTTATCTGGCTGGTATTAAAATAGGGGGGGGACCGCACGCCATTTTTTTAAGTTATTTAATTATTTATTTCACTGCACAGGATACACACACACACCGGCTGCTGTGATTGGGTGCAGTCAGACACCTGTCACTCAGCGTGGGGGCGTGTCTCACTGCAACCAATCATAGGCGCCGAAAAGCAGGAAAGTAGGGAATACGAGATTGTTTAATGAGCGGCCGGCTTTTTCAAAATAGGAAAAGCCACCGGAGTTTAGTGAACAGCCGTGCAGCGCCGCGGCAGTGATCGGGGAACGGTAAGTAAGAGAGAGGGGGGAACTGACCAACAGACTGTGAGAGGGGGACAGACAAGACAGAGAGAGACCGACAGAGCGAGACCGACCGACGGGAGATAGAATGAAAAAAAAAAATGACCGACATCGCTAGTAAAAAGCACAAAACGTGCGTTTTGGACATCGGAGTGCCACACAATGTTTTACGTAAAATCTTTCATGTATTAATCTCAAAAAGTAACATACACCAGCTCTATCTCACTATTGGGTATGTGCCCTTCACATTTCCGCCATGAAAATTCATTTTGGTGTCATTTTGGAAGGTTTTCTGGTGAGTCCGTAAAAATGGCGTAAAACGCGGACAAAATTGTTCACAGCTGTGACTTTTGAGTGATAAATGCTTCAAGGGGTCTTCCCCATGCTGTTGCCATGTCATTTGAGCACTCTTCTGAGACTTTTGTGACATTTTTAGGGTTTCTACATGCTGCCGGGGGTCATTTCACAAAAATACTCGGGTCTCCCATAGGATAACATTGGGCTCGGTGCTCGGGCCGAGTACACGAGTATCTTGGGATGCTCGGCCCGAGCCTCGAGCACCCGAGCTTTTTAGTACTCGCTCATCACTATTAATGAAGATTAAGACATCTGATTTTATTGTTCGAAGCTTTTCGGAGCCGTATGACTCCTTCTTCATGGAAACAAAATAATAATGTACTTTACTGATCTTTGTTCCTGAAGAAGGTGTCATTTAGCTCTGAAACGCGTCGAACAATAAATCTGATATCTTAATCTTTATTGATCTTCTTTTGGTAGCACAGATTAACCCTTTTCTTCCATCTCCTCCAACACAGAAAATAATGATGTGAGATGACATTTTACAAGGTGAAAATTGGAATTTTTTCACCAACATGGCATATCTCTTGTTCAGTAGGGTCATCTATGTACCATAGTTCCATAAATGGGGACATAAATTACTGTTTGGGCACACAGTAATGAACAAAATGAAAGGATCTTTGTAAATTAATAGGGTAAAGTCCTCTTTGCCCTTAAAAAAATCTTACTTGGATAACCTTGACTACCATAGACTACGGTCCAGACCGAGTAGAAATTTGTCCTAAGTGTAGCCAGAACTACGTCTTTCCATTTCCCCATATATAAAAATTCTTGGCATAGGTTATCAAATTTCTAACTTATTCGGTAGGAGCACTAATACCACTGATCGCTCAGATTTATGCTTGATAGAACTATTTCAATACTCTTCATACCAAGCCAAAGTCAATGACTCCCGAAAACACTTTTCAAGCAAAAAAGCTAATCTCTCCTGATTAGATGGATGATACTTTCACCACAATGGCAAAGTGGTTTCCAAGTGTCAATGGGGCTCATCCATACACAATGCTCCTAAATTCACATTAAGTAGTCAAGATACATTTGACACTACGTGATCCCTATGGACAGAATTCCCACATACAATTACATAACCCAGAGCTTGCTAAGAGCAATACCTTTAAAGAAGTTTACCATACAAGCCTCACCATACTACATATATTGACCACTGGCATAACTGGCAACTTTATTGACTTTATTGACTTTATTGACTTCATTACAAATGACTGACCTTTATCTGGCATCTCCTCTCTCCCTACAATCTTTGTCTTCCTTCCCTTTTTCATGTGGATAACATATCCTACATCATCCAAGCAGTGTCTCCCAATTGCACTTCAGTGCAGGAGTACTTCTCTCTTCCCTGATGAGAGCAGAGTAAAGTACTGCAGTGTGCATGCATTGCAAAAGGCTAATGAACACTGATGACCCAGAAGTAAAGTCAGTGCATGTGCACTTTAGTACATTCCGTTGCTCTCTGCAGGGCTGTGAGAAGTGCACCTGTGCAGTAGCGCAATTGGGAAACACTGCGTGGATGATGTAGGTGTGATGACGAGAACCCGAGTGTAATATGACACTAAACCACTAGGTGTCGCCAGGCACACTAGTGGAGGGCATCTGCTGGGTTTGTACACTAGGTGTCAGTAGACATACCTAGTAAGAAGCAGTCAAATAAGCCAGGGGTCAAAAGCCAGGAGATAATATAAATGACAAATGGAGCGAGCAAAGCCAGAGTCAGGGGACGAGCCGGGGTTGGTAAACAGAGAGGTCACGTAAGTAGAAGGGAGTGAGTAGAGCTGGAGTCAAGGGATAAGCCGAGGTCAGGGAGTCAGGGAATTAAGTCAGTAGGTAAGGAGATGGGAGCGGAACAGCAGAAATAGTGGGACAAGATCATGTCAGACACTTACGGGAACCAGAGACGTGCACTACAATACAGGAACGATCACTGGTGGTGCTCTGGGCGAAACAGCCCCCCGACAAAGTGAAGCTATCACCCAGAACAAGTCCTAAAGAACAGACCCCTCCCACACTACACAGGACTTGACCAGGACACAGGTAAAAATATGAGGCCCAGCATAAGCTCTGCAGGAGAGTAGAGCACCACTGAGCAGAATCATGACACTAAGGTGCTTCATCTCCATGAAGAAGGGAAGGAGAACAGCAATTGTAGCAAAAGAGAAGATTTGGGATTAAGACCAGAGATTCACATTGTATCAGACTGATACCATCTGTGGGTATAATAAAAGGTCTTTTTTGTGTCATGCAGAGGGGATTGGAGTCAAACATACATCGCACTAGATTGCTGTAAAAGCGGCTGTAAAGGTGATGGCCATACTTTATAGTGGGAAAACCTGGCGCGGGGTTCTCTTTAATGTAGAATTTCTAAAGACCCTGCTGTCACACACACACACACACACAGAGATAAATCTTTGGCAGATCTGTGGTTTCAGTGAAATCATGGATATATTGTTCCATTTGTACACAGCCACAAACCTGGCACTGATTGTCCACAATTTTACTGCAACCACAGACCTGCCGCAGATATATCTGTGTGTCACAGGGCCTTTACTGTTACGAGGGGGACCCGGGGAAGCGTGCCAAGATGGGAAATGGACAGCTTCCGCTGGTCAAGGTCCACTGTGCGGTGTAAGGGACCGCTGCTATGGTCAGGAAAGAGTGAGCGGGTTGCTGCTAGTGATCGTCTGGAACGTCACAGACGATCTATGTACACCGGTCCGCCCTAACCCGTGAGGGTTGTATGGCTCGGGGCTTCTCGTACGGTGTACCTGTTGCACGGGGACGCACAGAGGTGCCTACGCACGTGTGCCAGCGGGAGTCACAGGATATGGCACGAGGGTAGCACAGAGGTGCCCACGCACATGTGCTTTCAATAACCAGGTGAGTCCGGTGGAGACTCGAGGAGCTCACCTGGGACAGGAACACGGCCTGTTGAAGGAGATACTGCCGGAGCAGCAAGACAGGAACATGGCCTGTTGAAGGAGATACTGCCGGAGCAGCAAGGCAGGAACACGGCCTGCAAACCAGGTGCTGCCTGAGCAGCAAGGGCAAAGCCCACAAAAGACAATAATGCCTGAGCAGTGGCGTGGCAGCACGCTGCCAGACATCCAAACATAGAAGGACAGTCGCACGCCACCATGATGGCAGGGGGAGCTTTTAAGGAGGTGTAGCTCCACCCAAGGGCGGGCGCGAGACGGGCGTGACCCAATCAGGGTTCGTGACGTCCTGGCCCAGCCAGTCAGGATTCAGCACATCACCAGCCTCGTCATGGGGCCGTGTGATATCAGTGAGCGAATCAGAAGACGTCACGTGGAGCACATGCTCATCTTCCTGCCTCTGGGTCATAAAGGCGGGATCCTCGGTTTCACAATGTGCAGAGACATGGGAAGTCTTGCTGCTTCCCTGAGCATCTATTCTTTGCACACTGCGCAACCTCCCAGAGCATCTGTGATGCTGAGCAGGAGAGCTTGTGGCAGGCAAGGGATGGGAGACCGCTCCATTCCTTGCAAGCGGAGAACCACTAGGTGTCACCCGTCTGCTATGTCTCTGAGGAGGCAACTCCTGCAGACTGCACAGTCTCCTAGACCTTTGGCGCTGCTGAGCAGGAGGGCTCATGGCAGACAAGGAATGGGGGACCACCTCATTCCTTGCAACAGGAGAGCCATGACGTGTAACACTTTACACTACCAAAATATGCAACCATAAATTAGGGAGCAACACAATAATGCACCATACTAGGACTTCCATGGTGAGAACAGAAGTTCTGTATGTTTCTGTTTCACAGAAGGATTATTTTATGTTGTATTTTATACTAATATGAAAGGTGAGAAATTAGGAATAAGCTCGATTAATGCTTTGCTATCATATTAAGCGGGCTTTACACGTTGCGACATCGGTAACGATATATTGTCGGGGGTCACGTCGTTAGTGACGCACATCCGGCGCCGTTACCAACATCGCAGCGTGTAAACCCTAGGAGCGACGATCACCGATCGCAAAAACGTCAAAAATCGTCTATCAGTGACACGTCGCTCCTTTCCATAATATCGTTACTGCTGCAGGTACGATGTTGTTTGTCGTTCCTGCAGCAGCACACATCGCTATGTGTGAAACCGCAGGAACGGGAAACATTTCCTTACCTGCATCCACCGACAAAGCAGAAGAAAGGAGGTGGGCGGGATGTTATGTCCCGCTCATCTCCGCCCCTCCGCTTCTATTGGCCGGCCGCTTAGTGACGTTGCGGTGACGTCACGGTGACGCCGAATGCACCTTCCCCTTGAGGGAGGGATTGTTCAGCAGTCACCGCGACGTCCCCGACCAGGTAAGTGCATGTGAAGCTGCCGTAGCGATAATGTTCGCCACGGCAGTGATCACACAATATCGCACGTACGACGGGGGCAAGTGCTATTGCGCACGACATCGCTAGCCGATGCTAGCGATGTTGCAGCATGTAAACCCCGCTTTAGAGGAATGTTCTAGGTCATTATTGATCTGCCTAGTATATGGAAAATAGCTTAGAAAAATTATTTTAAGAAACACAAACTCTTAGAAGGTAGATTAGTACTCAAGAGTCCTGAATTCTCTGATTGATCATGAATACTTCTCCTCATGGGTAATTAATAAATTAATGTTCATGCTGTCGGTATTGTCCCAGCACTATATAATCTCCTCCACGGCTCCATCTCACTCCAGTAAAGAATTTTTTATCAAGTTGAGTTCTGAGTTACTGGGTCGGTAAGTCAAGAATACATTAACATCATGTCTACAAATCATATTTAAAGTCTATTGTCTTACAAAGATCAGAAAATGAATTGTGGCTGAAATATCAGTCAGTCATATATAATATTAAATTGAAAGTTTAGAAAATGTTTATATAAGGTCAATATGCTGTGCACAGGTGCTTTATTGGAAGATCATTTTATACAGTGATTAGTTTTTTAATGTAGTTTTGAAAAAAAAACCCCCCTCAAATTTTTTAGAAATAAATCTAAAGGGTACTTTACACACAACGATATCGCTAACGATATATCGTCGGGGGTCACAGTGTTCGTGACGCACATCCGGCGCCGTTAGCGATATTGTGTGTGACTAAAAGATCAACGATCGCAAAAACTTCAAAAATTGTTGATTGTTGACACGTCGCTCCTTATCATAATATCGTTGGTGGTGCATGCCACTGGTTGTTCGTCGTTCCTGCGGCATCACACATCGCTATGTGTGACACCACAGGAACGACGAACATCTCCTTACCTGCGTCCACCGGCAATGAGGAAGGAAGGAGGTGGGCGGAATGTTACGGCCGCTCATCTCCGCCCCTCCTATGCTATTGGGCAGCCGCTTAGTGACGCCGCTGTGACGCGGAACGAACCTCCCCCTTAAAGGAGAGACTGTTCGGTATCTCCAGCGACTTCGCTAAGCAGGTATGTGCATGTGACGCTGCCGTAGCGATATTGTTCGCTATGGCAGTGACCAACCCCATGATGAAAAAGCGACGTGGGCGGGTGCTATACCGCACGACATTGCTAGCTATCACTAGCGATGTCGCTGCGTGTAAAGCACCCTTAACACTCTATATAACATCCTCCTCTCATGTCTGCAGTAATGTCTCCTTGGGATGTTGTCAGATTTTAATGTATAGCGACATTAAAACTTTCACCCTCTTTTTCTATGAACTACTCCAATATTTACTCCCACTCCTATGAGACGCAAATGTTTTTGAATTGGATATTTTTTTATATACACCAATAAATTATTTAAATGTTATCAAGACTCCAGAAAAAAACCATTTTTGGGACTGGATAATTAAAAGCTTCAGGTGCTGGATTAAGCCTCCCTTGTTGTTCAAGATCCTGGGAACCAGCCCGCTGACTGTCCATGCACTAATCTTCAAAACCGGCCATGGTTGCACAAGAGGTGAGCTGAACCTATTTATATTCAATTTCTTACTGCAGGTTGTAGGCTTGTCGGAAGATGTGGGTCTTCAGATTCCTTTTGCAGCTTGTCAAGGTAGGCGAGATTCTAATATGTTGGGGCAGTGCATTCAAGAGTATGGAGGATGCACAGGAGAAATCTTGGATGCGATGGTGGGAAGAGGAGATGAGAGGAGAGTAGAGAAGGAGATCTTGTGAGGATCGGAAGTTGTATGCAGGTAAGTACCAGGAGACTAGGTCAGAGATGTGGGGAGGAGACAGGTTGTGGATGGCTTTGTATGTCATGGTTAGTGTTTTGAACTGTAGTCGTTGGGCAATGTGAAGCCAGTGAAGGGATTGGCAGAGAGGAGAGTTCGGGGAGTAGCGCAGGGACAGGTGGATTAGCCAGGCAGCATAGTTTAGAATAGATTGTAGGGGTGCGAGACTGTTAGAAGGGAGGCCACAGAGCAGGAGGTTACAATAATCCAGGCGGGAGACAATAAGGGCATGCACTAGTTCTTTTGCAGCTTCTTGGGAAATATTTTTGAGTTGGAGGCGGCAGGAGGTGAAGAGGGCTTGAATATGTGGCTTGAGAGAGAGATCAGATTCTAGAGTTACCCCCCAGGCAGCGAGCACGTGGGACTAGGGAAAGTGAGCAGCCATTGACATTGATGGATAGGTCAGCTGGGTGCGTTGAGTGATGAGGAGGAAAGACAATGAATTCTGTTTTGTCCATGTTCAGTTTTAGAAATCAAGTAGAAAAAAACAATGAAATGGCAGACAGACATTGTAGAATTCTGGTTAGTAAGGAGGTGATGTAAGGTCCAGAGAGGTAGATTTGGGTATCATCAGCGTAGAGATGATACTGAAAGCCCTGGGACTCTGTGAGCTGTTCCTTACCGAAGGTGTAAATGGAGAACAGCAGGGGTCCAAGAACTGAAGCTTTAATGGAAACCACAACAATGAGATCTATGTAACCAGTACTTTGTTCTGGAAAAAGTCTAATAGTCTTTGTTTCGTGGCCAGCTCCTCAAAAAACATAATACTTAATAAACTTAAACATAATAATAAGTGGATCTGCAGCAGCTACAGGTTGTTTCTGACTATCACACTCACCTGTCCAATTAGACTTTGTACTCTGTGTTATTGCTAACATCCCTTATAGAAGTTTGCCTTTTGGGGTTTTTAGCACTGTTATTCCCTTACTACATTTTCTGCATATCTGTGAGTTTGTGGTACCATAGTTTGATTCTTATTCGCCACCCTCTAGACTTTATCCCTGAAAGCAACAAAACACAGAAGAGGGGCAACAAGTCAGAAGAGCCTGAAATGAAGAGGAACATGTCAACACAAATTGCAGTACATGGAAACAGCCTGATAGGATTAGTTTAGTTATCTTTGGTGCGGGTCACGCATGTCTGTCTTCATACATTTCCAAATTTTATGAGCGGTCAAGAGGAAAAGGATGATTGACTGTGACTCCTGGCTATGGCTACTAAGTTGGATAAAGCGGAATTTTGAATTTGCCATATCCTCAAGGAAGAAGGCGGCAGCAACTGGATGTTTTATTTTGTCTGTTTTGGTTTATAAATAATAATGTTGGATTGCTCATAGACCCTGTGGTCATCTCCATTAGAGTTTTGCAGGAAACATTTTAGGATTCATTTTTAGTCTTTGTTTAAAGATCACACATTACATGAAAAGAAGACTAGACCTCTCAAAGAGGAAGAAGAGGACAGTGATAACATGGGAATTCAAGTTTTAGGGAAAACTCCAGAATATCATCCAAGTAGACAACGGCAAAGACGTAATAGGGGATGTAGGGATTGTTAGTGTTGCAGTATTTAAAGCTATTTTCAATAGTTGCCCCTTGATTGAAGCAAAGCAGGGGAGAATGCTTGAGAAGTGACACGACCTGGTTCTAAAAAAGCTTCTTGTTAATATGGCGGTCATCATAACTGAAGATCCAACACTATCGGGTAATGGTGATCCCAGGGTGCAATGGCCCAGCCAGGACTTCACCAGGCAAAATCCAAACGATAATGGCCACTTTTGACCTTTTTATAGAAAATTTATGAGATTGAACTTCAAATTAATAGTGTCACACTGTACAAAGGGCTGGTAAGAAGTAGTACAGCGTATACCCCACTAGGTGGCAGCAGAGTAGAGAAGGAGAGTCAAAGTAACACTGTAACAGAAAGGAGGCTGAGGTACAGCAGAGTAACTTCAGCAGGCAGTTCATAGACAAACCACCAGGGGGCAGTAGAATAGTGAAGAAGTCATGGTCTAGCCGGGAAGTCAAGTCACTACAGAGGGAGGATCAAGATCAGGTCAAAAACAAGAATCGAGGTTAGATGCCGGGAGATGAGATATTCAGAGGGAAACACAAACACCAAATTTAATTAGTTCCAGTATATTTTCATGAGATGTGAAATTGTTGCATTTGCAGAATATTTATGTATTACATAAAACCTCTAAAAAAAACCATTAGAAATGAGTGAAGACATTGCAAATAGAGATAAGTGAATCAATTTGAACAGAATGAAATTAGAGCTGAATTTTTACAAATTTACTGAACCTGGTGAATTCGAACAATTTACAATTCACTTCATGTAATATGTCATATAATAATAATGTAAATCACTTCAGATGGTTGCTGCCATTTTACATATTGCAGAAGTTTGTATCATCCAGAGAAGTATCACGTAACCTCAAGATGGCTTCCCCGTAATGCTATTCAGCCATCACATTGGATAGTGAGAGGACATAAGAGCTCAAAGCTTAGCTATAAAGATAGAAAGAAAAATCCATGACACACTGAAAAACTGTAGAGATAGCATGTGACAGCAAACATTGAAGAAAATTAATGTGTGAGGATACTGGGATAGTGTCATTGTTACGAACCGGCGCCGCCATAGCCGCAAGCAGCCTGCTGCGGTTCCTGTTAGGCCCAGGCGCCGGCTGCCGTTCTTGGCCGTGCCTCGGGTCGTCCAGTTGGCTGTTCCTTCCACCAGGTGGCTAGTGCGCATGCGTGCGCCGATTTACCCCAGCCAGAGTTTAAGCCCGGTGTTTTGCCCAGTGAGCATGCTCAGCCTGATTGTGTTATGTCTGAGACTAAGTCCTCAGTTCAGGCTACTGAGCATGCTCCCACAATTAACCCTAACAGCCTCTTTGCACAGGTACTTGGACTTCGTGCTGTGTCGAAGTGCTGGGATGTGCCTACTGAGCATGCTCAAACTGATAGTCTGCTTTCTGAGCCTGTTGCTCAGGCTACTGGGAATGCTCAGGCACTTAGTGCACCAGAGGCTAGGTCCGGTAAGGACCTCACTGAGCATGTCCGTGAGGTGGCAGGCCCTGATAGGGCAGAGGGTGTCAGGTGTCCTGATGACGTGACAACTCCGGACTGGCTCGCAGAGGCCCGCCCCTATGATCTGGCACCTCAGTATTGGTCGTCAGATGATGACTGGTGAAGTGTTTGGGGCGTGGCTGCCATGAGGTCATCAATGACGTGGCGGTTCCAGATAGGTCGCATGTGACGTCACTGATGACATGGCACTCTGCCATTGGACCTTGGTGGTTCCACCCTGGGTTTGGGGCGGACCCAGGTTATAAAAGGGGCTGGAGACAACATGGAGGTGCGCAGTCTTCACTTTTGCTCAGTCAGAGCACACCTCCATGTTAGAGCCTCATTGCGGCATAAGCCTATGTTGGGAAGCGGTAGGTAGGGTTAGGCGAACGGTGCCTGTCACGCCAAGATTCGTGGCTCGGCACATCAGGGTCAGGCGCTGTGCTTCCCTCCTGCCGTTCCAGTCTTGCTATAGCAGCCCAGTGGCATTAACTGGGTTGCGGCTGCTGTGCTTCCTGTCCGATTGTGCCCCCTACGCACACGGACAACGCACCTGCTGCGCGACCTATCCGATTGTGCCCCCTACACACACGTGGCCAGTCGAGAGGTGGCCAGAAACGCTAATCGGAGGACCGCTCGGTCTGACGTGTCCTACACACGTGGCCGACAGGGCGCTTTCGTGGCGGTCTTCCGGTCAACGCTACCTGGTTACCACCCGGCCTGACGTGTTTCCTGCACACGTGGTTGGTGTAGCGCTAGGTGCACCAAAACGCTAATCGGGTTGTCGTCCGGTCTGACATGTCCCAACACACATGACCGGTTCCCAGAGTTCCTGAGTTATCTCAGAGCCATCCAGCTCTATAGTCTCCGCCTAA
The DNA here is from genome assembly GCF_048569485.1 of Anomaloglossus baeobatrachus. Taxonomy (NCBI): domain Eukaryota; kingdom Metazoa; phylum Chordata; class Amphibia; order Anura; family Aromobatidae; genus Anomaloglossus; species Anomaloglossus baeobatrachus. Next base: position 293,515,127 of record NC_134359.1, read on the forward strand.
CCCACAGGTGCCAGCAGCTCCTTTGTCATCTGGAGCACGGTGGGCCCCGACTGGCGATTAGGATATATACCCCCTGGTCCTAATCTGCCGGTGCCCCCGTAACAGTAAGACTACGCCAGGGTCTGGCTGGCATGGCGGAGATGGAGCAGCTACGTCAGTTCATACTGCAGCTTGATGCCAGAGTGAGGTCTCTGGAGAAGTCTGCTCTTGCTGCTGATATGGATGATGTGGTGGCTCAAGCGGCTGCAATGGTGTCCGTCACCAAGCCTACTCCAACCCTCCCTCACCTCTCGCTGCCCAACAAGTTTACGGGGAACAGCAAGGCATGTAGGGGATTCGTGAACCAGTGCTCAGTCCATCTAGAGCTGTTGGCTTCACGGTTTCCTACAGAGAGGTCGAAGGTGGGGTTTATCATCATCTTGCTCACTGATAGAGCACTGGAGTGGGCTACACCATTGTGGGAGAAGAATGACCCCGTAGTACAGGACTCTAAGGAGTTTTTGGAGTCCTTGCGACAAGTGTTCCTGGGGCCTCAGGTCACTCACGACTCGGCCCTACAGCTACTGACTTTGGAGCAGGGGCGTACTTCCTCAAGTCAATATGCTGTGAGTTTCAGGACACTTGCTGCAGAACTGGGGTGGTCAGAGAGGACTCTCATTCCACTGTTCTGGAGGGGATTAGCCTCGCACGTGAAGGACGCATTAGCGTCGCGTGAGGTACCAACTACCCTTGAGGGCCTCATGACTCTGGCTACCCGCATTGACCTGCGGACCTCCGAACGTCAGCTGGAGCGCAGGTCAGAGGGTCGTTCAGCCACTGTAGTGGTCTCTCCTACTGCACCTCCCTTAGAGGACATCTCTGTCCCTATGGACATCTCTAGGGTTGGTGTTGCTAGGTCTTCGAGTCGCAAGGGCATTTCCTGTTTCGCTTGTGGGCAGTATGGTCATTATGCCAACCGTTGCCCAAAGCGTCAGGATAAGCGACCACGGTTGGTGACCATAGCTGGAGGTAGACTGGACTCTGCGTCATCCATTAAGGCCCTGTTACACACAGAGATAAATCTTTGGCAGATCTGTGGTTGCAGTGAAATCATGGACATATTGTTCCATTTGTACACAGCCACAAACCTGGCACTGATTGTCCACAATTTCACTGCAACCACAGATCTGCCACAGATTTATCTCTGTGTGTGACAGGGCCTTTAGGGTGACGTTTCCCGCGTCCATTTCCTTTAAGGGGTCAACATGGTCCACAAGGGCAAGTGTGGACACAGGTGCTGGGGATAGTTTCATCTCCTCCTCTTTTGCCCGGCGGCATGCCATCCCACTGGTGCAAATGCCAAGGCCAGTGAGAGTCCGTGTATTGGATGGGTCCTTGTTGCCCAAGGTAATTCACTAGCGAACAGTGCCCATTACCCTTGCCATGTCATCTGGGCATAGGGAGACCATTTCATTTCTGGTTCTCCCTAAGGGTGCAGATGATATTCTGCTGGGTATTCCTTGGTTGAAGCAACATTCCCCACATATCGACTGATCGTCTGGGGTGATTACGCGGTGGAGCGAGTCTTGTAGCTCCCACTGCATGTCTCCATCTTCCGCCAGTCGCTCAGTGGTATCTGTGGCGACTATAGACCATTCGAGTGGGAGGCCCGCTAGAGGGGGGGGTACTGTTACGAACCGGCGCCGCCATAGCCGCAAGCAGCCTGCTGCGGTTCCTGTTGCGCCCAGGCGCCGGCTGCCATTCTTGGCCGTGCCTCGGGTCGTCCAGTTGGCTGTTCCTTCCACCACGTCTAAGTGTGGAGAGGTGGCTAGTGCGCATGCGTGCGCCGATTTACCCCAGCCAGAGTTTAAGCCCTGTGTTTTGCCTAGTGAGCATGCTCATCCTGATTGTGTTATGTCTGAGACTAAGTCCTCAGTTCAGGCTACTGAGCATGCTCCCACAATTAACCCTAACAGCCTCTTTGCACAGGTACTTGGACTTCGTGCTGTGTCTAAGTGCTGGGATGTGCCTACTGAGCATGCTCAAACTGATAGTCTGCTTTCTGAGCCTGTTGCTCAGGCTACTGGGCATGCTCAGGCACTTAGTGCACCAGAGGCTAGGTCCGGTAAGGACCTCACTGAGCATGTCCGTGAGGTGGCAGGCCCTGATAGGGCAGAGGGTGTCAGGTGTCCTGATGACGTGGCAACTCCGGACTGGCTCGCAGAGGCCCGCCCCTATGATCTGGCACCTCAGTATTGGTCGTCAGATGATGACTGGTGAAGTGTTTGGGGCGTGGCTGCCATGAGGTCATCAATGACGTGGCGGTTCCGGATAGGTTGCATGTGACGTCACTGATGACATGGCACTCTGCCATTGGACCTTGGTGGTTCCACCCTGGGTTTGGGGCGGACCCAGGTTATAAAAGGGGCTGGAGACAACATGGAGGTGCGCAGTCTTCACTTTTGCTCAGTCAGAGCACACCTCCATGTTAGAGCCTCATTGCGGCATAAGCCTATGTTGGGAAGCGGTAGGTAGGGTTAGGCGAACGGTGCCTGTCACGCCAAGATTCGTGGCTCGGCACATCAGGGTCAGGCGCCGTGCTTCCCTCCTGCCGTTCCAGTCTTGCTATAGCAGCCCAGTGGCATTAACTGGGTTGCGGCTGCTGTGCTTCCTGTCCGATTGTGCCCCCTACGCACACGGACAACGCACCTGCTGCGCGACCTGTCCGATTGTGCCCCCTACGCACTCGGACAACGCACCTGCTGCGCCACCCATCCGATTGTGCCCCCTACACACACGTGGCCAGTCGAGAGGTGGCCAGAAACGCTAATAGGAGGACCGCTCGGTCTGACGTGTCCTACACACGTGGCCGACAGGGCGCTTTCGTGGCAGTCTTCCGGTCAACGCTACCTGGTTACCACCCGGCCTGACGTGTTTCCTGCACACGTTGTTGGTGTAGCGCTAGGTGCACCAAAACGCTAATCGGGTTGTCGTCCGGTCTGACGTGTCCCAACACACGTGACTGGTTCCCAGCGTTCCTGAGTTATCTCAGAGCCATCCAGCTCTATAGTCTCCGCCTAACCCTCAGGTGCCAGCAGCTCCTTTGTCATCTGGAGCACGGTGGGCCCCGACTTGCGATTAGGATATATACCCCCTGGTCCTAATCTGCCGGTCCCCCCGTAACAGTCATGTACATTTTCAATACTTTTCATTCAAAGTGAATAGAGATGAGTGTACCCAAATAGTAAAGTTCAATGTTTGTATCGAACAGGGTCTTCACAAAAAAGTCATTGTTAGAGTTTGGCATTTGGATGCTTTACGAATTAAAACTACTCAACCGATCATCAGTGAGCTTGGCTTGGGTACGCTTGGTGATCAGCCCAGTATTTGAATGGCTTGAACTGGGGGTGAAAACAGCATTACCAGATGTAGTGTGTACAAAAGAAAAAAACATGAAAAACCCCACCCTCCCTCTCCCGGAAGGGCAGTGTTTATGGGTGGCTGCATGTGGGAGGAGAGCCGAACTGCACAATCAGTGACTTCCAATGAGGTTCAGGTGAAGTCCGAGTCACAAACTGAACTTTATCTAAAGTCTAGCGGAACCCACTGAACCTGAACTTTCACAAGTCCACTGATCTTTAAAAGTGTATTAATTTACTGCAAACTGTTTTGTTTTTTTAGTAAATCTTGATGAATCTAAAGAATTCACGTTTGAAAAGAGTTGATCATCTCCAAATGAAGCCCACTGAATTATCAAGGATAACAAACTCATTCCCCGATAATGTCCTAAATCATGTTCTATACTCCAAATTTTCTGACCTTCTCTGTTTTTTTTACTATTGGGCATATTATATGCTAATATTTAGACTTTTTTACAGAATATTTTTAAAATGGTAATGAAGAATGAGACTTCCATGAAGTATTTTTACATTTTTACATTTTCTGGAGAGACAATGAATAAACCTCTCATTTCCACCTTCTTTTTCTTGATATATTTGGTCGGAGTACTTGTCAATTCTTCCATTATCGCAGTCATATGTCTAAAAGTTCAGTTACATAAACCAATGTATCTGTTTATTTGTAATTTATCCTTTGTAGACATATTTTATACATCGGTCACGGTTCCTAAATTGCTGCATAGGTTATTGTCCGGGGATCACATTGTTTCCTTCTCACAATGTTACGCTCAGTTTTATTTTGTGACAGCTGTGGGTACTGCGGAGTGCATTCTCCTTTTCATTATGGCTTATGACCGATATGTCGCTATCTGCCTTCCCTTACATTATCATCAGATTTTAAGTCAGAAAAATTGCACCTTTATAACTTTTGGGGTTTGGGCATCCGCCTTTCTAAACTCTTTAATGTTCTTGATCTTAGCTATGAACATGACCTCCTGTAACTCCAACGTCATCCACCAGTTCTTCTGTGATGCCAAGTCGCTAACAAAGACCACCTGTACCGGGACGCAAATGTTTTTTGTAGTAACCGGTATTGAAATTTTGATCTTGGGGTTTATTCCCTTTATGTGCACTCTGATTTCTTACATTAACATTTTCTTAATCATTTTCAAGATGACGTCAAAAGACACCAGAAAAAAAGCCTTCTCCACCTGCTCAACCCACATCACCGTTGTCTCTATTTACTATGTAGCATGCTTAATAGGGTATCTGATCCCACCTTACTCCGATGTTCTGGATACTATCTTTAGTATAATATATACAAATATCATCCCCATTATAAATCCAATCATATACAGTCTACACAATTCCAATGTTAAATCGGCATTGCTAGAGTTAGTGAGAGGAATGTGATTTTTTTAAGAGAGATTTCAGATGCCAACATCTGTGAAAACTGGTAACTGGTCAAAAGTTGAAACTAAAAAACAAATTGTTCAAAAATTGTCAAAAAAAACTGAGAAGATCAAATATTTTGAATATTACATCATATTACACAATGTCGTTAACGTTCAATTCTTTCTTATTCCCTATTAGAAGGATTTGTGGTGGAACATTTCAGATAAATAGTCCTAATGACACCCAACGTTATTTATTTTCTCAGGACCCTATGATAAACGTTTTTCTTATTTTTATTAAAAATATAAAAGAACTTGAAACTTTGTGTAGGAAAACAGTTGACTCCTGAAAGTAAAACCATTTACCAAACGATTACCATTTTATACAATGTTTACCGGGTTAGGCGGGCTTTACATTAGCAATATTCTGCCGCAATGCCAGATCCGGCACAAATGCGTTTCACTTCACTGCATTTCCTATGGACTCGTGGCATGTTCTAGTCACATGCGGTTGTGTATGACGCACGCAACCGCATGCGACTGGAACTTGTCATGAGTCTAAAGGAAATGCATTGAAGTGAAATGCATTTATGCCGGATCCGGCATTGCGGCATAATACCACTGATGTGAAGCCCGCCTTAGATGATGATTTGCAGATATTTTGATATTTCTTCCTAAGTCTTGGATCAGTATTGGGTTTGTCTGGTGCCCTCATTTGCCAATGCATATCATGGTACCTGATTTCATCATGGACTGGGATTTTTTCTTTGGATGGATAGCCTTGCTCTTAGGGGTAATTTGCACGCTGCGACATCGCTAGCCGATGCTAGCGATGCCGAGCGCGATAGTAACTGCCCCCATCGCACATGCAATATCTTGTGATAGCTGCCGTAGCGAACATTATCGCTACGGCAGCTTCACATGCACTTACCTGTCCTGCGACGTCGCTCTGGCCGGCGACCCGCCTCTTTCCTAAGGGGGCGGGTCGTGCGGCATCACAGCGACGTCACACGGCAGCTGTCCAATAGAAGCGGAGGGGCAGAGATGAGCGGGGCGTAAACATCCCGCCCACCTCCTTCCTTCCGCATAGCCGGTGGACGCAGGTAAGGAGATGTTCCTCGCTCCTGCGTTGTCACACACAGCGATGTGTGCTGCCGCAGGAATGAGGAACAACATCGTATCTCCTATTGGTGCGACATTATGAAAATGACCGACGCTACACAGGTCACTGATTTTCGACGCTTTTGCGATCGTTTATTGGCGCATCTAGACTTTACACGTTGCGACGTCGTTACCAGCGCCGGATGTGCATCACTTTTGATTTAACCCCGACGATATCACAGTAGCGATGTCGCAACGTGCAAAGTACCCCTTAGTGATGACCCAAGACAGTGCAATGTTGTCATTCCCAACTTTTGAAAATAAATCTTATTTTTTTCCATTTCAATATAACATGGCAAATAAATGTATATACAGATTTAGGATTTCAGTATAATACACCCCAGTTTGATCTGCATTTTTAGTCACTGCCTCATGTGCTTGGGGTGTGACATTTATAGGTCAATATATTCCTGCTCAACTTAGACAACAAAATACGAGCAAAAAATATTTCATTTAATTCAGTCTATTGCTAAAGTCAATTAACCAATTTTTTTAATGCACTAAGTGTAAGGACAAATCAAAGTAACGTCTGTACATAATACAACCAGCACACTCATCCAAAACTGCACTTTCCCTTTTGGGCAATAGATGCCAACAAATCTTCTTACAAAGTGGAGACTGAGTTGGAAACGTGTGAGAGCAAGGCAAAAGGCAGGAGAAAAACAAGAGAAATTATGTGTTTGACAGTTGTCTACTTAGTGGCAAAAGGAACAGCAAAGAGAGTAACGATTGAGATCGCAGAAGCTGCAACCATGACACGGTAAATGCAGGAGGGGGACCAGCCAATGTCAATGCCTATTTAAGCTGAATGTGCATCTGAAGATGGACTGTATTAAAGCACCTAGACCTGTTGACACCCTGTATGGCAATACAAACTGCCAATCAATCATAAGCCTTCTCTTACAGGTATCTGGGAAACAAGGGGTAACCTATGCTGGTCCTAAGGCTGGGGTCTCTGTACTCACCCTAACACTTGGAGATACCCTTGAAGGTAGAGAGGTCCGAGCCTTCAACCTAGGCTCTTTTTCCTTTCCTTGTCCCTGATGATAAGAGCTCCCTCCACAACCCACCACCCAGGGGGAAGAGGCAAGAACAAAAGTCAACACCCAACCGACAAATATGGACAAAACAGTGGTAACGACAACAACTACTCATACACACAGCAATCACACACAAAGGAGCCACTAAAAGGGCACAAGGGGGAACAACATAAAAAGGGGGAAGTAAACAGACTACTGGGTAACATCCATATTGTTCAACCAGCACACTTAGAATTGCTGCAGCAAGCACCAATGTTGCAGCCCACAAAGCAAGTCTCAGAGACAGGGTTTCATCAGCTCCTTTCTCCTACTGGCCAAGCTACCAAATGAATGAAAATATCCAATACCCTCTGGTAAAAGTAGAGGGTATTTATAGAACCTGGGCATGGTCCCAACCAGAAACACCTGACCAGGAGTCAGGAGCTGCTGGAAGGTAAGCTGACATAAACCCTTTCCTTCCCTAAGGAAAGACAATCTTTTTAATCAGCAGAGTCTCAAAAGATTAAGTGAGACTCTGACCCATAACCTGTCCCAAAACTCCGCAACAGAGAAACAACCGTGACACCTGCAGTTGACATCTCCATGATAGTCATTGGTATTGCATGGCAGTGACATTATCCATCGCCCATAGTAAGCACACTGATGTCAGCTGCCGGCCTCTGCACTGGCTACAGAAGAGGACGTTTTACATCGTGAGAATGGAGAAAGGTAAGAAGAATGTTTGAGAGTTTCTATACAATTGAGAACAGAGGAAAAATGGTGGACAAAAAAAATACCAGAACAGGGTCCAGGATTGGAGACATATGCCAAGATAAGGTATATATTCCAGGAAGGGACCTAGGATGGAGGACATATATAACAAAGTGGGGGATATTTGTGGCAGGAAGGTTCCCAGGATGAGAGAAATATATATCAGGTTTACATATATATATATATATATATATATATATATATATATATATATATATATAGACACACACACACACACCATGCCATAATATATATATATATATATATATATATATATATATATATATATATGTATATATATATTTACCAGGAAGGGGCCCAGGATGGATAACATATGCACTGTATGCAGAATTATTAGGCAAATGAGTATTTTGATCACATGATACTTTTTATACATGTTGTCCTACTCCAAGCTGTATAGGCTTGAGAGTCAACTACCAATTAAGTAAATCAGGTGATGTGCACATCTGTAATGAGGAGGGGTGCGGTGTAATGACATCAACACCCTATATAAGGTGTTCTTAATTATTACGCAACTTCCTTTCCTTTGCCAAAATGGGTCAGAAGAGAGATGTGACGGGCTCTGAAAAGTCTAAAATTGTGAGATGTCTTGCAGAGGGATGCAGCAGTGTTGAAATTGCCAAACTTTTGAAGCGTGATCACTGAACAATCAAGCGTTTCATGGCAAATAGCCAACAGTGTTGGAAGAAGCGTGTTGGCCAAAAAGGCACAAAATAACTGCCCTTGAATTGAGGAAAATCAAGCGTGAAACTGCCAAGATGCCATTTGCCCCCCGTTTGGCCATATCTCAGAGCTGCAACATTACTGGAGTATCAAAAAGCACAAGCTGTGCCATACTCAGGGACATGGCCAAGGTAAGGAAGGCTGAAAACCACCACCTCTGAACAAGAAACATAAAATAAAACGTCTAGACTGGGCCAAGAAATATCTCAAGACTGATTTTTCAAAGGTTTTATGGACTGATGAAATGAGAGTGACTCTTGATGGGCCAGATGGATGGGCCAGAGGCTGGATCAGTAAAGGGCAGAGAGCTCCACTCCGACTCAGACGCCAGCAAGGTGGAAGTGGGTACTGGTATGGGCTGGGATCATCAAAGATGAACTTGTGGGACCTTTTCAGGTTGAGGATGGAGTGAAGCTCAATTCGCCGACCTACTGCCAGTTTCTGGAAGACAACTTCTTCAAGCAGTGGTACAGGAAGAAGTCAGTATCGTTCAAGAAAAACATGATTTTCATGCAGCCAACTACTCCACAGCGTGGCTGGCCAGTAAAGGTCTAAAAGATGAAAAAATAATGACATGGCCCCCTTTTTCACCTGATCTGAACCCCATAGCGAACCTGTGGTCCCTCATAAAATGTGAGATCTACAGGGAGGGAAAACAGTACACCTCTCGGAACAGTGCCTGGGAGGCTGTGGTGGCTACTGCATGCAATGTTGATCGTAAACAGATCAAGCAACTGACCGAATCTCTGGATGGTAGGCTGTTGAGTGTCATCATAAAGAAAGGTGGCTATATTGGTCCAGGATAAAGAATATATATATTGGGAAGGGGCCCAAGATCAGGATAGAACACATATAACATGATGAGGGGTATATGTAGCAGGAACGGACCCAGGATGAGGAACATATATACAAAGGATGGGGGCCATATATACACATATATACTAGGAAGGGTCCCAGGATGAGGGACATATAAGGAATGCACCAAAGATGGGGGACATTCCACACAGTGCACATCTTTACTAGGATGGGGCCCGGTATGGGTGATGTATATACCAGGATAGGGGACATACAGTACAGACCAAACGTTTAGACACACCTTCTCATTCAAAGAGTTTTCTTTATTTTCATGACTCTGAAAATTGTAGATTCACATTGAAGGCATCAAAACTATGAATTAACACATGCAGCATAAAATACTTAACTAAAAAGTGTGAAACAACTGAAAATATGTCTTATATTCTAGGTTCTTCAAAGTAGCCACCTTTTGTTTTGATTACTGCTTTGTACACTCTTGGTATTCTATTGATTAGCTTCAAGAGGTAGTCACCGGAAATGGTCTTCCAACAGTCTTGGAGGAGTTCCCAGAGATGCTTAGCACTTGTTGGCCCTTTTGGCTTTACTCTGTGGTCCAGCTCACCCCAAACTATCTTGACTGGGTTCAGGTCTGGTGACTGTGGAGGCCAGGTCATCTGGCGTAGCACTCCATCACGCTCCTTCTTAGTCAAATAGCCATTACACAGGCTGGAGGTGTGTTTGGGGTCATTGTCCTGTTGAAAAATAAATGATGGTCCAACTAAACGCAAACCGGATGGAATAGCACGCCGCTGCAAGATGCTGTGGTAGCCATGCTGGTTCAGTATGCCTTCAAGTTTGAATAAATCCCCAACAGTGTCACCAACAAAGCACCCCCACACCATCACAACTCCTCCTCCATGCTTCACGGTGGAAACCAGGCATGTAAAGTCCATCCGTTCACCTTTTCTGCGTCACACAAAGACATGGTGGTTGGATCCAAAGATCTTAAATTTGGACTCATTAGACCAAAGCACAGATTTCCACTGGTCTAATGTCCATTCCTTGTGTTCTGTAGCCCAAACAAGACTCTTCTGCTTGTTGCCTGTCCTTAGCAGTTGTTTCCTAGCAACTATTTTACAATGAAGGCCTGCTGCACAAAGTCTCCTCTTAACAGTTGTTCTAGAGATGTGTCTACTGCTAGAACTCTTTGTGGCATTGACCTGGTCTCTAATCTGAGCTGCTGTTAACCTGCGAGTTCTGAGGCAGGGGGTTCGGATAAACTTATCCTCCGCAGCAGAGATGACTCTTGGTCTTCCTTTCCTGGGGCGGTCCTCATGTGAGCCAGTTTCTTTGTAGCGTTTGATGGTTTTTGCCACTACACTTGGGGATACTTTTAAAGTTTCCCCAATTTTTCAAACTGACCGACCTTAATTTCTTAAAGTAATGATGGCCACTCGTTTGTCTTTACTTAGCTGCTTTTTTCTTGCCATAATACAAATTCTAATAGTCTATTCAGTAGGACTATCAGATGTGTATCCACCAGATTTCTGCACAACACAACTGATGGTCCCAACCCAATTTATAAGGCAAGAAATGCCATTTATTAAATCTGACAGGGCACACCTGTGCAGTGAAAACCATTTCCGGTGACTACCTCTTGAAGCTAATCAAGAGAATGCAAAGAGTGTGCAAAGCGGTAATTAACGCAAAAGGTGGCTACTTTGAAGAACCTAGAATATAAGACATATTTTCAGTTGTTTCACACTTTTTTGTTAAGTATGTCATCCCACATGTGTTAATTCATAGTTTTGATGCCTTCAATGTGAATCTACAATTTTCCGAGTCATGAAAATAAAGAAAACTCTTTGCATGAGAAGGTGTGTCCAAACTTTTGGTCTGTACTGTATATACCAGAAAGGGTCTCAGGATCTAGGACATATATGCCAGGATAGGGGACAAATATACCAGGAAGGGACTCAGGATGGTGGACATATACACCAGGATGGGGAATATATATACCAGGAAAGGTCCCAGAAGGGGTGACATATAAACAAGAAGGGTGGGCATCTTTACCAGAAAGGGAAGGGACATATGTAGCTAGAAGTAGGAATAAGGCCTCCCTCACACTCACGTGAAAATCACACACGTGCCGCGAGACATATATTTTCCTTGCGTGGTGCGTTTGGTAAGTACGTGTCTCCAGTACGTGTGTTCTACGTGTGCTATCCGCGATAACACACGGAGAACCGGTAATTTTAATACTCACCTGGTCCTTGCTGCTGTCCAGGGTACTGATCTTCGGCTCCAGCCCCGCCCACTCCCCGCTGATGCTGCTTCCAGCCGAGCAGAGGGGTGGAGATTAGCACCTGTTACATCACACCCACCTCCTTAACATGCTCATAATGAGCGTCGGTCGCCAGCAACTGTTTGCAGCGGAAGATTCTGCAGGTGGAGATGAGTATGTGTTTTTTTAATTTTAAAATAATGTCACGTGTTTCTCCGGCGCGTGTCACATGGGACCGCATCCATACTACATCCGTGTGGTACGGGTGCGGGCCGTGTGACACCCGTGCTGCCGGAGAAAAACGGACATGTCGGTGTGTGGAACACACGGATACACGTAAGTACGGAACGGGCACACGTTCCGTGGAAAAATACTTATGTGTATCAAAATCCATTAGAATACCTTGGTCTACATGTGTCCGTGTCTCCGGTACGTGAGAAAAGTGACAAACACGTACCGGAGGCATGTACATGTGAAAGAGGCCTAAAGAAGTGTATGCAAGAGGAAAAGTTGATGATAGATGAAGTAGTATAAGAAGCTGTGTGTGTGAAAGAGAATCAGCTTAAAGGTGGCTTTACACACTACGACATCGATAAAACGATCTCGTTGGGATCATGGAATTTGTGACGCACATCTGGCCACGTTAGCGATGTTGTTGCATGTGACACCTATGAGCAATTTTGCATTGTTGGAAAAACGTGCAAAATCGCTCATCGGTGACATGGGGGTCCCTTCCCAATTATCATTACTAATGAAGGAACGATGTAGTTCGTCTTTCCAGCGGTAGCACACATCGCTACGTGTGACACCACTTGAACGAGGAACCTCACCTTACCTGCGTCCCACCTGCAATGAGGAAGGAAGGAGGTGGGCGGGATGTTACGTCCCACTCATCTCCGCCCCTCCGCTTTGATTGGCTGGCCGCTTAGTGACGTTGTGGTGACGTCGCTGTGACGCCGAACGCACCTTACCCTTGAAGGAGGGATTGTTCGGCAGTCACAGCGACGACGACGACCAGGTAAGTGCGTGTGACGCTGCCATAGCGATAATGGTCACTACGGCACCAATCACACGATATCGCATGCACGACGGAGGCGGTTGCTTTTGCGTTCGACATTGCTAGCAATTGCTAGCGATGTTGCAGAGTGTAAAGGCCCCGTCACACACACAGATAAATCTTTGGCAGATCTGTGGTTGCACTGAAATCATGGACATATTGTTCCATTTGTACACAGCCACAAACCTGGCACTGATTGTCCACAATTTCACTGCAACCACAGATCTGCTGCAGATTTATCTCTGTGTATGACAGGGCCTTTAAGCCCGCTTAAGATGTGTCTGAGTGAAGGAGCAATAGTGCAAAGGGGAAGATCAAAAGTGTGTGTGTGAGCATCCAACTCACTTAGACACCATGGTAGTCACTAGTATTTTAGGACAGCAGATAAATTAGTCTGTGACCAGTGTCCTGGGGTAAGTTAACCTCGCCAATTTTTACCACTCCCAATTCTGACACAGCAATCAAATTGACACTTACCCTATTAAGGGGCTTCCAGGTTGACCTTGCTTTCTCCATTTGCTCTTAATTAAATAAATATATATGCAGAAGGTTTTTTTGTTGCATTAAAAACAAATCTAAAAAAAACTAGTGGAACATGCTTCAGTATTCAAAGAATTTTCTTTAATTTGCAAAACCTGAAATCCAAATCTAAAAATCAGTTTAAAATATTTTATTTCTAGAATGTAAAACAAAATTGTAGAAAATAGATATTAGTAAAATATTGTTTGAGGAATCAGGACTCAAGAGACATATTGATGTGATCCCACACACCTTTTTTTTTACTCATGAGAGTAATTATAAATGTATAATTATCAGGCATAATTGTCCCAACACAGTATAAATTTCCGACTTAGCTCTACTTGTAACCAGGAGAGAATTTTACATCAGGAAAGGCGCTCTGTGATGATACTGGTAAGTCGACCAAACAATGTAATTTTTTTGTGAATATTTTGTTTTTCTGAACTTTTTTTCGGATAATTCATTCCTTACTGGAAAATAAATTCTGAAATATATATACTGTATGAAATGAACATTTATCAAAATGATAAATTATTCTTACAAAGTCAGTAAACAAATTAAATGTTAGCATAAAATTATCACCTAAAATGTGTAAGTAGAAATTGCATTTTACCGAAAAACCTGATTTAACTTTAGGTTTTATTTTACTGTTTTTTTTTCTTTTAGTATTGAAGTATTCTAAAATACAGAGAGGAATGAACATCAACCAGGCAGAAATCTCCTCTTGCTGGTATAATTATTACACACACTTTGCACACTAATAAATTGTAAAATAAAAACCTAAAGATCTAAGGATTTAATTTAATTTTGACAGCTTATGAAATATTGTACTATTTTGTTTTATTACATTTTATTACAGAGAACTACAATTGTATGAATTTTTTGGATTTTCCCAAAAGTATTGTCTGGTAACAATGATAAGGAAACATCCTGATCCGGCCCTTTCACTCCACTCATCTGTAAGGAAATTGTGAGTTGAATCCCCATAAGACTGATATTAATGATCTATCCACTGATCTAAAACGCCTTGAAAAAGTGTTGATAGCCCATGCAGTTTTACACAGTTTATCACTTTACACCAACAAACCTTAACTCCTTCCCCCCACAATGATTTTTTTGTTTTGAATTTTTCCCTTCTTTCCAAAGGCCATAAGTATTTTATTTTTCCAAATACAGGCTTATTTTTTTTGTGGGATGAGTTGTACTTTTGAATGAAACCATTGGTTTTACCATATAGTGTACTTGGAAGATGGAAAAAATTCCAAGTGCGGTGAAATTACACAATTGGTTTTGGGGTCTTTTATTCCCCGTGTTCACTATATGGTAAGACTGGTGTGTCAGTGTGATGCCTCAGGTCGGCATGAGTTTGCATACTAATTAAAGAATGTACGTCTGGAATAGCAATGGTGTGAATAGGGTGCAAGACTCAAAAATATACAACTAAACAATATCCTATTGTTTAGTTGTACATTTTTGAGTCTTGCACCTTGTTCACACCATTGGTGTTCCAGACGTACATTCTTTAATTAATATGCACTTTCTGTCTGAGAGCCCTGCCCCACCCATAGCCATGTGTCTTATTTCACATATATAGCTTGGTCTTTTGCTTACCATACAGAGCAAGTTTTTTAACTGCAGGTGAGTTAACACATTAATTAGGGACCATGAAAATAGAGATTACCTTGGCGTTTGGTTTCGGGGCTCCTTTGCATTGATCAATACAATGGCTAAACATCTCTCATTCCTATTATTCATAGCAGTTATGCAGATACCATTTTCATGTTTTTCACTTTTTTCAGATAGTCCATTGTATTTTTCAGTCTAGTATTCCCATAGCAGCTCTGCTTTTCATTATTCCCCTATACTTTGTGACTGGTGTGCAACTCTTTATCCTATTGTTTTTTTGGCATGAGTTTGCAGACACCAAACATGTATAGTTTTACTTTTATCTAAGGGGGTGGGGAAATCCAGACGTTTGTCCCAAAAAAGAATAGCGCTTTTGTCGCCATTTTTCGAGACAATTAGGGTTCTCATTTTCTGGGATCTGGGGCTCAGTGATGGCTTAATTTTTGACTCTTGAGCTGATGTTTTTAGCTATTGAATTTTTGCGTAGATGCAACATTTTAATCGCCTGTTATTGCATTTTAATACAACATTGCGTCGACTAAAAAACAAAATCTTGGCATTGGAATTTCTTCTAGCTACTCCATGTACCAATCAGATTAATTTGTTTTATATTTTGGTAGATCGGGTATTTCTGAATGCAGTGATACCAAATAAGTGTATCGTTTGTTTTTTTGATTTATTTTCAGTGAGGAGAAAAGGGGTGATTTGAACTATTATTTTTTTTCATTTTTTTCTAAACTTTTTTTATGTTTTGTTATTGTAATTACTAGTTTTTCTAGGGAACTTCATCACTGTAGTGTTCAATTGCTTGTGCTGATTAGAGTGATGCTGCAGCGCCGACTGTCCTTGGTGTGCCCCTTACGCACACGGACAGTGTACTCCAGGACCCGTGTGGTGTTAACAGGGGTGTTCCTGGTAGGGTGTCTGGACTAGAGTTGAGCGCGGTTCGCGGTTCGAGGTTCTCCAGTTCGAGGCTCGAGTGATTTTGGGGGCTGTTCTAGATCGAACTAGAACTCGAGCTTTTTGCTAAAGCTCGATAGTTCTAGCTACGTTCGAGAGTCACGTGCCTCTCGCGATACTTGACTGTGAAGGCGTCATTGAACTCAGTGACAGGTGCTGTCAGTGTGCTGGAGATCAGCGCAGGTAATGTACCTCGCTGACAGCAGCACTTGTCATCCCCTGCAGTGACCTGGGCTGACCCATTGATGTTAGCTCAGGTCACTGCACTGCTCTCCCAGCCAATGGGGAACATTCTGCTCTTCATTGACTGGGACAGTGTGGATCGTCATGGCAACCCCTTGGATTACACCAGACCTGGATTTGTTTTTCTTTCTAATAAATTGGTTAAAGAGGGAATGTTTTGGGGAGTGTTTTTTCAAATAAAAATGTGTTTGTCGTCTATTTTTTTTTATTACTGACTGGGTTGGTGATGTCGGGTATCTGATAGACGCCTGACCTCACCAACCCCAGGGCTTGATGCCAGGTGACATTACACATCTGGTATTAACCCCATATATTACCCCGTTTGCCACCGCACCAGGGCGCGGGATGAGCTGGGGCGAAGCACCAGGATTGGCGCATCTAATGGATGCGCCACTTCTGGGGCGGCTGCGGCCTGCTATTTTTAGGCTGGGGAGAGTCCAATAACCATGGACCTCCCTAGTCTGAGAATATCAGACCCCAGCTGTCTGCTTTACCTTGGCTGGTGATCCAATTTTGGGGGGACCCCTATGTGTTTTTTTTTTTAATTATTTATTTAATTTAAAATAACAGCGTGGGGTGCCCTCAGTTTTGGATTACCAGACAAGGTGAGGTTGCCAGCTGTGGTCTGCAGGCTGCAGCCTTCTGCTTTACCCTAGCTGGCTACAAAACTAGGGGGAACCCTACGTCATTTTTTTTTTTTATTTTTTTGGCTAAATACAAAGCTAAGCACCCCTTAGTGCCACATGAAAGGCACCAAAGGGTGCAAAATTACAAAATGCAGGAGAGTGGGACATTATGTGTCTTTCTGCCATTATAATGACAGAAAAGACTGATATGAAGTGCACAAGCACAAGAAAATCACCAGAGCTCTCTACGCTGTGAAAAGCAGTAGAAAATGGCACTGGAGTGAACATGTGACCGCCTCATGTAGGATGAAGCTATGGATCCTGGGTAAATTTATGCATTTACCCTCCTTCAGTTTTTTTGCAGTACACAAAAAAACGGAAGGCACACGGATGACAAACAGATGACATACGGACCGTCTACGGAACGGAAACGGATGCCACACGGATGCACCTGTGAAAAAAAACGGACTGTTTTTTGCAGACCGCAAAAATGGATCGGTCATGTTAATGTAGCCTTATTCTGATCTGCCGTTTATAAACAGCAGGCAGAAATAAGTGAATAACGCCCCCCGGCGTCAGAAAATCTCCGGGGTTTCAGGGCTAGCTGAGACCCTGGAGATCATGATTCAGGACGGTTTTTCCGGTCCCCGCTCACGTGATCACAGGTATACACCGTACACCGATGATCACGTTACAGTAAATGACAGCGCCGGTAAAAAATTATTTATCTCCCATCTGGCATGAACAAACACTTCTCCACTTCTCCACTTCTTCTCCACTTCTCAACTTCTTCTCCACTTTTTCTCCACTTTTTCTCCACTTTTTCTCCACTTTTTCTCCACTTTTTCTCCACTTTTTCTCCACTTTTTCTCCACTTCTTCTCCACTTCTTCTCCACTTCTTCTCCACTTCTTCTCCACTTTTTCTCCACCCTTTTCTCCACTTTTTCTCCATTTTTTCTCCACTTTTTCTCCACTTCTTCTCCACTTTTTCTCCACCTTTTCTCCACCTTTTCTCCATTTTTTCTCCACTTTTTCTCCACTTTTTCTCCACTTTTTCTCCAATTTTTCTCCACTTTTTCTCCACTTTTTCTCCATTTTTTCTCCACTTTTTCCCGTTCTTTTTCTATGGTCGGTCTACCCATTAGCTCTGCCATGCATAGTGTAGCTCTACACCTACTGCACATGTTACTTTATGATTGACATCTCTTTCGTACCAGAGCTGTCTAAGCCTACTCTGACCCCATATTTGTCATTACTATATTGTCCTTGTACTGTATTATGACATTTGTATCATGTGTTTCATTTCTTGCTGTGTTGCAATTTTTTTGCAGTTTATGTTATTGTTCTCTCACTCTTATGTGATACTGATTATTGTCATTTTTCATGATTACATGCAGATAAGTCCAATCTGACGAAGGCTCAGGCCGAAACGTCATTTGTAACTTGTTTTGGACAAAAACATATATGCTTATGAAAAAAATTTTTTTCTTAATACGGACCAATAAAGAATGATTTTGCATTACTATCCGTTGTGACTTACTGACTTAGTCTGGGAGATTTAGAGTGCCGAGGTTACTCACTAATTTTATCTATTATTACCTCTGAGCACATAATTTTTTCAGGGGGCAAAAAACTTCTGCATACAGTCTGTATGGAGAAGAGCAGACAGCAGCTGCAGAACTACAAGGCTCAGCATACTCCATCCAGGACTATATGCAGAAGTTTTTTGCCCACCAAAAAAATGACGTGGGCTTCGCCATATTTTTGTATGCTAGCCAGGTACAGCAAGCAGCCACGGGCTGCCTCCAACCCCCAGTTGCCTATTTGTACCCGGCTGGGAACCAAAAATATAGGGAAGCCCGTTTTTTTTAATTATTTCACTTATTTCATGAAATAATTAAAAAACAAATGACGTGGGCTTCGCCCCATTTTTGTGTCCAGCCAGGTACAACTAGGCAGCTGGGGATTGGAATCCGCAACACAGGTTAGCCCGAGGTTTCTGGGCGCCTCTGCTGCGAATTTTAGTCCGCAGCCATCCCAGAAAATGGTACTCTCATAGAAGCGCCATCATCTGGCGCTGTATCCAACTCTTCAATCAGCCCTGGAGCCGGGTGGCTTGTTGGGTAATCATGAGTTAATACTGGCTTTGTTTTATTAGCCAGTATTAAGCCAGAGATTCTTAATGTCAGGCACGTTTGACCCGGCCATTAAGAATCTCCAATAAAGGGTTAAAAATAAGACACCACACAGAGAAAAAATACTTTAATAGAAATAAATACACAGACACATTAGAGACTCCATCTTTATTACCCCCTGTCAGCCCTCCACGATCCTGCTCTTCTGTCTTTCTCGTTCAACAAATGCAGCTCTGCTACATCACTGCTGCATGGGGGAAGACGCTGCTTCCCGTGGAGCATTCACTCCGTGAAAGCTGCACGAGAAGCAGCGTGCAGCCTTCACTCCGTGAGTGATCAGTGCTGCTAGCGGTAACAGCGGTAACGCTGACAGACGCGTTACCATAGCAACGGTGCTCCCGGAGCCGTGGTTAGCGGTGACGTCACCGCTAACTGCGTTGCTATGGCAACGGTGATCTCCGTTAATGACCGGCTGTGTCAGCCGGTCCCTAACGGAATGGGGAGTCGACCGTGTGCTAGAGCATGTCGCCTGTACACGGCGATACACAAATGTGCACCGTGTACCGGAGAGATGCACTCGCAGGTCCTACATGACGCGTCATAGTCATGTGACCAGTCTGTAGCCAATGAGATAATAGCCATGTGACTGGTCACATGGCTACTTTTAAGTCACGATAGGTCCTGCATCGCTGCTGGCAGTGCTGGTCACCGGGAGGATTCAGCGATCATCGGATAGAATAGCGGCAGGAGACAGAGTGCAGGAGGGATCGCGGGGACCGGTAAGTGTTATGGCAATGTTTATTAACTGTTTGTGTACATTTATCATGTATTTTTATGTGTTTGTGATTGCCTCCCATTATAGCCTATTGGTTCGAGTTCGGTTCGTCGAACGTTCGACGAACCGAACTCGAACGGGACCTCCGTTCGGCGAACCGACCTCGAGCCGAACCGCGACCGGTTCGCTCATCTCTAGTCTGGACCCTGTGAGGTCAACTAATAGTTATGCATGGACCAGGACAGTAAAAGTTCCTGGGCTCGGAGTTCTCATGGAAATCCAGGTACCTATCCAAATCTGGCAACTTGAGTAATTAGAAAATAAGAGAAACAAAGAAAATAGGGAAAAGCAGTCAAAATATACTTACCAATATCTCGCTTGGCTGTAACACTACTTTCAGGGCTGCTCATTATCCATCATACATATGCACTGCTTCTCCCTCCTACTGGAAGCCCCGGTGCCTGTGATGGGTTGCAGTCAGAGTATGCTTCCACCCTGTGTGACAGTGTATCAAGAAAAAATTCCAGCACCAAGTCCATGGAGAAATCTTCATTAAAAATTCATCTTTTATTAGTCAAACTTGTAAAAAGTCCATGTTAACAACTGCCCCAACAGAGGACGCGTTTCGAACGACCAAGTTCTTAATCCGTCTCTAACGGATTTAGAGACGGATTAAGAACTTGGTCGTTCGAAACGCGTCCTCTGTTGGGGCAGTTGTTAACATGGACTTTTTACAAGTTTGACTAATAAAAGATGAATTTTTAATGAAGATTTCTCCATGGACTTGGTGCTGGAATTTTTTCTTGATACATGAAATGAGTTCTGCTACCTTCCTTTCCGTGCACGGTCCTGGATAAGCGGTCTCCGGCAGCAAGCAGGTGAGCTGGACAAAGTAAAATTGCCTGTGTGACAGTGTGTCTGGCTGCTTAAAATCATAGACACTGTGTGCATGTCTATTTTAGTTGGAAATAAATAAATAAATACATAAATTGGCTTAGGGTCCTCCCATGTTATGATATTTAGCACAAATAAAGCATACAGCTACAAGCTGCAGCCCCAAGCCGTGTGTTTATCTGGACTGTGTATCAATATAAGAGGTACCACCATGCAGCTTTTTTTTTATTATTATTATTAATATTATTTAAATACATTATTTTTAAAAACAGCATGCGGTTGCAGGCTGGTATTTTTGAGCTGGGGGAACAAATAAGCATGGGTCTCCTCAGCCTGACAATATCAGCCCTAGCTGTCTGCTTTATCATGGCTGAGTATAAAAATTGGGGGAACCATTTGCCGATTTTTTTTAAATTATTTATTTCAATATTTTTTTTAAAAAGCTGCATATGGTCCCTACCTCTTTGGTACACTGCCAAGATAAGCACATGGCTGGGGTCTTCAGCCAGTAGCTGTATGTTTTATCTGTGCTGGGTATCATAATATTGGGGGACTCTATGGCAATTTTTTTATTTATTTTTTTTTACATCAATATACACATCACAAACAGCGTTTGTGATTCCAAGCAATTAGACACGCTGTTAAGGTGGAGGTGCGGTCTGACTGCATCCAATCACAGGTGCCAGGACTGCCGGTGGATGGGGTAAACAGTGCATATGTATGAAGGAAATTAATGGCCCCGAAAGTAGCATTACAGCCATACAGAGACTCAGTATAACGCACCTGCTGTAATCCCCCAATCCCTTCTACCACCAATTTAAAGTGCATAATTCGGGTCCCCATAGACTTGTATGGGGACCGGCATCTGACCAGATATCTGGGATTAGTTCTGGACTGAATCGTGTGTGGCGCCCCTGAGGCTTCCATCGCCACAGAGACATTGCACCCCATCCAGAGGTGTGATGTCCCATCCTGGGTAAGGAAAGGGGTACATGCCGGTTCACAGGTAAATCTACACTACACCCATTGTTAGGCACACACAGGGACTGGGGATAGTGGCAGCAACCCTCCCATGCTGCATGCTGGGAGGGGCCGTAAGACCCATCCCTTCTCCCGTAGTGTGGAAGCTTAGCAACTGGGGAGGTGGGAGGAGCCAGCCGAAAGAAGAGTAGTAAGGAAGGTCAAGTTAGTTTCAGTTTACCTCAGAGAGTGGGAGAGTGAGGAGGAGACAGCATGTAGCTGTGAAAGAGAAAGGAGCTCTGTGAGTTCAGAGTGTCCACAACAGAGAAAGAAAGCAACAGAGAGAGAGAAACAGAGAAAGAAGGAGACGCTTCCTGGTGAAGACCCTGGGGCCCGACTAGGCCCAGGTGACACCAAGCTGAACAGAAGGGATTCTTGGGCCACAAATAGCTTCCAGGCTGGTGGCCCGTTCCACAATAAGAAGGTTCGGTGAAGGGATCAAGCTGCACACAGGAAACGGTCCCTAGAAACCGGAGGAGGAGAAGTCAACTCCAAAAGTAAAAACTGAGGCCCAGGGAAGCTGCATGCTCCCCGGGCCACAGCCCACAGCAGAACCTCTAGAAAAGGGGCAAATAACCGACAGGTGAGCCCCTGGCCCGGAGGCTGTTGTGGAGGCCGAGCCAAGTTCAGCCAACAAGGGCAAGGCTTAAGAAGTCAGCTGAAGAAAGAAACACATAGAGGGGTGCACTGGCATTTATTCCCAGATCTACCCGGGAATGGCGGAGGTCCTTAATGGTGGTCCCAGCAGTCCCAAGGCTCCTGCATGCCATAACCAAGAACTGTGAGTAAACAACTTGAAACTGCACCCCCTGGTGTTGCCTCCTTTACTACACACCATAGACACTTACAAACACCAACTGTTGCCCCGGGGCACCGCTCCACCTGTGGGGAGCAGTACCACCATAGCTGCCAGTCCATCAGCCCCGGAGGCCTCTTACAGTAGCAGCGGCTTAATAGCCGCAAACCACAGGTGGCGTCACGAATAATATAAACTTTAATCACCACCAACACCACCACCATATTAATTGACACCCACCAGGGCCACGGAGTCGGGCCCCGCCACCACTGGCTACCCCTGGACTAGTCCGGCCTGACACCGGGTGTCCCAGGGGTGGGCGAGTCAACTTTGGCGTCACGGACAGGATTTCATGCCCGGTCCCACGGGGTACTGTGCGCCTGAAGAAAAACTGTGCTTACAGACTGTTTTACTGTGAAAACTGCCGCCATTACAGCTTGCAAAGTGTGGGAAGAAGGGGGGCATGCCAGAAGAAAGGGCGCGAAGAGAAGCCCCGCCCCCTTGGTCTTGCCAGAGAAGAGCGAAGCAGTGCCCGCTACGCAGAGCGGAGGATATAAAATGGCGCCTAGTGAAGCTGGCCGGCTGGCAGAATGAGTATAAATGCCAGACTAGCAAGTAAAGAAAATGTACTGGATCGTAAGCGGAGCAGTGCCGGCTGTGATTGGCTGGGTGCCAGTCTGGCACCAGGCGCTGGTGCAGTCCCCGGCCCCGCCTCCAGAAAAAAGGGTGCAGTCGAGTGGCGTGGTCGAGCACCCGAGCAGTGCAGCAGCGAGCGTTCCCCAGGCCAGCAGCATGGCAGAGAAGCAGCAGCCGAGCACCCCGGGGACCAGAGAAATGGATCCTGAGCTGAACTTGCTTCGGGAGGAGATGAGGATCCTTGCCCGGAGGCTGAACACTCTGCAGATGGAGGTGGACCGGCGGAGAGAAAACCGGACGGCACCCAAGGACGTGGGCCACAGGATGGAGGCCACCGAGCAGCACCCAGGTGAGCGATATACTGACCTGACCCGTCCAGACCCACGGCCCTACCAAGCGCCACCGCCCAGTCCCTCTACCGTCCCGCTCGACTTCCCCGCCAGCCCCGCTGACGCTCCGTGGGGCACCGGAGACCTGCCGGAGGCCCCCAAAGATGGTGCCTGGTGCAGCATGGGCCCACCCCCCCTTCTGAGTCCCCCTGTTAGCCTCCTGGGAGCGAACTGGGACGCTGCACCAATAAAAAGTGGGAGACTGCAACAACCCCTACGTCCCACAGAGACCCCGATGGCCACTGACCTGGCCTGCAGGAAGATGCTGGAGAAGTACCAGCAGGAGCGGGAGAGACGGGAGGAGAGACGCCGTGCTGAGGAGGCATCCAACTTAGCTGCTAAGGCCCGAATCCGGAGAAGACGTAAAGAACACCGGGGCCCAGTACAGAGGGGCCAGGTGATAGAGTTCAAGTTGGAGGAAGGCTGGGGCTTCATCCGGGAGCCCGGCCTAGGCAAGGACGTCCTTGTAGCACGCCGCAACATTGAGGAACACCTCACCAAAGGCCACCCAGGGCGTGATGTGAAGCCGGGTGATTTGGTGGAATATACGCGGCTGATGAGAAGCCAAGGCTGGTACGCCCTGAGCGTGCATATCTTGCAGGAGGAAGCAGCCCTAGAAGAACCAGAGTGGCACCGCACTATGCCAGCGTGCAGTACCGCTTCCGCCCGCAGCACAACACCAGCCAGCGGCCCAGTCCAACCCCAGGCCGCAGCACCTCGCAGCAGGCCTCTGACCAGCACAAAGGAGATTCAGACCAGGATCTCCATGGCCTACCTGCTACCCAGGGCCCTGCCGAAGCAGGACTCCAGCCACTGAAGTGAAAATAAAAGAAGAAAAGAAGTTGAACTGTATATAGCCCCTGCATTGCCCCTCATCCCTTTGTGAAGACGTCCCCTTTGTTCTGCCCTCACGTTCTTTTTGAAGATGACACCCTTTCCTGCCTTATTGCCCCTACGTGCTTTGTGAAGATGTCACCCTGCCCCGTTTGTGTGTTACCGGGCCACTGGACTGGAATGTGGTCCCCGGTGAATGGATATGTGTGATGTTTAACCAGGCTACTGGACTTAGTGGCTGGTTTTGCCTCTTTCCCCCTTTCAAAAGTTGAAAAGACGTTTTGGGCCACTGGACTATGCGTGGTCCAAAGATCCCCATGTATATAGTTGCACCTGTTGTGCCCCCTACCAGAATTATGGTAGAAGTAACCCTAAACTGTGCAATGGACTGGAAGTGCACACAAGAATTGTAGAGTTTCTTTATAAGACTGTTTGCAACGTTCAAGTATAAGCACCTCCCATGAAGGGAAAAAAAAGTTTTACTGTTTATGCTAGCATACAAAAATATTTTTGCAGTTTCTTCCACTGTTTTTCTTGTTTCAGCCCGCAGACGTGCTGGGATTTGCTGTGGGGGAGTGTGGCGCCCCTGAGGCTTCCGTCGCCACAGAGACATTGCACCCCATCCAGAGGTGTGATGTCCCATCCTGGGTAAGGAAAGGGGTACATGCCGGTTCACAGGTAAATCTACACTACACCCATTGTTAGGCACACACATGGACCGGGGATAGTGGCAGCAACCCTCCCATGCTGCATGCTGAGAGGGGCCGTAAGACCCATCCCTTCTCCAGTAGTGTGGGAGCTTAGCACTGGGGAGGTGGGAGGAGCCAGCCGAAAGAAGAGTAGTAAGGACGGTCAAGTTAGTTTCAGTTTACCTCAGAGAGTGGGAGAGTGAGGAGGAGACAGCATGTAGCTGTGAAAGAAAAAGGAGCTCTGTGAGTTCAGAGTGTCCGCAACAGAGAAAGAAAACAACAGAGAAGGAGAGAGAGAAACAGAGAAAGAAGGAGACGCTTCCTGGTGAAGACCCTGGGGCCCGACTAGGCCCAGGTGACACCAAGCTGAACAGAAGGGATTCCAGGGCCACAAATAGCTTCTAGTCTGGTGGTCCATTCCACAATAAGAAGGTTTGGTGGAGGGATCAAGCTGCACACAGGGGACGGTCTATAGAAACTGGAGGAGGAGAAGTCAACTCCAAAAGTAAAAACCGAGGCCCAGGAAAGCTGCATGCTCCCCGGGCCACAGCCCACAGCAGAACCTCTAGAAAAGGGGCAAACTACCGACAGGCAGACCCCCGGCGCGGAGGCTGTAGTGGAGGCCGAGCCAGGTTCAGCCAACAAGGGCAAGGCTTAAGAAGTCAGATGAAGAAAGGAACACATAGAGGGGTGTTAAGGAATAACGTTTGGAACTCCATTCTATGTCTGAACTGGGTGCAAAAAACCTAAAAAACATCACTATGGGGAGATAAGGTATGCACACCAGTGACTATGGAAGGGGAATACATTGAATAGCAGAAACTGCTGTGTGAATACTGACATGAAAAATTGCACCCAGTTCAGACATAGAATGGAGTTCCAAACGTTATTCCTTAATGTTAGTAGTTTTTCGTTTGTGAACCCTCCCCATACACACCTATTGCCAATCCACATCGTATATATAGCCTGGGTCTCAGCTTCCCATACACGGTAAGTTTTTTAACTGCATGAGAGGACACACACAAGCTAGGGACCCCAACGTAGAGAAATACTTTGGCGTAGTGTTGGGGCTCTATTGCATTGATCAATTCAGTAGCTAAATTTCTCTTTATTCATATATTCATGGCAGTAATGCAGGTTCCATTTTTCACATTTCATTCTTACATGTAGCTATTGAATTTTTCATGTCAGTATTCACACAGCAGTTTCTGCTATTCCATGTATTCTCCTTCCATATTCACTGGTGTGCATACCTTATCTCCACATAGAGGGGTGCACTGGCATTTATTCCCAGATCTACCCGGGAATGGCGGAGGTCCTTAATGGTGGTCCCAGCAGTCCCAAGGCTCCTGCATGCCATAACCAAGAACTGTGAGTAAACAACTTGAAACTGCACCCACTGGTGTTGCCTCCTTCACTACGCACCATAGACACTTACAAGCACCAACTGTTGCCCCGGGGCACCGCTCCACCTGTGGGGAGCAGTACCACCATAGCTGCCAGTCCATCAGCCCCGGAGGCCTCTTACAGTAGCGGCGGCTTAATAGCCGCAAACCACAGGTGGCGTCACGAATAATATAAACTTTAATCACCACCAACACCACCGCCATATTAATTGACACCCACCAGGGCCACGGAGTTAGGCCCCGCCACCGCTGGCTACCCCTGGACTAGTCCGGCCCGACACCGGGTGTCCCAGGGCCCTGGGGTGGGCGAATCACGTGTTTTTTTCTAAACCCGGTTTGACCCACTGATCCCGGGTATCGGCAGGTCCACCCATCACTATCAACTAAGTGTAGACCTGAAAGAAGGAAAGGAATCAAACATCTATCAAGATGCCAAATCTGTCCCAGAGTGTGCGCCACTGTAATAAATATGGCTTTCTAAATATTAGTTGACATCGTAAAGGTGGGTCTTTGTGTTTATTTCTAGAAAGATCAAAAAAATACTGATGAAGAATGAGACGTCTGTTAAATATTTTTACATTTTGCCATTTTCTGGAGAGACAAAGAATAAACCATTAATTTCCATCTTCTTCTTGATATATTTGGTCGGCGTTCTCATCAATTCATCCATTATCGCAATCATATATCTGGAAGTTCAATTACATAAGCCAATGTATCTCTTTATCTGTAATTTATCCATTGTAGACATATTTTTTACATCAGTCACGATTCCTAAATTACTGCACAGGTTATTTTCCGGGAATCACATTGTTTCCTTCTCACAATGTTACGCTCAGTTTTTCTGTTTCTCAGTTGTGACGATGGCAGAGGACATTCTTCTGTTCATTATGGCTTATGACCGATATGTCGCTATCTGCCTTCCCTTACATTATCATCAGATCTTAAATCAGAGAAATTGCACCCTGATAACTATTGGGATTTGGACAGCCGCCTTTCTAAACTCTTCAATGATTGTAGTTTTAGCTATGAACATGACCTCCTGCAACTCCAACGTCATCCACCAGTTCTTCTGTGATGCTAAATCACTAACAAAAACAACCTGTACCGGGACGCTATTGTTTTTTGTAGTAACCGGTATTGAAATTTTGATCTTGATATTTACTCCCTTTATGTGCACTCTTATATCTTATGTAAATATTTTCTCTGTCATCTTCAAAATGACATCAAAGGAAACAAAAAAAAAAGCCTTCTCCACCTGCTCCTCTCATATCATGGTGGTTTCTATATACTACGTGGCAAGTTTAATAGGGTATGTGATCCCACCATACTCCGATGTTCTGGATTCTGTCTTCAGTATAATATTTACAAATATCATCCCGATCATGAATCCAATCATATACAGTCTGCACAATTCCAATGTTCAATTGGCATTTCGGGATTTAGTGAATGTGGTTTTTAAAAATAGACTTTGGACTCCCGCGCTCGTGAAAACTGGAAACTGACGACTTGACGAGCAATTAAAATTCAAACATAAAGGTTTCAAAAATTATCCCCTAAGAACAAAAGATGAAGATTTTTTGCAATTGCATAATAGTACTCACTAATTTTGACTTTTACTTCTTTGCTATTCCTTATTACCCAGCTAAAGTAATTGTGATGGAATCTTTAAAACAAAAAATAGATCTGACGACACATATGTTTTCCCTTTTCAGGCCTATATGATAAATACTTTTTACTTGGTATTAAACATAAACAGAGCATAAAACACTACCTACAAGTGAATCTGTCTCCCGAATATGCAGCTATTTGGCAAATATTTATTATTTTGTATAATATTAGGCAGGTACCAATGATGGTTTGGTAAAATTAGATGAGATACATTTACATCATGATTTCCAGATGTTTTGTTGATTGCAGACGCCTATATACACCTTTTGGGAGTATTATTGGCCTATCAGAGCCTGCCACCTCATGGACATGCCCAGTGAAGTCCTTCCCGGACTTTGCCTCCAATGCACTAAGTGCCTGAGCATGCTCAGTAGCCTGGACAACAGTCTCAGAAATCAGCCTGAGCATGCTCCGTAGGCACAACACAGGACTTAGACACAGCACGCCGTCCAAGTACCTGTGCAAATAGGCTTTTCGCACTAAGTGTAGGAGCATGCTCAGTAGCCTGAACCAAGGACTTAGCCTGAGAAATGGCACTATCAGGCTGAGCATGCTCCCTAGGCAAAACACTGGACTTAGCCTAAGAAATGGTACTATCAGGCTGAGCATGCTCCCTAGGCGAAACACTGGACTTAGCCTCCGGCTGGGGTAAATCGGCACATGCATGCGCACTAGCCGCCTCTGCACACTTAGACGTGGAGGTGCAAGCAGCCAGCTGGACGACCCGAGGCACGGCCAAAAACGGCAGCCGACACCTGGGCGCAACTGGAACCGCAGCAGGCTGCTTGCGGCTATGGCAGCACCGATTCATAACAGAAACAATGCACCATTTCCAGGGGCGGCTGTGGGCTGCCGAGAATCCCAGCTCCCAGCTGCCTGGCTTTACCTGACTGGTGATCAAAATACGGCGGGAGCCCACGTATTTCTTTTTTTAAATTATTTTTTTAAATAAAAAAAAATAATGGGCTTCCCTGTATTTTGATTGCCAGCCAAGGTAAATTAGGCAGATGGGGGTGGCAGCCTATAGCCGTCCGCTTTATCTGCGCTGAGAATCAAAAATACTGCTGAGCGCTATGTCATTTTTTTAATGTTTTATTTATTTTTACAGTACTGTGATGTCAGGCAATCAAAATAAAGGGAAGCCCATTTTTTTTTAGTTATTTAAATAAATAATTAAAAAAAATATGTGGGCTCCCGCTGCATTTTGTATTGCTAGCTAAGGGTAATCCAAGCACCTACTGGCTGCTAACCCCCACTGCTTGGTGTTACCTTCACTGGCAATGGAAAATCCAGGGAAGCCTTTTTTTTGCCAAAAAACTAAAAAAAAAAAAATGACATGGGCTTCACCATATTTTTGTATGCTAGCCAGGTACAACAGGCAGCTACGGGCTGCCCCCAACCCCCAGCTGCCTATTTGTACCCAGCTGGGAACCAAAAATATAGGGAAGCCAAATTTTTGTGTCCAGCCAGGTACAACTAGGCAGCTGGGGATTGGAATTCGCAGCGCAGGTTGGCCCAAGCTTTATAGGCCCCCCGTTGTGAATTGCAGTCCGCAGCCACCCCAGAAAATGCGCTTTCATAGAAGCGCCATTTTCTGGCACTGAATCCAACTTTTCCAGCAGCCCTGGTGACGCGTGGCACGCTGGGTAATAAGGGGTTAATACTAGCTTTGTTTTACTAGCTAGTATTAAGCCAGAGATTCTTAATGTCAGGCAAGTTTGACCAGGCCATTAAGAATCTCCAATAAAGGGTTAGAAAAAGACACAACAGAGAAAAAATACTTTATTAGAAATAAATACACAGACATACTTACAGAATCCATATTTATCACTCCCTCTCATCCCTCCACGATCCTGGTTTTCTATCTTCTTTCTCTTTCAACAAATGCAGGTCTGATATATCAGAGAGCACAGGATGGGAGGAAGAACACTTCTGTTCCACGTGCAGTCTAATCACACAATGAGTGAGCAGAAGCTGCGGGTTGGTAAGCGGTGACGTCCCCACTGGCACCGTTGCCATAGTAACCTGACAGGTAGGTTACTATAGCAATCACCTGATTCCCGGCGCCGCTATTCACTGGCTGTGGCAGCCAATTCTTGCATGTGGGCTGACTCTGTAAAGAGCGCCGACATGCAGGAAC
Organism: Anomaloglossus baeobatrachus; assembly: GCF_048569485.1. NCBI lineage: Eukaryota > Metazoa > Chordata > Amphibia > Anura > Aromobatidae > Anomaloglossus > Anomaloglossus baeobatrachus. Next base: position 293,545,086 of record NC_134359.1, read on the forward strand.
GGGGAGCCAAGCATGTGCCCAAGCTTGTAGCAGGTACACGGTGCTCGCCGAGTATACTGAGTACTGAGATGCTTGTGCGAGCACCGCGTACCAGCGAGATGCACTGACAGGACCTAGCATGACGTCATAGCCATGAGACTGGTCTGTATCCAACGAGGAAATACAACGTGACTAGTCACATGGGTATGACATCAAGGAAGATCCTATCATCAGTGCTGGTTACCGGGAGGGCACAGCGATGATCGGAAGGAGAAGCGGCGGGAGACAGAGTCTGCAGGATGTGTCACAGGACAGAGTCTGCAGGACGCGTCGCAGGACCTGTAAGTATAATGACAATGTTTATTATTAACTGTATTCTTTATTTTACAGCCCCCTCGCCCCATCACATAACTGTAAAGTCCAAATTCGGTGTTCGGACGCAAGTTCACGTTATCTCAGAACCCGAACTCAAACTTTACAAAGTGTTCGTGCGAAGTTGCCAAACACTGAACAACAAAGGGTTTGCCCATCCCTAGAGAAGAGCAATGCTTTGGTTAGGAGTTGCGCATCAGACCCAACTCTGGAGAGACACGAGTTTGCCTATTTAGCTAGCAACCTGTCACAATGTGACTGTGAGATAGCAAGGGTCAAGGGGCTCTGATTCTGTCTCTCACGCTAGGCGACCCTAGGCTTTCCCTGTCCCCAGGATTATCCGGATTGTGGAGATGTGTGGGTCTCGTGCCTTCCTGTATTCTTAAAAAAAGCTAATCTGTCCGTCCCCGCATACTCCTAAGAAAGGAAGGCACAGGAGTGTAAGGGAAACCACAGATTTAGACAGATAGGAATAACAGAAGCCCACTCAAACTTCACACTCTCATGAATTAACACTAAGAAACAAATGTGAAAAGCAAGTGAAGCAAGTCAGCATCACAAAGACAAAAAGAGTTAACACCAAAACTGCTCACAACAATGTTGCAAACAACCATCAGTAAACCTAGGTAAAGCCACCTCTCCAGGCCAGAATAGACAAGCTATAGCTGGCACAATAAAAACATTCCACCCAGCATATATGGGAGGAGAGGGAATATGACTGGTTCTCCCATGTGAAAAAAAGAGATTAACAACCAGACCAGATGAGATTAAAGGGGGCTTTACACGCTACGATATCGTTAATGTTTTATCGTCGGGGTCACGTTGTTAGTGACGCACATCCGGCGTCATTAACGTTATCGCAGCGTGTTACACTTACCAGCGACCTTAAGCGACCTCAAAAATGGTGAAAATCGTTCACCATGGAGAGGTCGTCCCAAAATCAAAAATCGGTAATGGTTGATTATCGATGTTGTTCGTCGCTCCTGCGGCAGCACACATCGCTATGTGTGACACCGCAGGAGCGAGGAACGTCTCCTTACCTGCCGCCGGCCGCAATGCGAAAGGAAGGAGGTGGGCGGGATGTTACGTCCCACTCATCTCCGCCCCTCCACTTTGATTGGCTGGCTGCTTAGTGACGTTGCAGTGACGTCGCTGTGATGCCGAACGTCCCTATCCCTTGAGGGAGGGCTTGTTCGGCAGTCACAGCGACGTTGCAGACCAGGTAAGTGCGTGTGACGCTGCCGTAGCAATAATGTTCACTACGGCAGCGATCACAAACAATCGCATGGACGATGGGGGCGGGTGCTTTTGCGCTCGATATCGCTAGCAATTGCTAGCAATATCGTAGTGTGTAAAGCCCGCTTAACTCTTGCTAGCTTGCCTAGGAACTACAAGTCTGTAAGTGGATGCCTGAGTATCTCTGTGCTGATCACATACTACAGAGAAGTCAGAAGGCAGAGTGCAAGAACCTAGAGTTTCCACAGACATTCTGATGTCGCCATGACAGTTCTCGATGGTTGCAAAAACCTTCTTGTGACAAAGCCAGTTTACCTAGGATTTATTTTGTATCTTTTTTATCTTGTCTTGTTGTTGTACAAATCCCAAAAAACTAGTTGCAGTCAGTTGCAACAAACTTGCTGAGTGTGATCTGTACCTTCGCATGATCAAAGTGCCCATCTAGTACAGCAGATGGTAATCACATGACCTCTGGTTGTCCCAGCCAAGAAAGCCAGATTACCATTTAATGGTATAAGTGGGCCAGGGGATATTGACAGTGATAAGCAAGAGTTTGTTTTTTCAAAAAACAATGTCAATTGTTTGATCAAGAACGGCAAGTCAGTAATTTTATGGTCAGAGGGAGACAAGGCCCAAACTGCTACCAATGGGGTGAAGTCTGTTTTTGACATTTCTGCAGAAAACCACAGCTTGATTCTCCTATGATGACAAAGGTCCAGGAGACAGGTTCCTGGGGAGACTTAGTTATATACATGGAAGTGTGGGAGACTTGTCCCCCCCATCTTCCTGCTTTTATGCAGCAATTTGTAGGCCAAACAAGGGTGTTTGTGCGACCAAATAGACCTTATAATTGCTGATTTTGGGCATATCAGGAGGTATATAAGAGCCCACTACCCATGTCCTCAGGACTTTCCTACCTGCTTCACCACAGTTCCCTACCTGGATACCCATAATTATCCAAGAAAAGACATGAAAGAGTCGCACTCCACAGGATCTGGATATTAAGTTCTCTTTAATCCATATTCAAGATGGGGATACAGGTGGTGGGGGAGGTGAGTACACACCACGCCGGATGGCACTGGACCCGTGGAAGCAATTTGTTGCGAAACGGCCCGCCGTCATCCGGCGTGGTGTGTACTCACCTCCCCCACCACCTGTATCCCCATCTTGAATATGGATTAAAGAGAACTTAATATCCAGATACTGTGGAGTGCGAATCTTTCACGTCTTTTCTTGGATAACTTCGACTCCTTCCTTTGAGGTACGCACCCGGATCATGTTCTCAGCCTGAGTTTGAACTTGCAGCTGTCAGTGGTATAGCGGTGCACCGGTGCCTCTCATTTATTACATACCCCTAATTATATCACAACCCTAATAGATCTCTTCTTGTCTTGTCTCCGTGTTCTACGACCAGGAGTTCTTTGACTGGATTTACCTTACATGTGGACCTGATTAACTTTTTGTATTACACAGAGTAGTATTTTTATGGCTACATATACCAACAGGCAAGACAATACCAGTTATAAACAATTGTGCATTATCCATGAAAATCGCACACTTAAACCCTTGAACTAATTGGTTGTTTCAATACAGAGAATGTTTCTCCCACCATGAGTCCTTATTTGCATCATGTTCCTGTATACAATGTTCCCTTATTTTAGCTATTTCCAGTATATCAACCCCAATCTAAAGATATCTCATAATGTGCTATGTGAGATTGTACAGCATTATGGTGTGGTGAGACAATCATTTTGCTGGCGCTATGACTCTTCACAACGACTGCTATGTATCCAGATGGGTTTTCCCTCAAGCAGCATTGAAATTTCTGTCGTTAGGAGAAGCTGGATCGACCCATATAGTCTTGGCTTATAGTTCTTTTTCATTCGTCTATTAAGATCCCTCAGTCTCCAGGCTTGAGACCATATGCTACTAGCTCTGATTTAGGATCTGGAATTGGAGAATACACCTGTTTATCACGCTATTTAGTCACTCATATAAGACTCGTACATCCCTGGTCACCATATTCTGCGGAATCTGAAGTATCTGGGGGAAATATAATCATGTTCTAGGTGTTAAACCAAATTTCTTATATAGAAACCTATTTATAAAGAAAAGAAAGCAAAACATGCATGCGGTCCTCGATTTGCCAGTTTCAAACTTTGTCTTCTGTAATTTTTACCTTGCCTGTCCCATTCAGCCATTCCACCTTCCCAATACTCTGTGGAGGGTGAGGAGTGTGGAAAACTGCTACTTCCCAGATTCTTTAAGATCTCCCTAATTGTTATGGTCACCAAGGGGCTGCGACCATCCGGGGTGGACCCACTGGGCCGTGCACGGACTTCCCTGATGGAACCACAAGCAGCAAATACCTATACAGGGATCTGTTTGGCGTTCAGACACAATGCCTAATTGCATGGCAGCCAGGGATCAGAGGTGATAGTCTCTTACGGTTGGTTATAGTCTCAATGTTCAGTGCCAGAGTACACAGATGTGGTGGATCAAATGTGGAGGCTCAGATGAGACGGCACTGTGATGATGGCTCAAACGTGATGGCACTGCAGTATTGGCTCAGATGTGATGGTACTGTGGTAGTGGCTGAGACGTGGCGCCACTCTGGTGATGGCTCAGATATGGCATCACTCTAGTGATAACTCAGATGTGGCAGCACAGAGGTAATGGTGAAGAGCAGGCTCTAGGACATGACAAAGGTTAGGAACATGAAACTGGTACTGGGACAGAAGAGCAGGGGTAGACTCAGTAATGTACGGTGACCTGAGAACTAGCAACATACTATACGTAACGTTGCTCAGGTGCCTCCTCTCAGGGGACGAGGACTTAAATACCTTTAAGTTAACAGGTGACCTCAGGAACAACTTCGGGTAATGGTACACTGGCCCTTTAAGAAAGATCTGCAGGGTCTTTACAGTTTTTTTCTACCTTGTTTTTTCCACATGTCTTACAGGACTGTGGGAGTGTGGCCACCTGGGTACTGACCTCTGGTGCTACCCATACCTTTTCTACCAAAGCACACACTGATAACTGTCTTTCACAGCTGTGTTAGTCAATGCGTTACCTGGGCCACCACTGAGAAGAGAGCTAATGGCAGAGAAAGCTTTCTGCCCTTTATCAACAGACTTTCCTAAGTCAGCTGGGCTCCCTGTGTCTTACACTCCATTCCCTGTTGAATCGTTTGTTCCTGTAGGGATTTAAGAACATGAGGAGTGACAGGTGCCATGGAAGTGACAGGTGCCACTGAGGTACTGGTCTGTATTTGGAAAAGAGTCTCAACTTTAGGCCTGTTTGCTTCTTCCTTGTTGGCTGCATCTATGGAAGCATCTCCTCTGGCTCCATCACTGTCAGCTAGTTTCTGAGCTTTACCTTCACTAAACCAGGATCATTTGATCACAGGAGAGCCTCTGTCTGGGCTCATATGCACTCTGTGGTCTTTATGGATATTTCATGTGACATTAGAAAAGATCTATCGCCTACATACACATCCGACCATCTTACCCATTTCCGTTCTAAATGTCCCAGAGAGAGCATCTTCATCACTGCCTCCTGCACCAATAGGAGGAAAAAGAGTAGTGAAGATATACTCTCTGGGACATGTAGATATAGCTGGAAGCAGAAAAAAAGAAGTGTATGCAAGTGGAAAAGTAGATGATAGGAGGAACAGTGTAAGAATATGTGTGAAACAAGACAATCAGCTTAAGATAATGTGATTGCAGGAGCGATAGTGCAAAAAGGAAGGGCAAAAGTATGTGCGAGAGCATCTGGAGCACCAACTCTCTTGAACACCCTGGTAGTCACTAGTATTTTAAGACAACAGATAAACAAGTCTGTGACCATTGTCAAAGTATAAGATAACTATGTGCTTTTTTAAAAGCCTTAAGGCCCTGTCACACACAGAGATAAATCTTCGGCAGATCTGTGGTTGCAGTGAAATCATGGATATATTGTTCCATTTGTACACAGCCACAAACCTGGCACTGATTGTCCACAATTTCCCTGCAACCACAGATCTACCACAGATCTACCACAGATCTACCACAGATTTATCTCTGTGTGTGACAGGGCCTTAACTCCTCAAAATACCATTCCCCTTTCTACTGTAACCCTCAAATTGAATCTTACCCTATGAAGGGTTGCTCTATATGCTTTTAATACTATAAAGACATAACCCAAATCTAAAAGTCAATTTCAAATATTTATTTCTAGAATGTAAAACAAAATTATAGAAAATATAATGGTAAATTATAATCCGAGGAGTCAGGACTCGCGAGACATATTGATGTGATCCCAAACACCTTTTTTTTTTACTCATGAGAAATTATAAATGTATCATTATCAGGCATGATTGTCCCATCACAGTATAAATTTCTGACTTAGCTCCACTTGTGACCAGGAGAGAATTTTACATCACGACAAGCTCTGTGGGACAACATTGGTAAGTCAAACGAACAATTACATTTTGTTGTGAATTCTTTGATTTCCGAACTCTTTTACTGCAAGTATTGGATAATTCATTCCTTACTGAAAAACAAATTTGGAAATACAATGTATGAACTGACCATTTAGCAAAATGATAAATGATTCTAACAATGTAAGAAAATGAAATGTTAGCCTAAAATGATCACCTAAAATGTGCAAGCAGAAAACATTTTTTACTGAAATACCCGATTAAGTTTTAGATTTTATTTTACTGCCTATTTTTTGTTTGCTTGTTTTTTTTGCCTTTAACTGAGCAGAAATTACCGAAGTATTCTAAAATGCATGGAGTTATAAACATCGACCAGGCAGAAATTTCCACATGGAGGTATAATTATATAATTATATAATTATAAATACACACTCAAATTCAACCCTTTGCATACTAGTAAATTGTAAAAAATAAAGATCTAAAGATTTAATTTAATTTTGACAGCTTTGAGATATTTTTACTATTCTGTATCATATTATTTAATTAGAGAGAAGTGAAACTCTATGATTTTTTTGTTGCAAAGTTACATTTTATATGAAAAACAGTGCATGGGACAGGGCAGCAAAAGAAGGTTCAACCTTTACCAAAAGTATTGAGCTTGTTCTGGGGAAGCCTCCTTATCTGGCCCCTTCATGCATCTGATTCGTAAGGTAATTCTGATTTGGATCCCCATCAGCCTAATATTAATTTTCCATCCATTGATCTAGAATGCCCATGAATGTTTCCACATTTTGTAACTTTATATCCATAAACATAAATGTATTTTATTGGGATTTCACGTAATATAAAATCACTAAGTAATAAGTATTTGTGAAATGAAACTTTTTTTTAAATATTTTAAAAATATAAATCTGATAATTGTGATGTACATAATGTATTCAGCCCCCACTGCGTCAATACTTTGTAGAAGCACCGGTCACTGCAATTACTGCGGTGAGTCTTCTTGGTGGATTTCGGTCTGGACTGTGACTGCACTATTCACAAACATATGAATGTGCAATGATCAAAACCCTCCATGGTAGCTCCAGCAGGATGTTTTGGGTCGTGGTCCTGCAGAAAAAGACACACTGCATGTAGAACGCAGTGTATCTGTATCATGGGCACGTACCCTTAAGGCCGCTTTACACGCTACAACATTGCTAATGCGATGTCATTGGAGTCACGGAATTTGTGACGCACATCCGGCCGCGTTAGCGATGTCGTTGCGTGTGACACCTATGAGCGATTTTGAATCGTTGCAAAAACTTTCAAAATCGCAAATCGGTGACATGGGGGTCCCTTCCCAATTATCATTGGAGCTGCAGGTATGATGTAGTTTGTCGTTCCTGCGGCAGCACACATCGCTATGTGTGACACCGCAGGAACGAGGAACCTCACCTTACCTGCGTACCACCTGCAATGAGGAAGGAAGGAGGTGGGTGGCATGTTCTGCTCATCTCCGTCCCTCCGCTTTGATTGGGCGGCCGCTTAGTGACATCGCTGTGACGCCGAATGAACCGCCCCCTTAGAAGAAAGGAGGTGGTTCACCGGTCACAGCGGCATCGCTAGGCAGGTAAGTAGTGTGACGGGTCCATGTGATTTTGTGCGCCACGGGCAGCCGTTTGCCCGTGACGCATAAACGATGGGGGCGTGTACGTATGCTAGCGATCTCACTAGCAAGATCGCAGCATGTAAAGCGGCCTTTAATGTGTTATGATATGGATTTTCTGGCATTCACAAATTCATTATTTCCAGGTTACTCTCTTTCCTTACAGGCTGACAGGACTAGTGAAGCAGAACCATGTAATTTACTTAATTTATTTATTTTACTTACTTATATGGCTAGAACACAGGGTGAGTAAAACGAGCCGAGTGAAATGCGATAAAAAATCGCATTCCATTTGGATTTATGTTACTCTATGGGGTCATTCTCATCTGCGATTGTTTTCTCAGCCCTAATCAGATCGAGAAAACAATTGTAGAATGCTGCCAGTGTATGCCGATCCATATTCATTCGCACCCGTACAAGTCTATGGGTGCAAGTGAAACATTGCACTCCATTCAGTGTAGTGTACATGCAGTGTGATAATCGCAACAGCTTATAATGGAGGAGATGGTGAGATTAATCCCTCCCTCTCCTCCGCAGCTGTGATTCGATTGCAGGATTGGATCACAGTGGCATGACGCTCAGCTTACACTCGCAGCACAGCAGGAGCTGAGGGTTATTAGCATATCAGCTTCGATACTCTTGCATCGGATGCCATACACTTGTGTAGCCTCAACCATACAGCACTAATAATTCCACAGCGCTTTACAGACATCATCATTAGTGATGAGCGAGCATGCTTGTTACTACTCGGTACTCGCACGAGTATCACTGTACTCGGTCTACTCGGCGGGGACCGAGTAATCTCGCGATACTCGTGCTGTACTCGTGGTCTTCATTTCTGCATGTTGGCGCTATTTTGAGAGCCAGCCCTCATGCAGGGATTGGCTGGCAGACCACTGCAATGCCACAGCCCTGTTAGTTGTGGAATTGCAGTGATTGGCCGGCCTGGACAGCGTGACCGAGCCTTTATACCGGCGGGCGCGCTGTGCTCTGCTCACAGCTATCCAGACAGTCAGTGCAGGGAGAGTGTCGCTGCTTCAGGGAAAGGTTTGCGGCCCTTTATAGCTATTTCCGTAGCAGGGCTGCAAACAGTGTGACCAAAAGTCCTTCTCAGGACTATTCTAGTTGTATACAGGCAGGCAGGGTATAGCCAGGTCGGAGTACAGTAGCAGAGTCCTTCTCAGGACTATTGTTGCTGTATACAGGCAGGGTATAGCCAGGTTGGAATACAGGCTAGTGACCAAAAGAGTCCTTGTCAGGACTATTGTAGCAGTATACAGGCAGGCAGGTAGGCAGGCAGGGTATATAGCCATTCCTAGTGGTGACCGTATACCAGCCTTCATCATATCTGGGGCTGGTGTATACAGTCTAAAACAGTCCAGATAGTGTCAGACTTCTCAGCAATTGTCGCTCCTAAAAACCTGTTAGGTTCTTATTGCGTCCGTGCTTGCATTTAAAAACCGCACGTGTGTGCCTGTCGGTGGCAGCGTACAGGTGCACGTTTTTCACAAACTATTATATAACGCACAAGTGTAGTGTATAATACACGTCAGTCAGCAGTGTCTGATAGTGTCAGACTTCTCAGTAATTGTCGCTCCTAAAAACCTGTTAGGTTCTTAGTGCGTCCGTGCTTGCATTTAAAAACTGCACGTGTGTGCCTGTCGGTGGCAGCGTACAGGTGCACTTGTGTGCATTTTTCACAAACTATTATATAACGCACAAGTCTAGTGAATAATACACGTCAGTCAGCAGTGTCTGATAGTGTCAGACTTCTCAGTAATTGTCGCTCCTAAAAACCTGTTAGGTTCTTATTGCGTCCGTGCTTGCATTTAAAAAACGCACGTGTGTGCCTGTCGGTGGCAGCGTCAGGCTCCATATTGTCCCTGGATAGAGATGTGCATGAGGGCCTCAAAACATTGTTCCCATTGCAAAGGAGCGGGTCTCCTGTCGTTGTAATGCCCATTCTGAAAGAATGGGCGAAAAAATTTACCACTGGGGGTATACCTGAAACAAAGGCCTAACTCTTGTAACGGTCATCATGATGGCGCATGAGGAGAAGGAGGAGCAGTCCAGCGATTAGCCAAAGTCCAGAAGTGTGTTACCATGGGTGAGTGGAGGTACATGGCAAAATCCCGTTACAAACTTTAAATTCCGCTGTCATTTGCTGGTGGTGTGGTGAAGTCTGGCCCAATCCAACCCTTGTTCATCTTGATTAGAGTCAGCCTGTCAGCATTTACAGTTGACAGGCAGGTGCGTTTATCTGTAATGATTCCACCTGCGGCACTAAAAACACGCTCTGACAAAACGCTAGCGGCAGGGCAGGCCAGGACTTCCAAGGCGTAGAGAGCCAATTCATGCCACGTGTCCAGCTTGGATACCCATTAATTGTAAGGCACAGAGGAATGTCAGAGTACAGTTGTTTGATCTGCAAGGTACTCCTTGAGCATCTGGGCAAACTTAGGATTTCTTATGGCACTACCCCGCACCTCAGGGGCTGTGGTATGTGAGGGGCTGAGAAAACTGTCCCAAATCTTAAAGACTGTTCCCCTACCTCTGGCGGATTGGACTTGTGCCCCTCTCGGCTGTACGCCTTGGTTGTCCACTGATTCCTGACCTATGCCGCTATCGTTTTGTGAGGGGAATGCTTTGCCTACTTCCGTGACTATGGCCTTCTGGAACTGCTGCATTTTTCCTGACCTCTCCGCCTCGGGAATAAGAGACATAAAGTTCTCCTTGTAGCGTGGGTCTAACAGTGTTACCAACCAGTAATGATTGTCGGCCAAGATGTTCTTAACGCGAGGGTCACGAGATAGGCAGCTTACCATAAAGTCAGCCATGTGTGCCAGACTCTTAACAGCCATCACTTCAGTATCCTGACCAACACGATGACTGAACATGCTGTCCTCCTCCTCCTCCTCCTCATCATCATCTACCCTGTCCTCTGGCCAGCCACGCTGAACCGAGGATATGACTGCATGTCATATCCTCAATTTGGCCAGAGAGTTGCTCCATGTCTTCATCCTCCTCCTCGTCATAGTCCTCCACTGCACGTTGTGATGAGACGAGGCTGGGCTGTGTGTTATCACCCACACCCACTACTGTTTCTTGCTCAAACTCATCGCGCTCCGCCTGCAATGCATCATGGTTGTTTTTTGAGCAGAGACCATTTTAGAAGGCAGAGAAGCGGTATGGTGACGCTAATAATGTCGTCATCGCCGCTCACCATCTTGGTGGAGTCCTCAAAGTTTTGGCGGATGGTACATAGGTCGGACATCCATCTCCACTCCTCAGGTGTTATGTGTGGAGTTTGACCCATTTCCCTACGGCTTAGGTGATGCAGGTACTCAACAACTGCCCTCTTCTGCTCACATATCCTGACCAACATGTGCAGAGTTGAATTCCAACGCGTGGGGACATCACACACCAGTCTGTGAGCCGGAAGATGCAAATGGCGCTGAAAGCCAGCAAGGCCGGCTGAAGCAGTAGGTGACTTTCGAAAATGTGCAGACAGGCGGCGAACTTTTACCAGCAGATCAGACAGCTCTGGGTATGACTTTAGAAACCGCTGAACCACGAGGTTGAGCACATGGGCCACGCATGGAACATGTGTCAGCTGGCCTCGCCTCAAAGCCGCCACCAGGTTCCGGCCATTGTCACACACGACCTTTCCTGGCTTTAGGTTCAGAGGTGTGAGCCAGTGATCTGCCTGCTGTTTCAGAGCTGTCCACACCTCTTCTGCATTGTGGGGTTTGTCACCTATGCAGATTAGCTTCAGCACAGCCTGTTGCCGCTTCGCCGAGGCAGTGCTGCAGTGCTTCTGTGTCGCCCTGGACAAGCCAGGGGCCACAGAGCACAACACTTACACACCCCACACTCCCTGCAGGCATATCATAGTCAAAACACAAAATCCTTGTTGCCTTCCCCAGGGGCTGTTGTCCACACCAGGGGGTGGAGCCAGGCGGTTGGTCTCCACCCACCAAGGAGGAGGGAAAACACAGGCAGTGAGAGTTAAGCTAAGGAAGTTGAAGGAGGAAAGTAGTAGAGAGGAGAAAAGTGACAGCAAAGAGCCTGAAGTTGGTCCGGGTTTGTGGCCCGGACAGGACAGCAAGGTTGGCAGGATGTGGTGACCGTCTGCAGTGGAGGCCGATTGGAGGACCGTGGACGGGTGGTGACCCGGCCGTACCGGACCGGTATACAAAGAGAAGCCAGCACCATTGGCAGGGGCCTTTCGGATCCCGGCAAGGCTTGGTGTCGCCGTGAATTTGCCAAATACGTTAGTGAAGGGGACCTCAGGGTTTCCAAACAGCCAAGTCACGATAGAAGGCAACCGTCCAACCGTGAAGGGGAGACACCGCCACCGCCAAGGGCAACCGTCTCCCAGGGCCAGCGCCTGTGGGCAAAAGGGGCTCCTCCGGCCCATATCCAGGTCGGGGAGCGGGTTACCGGTGGGAAACCATCACTACCAACACTGAACTTAGGTGCAGGGAGAGACAGTCATCACTAACCTGCAGGGAGGAACAACCGCAGCCGTCCGAGGGACCCGTCCATCCAGCCACTTGTTTTACCGTGAACTGTGTCATCATCATTGGGCTGAGTGAGTACCTCCGTGCCGTGCGGCACAGCGCTGCCCCTGCGACCTTGCACCTCATCAGGCCCCGCAACCCGCCTGTCATCCATCTCTACCCCATCACCGGGCCCTGGGACAACCAACCCCCCTACCCACGGCGTGGAGAAATAACAACAAAGCTGCTCCCTGTCACAGGCTCCCGGGATCCCCGTCCAGAGCAGCGGTGGTGTCCACACAATCACCACAACCGTGGATGGCGTCACGGACAATATCCCCAAAACCCAAACGACCCCTTTTCACTCACGGGCGATGAGCGCCGCTCGAGTCCCCGGGATCCGGCCATCGCTCGAGCCACCGAGCAGCAGCAGCCGTAGAGCAGCGGCAGCCGGACCCGAGCAGTGGGAGAGCGCAGCGTCCCCTCCTCCGCCCGCAACACTTCCAGCTTGGGACTGGTGTGTAGGGTAAAGTGGATGAGGATGCGCAGGAGGAGGAGGAGGCTGAGGAGCATGACATTCCGGAGCTGTAGAGTGTGGGTGAAACCCTGACTGAGGTAGGGCCTGCAAAACTTGGTGTGTGAAGGACGTGTTCCGTCCCTCGCTCAGACTGGGTCCCAGCTTCCACAATATTAACCCAGTGTGACGTCAACGAGATGTAGCGGCCTTGCCCACATGCACTTGTCCACGTGTCTGTGGTTAGGTGGACTTTGGCTGAAACAGCGTTGTTCAGGGCACGTGTGATGTTTTGTGACACGTGGTTATGCAATGCGGGGACGGCACACCGGGAGAAATAGTGGCGGCTGGGGACCGAGTAATGTGGGACAGCTGCCACCATCAGGTCGCTGAATGCTTCTTTCTCAACCAGCCTAAAAGGCAACATTTCCAGCGCAAGCAGTCGCGAAATGTTAGCATTTAGAAGTGTGGCATGTGGGTCGTTGGCAGTGTATTTGCGCCTGCGTTCAAAGGTTTGCTGAATGGATAACTGAACGCTGCGCTGGGACAAGGACGTGCTTGATGATGGTGTTATTTCTGCGTGGGCAACTGCAGGTGCAGGGCTGGAGGAGGCTTGTTCTCGGGCAGCATGGACAGGGGATTGGCTCGCATGCACAACAAGCGAAGACGAAGCAGTGACATCAGCAAGCACTGCTCCTCGACTCTGTTGTACATCCCACAAAGTCGGGTGCTTGGCTGACATGTGCCTGATCATGCTGGTGGTGGTCAGGCTGCTAGTTTTGGTACCCCTGCTGATGCTGGCACGGCAGGTGTTGCAAATGGCCTTTTTAGAATCATCTGGAGCCAACTTAAAAAACTGCCAGACTCGGGAAGACCTAACATTTGTACAGGCACCTTGTGTCGTGTTGTTCCGGGGAACAGTTGCCTGACGTCTGCCTGGGGCCACCACCCTGCTTCTTACTGCCTGTTGGGATGCTACGCCTCCCTCCCCCTGTGCACTGCTGTCCTCGCTCTGCATATCCTCCTGCCAGGTTGGGTCAGTTACTGGATCATCCACCACGTCGTCTTCCTCTTCCGCACCCTGCTCCTCCTCCTGACTTCCTGACAATTGTGTCTCATCATCGTCCACCCCTTGTTGAGACACGTTGCCAACTTCGTGAGAACGTGGCTGCTCAAATATTTGGGCATCTGTACATACGATCTCCTCATGACCCACTTCAACATGAGCTGGCGAGAGGCCAGAATGTGCGAATTGAAACGTGAACAGCTCTTCCGAGTGTCCAGGTGTGGGATCATTAATGTCCGAGGACGTGTACTCAGCCTTGTGGTAGGAAGGAGGATCAGGTTCTGAAATGTGCGGTGCAGTATCACGGCTACTGACACTTGACCGTGTGGAAGACAGAGTGTTTGTGGTGGTGCCAATCTGACTGGAAGCATTATCCGCTATCCAACTAACAACCTGTTGACACTGGTCTTGGTTCAAGAGCGGTGTACTGCTGCGGTCCCCAAGAATTTGGGACAGGACGTGCGAGCGACTAGATGTGGCCCTTTGTTGTGGCGAAATTAGAGCTTGCACACGACCTCGGTCTCTGCCTGCACCACCATCACGTCCACTTCCTTGTTCGTTGACAACGCCCTTGCGCATTTTGCAATGCTGTGCTGATGTGTATTCACTAGACTTGTGCGTTATATCCAAGTTTTTGCAAAACGCACACAAGTGCAGCGGAAAGCTGCCACCAACAGGCACACACGTGCGGTTTTTAAATGCAAGCACGGAGGCACTAAGAACCTAACAGGTCTCTATCCAGGGACAACGTGGAGCCTCCCAATTTTTGGCTGCCCTGCCTAAGGGCTATACTACAATAGACCCACTTCCTTCCAATGGGCACTTCAGGTTTACAGGCCCTCATGCACGTCTCTATCCAGGGACAACGTGGAGCCTCCCAATTTTTGGCTGCCCTGCCTAAGGGCTATACTACAATAGACCCACTTCCTTCCAATGGGCACTTCAGGTTTACAGGCCCTCATGCACGTCTCTATCCAGGGACAACGTGGAGCCTCCCAATTTTTGGCTGCCCTGCCTAAGGGCTATACTACAATAGACCCACTTCCTTCCAATGGGCACTTCAGGTGTACAGGCCCTCATGCACGTCTCTATCCAGGGACAACGTGGAGCCTCCCAATTTTTGGCTGCCCTGCCTAAGGGCTATACTACAATAGACCCACTTCCTTCCAATGGGCACTTCAGGTTTACAGGCCCTCATGCATGTCTCTATCCAGGGACAACGTGGAGCCTCCCAATTTTTGGCTGCCCTGCCTAAGGGCTATACTACAATAGACCGACTTCCTTCCAATGGGCACTTCAGGTTTACAGGCCCTCATGCACGTCTCTATCCAGGGACAACGTGGAGCCTCCCAATTTTTGGCTGCCCTGCCTAAGGGCTATACTACAATAGACCCACTTCCTTCCAATGGGCACTTCAGGTTTACAGGCCCTCATGCACGTCTCTATCCAGGGACAACGTGGAGCCTCCCAATTTTTGGCTGCCCTGCCTAAGGGCTATACTACAATAGACCCACTTCCTTCCAATGGGCACTTCAGGTTTACAGGCCATCATGCACGTCTGTATGCAGGGGCATTGGTGAACCTCACAATTTTGGACTGCTCTGGCAAAGGAAAATACTACAAAGACTCACTTCCTCAAAATGGGCACATTAGACTCAGAGGCCTTTATGTACGTCTCTTCTCAGGGACATCGGAGTGCCACACAATGTTTTACGTAAAATCTTTCATGTAGTAATCTCAAAAAGTAACATACACCAGCTCTATCTCACTATTGGGTATGTGCCCTTAACATTTCCGCCATGAAAATTCATTTTGGTGTCATTTTGGAAGGTTTTCTGGTGAGTCCGTAAAAATGGCGTAAAACGCGGACTAAATTGTTCACAGCTGTGACTTTTGAGTGATAAATGCTTCAAGGGGTCTTCCCCATGCTGTTGCCATGTCATTTGAGCACTCTTCGGAGACTTTTGTGCCATTTTTAGGGTTTCTACATGCTGCCGGTGGTCATTTCACAAAAATACTCGGGTCTCCCATAGGATAACATTGGGCTCGTTGCTCGGGCCGAGTACACGAGTATCTTGGGAGGCTCGGCCCGAGCTTCGAGCACCCGAGCTTTTTAGTACTCGCTCATCACTAATCATCATCATTGTCCCTTTTGAGGCTCACTATCTAAATTCCCTATCAGAAACTGGAGAAGCCTGAGGAAACCCACGCAAACACGGGGAGAACATACAGACTCCTTGCAGATGTTGTCCTTGGTGGGATTTGGACCCAAGATCCTAGTGCTGCAAAACTGCAGTGCTAACCACTCAGCCATTGTGCTGTCCAGTCCAGTAAATTACCTGTAGTAATTAATAATATATTTGGTTGGTCCTCAGTTTTGACATATTTTACCCTACAAATCTGAAGCAAAGATTCCTAAACTTTAGTGCTTGAAAAAATTACCTTGGCTCAATATAAGGTGGATAGTTGGAGTAAGTTTTAGACTCTTTTTTTATTGGTGTAAGTCAATTAGGTGCAAAATAATGGTCAGAAAAAAAGGTGAACAAAGAGTAAACTGAGAAGAAGGAAAGGTGTCTAAAGCTGGCTTTACATGTAACAATTTATCTAACGATGTGTCGGCGGGGTCACGTCGTAAGTGACTCACATCCGGCATCGTTAGTTACATTGTAGCGTGTGAAACCTAAGTGCGATTGCGATTGAATGTCAAAACGTTGATCGCACGCAAGTCGTTCAATTACTAAAAATTGAACGTGAGGTTGTTCAATGTTCCCGAGGTAGCACACATCGCTGTGTGTGACACCCCGGGAACGATGAAAAGAAGCTTACATGCGTCCCGCCGCTCCCACCGGCAATGTGAAATGAAGGAGGTGGGCGGGATGTTTACATCCCGCTCATCTCTGCCTCTCCACTTCTATTGGCCGGCTGCCGCTTGACGCCGCTGTGACGCCGAACGTCCCTCCCACTCCAGGAAGTGGATGTTCGCCGCCCACATCGAGGTAATATGGAGGGTAAGTACATGTGACGGGAAATAATCGTTTGTGCGACACTGGCAACAAAGTGCACGTGCCGCACATACGATGGGGGCGAGTCACATTGCATATGATATCGCATGTTATATCGTAAGGTGTAAAGCAGCCTTAACATCTATCAATTTGCCAAATCTGTTCCAGAGCGTGCACCACTGTAATAAATCTGCTGCTTCTTCTGACTGCCAGGAAATAGTAGAGGCTGACTAAATATTGGACGGCGTAGTAAAGGTGGGTCATTTTGTTTTTTCCTAGAAACATTAAAAAATACTAATGAAGAATGAAACATCTGTTAAATATTTTTACATTTTGCCATTTTCTGGAGAGACAAGGACTAAACCAATTATTTTTACTTTCTTCTTCTTGATATATCTGGTCGGAGTTCTCATCAATTCTTCTGTTATCACAGTCATATGTCTGGAAGTTCAGTTACATAAGCCAATGTATGTCTTTATCTGTAATTTATCCATTGTAGACATATTTTATACATCGGTCACAGTTCCTAAATTATTGCACAGGTTATTGTCCGGGAATCACTTTGTTTCCTTCTCACAATGTTACGCTCAGTTGTTCGTTTTTTTAGCTGTGGCGACTGCGGAGGAAATTCTCCTCTTCATTATGGCTTATGACCGATATGTCGCTATCTGCCTTCCCTTACATTATCATCAGATCTTAAATCAGAGAAATTGCATCCTGATAACTATTGGGATTTGGACAACCGCCTTTCTAAACGCCTTAATGTTTGTGATCTTAGCTATGAACATGACCTCCTGCAACTCCAACGTCATCCACCAGTTCTTCTGTGATGCTAAATCATTAACAAAAACAACCTGTACCGGGACGCTCATGTTTTTTGCAGCAATCGGTATTGGAATTGTCATCTTCCTATTTATTCCCTTCATGTGCACTGTTATATCTTATATTAATATTTTCTCTGTTATCTTCAAGATGACATCAACAGAAACGAAGAAAAAAGCCTTCTCCACCTGCTCCTCTCATATCATGGTAGTCTCTATTTACTACGCGGCAAGTTTAATAGGGTATCTGATCCCACCGTACTCCGATGTTCTGAATTCTGTTTTCAGTATAATATATACAAATATCATCCCCATCATGAATCCAATCATATACAGTCTGCACAATTCCAATGTTCAATCGGCATTTCGGGGGTTAGTGAATCTGTTTTTTAAAAATAGACTTTGGACTCCCGAGCTTGTGAAAACTGGAAACTGGCGAGAAATTAAAATTCATACATAAAGGTTTCAAAAATGATCCCCTAAGAACAAAAGATGAAGATTTTTTGCAATTACACAATAGTACTCAGTAAATTTGACTTTTACTCCTTTCCTATTCCTTATTACCCAGCTAAAGTGATTGTGGTGGAATCTTTAAAACAAAAAAATTGATCTGACGACACATATGTTTTATCTTTTCAGGCCTATATGATAAATACTTATTGCTTAAACATAAAAAGAGCATAAAACATTACCTACAAGTGAATCTGTCTCCCGAATATGTAGCAATTTGTCAAATGTGTGTTATTTTGCATAATATTAAGCAGGGACCAATGATGGTTTGGTAAAGTTAGATGAGATACATTGACATCATGATTTCGAGATGTTTTGTTGATTGCAGACACATACAGTAGATACAACTTTTGGGAGTATTATTAGGTGTGTGCCACTTTTTCATAAACCATACATGTTTTACAATTAACTTTTAATAATCTTTTCAACCCCAGTTATTCAAATTTTGACAAAAAATGATGTAATGAGAAATGTTGGGTAGGTGGGTAGACGTAACGGGACCAAAGGAAAAGTAATTGATGGTGTGTACATTTGTCCTATATGCCTGTCATATACTGTGAAAAATAAACCAGCCAAGCAGTGTGGCAGTAGGCAACTTAGTATTTCTCCTGCTCTATTGTATCACGCAAAGTGTTTGCGGTGACCCTGGCTAATCATCTGCAAAGAGCGAGAATAGTATAAAAAGGCAGAGAGTATAAAAGAGGATGTTCTCCTTCTGCTCCTGGGATACTGATATGAGAAGAGCAATTCTTTGGTTAGGAGTTGTGCATCAGACCCAACTCTGGAGAGACATGAGTTTGCCTATTTAGCTAGCAAACTGTCACAATATGACTGTGAGATAGCAAGGGTCAAGGGGCTCCGATTCTGTCCCTCACGCTAGGCGACTCTAGGCTTTCCCTGTCCCCAGGATTATCCTAATTGTTGACATGTCTGGGTCTCATGCCTTCCTGTACTCCTAAATAAAGCTAATCTGTCTATCCCCCCACACTCCTTGGAAAGAAAGAGGCAGGATTGTAAGGAAAACACAGATTTAGACAGACAGGAATAACAGAAGCTCACTCAAACTTTACATTATCATGAATTAACACTAAGAAACTAAAGTGAACAGCAAGTGAAGCAAGGCAGCATCACAAAGACAAAAAGGGTTAACACTAGCAATGGACGATCTCCCCGATGGTCGGGATCGGAAGCCTCACCCGATCGTTTAGTAAAGATCGAGATCAGGATCGAGATTACACGATATTGCATTTGATTCTTGATCTTGGACATTACAGTTATGGGATGGGGCGGGGGGGCTATAAAATAAAGAATATAGTTAATAATAAACATTGTCATTATACTTACACGTCCCGCGACGCGTCTTGCAGATCATTGCTGTGTCCCCAGGTTATAGGACCTTCCGTGATGTCATAGCCATGCGACCAGTCTGGTGTGAATGTTGTACAGACATTGGCTTACAGACTGGTCACATGACTATGACATCATCGAAGGTCCTCATTGTGACCCTGTTTCTCTCTGTACAGAGCAATGTGGCAAAACTGACAATGCACTCTCTGCTTCTCACTTTGTATAGACTGTGTCTGTATAGAGTGATGAAGCAGAGCTGACATTGCTGTCCTTGTGAACCACATCAGACTATGGAGTTTTTTTTATAATAAAGATGGAGTCTCTAAATGTTTTTTGTTTTATTTCTAATAAAAAAAAAATTCTATGTGTTGTGTTTTTTTACTGTTTATTAGAAATTCATGGTGGCCATGTCTAACTTGGTGTGACACCATGAATTTCGGGCTTAGTACCATCTGAGAATACAAAGCTGGTATTACCCTTTTATTACCCAGCGAGCCACCGGCTTCACGGCTGTTGGAAGAGCCGGGTAAAGCACTTGAAAATGATGCTAAGAAACAATACGCCATTTCCAGGGGCTGCTGTGCGCTGCAATATGGCAGGAGCCAATGCATTTTTTTTAATTATTGTTTTAAATAATCAAAAAAAAATTGGCTTCCCTGTAGTTTGATTGCCAGCCAATGTAAAGCCAGGAAGATGGGGGTGGCAGCCTGTAGCCGTCCGCTTTATCTGCGCTGAGAATCAAAAATACCACGGAGCTCTACGTCATTTTTTTAAATTATTTATTTATTTTTATACAACTTCTGATTCTGAATAAAAAGGAGAATTTTGTCTCTCTCCACGTCTGTGGAGCTCTTGTTCAGCTGCCTCTCACAAGCCAAGAAACGGGAAGGGCAGAGCTGAGCTGATTCTGTAATGAGGGGTCCTGAAACAGACTATACAGTATTGACACTTTGTGTAGCGGGGTTTACTTCTGCAGACATAGGTTCTCGAATAGAGTCAATGGTCTAAAGATATTTGCCGAAGGGGACAAAGAATTTAGGAAACTTTTTATCTGCTTATAGAAAAACCAAGTGGTGGGTGGAACAGTGCCTCCAGGGAAAAGGGAATGAAGAGGCCTAATAGTTGAGCCAGATATGTAGTCATAAATATTCGGGGCTTGCTCTTTTGTTTTATGGAGAGAATTGGATTTGGTTGTCCCAGCCATGGTATAAGCAAGCCAGGGGATGTTGACAAGAATAAGCAAGAGTTGGTTTTCTTGATAAACAAGATCAATTGTTTGATCAAGAATGGCAAGTCACTAATTTTACAGTCAGAGGGAGACAAGGCCCAGACCGCTACTGTTACGCTCACCGAGGAGCGACGAGCGTCCTGAGGTGGACCCACTGGACCATGCACCGGACTTCCCCGAGAAGGCGACCAGCAGCGAACCCCTATACAGGGACTGTGCGGCACCTCCCCAGAAGGCCTAAATGCACGGCAGCCAGGAACCGGTAGTAGGAGTCTCTGTATGGCCAGGTGTAGCAAGGTTGTGACGTCCACAGCCGGCAGAACACGGAAACGGCACTGGAGATGTTCACAGCAGGTGACGTCCACAGCAGGTACAGTACAGATAATGTTCACGGCAGGTAGGCCACGGTGACGTCCACTGTCGGTATGAGCGGTGACGTCCACAGCAGGTACGGCACAGATAATGTCCACGGCAGGTAGGGCGCGGTGACGTCCACTGTCGGTATGAGTGGTGACGTCCACAGCCGGAATGATACGGATGGCACTATGGTGAGACAAGGGATTAGAACCAGGTAACAATACACAGAAAACAGATAACAGCACAAGGGGGTCTGGACACTGGCAAGGCTCTAATGGAAGCGTTACTCGGGCGCCTGCTGCTGGGGGAGGTGAACCTAAATACCAATTAGGTAACAGGTGACCTCTGAGGTCATTTCCAGAAAACGGGGCATACTGCTTTAAGAAAGGGGGCGTGGCCTCGCGCGCAGCCTAGAGTCGCTTACTGCAGCTCTGTGTAAGGAAGAGAGACAGGAAGAGGCTGCAGCATGCCTGGGAGCAGGACGTACATCAGGACCCGGAACAGGAGCAGTGCCTGCAGAGCCATGGGACCGGTAAGAGGAAGGCCGTCGCTGCCTGGGGCTATGACTGGGAGTGCAAGTGGGAGCCATGCTTGGACTGGGCACATGTGAGGGAGCGCGCCCCCCACGGGGTCTGGTGGGACCAGGCGTTACAGCTACCAATGGGTTGAAGTCTATTTTTGAAATTTCTGCAGGAACCCACCGCTTGATTCGCCCATGATGATAAAGGTCCGGAGACAGGTTCCCAGGGAGGCATAGTTATATAATTGGAAGTCTGAGAGACCTGTCCTCCCCATCATACTGCTTTTATTCAGCAATTTGTAGGCCAAATGAAGGTAATTGTGCGACCAAATAAACCTTATAATTGCTGATTTTGGGCATATTAGGAGGTATATAGGAGCACGCTGCCCGTATCCTCGGGACTTTCCTACCTGCTTCACCACAGTTCCCTACCTGGATACCCATAATTGTATCACAACCCTAATGGATCTTTTCCTGTCTCGTCTCCGTGTCCTACGACCAGAAGTTATTTGACAGGATTTCACTTACATGTGGACCTCATTATTTTTTTGTATTACACAGAGTAGCAGTTTTATGGGTACATATACCAACATGCAAGACAATACCAGTTACATTCCGGTGTGTGTTATCCATGAAAATCACCCGCTTAACCCCTTCACGACCTTGGACGGATCTATCCGTCCAGGATCGTGTCCCGTTAAGCCCCGCCCCCTGCCGCGGGCAGGCGGCGTGGATCGGCACACATATCAGCTGTTTTCAACAGCTGACATGTGTGCCTGCTAGCCGCGGGTGGAATCGCTTCCACCCGCGGCCATTAACCCCTTAAATCTTGCTGCCAAAGTCTGGCAGCAAGATTTAAATGCGCGCGGCCATGTTTGTTACTTACCGCCGCCCCCACCGGAAGTCACGTGTGTTATCACGTGACTATCGGTGGTTGCCATCATAGCACAGGGTCATGTGATGACGCCTGCTGCTATGATGTTTCACTTTCGTTTTCCCTCGGCCGAGAGCAGAGGGAAAACCAAAGTGACTGAATCTGCTGTTTACAGCTGTATTGCTGTGATCAGCAGATAGCGATCAGCGATCGGATTGCTGATTGCTATAGCCCCCTAGGGGAACTAGTAAAATAAAAAAAAAAGTAAAAAAAAAAGTTTTAGAAAATAAAAAAAAAACAAAAAACCTAAAAGTTCAAATCACCCCCCTTCCCCCCATTGAAAATTAAAGAGTTAAAAAATAAATAAATATACACATATTTGGTATCGCCGCATTCAGAAATGCCCGATCTATCAAAATATAAAATCAATTAATCTGATTGGTAAACGGCGTAGTGGCAAAAAAATTCCAAACGCCAAAATTACGTTTTTTGGTCGCCGCAAGTTTTACGCAAAATGCAATAACAGGCGATCAAAACGTAGCATCTGCGCAAAAATGGTACCATTATAAACGTCAGCTCGAGATGCAAAAAATAAGCCATCACTGAGCCATAGATCCCAAAAAATAAGAACGCTACGTGTTTCGGAAAATGGCGCAAAACGTGCGCCACTTTTATTGGACAAACTTGTGAATTTTTTTTAACCCCTTATATACAAGTAAACCTATACATGTTTGGTGTCTACAAACTCGCACCGACCTGAGGCATCACATAGATACATCAGTTTTATCATAGAGTGAACACGGTGAATAAAATATCCCAAAAACTATTGAACGATCCCACTTTTTTAGCAATTTTTCCGCACTTGGAATTTTTTGGCCGTTTTCCAGTACACTATATGGTAAAACTTATGATTTCATTTAAAAGTACAACTCGTCCCGCAAAAAACAAGCCCTCATATGGCAAGATTGACGGAATAATAAAAAAGTTACGGCTCTCGGAAGAAAAGGAGCAAAAAACAAAAACGGAAAGTGCCCGGGGGCTGAAGGGGTTAAACCCTTAAACTAATTGGTTGGTTCAGTACAGAGAATGTTTCTCCCACCATGAGTCCTTGTTTGCATTGTGTTACTGTAACCATTGTTCCCTTATTTTAGCTATTTCCAGTATCTAAATATACAGCCCCAATCTAAATATATCCTATAATGTGCTATGTGAGATTGTCCAGTATTATGGTGTGGTGAGACAACCATTCTGCTGGCGCTGTGACTCTTCACAACGACTGCTGAGTATCCAGGTGGGTTTACCTAAAGTATCATTGATATTTCTGTGGTTAGGAGAAGCTGGATTGGCCCATGTAGTCTTGGCTTATAGTTCTTTCTCATTTGTCTATTAAGATCACTCAGTCACCTGGCTTGAGACCATATGCTACTAGCTCTGATTTATCAAAACAAGAGGGACTAAAGTAATAGTGCAAAAAAGGGTACAATTTTATTGAAGGATTCACAAACAGTGATAAAATACATAGAAACAACTACTTAGAGACATGGGGGAAGTCATAGATTTATAACTTAAAGACAATGGCTAGATTCCCTATAAAGAGTGTATAATAAATAAATATCCACCCTCTCCCACACACAGTATAATACACAGATTTTATAAATAAAAGGGGGAAAAAATGATCCTCTGCATATAGAGCCTGATATAACAGGGTTGCGATTGGGAGAGTATCAGAAATGGACAGGCAGGAATGCCATAATTACCTAAAGTGCAAGTGCCTGGGAACCACAGTAAAAGCTTGTTCTCAGGATGTGACAAGACCCCCGGGGATGGGTCTAAGGCGGGCTTTGCACGCTGCGACATCGCAAGCCGATGCTTGCGATGGCGAGCGCGATAGTCCCGCACTCGTCGCAGGTGCGATCTCTAGTGATAGCTGCCGTAGCGAACATTATCGCTACGGCAGCTTCACATGCACTCACCTGTCCTGCGACGTCGCTCTGGCCAGCGACCCGCCTCCTTCCTAAGGGGGCGTGCCGTCCGGCGTCATAACGACGTCACACGGCAGGTGGCCAATAGCAGCGGAGGGGCGGAGATGAGCAGGATGTAAACATCCCGCCCACCTCCGTCCTTCCTCATGGCAGCTGGGATGCAGGTAAGGAGATGTTCCTCGCTCCTGCGGCTTCTCACTCAGCAATGTGTGCTGCAGCAGGAACGAGGAACAACATCGTACCTGTCGCTGCAGCCAAATTATGGAAATATCGGACCCTGCACCGATGATACGATAACGATGCTTTTTCGCTCGTTAATCGTATCAAAAAGGATTTGCACACTACGATATCGACTGCGACACCGGATGTGCGTCACTTTCGATTTGACCCCATTGACATCGCACGTGCGATGTCATAGTGTGCAAAGCCGCACTAAGAACCACCTAGGATTTAGGATCTGGAATTGGAGAATACACCTGTTTACCACACTATTTAGTCAATCATATAAGACTCGTACATCCCTTGTCACTATATCCTGCTGAATCTGTAGTTTCTGGGGGAAATATAATCATGTTCTAGGTGCTAAACCAAAAAATATCTTATATAGAGGTCTATTTATAAAGAAAAGAAAGCAAAACATGCATTCAGTGCTCGACTTGCCAGTTTCAAACTTTGTCTTCTGTAATTTTTTCCTTGACTGTCCCACTCAGCCATTCCATCTTCCGAATACTCTGTGGAATGTGAGGAGTGTGGAAAGCTACTACTTCCATGATTCCATAAGATCTCCCTAATTGTTATGGTCACCAAGGGGTGGCGATCATCCGGGGGTGAACCCAATGGGCCGTGCACCGACTTCCCTGATGGAACCACCAGTAGCAAATCCCTATACAGGGATCTGTTTAGCACTCCAACACAAGGCCTAAATGCATGGCAGCCAGGGATCAGAGGTGATAGTCTCTTACAGATGGTTATAGTCTCAATGTCCATTGCCGGAGTGCACAGATGTGGTGGATCGGAGGTGGGGACTCAGATGAGACGGCACTGTAGTGATGGCTCAAACATGATGGCACTGCGGTATTGGCTCAGATGTGACGGTACTGTGGTAGTGGCTCAGACGTGGCAGCATTCTGGTGATGGCTCAGACGTGGCGGCACTCTGGCGATGGATCAGACTTGGGGGCACTATAGTGATAATTCACGTGGCAGCACAGAGGTAATGGTGGAGAGCAGGCTCTAGGACGTGAAGAGGTTAGGAACACAAAACTGGTAGTAGGACACAAAAGCAAGGACAATTGTAATGACAATTCAGAGTTACGTCTGTACATAATACAACCCGTACACTCATCCGAAACTACACTTGTCCTTTTGGGCAATAGATGCCAACAAATCGTACAAAGTGGAGGCTGAGTTGGATAGCTCAGATAGGGAAACATGTGTGAGAGCAAGGCAAAAGGCAGGAGAAAAACATAAGAGAAACAATGTGTTTCACAGTTGTCTACTTAGTGGCAGAAGGAACAGCAAGGGGAGTAACGATTGAGATCATAGAGGCTTCAACCATGACACGGTAAATGCAGGAGAGGGACTAGCTAATGTCAATGCCTATTTAAGCTGGATGAGCATCAGAAGATGTACATTCAGCTGAACTGTATTAGAGCACCTAGACCTGTTGGCACCCTGCATGGCAATACCCACTGCCAATCAATCATAAGCCTGTTGTCACATGTGTCTGGGAAACAAGGGGTAACCTATGCTGGTCCTAAAGCTGCGGTCTCTGCGCTCACCATAACACTCTGAGATACCCTTGACGGTAGAGAGGTCTGGGCCTCTAAACTAGGCTCTATCTCCTGTCCTTTTCCCTGATGATAAGAGCCTCCTCCACACCCCCCCACCTGGGGGAAGAGGAAAGAACAGAAGTCAACACCCAACTGAGAAATATGGACAAAACAGGGATAACGGCAACAACTACTCATACACACAGCAATCACACACAAAGGAGCCACTAAAAGGGCACAAGGGGAACAACATAAAAAGGGGGAAAGTAAACAAACTACTGGGTAACATCCATATTGATCAACCAGCACACTAAGGGGTACTTTGCATGCTGCGACATCGCAAGCCGATGCTGCGATGCCGAGCGCGATAGTCCCCGCCCCCGTCGCAGAAGCCATATCATGGTGATAGCTGGCGTAGCGAATATTATCGCTACGCCAGCTTCACATGCACTCACCTGTCTTGGGACGTCGCTCTGGTCGCCGACCTGTCATAGCGACGTCACACGGCAGGCGGCCAATAGGAGCGGGAGGGGCGGAGATGAGCAGGATGTAAACATCCCACCCACCTCCTTCCTTCCGCATAGCTGGTGTGAGCCACGGTGATGCAGGTAGGAGATGTTCCTCGCTCATGCGGCTTCACACACAGCAATGTGTGCTGCCGCAGGAGTGAGGAACAACATCGTAGCATCGGTCATTTCCAAATTATGGAAATGACCGACGCTATACCGATGATACGATTATGACGCTTTTGCGCTCGTTAATCATATCAAAAAGGCTTTACACACTACGATATCGCCTGCGACACCGGATGTGCGTCACTTTCAATTTGACCCTACCGACATCGCACCTGCGATATCGTAGTGTGCAAAGCCTGCCTTAGAATTGCTGCAGCAAGCACCAATACTGCCGCCCACAAAGCAAGTCTCAGAGACAGGGTTTCATCAGCTCCTTTCTCCTCCTGGCCAAGCTACCAAATGAATGAAAATAACCAGCACCCTCTGGTAAAAGTAGAGGGTATTTATAGACCCTTAGCATGGTCCCAATCAGAAACACCTGACCAGGAGCTGCTGGAAGGTAAGCTGACATAAACCCTTTCCTTCCCTCAGGAAAGGGAATCCATTTAATCAGCAGAGTCTCAAAAGATTAAGTGAGACTCTGACCCATAACCTGTCCTAAAACTCCGCAACAGAGGAACAACCGTGACACCTGCAGTTGATATCTCCATGATAGTCATTGGTATTGCATGGCAGTGACATTATCCATTGCCCATAGTAGGCACACCGATGTCAGCTGCCGGCCTCTGCACCGGCTACAGAAGAGGACGTTTTACATCGTGAGAATGGAGAAAGGTGAGAAGAATCTTTGAGATATGCTATACAATTGAGAACAGAGGGAGAATGGTGGACAAAAAAATACCAGAGCAAGGACCAGGATGGGAGACATATGCCAAGATAAGGTATATATTCCAGGAAGGGGCCCAGGAGGGAGGACATATATAACAAAGTGAGGGATATATGGATATATGTAGCAGGAAAGTCCCCAGGATGAAGGGCATATATATCAGGTTCGGATATATATATATATATATACACACACCATACCATATCTATGTGTATATATATATATATATATATATATATATATATATATATATTACAGATCAAAAGTTTGGACACACCTTCTCATTCAAAGAGCTTTCTTTGTTTTCATGAATCTGAAAATTGTAGATTCACATTAAAGGCATCAAAACCATGAATTAACACATGTGGAATGGAATAATTAACAAAAAAGTGTGAAACAACTTAAAATAAGTCTTATATTCTGGGTTCTTCAAAGTAGCCACCTTTTTCTTTGTTTACTGCTTTGCACACTCTTGGCATTCTCTTGATCAGCTTTAAGAGGTAGTCACCGGAAATGGTTTTCCAACAGTCTTGAAGGAGTTCCCAGAGATGCTTAGCACTTTCTCTTTTTAATACCAAAAATATATACACAGAAGTTTTTTTTGTTGCATTAAAAACAAATAAAAAAAAAACTAGTGGAGCATGCTCCAGTATTCAAAGAATATTAGTTTATTTTCAATACTTGAAACCAAAATCTAAAAATTAGTTTAACCCTAGAACGCATACCTGGGGCCTCACAGGCCTGCTAGGTTACTTGTTTTCTATTGTAGATTTCTATGGTTGCGCGTTCTAGGGTTAAAATATTTTATTTCTAGGATGTTAAACAAAATTGTAGAAAATAGATCTTAGTAAAATATAATCTCAGGAGTCAAGACTCAAGAGACATGTTGATGTGATCCCAAACACCTTATACTCATGAGAATTATAAATTCATCATTATCGGGCATAATTGTCCCAACACACTATAAATTTCCGACTTATAAGTCGCTAAGTGTAACCAGTAGAGAATTTTTCATCAGGACGGTCGCTTTGTGATAACTGGTAAGTCGACGAAACAATGACATTTTGTTGTGAATTCTTTGTTTTTCTGAACTTTTTTTACTGGAAGGATTGGATAATTTATTCCTTACTGGAATATAAATTCTGAAATATTATATATGAACTGAACAATTAGAAAAAGGATTCTAACAATGTAAGTAAATGAAATGTAAACCTAAAATTATCACCTAAAATGTACAAGTAGAAATTGTATTTTACTCAAATACCTGATTTAACTTTAGGTTTTATTTGACTGTTTTTCTTTCTTTTTCTGCACAGAAATGATTGAAGGATTCTAAAATACAGAGATGAATAAACATCAACCAGGGAAAAATGTCCACATGGGGATATAATTATTACTACACTCTCAAATTCAACCCTTTACAGACTAACAAATTGTAAAATAAAAAACCCTAAAGATTTAATTTAATTTTGACAGCAAATGAAATATTTATACTATTTTGTATTACAACATTTTATTACAAAGAATTTAAACTGTGTGAATTTTTGGGCTTTTACCAAAAGTATTGAGCTGTGTCGGGTAACAATGAAAAGGAAACGACCTGATCCGGTCCCTTCACTCCACTGATTTGTAAGGTAATTGTGAGTTGGATCCCCATCAGACTGATATTAATGCTTTATCCATTGATTTATAGCGCCTTGAAAAAAGTATTTGTTCCCCATAAACCTTTATATTTTGCCACTTTATACCAAGAAACCTTAACCTTTTCCCCTGGCAATTTTTTGTTTCTCGTGTTTCCCCTCCTTCCAAAAGCCATAAGTTTTTTTTATTTTTCCAAATAAAGGCTTATGGAATGAGTTGAAGTTTTGAATGAAACCATTAGTTTTACCATATTGTGTACTGGGAAGTGGGAAAAAATTCCAAGTGCGGTGAAATTGCAAATAAATTGCAGGTGCACGATTGGTTTTGGGATATTTTAGTCACTGTGTTCACTATATGGTAAAACTGATTTGTCAGTGTGATCCCTCAGGTCGGCATGAGTTTCTAGATACAAAACATGTATAGTTTTACTTTTATCTAAGGGGGGTGGAGAACTTCAGAAGTTTGTCCCAAAAAAGAATAGCACTTTTGTCGCCATTTTTCAAGACTTTTAGGGTTCTCATTTTCTGAGATCTGGGGCTCAGTGATGGCTTAATTTTTGTCTCTTGAGCTGATGTTTTTAGCTATAGAATTTTTGCGTAGATGCAACATTTATATCGCCTGTTATTGCATTTTAAAGGGTGGTTCACCAATATTTTTTATTTTCTATATCGATATTATACTGAGAAACAATGTTTCTCTCAAATACCTTGTGTTGTCAATAGTGCCTGTGAGCGCCGCTATTGCGGACTGCTGTTCCCCGCTCTGTGACCCCAGGCTCCATGACCTCGGGGATCTGGTGACGTCACGTCAAGTTCCAGACACGTCACATCCCTGCGGGCGGCCCCAGTCTTCCTGACTCACTGAACTGTGGGTGGTGTTTCACCGCTGGTCACAGCACAGCATGTCTCTTGCTTGCAGAGCTCTGCTGTGAGGGAGGAGGGAGCTGATGGGCTGTGACGAGCGGTGAAACACTGCCCAAAGCCCATCATTCACGGACACTGCGGCCAGCCGCGGTGATGTCACGTGATAAGGAACTTGACATGATGTCACCGGATCCCTGAGGTCATGGAGCCCGGGGGTCACGGAGCGGGGAACAGCGGTCTGCAATAGCGCCTCTCAAAGGCACTATTGCCAACATAAGGTATTTGAGAGAAACATTGTTTCTCAATATAATATCGATATAGAAAATAAAAAATATGGGTGAACCACCCTTTTAATGCAATGTTGGGTGACTAAAAAACATAATTTTAGCATTGGAATTTCTTCTAACTACTCCATGTACCAATCAGATTAATTCATGTTATATGTGGCACGGTGGCTCAGTGGTTAGCACTGCAGTCTTGCAGCGCTGGGGTCCTGGGTTCAAATCCCACCAAGGACGCTATCTGCAAGGAGTTTGTATGTTCTCCCGGTGTTTGCGTTGGTTTTCTCCGGGATCTCCAGTTTCCTGCTACATTCAAAAGACATACAGTCAGGGAATTTAAGGGTACTTTACACGAGCGTACCCGCGCCCGTTGGTTGTGCAACACGGGCAAATCACTGCCCATGGCACACAACCTCGTTAGGCCCCGTCACACAAACTTACCTGCCTAGCGACGTCGCTATTGCCGGCGAACCGCCTCCTTTCTAAGGGGGCGGTTCATTCGGCATCACAGCGACGTCACTAAGTGGCCACCCAATAGAAGTGGAGGGGCAGAGATGAGCGGCCGGAACATGCCGCCCACCTCCTTCCTTCCGCATTGCCGGTGGATGCAGGTAAGGAGATGTTCGTCGTTCCTGTGGTGTCACACATAGCGATGTGTGGTGCCGCAGGAACTATGAACAACTAGCAGCATGCAACAGCAACGATATTATGGAAAGGAGCGACGTGTCAATGATTTTTAAAGTCTTTGCGATCATTGGTCGTCGCTCCTAGCTGTCACACGTTGCGATGTCGCTAACGACGCTGAATGTGCGTCACAAACACCGTGACCCCGACGATATATCGTTAGCGATGTCGCAGCGTGTAAAGCACCCTTTAGTTTGTAAGCCCAAATGGGGACAGTGTTCCTTATGTATGTAAATCGCTGTGGAATATGTTAGCGCTAAATAAAAATAAAGATGTTTTTTGATGGATCGGGCATTTCTGAATGCAGTGATATCAAATATGTGTATTGTTTTTTTATTGATTTATTTTCAATGAGGAGAAAAGGGGTGATTTGAACTATTAAAGTTCTTTTACTTTTTGTTATTGAATTTACTAGTCTTTCTAGGGAACCTTATCACTGCAGTATCCAATTGCTTGTGCTGATTAGAGTAATGCTGCATCGCCGACTGTCCTCGGTGTGCCCCTTACGCACACGGACAGTGCACTCCAGGACCCCTCTGGTGTTAACAGGGGTGTTCCTGGTAGGGTGCGTGGACCCTGTGAGGTTAACAAGGTCACAATAGCCCTGGTCCAAGTGATGTTTAACTTGGATCAGGCTCATATTATTTCAGAGCCACCAAGCCCTGTATTATCCGCTTGACCTTTTGGGTTGCCAGCAGCTCCTTTACCATCTTGGAGCATGGTGGACCACAACTGGCGATTGGGATATTCACCACCTTAATCCTTATCTGCCAGTCCCACCGAAACAGCATGTGAACAAATTTGTACTATGTTTACACATACGGAATGTTTTAATGGGCGTAAAATGTAAATTATGTCCCAACATAGGAATTACATATCTGCTTTCCTACAAAGATTATCCAGCTAAAGTTCATCTGATCTGAGAAATCATTTTAACCAAAAAAATATAATCTGCAAGGCTGCCCCTAGATGACCGGATCAGCAAGAGTAACCACGGGATCACTAAGGGATGACCACTTGATTACCGAAATTTGTATTTTCACATTTTTCAATGTTTGACAAATTACATATAGAACTTAATAATACGCTTGGTTGGTCCTGTATTTTGACATATTTTACCATAAAAATCTGAAGAAAAGCTTCCTAAAAGTTTTGCTCTTGAAAAAATGACTTTGTTGACTTTTTTTTGCTCAATATAAACTGGATCGTTAGAGTCAGTTTGAGACACGTTTTTATCTGTGAAATCACTTGTTAAGTGCAAAATAATGGTCAGAAGAAAGGTCAACTAATAGTTATGCATGGACCAGGACTGTAAAAGTCCCCGGGAACGGAGCTCTCAGGGAACTCCTGGTACTTATCCGAATCTGGCAACTTGGGTAATTAGAAAAAAATAAAGGAAACAAAGAAAATAGGGAAAAGCAGTCACATTATACTTACCAGTCTCTCGCTTGGCTGCAACATTACTTTCAGGGCTGCTTATTATCCTTCATACATATGCACTGCTTCTCCTGCCCACTGGAAGTCCTGGTGCCTGTGATGGGTTGCAGTCAGACCACGCTTACATCCCGTGTGACAGTGTGTCTGGCTGCTTACAATCAAATACACTGTGTGCATGTCTATATTAGTTAAAAATAAATAATACATAAATTGGCTTAGGGTCCCCCCATGTTATGATATTTAGCACAGATAAAGCATACAGCTACAAGCTGCAGCCCCAAGCCGTGTGTTTATCTTGACTGTGCATCAAATAAGAGGGACAACCATGCAGCTTATATTATTATTATTATTATTATTATTTAAATAAATAATTTTTAAACACTGCATACAGTTGCAGGCTGCTATTTTTAAGCTGGGGGAATGAATATCCATGGGTTTCCCCAGCCTGAGAATATCTGCCCTAGCTGTTGGCCCCCAGTTTCACTTCGCCACTGGCTCTGGATTCCATCTGAAGTCTCCAGCCTGCACTCGTCACTGGTCCTGGACTCCACCTGCGGTCCTCACCCGGCTCCGGTCATCCGTTCCGATTCCCTATAGTCCGAAGTCAACACAGGGCCGGTCTCAGTATTCCCTCTGGACTTTCCAAGGACGCTCCCGATACCCCGCCTGTGTTCCGGCCACTGTGCATCTAGGCCCTCTGGGGAGGTCGCCAGACAGTCCCTGTATAGGGGTTCGCTCCTGGTGGCCTCCCTGGGGCAGTCCGGTGGATGGCCCAGTGGGTCCACTCCTGGACTGAAACGTAACAGATACACAGCCCAGGTTAGCACATGGCTGGGGACTGGAGGCTGTAGCTGTATGCTTTATCTGTGCTGGGTATCATAATATGGGGGGACTCTATGCCAATTTTTTTATTTCTTTATTTTTACACCAACATATATACACAAACAGCCTTTGTGATTCTAAGGCGGGCTTTACACATTGCGACATCGTTACCGATATAACGTTGGGGTCACATCGTTAGTGACGCACATCCTGCACCGGTAACGACATCGCAACATTTAAATCCTAGGTGCGACGATGAACGAGCGCAAAAGCATAAAAAATCGCTGATCTGTGTCACGTCGTTCATTTCCATAATGTCGTTACTGCTGGCAGTACGATATTGTTTGTCGTTCCTTCAGCACCACACATCGCTGTGTGTGAAGCCACAGGAATGACAAACATCTCCTTACCTGCGTCCCGCCGGCAATGCAGAAGGAAGGAGGTGGGCCGGATGTTATGTCCCGCTCATCTCCGCCCCTCCGCTTCTATTGGTTGGCCGCTTAGTGACGTCGCGGTGACGCCGAACGCACCTCCCCCTTGGAGGAGGGATTGTTCGGCAGTCACAGCGACGTCGCCGACAATGTATGTGCGTGTGAAGCTGCTGTAACGATAATGTTCGCTACGGCAGCGATCACCAGATATCGCATGTGCGATGGGGGCGGGTGCTATCGCGCTCGACATCGCTAGCCGATGTTAGCGATCCCGAAACGTGTAAAGCCCGCTTTAGAAGTCAGACATGCTGTTAGGGTGGAGGTGCAGTCTAACTGCATCCAATCATAGGCACCGGGACTGCTGGAAGACGGGGTAAGCAGTGTGTATGTATGAAGAAAATGAGTGGCCCCAGAAGTAGTGTTACAGCCGTGCAGAGACTCAGTATAACGCACCTGCTCTAATCCCACTATCCCTTCTACTATCAATTTAAAGCTCATGACTCGTGTCCCCGTAAAGTTATATGGGGAGCAGTGTCTGGCCTGATATCTGGGATTAATTCTGGACTGAATCATGTTTTCTCTTAACCTGGTTTGACCCACTGATCCCGGCAGGTCCAACTATCACTATCAACTAAGCGTAGACCTGAAAGAAGTAAAGGTATCTAACATCTATCAAGATGCCAAATCTGTCCCAGAGTGTGCGCCACTGTAATAAATATGGCTTTCTAAATGTTAGACAACATAGTAAAAGTCAGTCTTTGTGTTTTTTCTAGAAAGATCAAAAAATACTGATGAAGAATGAGACGTCTGTTAAATATTTTTACATTTTGCCATTTTCTGGAGAGACAAGGAATAAACCCTTAGTTTCCACCATCTTCTTCTTGATATATCTGGTCGGAGTTCTCGTCAATTCATCCATTATCGCAGTTATATGTCTGGAAATTAAGTTACATAAACCAATGTATCTCTTTATCTGTAATTTATCCTTTGTAGACATATTTTATACATCGGTCACGGTTCCTAAATTACTGCACAGGTTATTGTCCGGGAATCACATTGTTTCCTTCTCACAATGTTATACTCAGTTTTTCTGTTTCACAGTTGTGGCATCAGCAGAGCAAATTCTCCTTTTCATTATGGCTTATGACCGATATGTCGCTATCTGCCTTCCCTTACATTATCATCAGATCTTAAGTCGGAGAAATTGCACCATGATAACTATTGGGATTTGGACAACCGCTTTTCTAAACTCTTCATTGATTGTAGTATTAGCTAAGAACATGACCTCCTGTAGCTCCAACGTCATCCACCAGTTCTTCTGTGATGCTAAGTCATTAACAAAAACAACATGCACCGGGACGCAAATGTTTTTTGTTGTAACCAGTATTGAAATTTTGATCTTGATATTTACTCCCTTTATGTGCACTCTTATATCTTATGTAAATATTTTCTCTGTTATTTTCAAGATGACATCAAAAGAAACAAAAAAAAAAGCCTTCTCCACCTGCTCGTCCCACATCACCGTAGTCTCTATTTACTATGTAGCAAGCTTAATAGGGTATCTGATCCCACCGTACTCCGATGTTCTGGATTCCATCTTCAGTATAATATATACAAATATCATCCCCATCATGAATCCAATCATATACAGTCTGCACAATTCCAATGTTCAATCGGCTTTTCGGGGGTTAGTGAATGTGATGTGCAAAATAGACTTTGGACTCCCGCACTCATGAAAACTGGAAACTGATGAGCAAATAAAATTCATACATAAACAAAAAACAAGGTCAATTGTTTAATTAAGAACAGCAAGTCAGTAATTTTACAGTCAGAGGGAGACAAGGCCCAGACTACTACCAATGGGTTGATGTCTTTTTTTAATCATTTCTGCAGTGACCCACTGCTTGGTTCTCCTATGATGATAAAGGTCCAGTAGACAAGATCCCAGGGAGGCATAGTTATATAGTTGGAAGTCTGGGAGACCTGTCCCCCATCATGCTGCTTTTAATCAGCAATTTTAAGGTCAAAGAAGGGTATTTGTGCGACCAAATAAACCTTATAGTTGCTGATTATTGGCATATGAAGAGGTATAAATGAGCCCGCTGCCCATGTCCTTGGGACTTTCCTACCTGCTTCACCAGAGTTCCCTACTTGGATACCCATAATTATATCACAACCCTAATGGATCTCTTCTTGTCTCGTCTCTGTGTTCTATGACCAGGAGTTCTTTGATTGGATTTCCTTTACATGTGGACCTGATTAACTTTTTGAAATACACAGAGTAGCACTTTTATGGCTACATATACCAACACGCAAGACAATACCAGCTCCATCACTGTCAGCTCGTGTCTGAGCTTTATCTTCACTAAACCAGGATCATTTGATAACAGGAGAGCCTCTGTCCGGGCTCGTATGCACTCTGTGGTCTTTATAGATTTTTCATGAGACATTAGGAAAGATCTACCACCTATATACACATCTTACCATCTTATACATTTCTGCTCTACATGTCCCAGAGAGGGCATCTTCATCACTGCCTCCTGCACCGATAGGAGGGAAGGGAGTGGTGAAGACACCCTCTCTGGGACATATATATATACCTGGAAGCAGATATAAAGAATAGTGATGAGCGAGCATGCTTGTTACTACTCGGTACTCGCACGAGTATCACTGTACTCGGTCTACTCGGCGGGGACCAAGTAATCTCGCGATACTCGTGCTGTACTCATGGTCTTCATTTCTGCATGTTGGCGCTCTTTTGAGAGCCAGCCCTCATGCAGGGATTGGCTGGCAGACCACTGCAATGCCACAGCCCTGTTAGTTGTGGAATTGCAGTGATTGGCCGGCCTGCACAGCGTGACCGAGCCTTTATACCGGCCGGCGCGCTGTGCTCTGCTCACAGCTATCCAGACAGTCAGTGCAGGGAGAGTGTCGCTGCTTCAGGGAAAGGTTTGCGGCCCTTTATAGCTATTTCCGTAGCAGGGCTGCAAACAGTGTGACCAAAAGTCCTTCTCAGGACTATTCTAGTTGTATACAGGCAGGCAGGGTATAGCCAGGTCGGAGTACAGTAGCAGAGTCCTTCTCAGGACTATTGTTGCTGTATACAGGCAGGGTATAGCCAGGTTGGAATACAGGCTACTGACCAAAAGAGTCCTTGTCAGGACTATTGTAGCAGTATACAGGCAGGCAGGCAGGCAGGGTATATAGCCATTCCTAGTGGTGACCGTATACCAGCCTTCATCATATCTGGGGCTGGTGTATACAGTCTAAAACAGCCCAGATAGTGTCAGACTTCTCAGTAATTGTCGCTCCTAAAAACCTGTTAGGTTCTTATTGCGTCCGTGCTTGCATTTAAAAACCGCACGTGTGTGCCTGTCGGTGGCAGCGTACAGGTGCACTTGTGTGCATTTTTCACAAACTATTATATAACGCACAAGTGTAGTGTATAATACACGTCAGTCAGCAGTGGCTGATAGTGTCAGACTTCTCAGTAATTGTCGCTCCTAAAAACCTGTTAGGTTCTTATTGCGTCCGTGCTTGCATTTAAAAACCGCACGTGTGTGCCTGTCGGTGGCAGCGTACAGGTGCACGTTTTTCACAAACTATTATATAACGCACAAGTGTAGTGTATAATACACGTCAGTCAGCAGTGGCTGATAGTGTCAGACTTCTCAGTAATTGTCGCTCCTAAAAACCTGTTAGGTTCTTATTGCGTCCGTGCTTGCATTTAAAAACCGCATGTGTGTGCCTGTCGGTGGCAGCGTCAGGCTCCATATTGTCCCTGGATAGAGATGTGCATGAGGGCCTCAAAACATTGTTCCCATTGCAAAGGAGCGGGTCTCCTGTCGTTGTAATGCCCATTCTGAAAGAATGGGCGAAAAAATTTACCACTGGGGGTATACCTGAAACAAAGGCCTAACTCTTGTAACGGTCATCATGATGGCGCATGAGGAGAAGGAGGAGCAGTCCAGCGATTAGCCAAAGTCCAGAAGTGTGTTACCATGGGTGAGTGGAGGTACATGGCAAAATCCCGTTACAAACTTTAAATTCCGCTGTCATTTGCTGGTGGTGTGGTGAAGTCTGGCCCAATCCAACCCTTGTTCATCTTGATTAGACTCAGCCTGTCAGCATTTACAGTTGACAAGCAGGTGCGTTTATCTGTAATGATTCCACCTGCGGCACTAAAAACACGCTCTGACAAAACGCTAGCGGCAGGGCAGGCCAGGACTTCCAAGGCGTAGAGAGCCAATTCATGCCACGTGTCCAGCTTGGATACCCATTAATTGTAAGGCACAGAGGAATGTCAGAGTACAGTTGTTTGATCTGCAAGGTACTCCTTGAGCATCTGGGCAAACTTAGGATTTCTTGTGGCACTACCCCGCACCTCAGGGGCTGTGGTATGTGAGGGGCTGAGAAAACTGTCCCACATCTTAAAGACTGTTCCCCTACCTCTGGCGGATTGGACTTGTGCCCCTCTCGGCTGTACGCCTTGGTTGTCCACTGATTCCTGACCTATGCCGCTATCGTTTTGTGAGGGGAATGCTTTGCCTACTTCCGTGACTATGGCCTTCTGGAACTGCTGCATTTTTCCTGACCTCTCCGCCTCGGGAATAAGAGACATAAAGTTCTCCTTGTAGCGTGGGTCTAACAGTGTTACCAACCAGTAATGATTGTTGGCCAAGATGTTCTTAACGCGAGGGTCACGAGACAGGCAGCTTACCATAAAGTCAGCCATGTGTGCCAGACTCTTAACAGCCATCACTTCAGTATCCTGACCAACACGATGACTGAACATGCTGTCCTCCTCCTCCTCCTCCTCATCATCATCTACCCTGTCCTCTGGCCAGCCACGCTGAACCGAGGATATGACTGCATGTCATATCCTCAATTTGGCCAGAGAGTTGCTCCATGTCTTCATCCTCCTCCTCGTCATAGTCCTCCACTGCACGTTGTGATGAGACGAGGCTGGGCTGTGTGTTATCACCCACACCCACTACTGTTTCTTGCTCAAACTCATCGCGCTCCGCCTGCAATGCATCATGGTTGTTTTTTGAGCAGAGACCATTTTAGAAGGCAGAGAAGCGGTATGGTGACGCTAATAATGGCGTCATCACCGCTCACCATCTTGGTGGAGTCCTCAAAGTTTTGGCGGATGGTACATAGGTCGGACATCCATCTCCACTCCGCAGGTGTTATGTGTGGAGTTTGACCCATTTCCCTACGGCTTAGGTGATGCAGGTACTCAACAACTGCCCTCTTCTGCTGACATATCCTGACCAACATGTGCAGAGTTGAATTCCAACGCGTGGGGACATCACACACCAGTCTGTGAGCCGGAAGATGCAAATGGCGCTGAAAGCCAGCAAGGCCGGCTGAAGCAGTAGGTGACTTTCGAAAATGTGCAGACAGGCGGCGAACTTTTACCAGCAGATCAGACAGCTCTGGGTATGACTTTAGAAACCGCTGAACCACGAGGTTGAGCACATGGGCCACTCATGGAACATGTGTCAGCTGGCCTCGCCTCAAAGCCGCCACCAGGTTCCGGCCATTGTCACACATGACCTTTCCTGGCTTTAGGTTCAGAGGTGTGAGCCAGTGATCTGCCTGCTGTTTCAGAGCTGTCCACACCTCTTCTGCATTGTGGGGTTTGTCACCTATGCAGATTAGCTTCAGCACAGCCTGCTGCCGCTTCGCCGAGGCAGTGCTGCAGTGCTTCTGTGTCGCCCTGGACAAGCCAGGGGCCACAGAGCACAACACTTACACACCCCACACTCCCTGCAGGCATATCATAGTCAAAACACAAAATCCTTGTTGCCTTCCCCAGGGGCTGTTGTCCACACCAGGGGGTGGAGCCAGGTGGTTGGTCTCCACCCACCAAGGAGGAGGGAAAAAACAGGCAGTGAGAGTTAAGCTAAGGAAGTTGAAGGAGGAAAGTAGTAGAGAGGAGAAAAGTGACAGCAAAGAGCCTGAAGTTGGTCCGGGTGTGTGGCCCGGACAGGACAGCAAGGTTGGCAGGATGTGGTGACCGTCTGCAGTGGAGGCCGATTGGAGTCTGCCGTAAGGACCGTGGACGGGTGGTGACCCGGCCGTACCGGACCGGTATACAAAGAGAAGCCAGCACCATTGGCAGGGGCCTTTCGGATCCCGGCAAGGCTTGGTGTCGCCGTGAATTTGCCAAATCCGTTAGTGAAGGGGACCTCCGGGTTTCCAAACAGCCAAGTCACGATAGAAGGCAACCGTCCAACCGTGAAGGGGAGACACCGCCACCGCCAAGGGCAACCGTCTCCCAGGGCCAGCGCCTGTGGGCAAAAGGGGCTCCTCCGGCCCATATCCAGGTCGGGGAGCGGGTTACCGGTGGGAAACCATCACTACCAACACTGAACTTAGGTGCAGGGAGAGACAGTCATCACTAACCTGCAGGGAGGAACAACCGCAGCCGTCCGAGGGACCCGTCCATCCAGCCACTTGTTTTACTGTGAACTGTGTCATCATCATTGGGCTGAGTGAGTACCTCCGTGCCGTGCGGCACAGCGCTGCCCCTGCGACCTTGCACCTCATCAGGCCCCGCAACCCGCCTGTCATCCATCTCTACCCCATCACTGGGCCCTGGGACAACCAACCCCCCTACCCACGGCATGGAGAAATAACAACAAAGCTGCTCCCTGTCACAGGCTCCCGGGATCCCCGTCCAGAGCAGCGGTGGTGTCCACACAATCACCACAACCGTGGATGGCGTCACGGACAATATCCCCAAAACCCAAACGACCCCTTTTCACTCACGGGCGATGAGCGCCGCTCGAGTCCCCGGGATCCGGCCATCGCTCGAGCCACCGAGCAGCAGCAGCCGTAGAGCAGCGGCAGCCGGACCCGAGCAGTGGGAGAGCGCAGCGTCCCCTCCTCCACCCGCAACACTTCCAGCTTGGGACTGGTGTGTAGGGTAAAGTGGATGAGGATGCGCAGGAGGAGGAGGAGGCTGAGGAGCATGACATTCCGGAGCTGTAGAGTGTGGGTGAAACCCTGACTGAGGTAGGGCCTGCAAAACTTGGTGTGTGAAGGACGTGTTCCGTCCCTCGCTCAGACTGGGTCCCAGCTTCCACAATATTAACCCAGTGTGACGTCAACGAGATGTAGCGGCCTTGCCCACATGCACTTGTCCACGTGTCTGTGGTTAGGTGGACTTTGGCTGAAACAGCGTTGTTCAGGGCACGTGTGATGTTTTGTGACACGTGGTTAGCAATGCGGGGACGGCACACCGGGAGAAATAGTGGCGGCTGGGGACCGAGTAATGTGGGACAGCTGCCACCATCAGGTCGCGGAATGCTTCTGTCTCAACCAGCCTAAAAGGCAACATTTCCAGCGCAAGCAGTCGCGAAATTTTAGCATTTAGAAGTGTGGCATGTGGGTCGTTGGCAGTGTATTTGCGCCTGCGTTCAAAGGTTTGCTGAATGGATAACTGAACGCTGCGCTGGGACAAGGACGTGCTTGATGATGGTGTTATTTCTGCGTGGGCAACTGCAGGTGCAGGGCCGGAGGAGGCTTGTTCTCGGGCAGCATGGACAGGGGATTGGCTCGCATGCACAACAAGCAAAGACGAAGCAGTGACATCAGCAAGCACTGCTCCTCGACTCTGTTGTACATCCCACAAAGTCGGGTGCTTGGCTGACATGTGCCTGATCATGCTGGTGGTGGTCAGGCTGCTAGTTTTGGTACCCCTGCTGATGCTGGCACGGCAGGTGTTGCAAATGGCCTTTTTAGAATCATCTGGAGCCAACTTAAAAAACTGCCAGACTCGGGAAGACCTAACATTTGTACAGGCACCTTGTGTCGTGTTGTTCCGGGGAACAGTTGCCTGACGTCTGCCTGGGGCCACCACCCTGCTTCTTACTGCCTGTTGGGATGCTACGCCTCCCTCCCCCTGTGCACTGCTGTCCTCACTCTGCATATCCTCCTGCCAGGTTGGGTCAGTTACTGGATCATCCACCACGTCGTCTTCCTCTTCCGCACCCTGCTCCTCCTCCTGACTTCCTGACAATTGTGTCTCATCATCGTCCACCCCTTGTTGAGACATGTTGCCAACTTCGTGAGAACGTGGCTGCTCAAATATTTGGGCATCTGTACATACGATCTCCTGATGACCCACTTCAACATGAGCTGGCGAGAGGCCAGAATGTGCGAATTGAAACATGAACAGCTCTTCCGAGTGTCCAAGTGTGGGATCAGTAATGTCCGAGGACGTGTACTCGGCCTGGTGGTAGGAAGGAGGATCAGGTTCTGAAATGTGCGGTGCAGTATCACGGCTACTGACACTTGACCGTGTGGAAGACAGAGTGTTTGTGGTGGTGCCAATCTGACTGGAAGCATTATCCGCTATCCAACTAACAACCTGTTGACACTGGTCTTGGTTCAACAGCGGT
Organism: Anomaloglossus baeobatrachus; assembly: GCF_048569485.1. Taxonomy (NCBI): domain Eukaryota; kingdom Metazoa; phylum Chordata; class Amphibia; order Anura; family Aromobatidae; genus Anomaloglossus; species Anomaloglossus baeobatrachus. Next base: position 293,587,209 of record NC_134359.1, read on the forward strand.
GTACTGCTGCGGTCCCCAAGAATTTGGGACAGGACGTGCGAGCGAGTAGATGTGGCCCTTTGTTGTGGCGAAATTAGAGCTTGCACACGACCTCGGTCTCTGCCTGCACCACCATCACGTCCACTTCCTTGTTCGTTGACAACGCCCTTGCGCATTTTGCAATGCTGTGCTGATTAGTGATGAGCGAGTACTAAAAAGCTCGGGTGCTCGAAGCTCGGGCCGAGCCTCCCAAGATACTCGTGTACTCGGCCCGAGCAACGAGCCCAATGTTATCCTATGGGAGACCCGAGTATTTTTGTGAAATGACCTCCCGGCAGCATGGAGAAACCCTAAAAATGTCACAAAAGTCTCAGAAGAGTGCTCAAATGACATGGCAACAGCATGGGGAAGACCCCTTGAAGCATTTATCACTCAAAAGTCACAGCTGTGAACAATTTTGTCCGCGTTTTACGCCATTTTTACGGACTCACCAGAAAACCTTCCAAAATGACCCCAAAATGATTTTTCATGGCGGAAATGTTAAGGGCACATACCCAATAGTGAGATAGATCTGGTGTATGTTACTTTTTGAGATCAATACATGAAAGATTTTACGTGAAAACATTGTGTGGCACTCCGATGTCCCTGAGAAGAGACGTACATGAAGGCCTCTTGAGTCTAATGTGCCCATTTTGAGGAAGTGAGTCTTTGTAGTATTTTCCTTTGCCAGGGCAGTCCTAAATTGTGAGGTTCACCAATGCCCCTGCATACAGACGTGCATGAGGGCCTCAAAACATTAAGTGTCCATTGTCAGGAAGTGGGTGTATTATAGTATAGCCCTTAGGCAGGGCAGCCAAAAATTGGGAGGCTCCACATTGTCCCTGGGTAGAGACGTGCATGATGGCCTTTAAACCTGAAGTGCCCATTGTAAGGAAGTGGGTCTATTTCAGTATAGCCCTTTGCCAGGGCAGCCAAAAATTGGGAGGCTCCACATTGTCCCTGGGTAGAGACGTGCATGAGGGCCTCAAAACATTAAGTGTCCATTTTAAGGAAGTGGGTGTATTTCAGTATAGCCCTTAGGCAGGGCAGCCAAAAATTGGGAGGCTCCACATTGTCCCTGGATAGAGACGTGCATGATGGCCTTTAAACCTGAAGTGCCCATTGTAAGGAAGTGGGTCTATTTCAGTATAGCCCTTTGCCAGGGCAGCCAAAAATTGGGAGGCTCCACATTGTCCCTGGGTAGAGACGTGCATGAGGGCCTCAAAACATTAAGTGTCCATTTTAAGGAAGTGGGTGTATTTCAGTATAGCCCTTAGGCAGGGCAGCCAAAAATTGGGAGGCTACACGTTGTCCCTGGGTAGAGACGTGCATGAGGGCCTCAAAACATTGTTCCCATTGCAAAGGAGCGGGTCTCCTGTCGTTGTAATGTCCATTCTGCAAAGAATGGGCGAAAAAATTTACCACTGGGGGTATACCTGAAACAAAGACCTAACTATTGTAACGGTCATCATGATGGCGCATGAGGAGAAGGAGGAGCAGTCCAGCGATTATCCAAAGTCGAGAAGTGTACCCATGGGTGAGTGGAGGTACATGGCAAACTTTAAATTCCGCTCTCATTTGCTGGTGGTGTGGTGAAGTCTGGCCCAATCCAACCCTTGTTCATCTTTATCAGAGTCAGCCTGTCAGCATTTTCAGTTGACAGGCGGGTGCGTTTATCTGTAATGATTCCACCTGCGGCACTAAAAACACGCTCTGACAAAACGCTAGCAGCAGGGCAGGCCAGGACTTCCAAGGCGTAGAGAGCCAATTCATGCCACGTGTCCAGCTTGGATACCCAATAATTGTAAGGCACAGAGGAATGTCGGAGTACAGTTGTTCGATCTGCAAGGTACTCCTTCAGCATCTGGGCAAACTTAGGATTTCTTGTGGCACTACCCCACACCTCAGGGGCTGTGGTACGTGAGGGGCTGAGAAAACTGTCCCACATCTTAAAGACTGTTCCCCTACCTCTGGCGGATTGGACTTGTGCCTCTCTCGGCTGTACGCCTCGGTTGTCCACTGATTCCTGACCTATGCCGCTAGCGTTTTGTGAGGGGAATGCTTTGCCTACTTCCGTGAGTATGGCCTTCCGAAACTGCTGCATTTTGGTTGACCTCTCATCCACGGGAATAAGAGACAAAAAGTTCTCCTTGTAGCGTGGGTCTAACAGTGTTACCAACCAGTAATGATTGTCGGCCAAGATGTTCTTAACGCGAGGGTCACGAGACAGGCAGCTTACCATAAAGTCAGCCATGTGCGCCAGACTCTTAACAGCCAGGACTTCAGTAGCCTGACCAACAAGATGACTGAACATGCTGTCCTCCTCCTCCTCCTCCTCCTCCTCCTCCTCATCTACCCTGTCCTCTGGCCAGCCACGCTGAATCGAGGATATGACTGGTGTGCATGTCATATCCTCAATTTGGCCGGAGAGTTGCTCCATGTCTTCATCCTCCTCCTCGTCATAGTCCTCCACTGCACGTTGTGATGAGACGAGGCTGGGCTGTGTGTTATCACCCACACCCACTACTGTTTCTTGCTGCAACTCATCGCGCTCCGCCTGCAATGCATCATGTTTGTTTTTCAAAAGGGACCGTTTTAGAAGGCAGAGTAGCGGTATGGTGACGCTAATAATGGCGTCATCACCACTCACCATCTTGGTGGAGTCCTCAAAGTTTTGGAGGATGGTACATAGGTCTGACATCCATCTCCACTCCTCAGGTGTTATGTGTGGAGTTTGACCCATTTCCCGACGGCTTAGGTGATGCAGGTACTCAACAACTGCCCTCTTCTGCTCACATATCCTGACCAACATGTGCAGAGTTGAATTCCAACGCGTGGGGACATCACACACCAGTCTGTGAGCCGGAAGATGCAAACGGCGCTGAAAGCCGGCAAGGCCGGCTGAAGCAGTAGGTGACTTTCGAAAATGTGCAGACAGGCGGCGAACTTTTACCAGCAGATCAGACAGCTCTGGGTATGACTTTATAAACCGCTGAACCACGAGGTTGAGCACATGGGCCACGCATGGAACATGTGTCAGCTGGCCTCGCCTCAAAGCCGCCACCAGGTTCCGGCCATTGTCACAAACGACCTTTCCTGGCTTTAGGTTCAGAGGTGTGAGCCAGTGATCTGCCTGCTGTTTCAGAGCTGTCCACAGCTCTTCTGCATTGTGGGGTTTGTCACCTATGCAGATTAGCTTCAGCACAGCCTGTTGCCGCTTCGCCGAGGCAGTGCTGCAGTGCTTCCAGCTTGTGACTGGTGTGGAGGGCACAGTGGATGAGGATGCGCAGGAGGAGGAGGAGGCTGAAGAGCATGACATTCCGGAGCTGTAGAGTGTGGGTGAAACACTGACTGAGGTAGGGCCTGCAAACCTTGGTGTGGGAAGGACGTGTTCCGTCCCTCGCTCAGACTGGGTCCCAGCTTCCACAATATTAACCCAGTGTGCCGTCAACGAGATGTAGCGGCCTTGCCCACAAGCACTTGTCCACGTGTCTGTGGTTAGGTGGACTTTGGGTGAAACAGCGTTGTTCAGGGCACGTGTGATGTTTTGTGACACGTGGTTATGCAACGCGGGGACGGCACACCGGGAGAAATAGTGGCGGCTGGGGACCGAGTAACGTGGGACAGCTGCCGCCATCAGGTCACGGAATGCTTCTGTCTCCACCAGCCTAAAAGGCAACATTTCCAGCGCAAGCAGTCGCGAAATGTTAGCATTTAGAACTGTGGCATGTGGGGTGTTGGCAGTGTATTTGCGCCTGCGTTCAAAGGTTTGCTGAATGGATAACTGAACGCTGCGCTGGGACAAGGACGTGCTTGATGATGGTGTTCTTTCTGCGTAGGCAACTGCAGGTGCAGGAGTGGAGGAGGCTTGTTCGCAGGCAGCATGGACAGAGGATTGGCTCGCATGCACAACCAGCGAAGACGTAGCAGTGACATCAGCAAGCACTGCTCCTCGACTCTGTTGTACTTCCCACAAAGTCGGGTGCTTGGCTGACATGTGCCTGATCATGCTGGTGGTGGTCAGGCTGCTAGTTTTGGTACCCCTGCTGATGCTGGCACGGCAGGTGTTGCAAATGGCCTTTTTTGAATCATCTGGATCCAACTTAAAAAACTGCCAGACTCGTGAAGACCTAACATTTGTACAGGCACCTTGTGTCGTCGTGTTGTTACGGGGAACGGTTGCCTGACTTCTGCCTGGGACCACCACCCTGCTTCTTACTGCCTGTTGTGATGCTACGCCTCCCTCCCCCTGTGCACTGCTGTCCTCGCTCTGCATATCCTCCTGCCAGGTTGGGTCAGTTACTGGATCATCCACCACGTCGTCTTCCTCTTCCGCACCCTGCTCCTCCTCCTGACTTGCTGACAATTGTGTCTCATCATCGTCCACCACTTGTTGAGACACGTTGCCAACTTCGTGAGAACGTGGCTGCTCAAATATTTGGCTATCTGTACAGACGATCTCCTCATGACCCACTTCAATATGAGCTGGCGAGAGGCCAGAATGTGTGAATGGAAACGTGAACAGCTCTTCCGAGTGTCCAAGTGTGGGATCATTAATGTCCGAGGAGGACGTGTACTCAGCCTGGTGGTAGGAAGGAGGATCAGGTTCAGAAATGTGCGGTGCAGTATCACGGCTACTGACACTTGACCGTGTGGAAGACAGAGTGTTTGTGGTGGTGCCAATCTGACTGGAAGCATTATCCGCTATCCAACTAACAACCTGTTGACACTGGTCTTGGTTCAAGAGCGGTGTACTGCTGCGGTCCCCAAGAATTTGGGACAGGACGTGCGAGCGACTAGATGTGGCCCTTTGTTGTGGCGAAATTAGAGCTTGCCCACGACCTCGGCCTCTGCCTGCACCACCATCACGTCCACTTCCTTGTTCCTTGCCAATGCCCTTGCGCATTTTGCAATGCTGTGCACTGCTGACGTGTATATTCACTACTTGTGCGTTATATCAAAGTTTCTGGAAATTGCACACCAGTGCACCTGTACGCTGCCACCAACAGGCACACACGTGCGGTTTTAAAAACCAAGCACGGACGCAATAATAACCTAACACAGGTTTTAGGAGCAAAAATTAAGAACTCTGACACTATCAGCCACTGCTGACTGACGTGTATTATACACTACACTTGTGCGTTATATAATAGTTTGGTAAACGCACACCAGTGCACCTGTACGCTGCCACCAACAGGCACACACGTGCGGTTTTAAAAACCAAGCACGGACGCAATAATAACCTAACACAGGTTTTAGGAGCAAAAATTAAGAACTCTGACACTATCAGCCACTGCTGACTGACGTGTATTATACACTACACTTGTGCGTTATATAATAGTTTGGTAAACGCACACCAGTGCACCTGTACGCTGCCACCAACAGGCACACACGTGCGGTTTTAAAAACCAAGCACGGACGCAATAATAACCTAACACAGGTTTTAGGAGCAAAAATTAAGAACTCTGACACTATCAGCCACTGCTGACTGACGTGTATTATACACTACACTTGTGCGTTATATAATAGTTTGGTAAACGCACACCAGTGCACCTGTACGCTGCCACCAACAGGCACACACGTGCGGTTTTAAAAACCAAGCACGGACGCAATAATAACCTAACACAGGTTTTAGGAGCAAAAATTAAGAACTCTGACACTATCAGCCACTGCTGACTGACGTGTATTATACACTACACTTGTGCGTTATATAATAGTTTGGTAAACGCACACCAGTGCACCTGTACGCTGCCACCAACAGGCACACACGTGCGGTTTTAAAAACCAAGCACGGACGCAATAATAACCTAACACAGGTTTTAGGAGCAAAAATTAAGAACTCTGACACTATCAGCCACTGCTGACTGACGTGTATTATACACTACACTTGTGCGTTATATAATAGTTTGGTAAACGCACACCAGTGCACCTGTACGCTGCCACCAACAGGCACACACGTGCGGTTTTAAAAACCAAGCACGGACGCAATAATAACCTACTAACAGGTTTTTTTGGGGAGCGACAATTACAGTACAGACAAGTCAGACACTATCTGGACTGTTTTACACTGTGTACACCAGCCCCAGATATGAAGGCTGGTATACGGTCACCACTACCCTGCCTGCCTGCCTGCCTGTATACTGCTACAATAGTCCTGACAAGGACTCTTTTGGTCACTAGCCTGTATTCAGACCTGGCTATACCCTGCCTGTATATAGCAACAATAGTCCTGAGAAGGACTCTGCTACTGTACTCCGACCTGGCTATACCCTGCCTGCCTGTATACAACTAGAATAGTCCTGAGAAGGACTTTTGGTCACACTGTTTGCAGCCCTGCAACTGAAAAAGCTATAAAGGGCCGCAAAGCTTTCCCTGAATCAGCGACACTCTCCCTACACTCACTGTCAGAATAGCTGTGAGCAGAGCACAGCGCGCCGGCCGATATAAAGGCTCGGTGACGCTGTGCAGGCCGGCCAATCACTGCAATTCCACAACTAACAGGGCTGTGGCATTGCAGTGGTCTGCCAGCCAATCCCTGCATGAGGGCTGGCTCTCAAAAGAGCGCCAACATGCAGAAATGAAGACCACGAGTAAAGCACGAGTATCGCGAGATTACTCGGTCCCCGCCGAGCAGCCCGAGTACAGTGATACTCGTGCGAGTACCGAGTAGTGACAAGCATGCTCGCTCATCACTAGTGCTGATGTGTATTCACTAGACTTGTGCGTTATATCCAAGTTTTTGCAAAACGCACACAAGTGCAGCGGAAAGCTGCCACCAACAGGCACACACGTGCGGTTTTTAAATGCAAGCACGGAGGCACTAAGAACCTAACAGGTCTCTATCCAGGGACAACATGGAGCCTCCCAATTTTTGGCTGCCCTGCCTAAGGGCTATACTACAATAGACCCACTTCCTTACAATGGGCACTTCAGGTTTACAGGCCATCATGCACGTCTCTATCCAGGGACAACGTGGAGCCTCCCAATTTTTGGCTGCCCTGCCTAAGGGCTATACTACAATAGACCCACTTCCTTACAATGGGCACTTCAGGTTTACAGGCCATCATGCACGTCTCTATCCAGGGACAACATGGAGCCTCCCAATTTTTGGCTGCCCTGCCTAAGGGCTATACTACAATAGACCCACTTCCTTACAATGGGCACTTCAGGTTTACAGGCCATCATGCACGTCTCTATCCAGGGACAACGTGGAGCCTCCCAATTTTTGGCTGCCCTGCCTAAGGGCTATACTACAATAAACCCACTTCCTTACAATGGGCACTTCAGGTTTACAGGCCATCATGCACGTCTCTATCCAGGGACAACGTGGAGCCTCCCAATTTTTGGCTGCCCTGCCTAAGGGCTATACTACCATAGACCCACTTCCTTACAATGGGCACTTCAGGTTTACAGGCCATCATGCACGTCTCTATCCAGGGACAACGTGGAGCCTCCCAATTTTTGGCTGCCCTGGCAAAGGGCTATACTACAATAGACCCACTTCCTTACAATGGGCACTTCAGGTTTACAGGCCATCATGCACGTCTCTATCCAGGGACAACGTGGAGACTCCCAATTTTTGGCTGCCCTGCCTAAGGGCTATACTACAATAGACCCACTTCCTTACAATGGGCACTTCAGGTTTACAGGCCATCATGCACGTCTGTATGCAGGGGCATTGGTGAACCTCACAATTTTGGACTGCCCTGGCAAAGGAAAATACTACAAAGACTCACTTCCTCAAAATGGGCATATTATACTCAGAGGCCTTTATGTACGTCTCTTCTCAGGGACATCGGAGTGCCACACAATGTTTTACGTAAAATCTTTCATGTATTGATCTCAAAAAGTAACATACATTAGCTCTATCTCACTATTGGGTATGTGCCCTTAACATTTCTGCCATGAAAAATCATTTTGGGGTCATTTTGGAAGGTTTTCTGGTGAGTCCGTAAAAATGGCGTGAAACGCGGACAAAATTGTTCACAGCTGTGACTTTTGAGTGATAAATGCTTCAAGGGGTCTTCCCCATGCTGTTGCCATGTCATTTGAGCACTCTTCTGAGACTTTTGTGCCATTTTTAGGGTTTCTCCATGCTGCCGGGGGGTCATTTCACAAAAATACTCGGGTCTCCCATAGGATAACATTGGGCTCGTTGCTCGGGCCGAGTACACGAGTATCTTGGGAGGCTCGGCCCGAGCTTCGAGCACCCGAGCTTTTTAGTACTCGCTCATCACTAATAAAGAAGTGTATGCAAGTGGAAAAGCTGATGATAGGAAGAACAGTATAAGAATATGTGTGTGACAAGAGAATCAGCTTAAGATAATGTGATTGCAGGAGCTCTAGAGCAAAGAGTATGTGCGAGAGCATCTGAAGCGCCAACTCACTTGAACTCCCCAGTAGTCACTAGTAGAGTTGAGCGCGGTTCTAGGTTCGAGGTTCTCCAGTTCTAGGCTCGAGTGATTTTGGGGGCTGTTCGAGATCGAACTAGAACTCAAGCTTTTTGCAAAAGCTCGATAGTTCTAGATACGTTCGAGAACGGTTCTAGCAGCAAAAAGCAGGGCTTTTTACAGCTACAGTGTGCAGGAGCCATCGCTGGCAGCCTTCCAGAAGCTGGTAACCAAGATAAACATCGTGTATCCAAGCAAAGCGCTTTGGTTAGTAACCCGATGTTTATCCTAGTTACGTGCAGGAAGTCCACACTTCCCCGCTCAGCTCGCTCCGCCCCCTCCTGCCCGTGGCATGTACACACGTACACACACACACACACACACACACACATGGTCCCGCTCGGCTTACCTGCGGTGATGAAGTCCTTCCATCCCGACCTCAGCGTTGTCACTGTCCTCCATGGCCGCCACTTGTCACATCACCTTCTCTCGCTTCCGACCCGAGACTGACTAGCGGTGACGTCACGGGCCTCTCGCGATACTTGGTGTGAAGGCGCCGGTCATTGAACTCAGTGACAGGGGCTGTCAGTGTGCTGGAGATCAGCGCAGGTAATGTACCTCGCTGACAGCAGCACTTGTCATGCCCTGCAGTGACCTGGGCTGACCCATTGATGTTAGCTCAGGTCACTGCACTGCTCTCCCAGCCAATGGGGAACATCCTGCTCTTCATTGACTGGGACAGTGTGAATCGTCATGGCAACCCCTTGGATTACACCAGACCTGGATTTGTTTTTCATTCTAATTAATTGGTTAAAGAGAGAATGTATTGGGGAGTGTTTTTTCAAATAAAAATGTGGTTGTCGTCTATTTTTTTTTATTACTGACTGGGTTGGTGATGTCGGGTATCTGATAGACGCCTGACCTCACCAACCCCAGGGCTTGATGCCAGGTGACATTACACATCTGGTATTAACCCCATATATTACCCCGTTTGCCCCCGCACCAGGGCGCGGGATGAGCTGGGGCGAAGCACCAGGATTGGCGCATCTAATGGATGCGCCACTTCTGGGGCGGCTGCAGCCTGCTATTTTTAGGCTGGGGAGAGTCCAATAACCAAGGACCTCCCTAGTCTGAGAATATCAGGCCCCAGCTGTCTGCTTTACCTTGGCTGGTGATCCAATTTTGGGGGACCCCTACGTTTTTTTTTTAAATTATTTATTTAATTTAAAATAACAGCGTGGGGTGCCCTCAGTTTTGGATTACCAGCCAAGGTGAGGTTGCCAGCTGTGGTCTGCAGGCTGCAGCCGTCTGCTTTACCCTAGCTGGCTACAAAACTAGGGGGAACCCTACGTCATTTTTTTTTCATTTTTTTGGCTAAATACAAAGCTAAGCACCCCTTAGTGCCACATGAAAGGCACCAAAGGGTGCTCCACTTTTTCTCCACTTTTTCTCCACTTTTTCTCCACTTTTTCTCCACTTGTTCTCCACTTTTTTCTCCACTTTTTCTCCACTTTTTCTCCACTTTTTCTCCATTTTTTTCTCCACTCTTTCTCCACTTTTTCTCCATTTTTTTCTCCACTTTTTCTCCACTTTTTCTCCACTTTTTCTCCACTTTTTCTCCATTTTTTTCTCCATTTTTTCTCCACTTTTTCTCCACTTTTTCTCCACTTTTTCTCCACTTTTTCTCCACTTTTTCTCCACTTATTCTCCACTTATTCTCCACTTTTTCTCCATTTTTTCTCCACTTTTTTCTCCACTTTTTCTCCACTTTTTCTCCATTTTTTCTTCACTTTTTCTCCACTTCTCCATTTTTTTCTCCATTTTTTTCTCCACTTTTTCTCCACTTTTTCTCCACTTTTTCTCCATTTTTTTCTCCATTTTTTCTCCACTTTTTCTCCACTTTTTCTCCACTTTTTCTCCACTTTTTCTCCACTTTTTCTCCACTTTTTCTCCATTTTTTCTCCACTTTTTTCTCCACTTTTTCTCCACTTTTTCTCCATTTTTTCTTCACTTTTTCTCCACTTCTCCATTTTTTTCTCCATTTTTTTTTCCACTTTTTCTCCACTTTTTCTCCACTTTTTCTCCATTTTTTCTCCACTTTTTCTCCACTTTTTCTCCACTTTTTCTCCACTTTTTCTCCATTTTTTCTCCACTTTTTCTCCACTTTTTCTCCATTTTTTCTCCACTTTTTCTCCACTTTTTCTCCACTTATTCTCCACTTTTTCTCCACTTTTTCTCCACTTTTTCTCCATTTTTTCTCCATTTTTTTCTCCATTTTTTTCTCCACTTTTTCTCCAATTTTTCTCCAATTTTCTCCATTTTTTTCTCCACTTTTTCTCCACTTTTTCTCCACTTATTCTCCACTTTTTCTCCACTTTTTCTCCATTTTTTTCTCCATTTTTTCTCCACTTTTTCTCCACTTTTTCTCCACTTTTTCTCCATTTTTTTCTCCATTTTTCTCCACTTTTTCTCCACTTTTTCTCCACTTTTTCTCCATTTTTTTCTCCATTTTTTCTCCACTTTTTCTCCACTTTTTCTCCGTTCTTTTTCTATGGTCGGTCTACCCATTAGCTCTGCCATGCATACTGTAGCTCTACACCTACTGCACATGTTACTTTATGATTGACATCGCTTTCGTACCAGAGCTGTCTAAGTCTACTCTGACCCCATATTTGTCATTACAATATTGTCCTTGTACTGTATTATGACATTTGTATCATGTGTTTCATTTCTTGCTGTGTTGCAATTTTTCTGCTGCATCCCAATTGTACCTCTACATTGTTCGAGTTTATGTTATTGTTCTCTCACTCTTATGTGATACTGATTATTGTCATTTTTCATGATTACATGCAGATAAGTCCAATCTGACGAAGGCTCAGGCCGAAACATCATTTGTAACTTGTTTTGGACAAAAACATATATGCTTATGAAAAATTTTTTTTTCTTAATACGGACCAATAAAGAGTGATTTTGCATTACTATCCGTTGTGACTTACTGACTTAGTCTGGGAGATTTAGAGTGCCGAGGTTACTCACTAATTTTATCTATTATTACCTCTGAGCACCTATATACCAGTGAGCAGAGCTTCCTCTACAGTAGTTCTCCTGATTAGGCATGCCCTTACCTCATGAGCAGGGCATTGCAGCTTTGGTAGCAACCATTACGACATGGACTCTGCTGCTGTGGACCCGAGAAGAGTGAGTGCAGATTCATTGCACCCACACTCCTCACATGAAGGGTCCGCACTCCTAGAAAATGGGGGATACGTTCCCTGAGTGTCTCCCCCCCATATTCTAGACGGTCCAGAGTCGTCGTGGGACCCCTTTATTTTTTTTCTTACAATAAATTGGTGAAAGAGGAAATGTTTTGGGGACTGTTTTTTCAAATAAATTTCTTTTGTCGATTTTTTTTTTTTGTTAGTACTGACAGTGTATGATGTTGAGTATCTAATAGACGCCATGACATCACAAACTGCTGGGCTTGATCTCAGGTTACCTTACAGCTAGTATCAACCCGATTTATTACCCCGTTTGCCACTGCACCAGGGCACGGGATGAGCTGGGGTGAAGCGCCAGGATTGGCGCATCTAGTGGATGCGCCACGTCTGGGGTGCCTGCGGCCTGCTATTTTTAGGCTGTGAAGGCCCAATAACTATGGACCTTCCCACCCTGAGAATACCAGACCACAGCTGTCCGCTTTACCTTGGCTGGTGATCCAATTTGGGGGGGACCCTACTTTTATTGTGTAATTATTAATATTTATAAAATAATTATAAAAATTAGCCTGAGGGGATCTCCACATTGGATCCCCAACCACGGTAAAGCTGCCAGCTGTGGTTTTCAGGCTACAGCCGTCTGCTTTACCCAAGCTGGCTATCAAAAATGGGGGGACCCAACGTCATTTTTTTTTTTAACTATTTTTTAAATAGAAAAAATTAATGGGCTTCCCTGTATTTTGATTGCCAACCAATGTAACGGCAGGCAGATGGGGGTGGCAACCCATAGCTGTCTGCTTTATCTGCGCTGAGAATCAAAAATACCGCGGAGCGCTACGTCATTTATTTAAAGATTTAATTTTACAGCACTGTGATGTCCAGCAATCAAAATACAGGGAAGCCCATTTTATTTTTAGTTATTTAAATAAATAATTAAAAAAAATATATATGGGCTCCCGCTGCATTTTTTGTATTGCTAGCTAAGGGTAATCCAAGCAGCTACTGGCTGCTAACCCCCACTGCTTGGTGTTACCTTCACTGGCAATGGAAAATCCAGGGAAGCATTTTTTATTTTTTTTGCCAAAAAACTACAAAAAAAGGACGTGAGCTTCGCCATATTTTTGTATGCTAGCCAGGTATAGCAGGCAGGTGCTGGAAGAGTTGGATACAGCGCCAGAAGATGGCGCTTCTATGCAATTGCCATTTTCTGAGGCGGCTGCAGACTGCAATTCACAGCAGTGGGGCCCAGAAAGCTCAGGCCAACCTGTGCTGCGGATTCCAATCCCCAGCTGCCTAGTTGTACCTGGCTGGACACAAAAATGGGGCGAAGCCTACGTCATTTGTCTTCTAATTATTTCATGGGATTCATGAAATAATAAAAAAAGGGCTTCCCTTTATTTTTGGTTCCCAGCCGGGTACAAATGAGCAACTGGGGGTTAAGGGCAGCCGTACCTGCCTGCTGTACCTGGCTAGCATACAAAAATATGGCGAAGCCCACATAATTTTTTCAGGGGGCAAAAAACTTCTGCATACAGTCCTGGATGGAGTATGCTGAGCCTTGTAGTTCTGCAGCTGCTGTCTGTCTGTATGGAGAAGAGCAGACAGCAGCTGCAGAACTACAAGGCTCAGCATACTCCATCCAGGACTGTATGCAGAATTTTTTTGCCCACCAAAAAAATGACGTGGGCTTCGCCATATTTTTGTATGCTAGCCAAGTACAGCAGGCAGCCACGGGCTGCCTCCAACCCCCAGTTGCCTATTTGTACCCGGCTGGGAACCAAAAATATAGGGAAGCCCATTTTTTTTTAATTATTTCACTTATTTCATGAAATAATTAAAAAACAAATGACGTGGGCTTCGCCCCATTTTTGTGTCCAGCCGGGTACAACTAGGCAGCTGGGGATTGGAATCCGCAGCACAGGTTAGCCCGAGGTTTCTGGGCGCCTCTGCTGCGGATTTCAGTCCGCAGCCGTCCCAGAAAATGGCGCTCTCATAGAAGCGCCATCATCTGGCGCTGTATCCAACTCTTCCAACAGCCCTGGAGCCGGGTGGCTTGTTGGGTAATCATGAGTTAATACTGGCTTTGTTTTACTAGCCAGTATTAAGCCAGAGATTCTTAATGTCAGGCACGTTTGACCCGGCCATTAAGAATCTCCAATAAAGGGTTAAAAAAAACACCACACAGAGAAAAAATACTTTAATAGAAATAAATACACAGACACATTAGAGACTCCATCTTTATTACCCCCTGTCAGCCCTCCACGATCCTGCTCTTCTGTCTTCTTTCTTTCTAGTGTAGTAGTAGTGACGATTGTAGTGAGGATGAGGTTCCCCAGCTCATCATGAGCTGGGGAACCTCATCCTCACTACAATCCTCACTAGTGTAGTAGTAGTGACGATTGTAGTGAGGATGAGGTTCACCAGCTCATCACTTGGGGCTGGGGAACCTCATCCTCACTACAATCCTCACTACAATCGGGAAGCAGCTTGCAGCCTTCATTCCGTGAGTGATCAGTGCTGGCTGTCAGCGGTAACAGCGGTAACGCTGACAGACGCGTTACCATAGCAACGGTGCTCTCGGAGCCGCGGTTAGCGGTGACGTCACCGCTAACTGCGTTGCTATGGCAACGGTGATCTCCGTTAATGACCGGCTGTATCAGCCGGTCCCTAACGGAACGGGGAGTCGACCGTGTGCTAGAGCATGTCGCCGGTACACGGCGATACACATATGTGCACCGTGTACCGGAGAGATGCACTCGCAGGTCCTACATGACGCATCATAGTCATGTGACCAGTCTGTAGCCAATGAGATAATAGCCACGTGACTGGTCACATGGCTATTTTGACGTCACGATAGGTCCTGCATCTCTGCTGGCAGTGCCGTCACTGGGAGGATTCAGCGATCATCGGATGGAATAGCGGCAGGAGACAGAGTGCAGAAGGGATCGCGAGGACCGGTAAGTGTTATGGCAATGTTTATTAACTGTTTGTGTACATTTATAATGCATTTTTATGTGTTTGTGATTGCCTCCCATTATAGCCTATAGGTTCGAGTTTGGTTTCCGTACTGGAAAATAAATTCTGAAATGTAACATATGAACTGAACATTTGGCAAAATTTTAAATGATTCTAACATTGTCAGTAAATGAAATGTTATCCTAAAATTATCACCTAAAATGTGCAAGTACAAAATATTTTTATTGAAATACCTTATTAAGCTTTAGGTTTTATTTTACTGGGGTAATTTTTGTTTGTTTTGTTTGGGGTTTTTTGCCTGTAAATGAGCAGAAATTATTAAAATATTCTACAATGCATAGAGGAATAATCATCAACAAGGCAGACATTTCCATATGGAGGTATCATTATATAATTATAAATACACACTCAAATTCAACCCTTTGCATACTACTAAATTGTAAAAAATAAATAAATAAATATCTAAAGATTTAATTTAATTTTGACAGCTTTTGATATATTTTTACTATTTTATATCATATCATTTTATTACAGAGGATTGAAACTATGATTTTTTTAACAAAAGTTACATTTTAGCTGAAAAACAGTGCATGGGACAGGGCGGCAAATCAAGGTTTAACCTTTACCAAACGTTTTGAGCTTGTTCTGGGCGAGCCTCCTGATCTGGCCCCTTCACTTACCTGATTCGTAAGGTAACTCTGATTTGGATCCCCATTAGCCAGATATTAATGTTTCATCCATTGATCTAGAATGCGCATGAATGAAAAAGACACACTGCACGTAGAACGCAGTGTGTCAGAATCATGGGCACGTACCCTTAATGTGTTGCAACTTGGATTTTCTGGCACTCACAAATTCATTATTTTCAGGTTATTCTCTTTCCTCACAGGCTGACAGGACTAGTAAAGCAGAACCATGTCATATATTTAATGTATTTATTTTACTTATATGGCTAATACACATGGCGAGTAAAAAGAATCAAGTGGAATGCGATAAAAAATTGCATTCCATTCCGACCTGTGCTACTCTATGGGGCCATTTCCATCTGCGATTGTTTTCTCAGACTGAGAAAACAATCGTTGCATGCTGCAAGTGTATGCCAATCCGTATTCACTCACACCCATACAAGTCTATGGGTACAAGTGAAACACCACAATGCATTCGGATGACACCGGAGTGCAGTGCGATAATCGCATCAGCTAATAATGGCGGAGATGGCAAGATTAATCCTTCCGTCTCCTCTGCAGCTCCCAACCTGTCTTCCGCAGCTGTGATCCGAACGCAGGATTGGATCACAGTGGCATGACACTCCTCTTACACTCGCAGCACAGCAGGAGCTGAAGGTCATTAGCATATTGCATCAGATACTCTCGCATCGGATGCCATACACTCAGTTGGCTTCAGCCATATAGCACTAAAAATTCCATAGCACTTTACAGTCATCATCATCACTGTCTCTTTTGAGGCTCACTATTTAAATTCCCTATCAAAAACTGGAGAAGCCTAAGGAAACCCAGGTCGAAAATACAGACTCCTTGCAGGAGTTGTCCTTGGCGGGATTTGAACCCAAGACCCCAGTGCTGCAAACAACAGTGCTAACCATTGAGCCATTGTGCTGCCCAGTCCAGTAATCAGACAAGTCCACTAAGATCCTCCATTTGAAAAATACTGCACATTTTAAAGGGAACTGGTGACATAAAAAAATTATATTATAACTATAGGTCGTCTTGTAAAAAACACAAGACCTCGTAAGGTGCAGCTTACTTACATAATATAAAGTTCTGGTTGTTTTAACTGTAAAAAATGGGGAAAAAAATCAGTCACTCATCAAAACAAGTGCTTCAAAGAAATGTCATTGTGTATATATATATGTGATGTGTATGTGTTTGTTCTATGTATATGTGTGCATCATGTTTTGATGTGCCGTATAGTGTCAACTATGCTACAAAACTGGAATTACATATCTGCTTTCCTTCAAAATCTATCCAGCCAAAGTGCATCTGGTCTGAAAAATCAGTTGACCAAAAATATAGTCTGCAATGTTTTCCAGTAGATGATTGGATCACCAGAAATAACCACTAGATCACTAAGGCGAGCTTTACACATTGCAACATCGCTAGCAATTGCTAGCGATGTCCAGCACGATAGCACCCGCCCCCGTCGCACATGCGATATGTGGTGATTGCTGCCGTATCGAACATTATCGCTACGGCAGCTTCACACGCACACACCTGCTCTGCGACGTCGCTGTGACTGCCGAACAATCCCTCCTTCAAGGGGGATGTGCGTTCGGCGTCACAGCGACGTCACTAATCGGCCGGCCAATAGAAGCGGAGGGGTGGAGATGAGCAGGACATAACATCCCGCCCACCTTCTCCCTTCCGCATTGCTGTCGGGACGCAGGTAAGGAGATGTTTCTCGCTCCTGTGGGTGTACACACAGCGATGTGTGGAGCTGCAGGAACGACAAACAACATTGTACCTGCGGTCGACCGACATTATGGAAATAAACGACGTTACACAGATCAGCGATATTGTACGCTTCTGTGCTTGTTGATTGTCGTACCTAGGATTTACACGTTGCGATGTCGCTACCGGCGCTGGATGTGCATCAATAGCGATGTGACCCCGATGATATATCGGGAGAGATGTCGCAACGTGTAAAGTCCCCCCTAAGGGATGACCAAAATTCGACATTTTTTATATTTGATACATTACATGAAATAGAAATCAATAATACATTTGGTTGGTCTTCAATTTTGACATATTTTACCCTACAAATCTGAAGCAAAGATTCCTAAACTTTAGCGCTTGAAAAAATTACCTTGTTGACATATTTTTCGCTCAATATAAGGTGGAAAGTTGGAATCAGTTTTAGACTTTTTATTGGTGTAAGTCAATTAGGTGCAAAATAATGGTCAGGAAAAAAAGGTGAACTAGGGGTAAACTGTGAAGAAAGAAAGGTGTCTAACATCTATCAAGATGCCAAATATGTTCCAGATCGTGCGCCACTGTATTAATTCTGGTGATTCTGCTGACTGTCTGGAAATAGTAGAGGATAACTAAAGATTGGACGCAATAGTAAAGGTGGGTTATTTTTGGTTTTTTTTTTAGAAACATTAAAAAATACTGATGAAGAATGAGACGTCTGTTAAATATTTTTACATTTCATCATTCTCTGGAGATACAAGGAATAAACCGTTGATTTCTACTTTCTTCTTCTTGATATATCTGGTCGGTGTTCTCATCAATTCTTCCATTATCACAGTCATATGTCTTGAATAGAGTTGAGCGCGGTTCTAGGTTCGAGGTTCTCCAGTTCTAGGCTCAAGTGATTTTGGGGGCTGTTCGAGATCGAACTAGAACTCGAGCTTTTTGCAAAAGCTCGATAGTTCTAGATACGTTCGAGAACGGTTCTAGCAGCAAAAAGCAGGGCTTTTTACAGCTACAGTGTGCAGGAGCCATCGCTGGCAGCTTGCCAGAAGCTGGTAACCAAGATAAACATCGGGTATCCAAGCAAAGCGCTTTGGTTAGTAACCCGATGTTTATCCTAGTTACGTGCAGGAAGCCCACACTTCCCCGCTCAGCTCACTCCGCCCCCTCCTGCCCGCGGCATGTATTGTACACACGTACACACACACACACACACACACACACACACACACATGGTCCCGCTCGGCTTACCTGCGGTGATGAAGTCCCGCCATCCCGACCTCAGCGTTGTCACTGTCATCCATGGCCGCCGCTTGTCACATCACCTTCTCTCGCTTCCGACCCGAGACTGACTAGCGGTGACGTCACGGGCCTCTCGCGATACTTGGCTGTGAAGGTGGCGGTCATTGAACTCAGTGACAGGGGCTGTCAGTGTGCTGAAGATCAGCGCAGGTAATGTACCTCGCTGACAGCAGCACTTGGCATGCCCTGCAGTGACCTGGGCTGACCCATTGATGTTAGCTCAGGTCACTGCACTGCTCTCCCAGCCAATGGGGAACATCCTGCTCTTCATTGACTGGGACAGTGTGGATCGTCATGGCAACCCCTTGGATTACACCAGACCTGGATTTGTTTTTCATTCTAATAAATTGGTTAAAGAAGGAATGTTTTGGGGAGTGTTTTTTTCAAATAAAAATGTGTTTGTCGTCTATTTTTTTTTATTCCTGACTGGGTTGGTGATGTCGGGTATCTGATAGACGCCTGACCTCACCAACCCCAGGGCTTGATGCCAGGTGACATTACACATCTGGTATTAACCCCATATATTACCCCGTTTGCCACCGCACCAGGGCGCGGGATGAGCTGGGGCAAAGCACCAGGATTGGCGCATCTAATGGATGCGCCACTTCTGGGGCGGCTGCGGCCTGCTATTTTTAGGCTGGGAAGAGTCCAATAACCATGGACCTCCCTAGTCTGAGAATATCAGGCCCCAGCTGTCTGCTTTACCTTGGCTGGTGATCCAATTTTGGGGGACCCCTACGTGTTTTTTTTTTTAATTATTTATTTAATTTAAAATAACAGCGTGGGGTGCCCTCAGTTTTGGATTACCAGACAAGGTGAGGTTGCCAGCTGTGGTCTGCAGGCTGCAGCCGTCTGCTTTACCCTAGCTGGCTACAAAACTAAGGGGAACCGTACGTCATTTTTTTTTCATTTTTTTGGCTAAATACAAAGCTAAGCACCCCTTAGTGCCACATGAAAGGCACCAAAGGGTGCTCCACTTTTTCTCCACTTTTTCTACACTTTTTCTACACTTTTTTCTCCACTCATTCTCCACTTTTTCTACACTTTTTCTCCACTTTTTCTCCACTTTTTCTTCATTTTTTTTCTCCTCTTTTTCTCCACTTTTTCTCCACTTTTTCTCCATTTTTCTCTCCACTTTTTCTCCACTTTTTCTCCACATTTTCTCCACTTTTTCTCCACTTTTTCTCCACTTTTTCTTCACTTTTTCTTCACTTTTTCTCCATTTTTTTCTCCACTTTTTCTCCATTTGTTTCTCCCCTTTTTCTCCCCTTTTTCTCCACTTTTTCTCCACTTTTTCTCCACTTTTTCTCCATTCTTTTCTCCCCTTTTTCTCCATTTTTTTCCTCCACTTTTTCTCTACTTTTTCTCCACTTTTTCTCCACTTTTTCTCCACTTTTTCTCCATTTTTTTCCTCCGTTCTTTTTCTATGGTCGGTCTACCCATTAGCTCTGCCATGCATACTGTAGCTCTACACCTACTGCACATGTTACTTTATGATTGACATCTCTTTCGTACCAGAGCTGTCTAAGCCTACTCTGACCCCATATTTGTCATTACTATATTGTCCTTGTACTGTATTATGACATTTGTATCATGTGTTTCATTTCTTGCTGTGTTGCAATTTTTTTGCTGCATCCCAATTGTACCTCTACGTTGTTCGAGTTTATGTTATTGTTCTCTCACTCTTATGTGATACTGATTATTGTCATTTTTCATGATTACATGCAGATAAGTCCAATCTGACGAAGGCTCAGGCCGAAACGTCATTTGTAACTTGTTTTGGACAAAAACATATATGCTTATGAAAAAATTTTTTTTCTTAATACGGACCAATAAAGAGTGATTTTGCATTACTATCCGTTGTGACTAGAGTTGAGCGCGGTTCGTGGTTCGTGGTTCTCCAGTTCTAGGCTCGAGTGATTTTGGGGCCTGTTCTAGATCGAACTAGAACTCGAGCTTTTTGCAAAAGCTCGATAGTTCTAGAAACGTTCGAGAACGGTTCTAGCAGCAAAAAACCAGCTAAATCCTAGCTTGGTTTCTGCTGTAATAGTGTAAGTCACTCTGTGAATCACACTATTATGACATTTCAGTGTATAGTGTGCGTGAACAGCGCCTTCAGATCACTGCTGTTTCTATAATGGCGATCGCCATTTTTTTTTTTTTTTTTCTTGTCTTCCTTCCCTAAGCGCGCGCGTCTTGTGGGGCGGGCCAGCATGTCAGCCAATCCCAGACACACACACAGCTAAGTGGACTTTGAGCCAGAGAAGCAACGGCATGTGTGATAGGATGTCCATGTCACATGTCCCTGCATTATAAAACCGGACATTTTCTTCCAGGACGCCATTATCTGCCTTCTGCGTCTTTGGTGTCAGACATCACTGTCGCAGCTCCGTCCTCCTGAGTCCTATCGCCGATACAGCTGTATGCGCTGCATACACAGCGTTAGACAGCTTAGGGAGAGCACTTTATAGCAGTCCTTTTAAGGGCTCAAACCGGCAGGGTCAGAGAGCCATAGGTGACAGGTCCTGAAAACAGCCACAGCGTCTGTGTAGCCAAGGTCAGGGATTTCCTCCCTGCATTTCACCATTAGGAGGGAATAGAAAGGCAGGCTTCCATTCCTCTACCCAGAGCACCACAATCCTGCCACTGTACCCTCTTGTCCTCTGCACACTCCAACTCATTATAACTAAGCCATTATACTAGCAAACACTCAGTGTACCTAGTGGCATCCTATACGTGGCTATTGGACTTTGCTATAGTCCCACTAGTGCAAAGACATTTGCAGAGCACGTCTGCCTGCATTGCACACTCCAACTTTTTTAAACTAAGCAATTTTACTAGCAAACACTCAGTGTACCTAGTGGCATCCTAAACGTGGCTATTGGACTTTGCTATAGTCCCACTAGTGCAAAGACATTTGCAGAGCACGTCTGCCTGCATTGCACACTCCAACTTTTTTAAACTAAGCAATTTTACTAGCAAACACTCAGTGTACCTAGTGGCATCCTAAACGTGGCTATTGGACTTTGCTATAGTCCCACTAGTGCAAAGACATTTGCAGAGCACGTCTGCCTGCATTGCACACTCCAACTTTTTTAAACTAAGCAATTTTACTAGCAAACACTCAGTGTACCTAGTGGCATCCTAAACGTGGCTATTGGACTTTGCTATAGTCCCACTAGTGCAAAGACATTTGCAGAGCACGTCTGCCTGCATTGCAGACTCCAACTCTTTTTAACTAAGCCATTATACTAGCAAACAGTCAGTGTACCTAGTGGCATCCTAAACGTGGCTATTGGACTTTGCTATAGTCCCACTAGTGCAAACACCTTTGCAGAGCACGTCTGCCTGCATTGCACACTCCAACTTTTTTAAACTAAGCCATTATACTAGCAAACACTCAGTGTACCTGGTGGCATCCTAAACGTGGCTATTGTACTTTTGTCTATTCACACTATTGTAAACATATTTGCAGCACGTCTGCCTGCATTGCCCACTCAAACTTTTTTAAACTCAGCCATTATACTAGCAAACACTCAGTGTACCTAGTGGCATCCTAAACGTGGCTATTGTACTTTTGTCTATTCACACTATTGTAAACATATTTGCAGCACGTCTGCCTGCATTGCACACTCAAACTTTTTTAAACTCAGCCATTATACTAGCAAACACTCAGTGTACCTAGTGGCATCCTAAACGTGGCTATTGTACTTTTGTCTATTCACACTATTGTAAACATATTTGCAGCACGTCTGCCTGCATTGCACACTCAAACTTTTTTAAACTCAGCCATTATACTAGCAAACACTCACTGTACCTAGTGGCATCCTAAAGGTGGCTATTGTACTTTTGTCTATTCACACTATTGGAACGATATTTGCAGCACGTCTGCCTGCATTGCACACTCAAACTTTTTTAAACTCACCCATTATACTAGCAAACACTCAGTGTACCTAGTGGCATCCTAAACGTGGCTATTGTACTTTTGTCTATTCACACTATTGTAAACATATTTGCAGCATGTCTGCCTGCATTGCACACTCAAACTTTTTTAAACTCAGCCATTATACTAGCAAACACTCAGTGTACCTAGTGGCATCCTAAACGTGGCTATTGTACTTTTGTCTATTCACACTATTGTAAACATATTTGCAGCACGTCTGCCTGCATTGCACACTCAAACTTTTTAAAACTAAGCCATTATACTAGCAAACACTCAGTGTACCTAGTGGCATCCTAAACGTGGCTATTGTACTTTTGTCTATTCACACTATTGGAACGATATTTGCAGCACGTCTGCCTGCATTGCACACTCAAACTTTTTTAAACTCAGCCATTATACTAGCAAACACTCAGTGTACCTAGTGGCATCCTAAACGTGGCTATTGTACTTTTGTCTATTCACACTATTGGAACGATATTTGCAGCACGTCTGCCTGCATTGCACACTCAAACTTTTTTAAACTCAGCCATTATACTAGCAAGCACTCAGTGTACCTAGTGGCATCCATTTCGTGTCTATTGTACTTTTGTCTATTCACACTATTGTAAACATATTTGCAGCACGTCTGCCTGCATTACACACTCAAACTTTTTTAAACTCAGCCATTATACTAGCAAGCACTCAGTGTACCTAGTGGCATCCATTTCGTGTCTATTGTACTTTTGTCTATTCACACTATTGTAAACATATTTGCAGCATGTCTGCCTGCATTACACACTCAAACTTTTTTAAACTCAGCCATTATACTAGCAAACACTCAGTGTACCTAGTGGCATCCTAAACGTGGCTATTGTACTTTTGTCTATTCACACTATTGTAAACATATTTGCAGCACGTCTGCCTGCATTGCACACTCAAACTTTTTAAAACTAAGCCATTATACTAGCAAACACTCAGTGTACCTAGTGGCATCCTAAACGTGGCTATTGTACTTTTGTCTATTCACACTATTGGAACGATATTTGCAGCACGTCTGCCTGCATTGCACACTCAAACTTTTTTAAACTCAGCCATTATACTAGCAAACACTCAGTGTACCTAGTGGCATCCTAAACGTGGCTATTGTACTTTTGTCTATTCACACTATTGGAACGATATTTGCAGCACGTCTGCCTGCATTGCACACTCAAACTTTTTTAAACTCAGCCATTATACTAGCAAGCACTCAGTGTACCTAGTGGCATCCATTTCGTGTCTATTGTACTTTTGTCTATTCACACTATTGTAAACATATTTGCAGCATGTCTGCCTGCATTACACACTCAAACTTTTTTAAACTCAGCCATTATACTAGCAAACACTCAGTGTACCTAGTGGCATCCTAAACGTGGCTATTGTACTTTTGTCTATTCACACTATTGTAAACATATTTGCAGCACGTCTGCCTGCATTGCACACTCAAACTTTTTAAAACTAAGCCATTATACTAGCAAACACTCAGTGTACCTAGTGGCATCCTAAACGTGGCTATTGTACTTTTGTCTATTCACACTATTGGAACGATATTTGCAGCACGTCTGCCTGCATTGCACACTCAAACTTTTTTAAACTCAGCCATTATACTGGCAAACACTCAGTGTACCTAGTGGCATCCTAAACGTGGCTATTGTACTTTTGTCAATTCACAGTATTGGAACGATATTTGCAGCACGTCTGCCTGCATTGCACACTCAAACTTTTTTAAACTCAGCCATTATACTAGCAAACACTCAGTGTACCTAGTGGCATCCTAAACGTGGCTATTGTACTTTTGTCTATTCACACTATTGGAACGATATTTGCAGCACGTCTGCCTGCATTGCACACTCAAACTTTTTTAAACTCAGCCATTATACTAGCAAACACTCAGTGTACCTAGTGGCATCCATTTCGTGTCTATTGTACTTTTGTCTATTCACACTATTGGAACGATATTTGCAGCACGTCTGCCTGCATTGCACACTCAAACTTTTTTAAACTCAGCCATTATACTAGCAAACACTCAGTGTACCTAGTAGCATCCTAAACGTGGCTATTGTACTTTTGTCTATTCACACTATTGGAACGATATTTGCAGCACGTCTGCCTGCATTGCACACTCAAACTTTTTTAAACTAAGCCATTATACTAGCAAACACTCAGTGTACCTAGTGGCATCCTAAACGTGGCTATTGTACTTTTGTCTATTCACACTACTGCAAATCTATGTGCAGCACCTCTGCATGACACCCTCCTGCTCTGTTTTTAATAAGCTATAATGATAGCACAAAATACTGCCATTTAGTGGCATCATAGAACTGGCTGTTGTATTCCATTAGTGCCCCACTGGTGACAAGCTATTTCTAGCACCTCTACATCACACCCTCATGCACATTTTGCTACGCTAATGTTATAGCAAACTCATTGAATTCATTGCTGCATTTCATAATTCGGAGGGATAGAAAGTCAGGCTTCCTTTAGCTTTTCCTTCTATTTATAGACAGCATCTCCAAGACCAATTTCCCCTCCACGTCTAAGTGTGGAGAGGCAGCTAGTGCGCATGCGTGTGCCGATGTACCGCAGCTGCAGCATAATTACAGTGTTTCGCGTAGTGAGTATGCTCAGCCTGACTGTGTTATTCCTGACGCTAAGTCTTCTTTTCGGGATACAGCGCATGCTCCCACACTAAGTGTGAAAAGCCTCTTTGCACAGGTGCTTGCATTCCGTGCCGGGTCTAAAGGTCCAGTCACACTAAGCAACTTACCAGCGATCCCAACAACGATAGGGATCGCTGGTAAGTTGCTAGGAGGTTGCTGGTGAGATGTCACACTGCAACGCTCCAGCGATCCCACCAGCAACCTGACCTGGCAGGGATCGCTGGAGCGTGGCTACACAAGTTGCTGGTGAGCTCACCAGCAACCAGTGACAAGCCCCCAGCGCCGCGTGGAAGATGCTGCGCTTGGTAACTAAGGTAAATATCGGGTAACCAACCCGATATTTACCTTGGTTACCACCGCACGGAGCTACACGTGCAGAGAGCAGGGAGCAGCGCACACTGAGCGCTGGCTCCCTGCTCTCCTAGTTACAGCACACATCAGGTTAATTACAGGATGTGTGCTGCAGCTACATGTGCACAGAGCAGGGAGCAGCGCACACTGCTTAGCGCTGGCTCCCTGCTCTCCTAGTTACAACACAAATGCTGTTAATTAACCCAATGTGTGCTGCAGCTAAATGTGCACAGAGCAGGGAGCAGCGCACACTGAGCGCTGGCTCCTTGCTCTCCTAGTTACAGCACACATCGGGTTAATTTCCCGATGTGTGCTGTAGCTACATGTGCACAGAGCAGGGAGCAGCGCACACTGCTTAGCGCTGGCTCCCTGCTCTCCTAGTTACAGCACACATGGGGTTAATTTCCCGATGTGTGCTGTAGCTACATGTGCACAGAGCAGGAGCCGGCACTGACAGTGAGAGCAGCTGAGGCTGGTATCAAAGGTAAATATCGGGTAACCAAGGACAGGGCTTCTTGGTTACCCGATGTTTACATTGGTTACCAGGCTCTGCAGAAGCCGGCTCCTGCTGCCTGCACATTTAGTTGTTGCAGTCTCGCTGTCACACACAGCGATCTGTGGTTCACAGCGGGACAGCAACAACTAAAAAATGGCCCAGGACATTCAGCAACAACCAACGACCTCACAGCAGGGGCCAGGTTGTTGCTGGATGTCACACACAGCAACATCGCTAGCAACGTCACAAAAGTTGTTCGTTAGCAGCGATGTTGCTAGCGATGTTGCTTAGTGTGACGGGGCCTTAAGTCCTGTTTTGTGCCTAGACACCATGCTAAAGCTGATAGTCTTTTTTCAGAGACTGTATTTCATGCTACTGAGCATGCTCAGGCACTTCCTGCATCTGAGACTAGGTCCGGTAATGAACTCTTTGGCCCTGGCCCTGATGTGGGGGTCCCATATAGACCACAGGGCATCAGGTGTCCTCCCAAATGGCTTGCAGAGGCCCACACCTATGACTTGTCACCGCATTATTGATGGTCAGACGATGACTGGTGAGGTGTTTGGGTCATGGCAGCCATGAGGTCATCATTGAAGTTGCGTTTCCAAATAGGACGCTAGTTATGCCACTCATGACGTGTCACTCTACTTTTGTCTCCAGGAGGTGCATTGTGGTTCACCCTGGTTTGGGGCGGACCCAGGTTATAAAAGGGGCTGGAGCCAACAAGGAGGTGCGCAGTCTTCTATTATGCTCCGAAAGAGCACACCTCCATGTGTTGAACCCAATGCGGCTTTAGGCCAGAGGTAGGCAGGGATAGGGTGGTGGATGCAGGCCACCACCACAGTTGGTAACGCAGAACGGTTAAGACCAGCTCCTGTCCTACCAGTCCTGCTTGTGCAGCCCAGTGGCATTAACAGGCCTGCTGCTGCTGATGCGCCTGCTGTCCACAGGTGTGGCCCCTTCGCACACGGTCAGCGTACTCAATGGCCCCTGTGTTGTTAACAGTGAGTTCCTGGGCTGGGTGGGCATGTGGACCCTGTGACGCTAACAGGGCTCACAGTCTCCAGATCCGAATGGCGTCTAACTCGGTTCAGGCTACTATTAGTTTCATAGCCACACAGCTCTGTATCCTCCACCAAACCTTCCAGTTGCCAACCTCTCCTTTTCCAACTGGGAGCACGGTGGACACTGACTGCTGATGGGGATATATACCTTTCTCTTTCTTTTCTTATTAATTTTCGTTATATAGCGGTCACAGATTATATACCACTTTATCCAAATCTGCCAGTCCCACTGTAACAGATGGTGTTTCTTCAGCAAATGTTACAGTTGCTTAACCACCAAATCCACGGACCAAAACTTTTTTCCCCTTTCCAACACACCTGTTCCCCTTTCCATCAGCATCTGTCCTTTTTCAACTCATTTTGGGATATGACCAAAAGTGCAACTGTGCAGGGACACCGTACTCAACGCCATCTCAGCACAGCAGCCATCCCTCGGTCCCTCCGATGTGGACAAGTAAAAGACCATTTCCTCCTATCCATGACAAAGCGTTGTGATTCACTCTGTGCAGCACTGGTGTTTAGTGGAAAAGTAGATCTAAGATTGCGTACCACATTCTGCAGATACTCCTGTATACGTGCGTCCATTTCTATGGCAGGAATTAGTTCGCCAAATTTTGTCTTGTACCGGGGATCTAACAGTGTGGCAACCCAGTATTCAGGATTACTTCAAATTCATACAATCCGAGGGTCATGTAGGTAGTGCAGCAAGAAGGCGCTCATGTGTCTTGTGCATCCAGGAGGACCAAGTCCTTGGTGTGTTGGTGGCAGAGAGGTGAGAATCGTGCCTCCTTCCTCTGCCCTCTCCCCACAACCTCGCACAACCGAAATGTGAGCAAGCTCTCACTCATCTGCTGAGTCTTCCATGCCCATCGCCAGTTCGTCCTCCATTTCTTTATGGGCTCCTGCACTTTCATCAACACTTTTTGCTGATACTATGCGCCCTTGTTAATCCCTCTCCCTCACCATGACTGCCGCATAGGTGCCGCTGACCATCTGGACCTCGTAGATCTTGTTATCCCTTCCGCATATGACTCCTCCTGTACTTCCTCCCCTTCCTCTTGTCCCAACACCTGACTCCGAATAATAATTACAGTGTGCTCCATCATGTAGATGACCAGAATTGTCACGCTGAGAATGACATTGCCAGTGCTAAACATCTTCGTCGACATTTGTGAACTGTGTAGCAGGGTGCATAGGTCCTTGATCTGACACCACTCCAGCAGCGTGATCTGCACCACCTCTGGATCAAGTTATCCCAGGATATATGTCATACCGTATTTCAGCAGGGCTCTGCGGTGCTGCCACACACGCTGCAACATGTGCAGATTCCAATTCCTGCGTGTCGGAACATCGCATTTCCGGCGTTTAACTGCCAGACCTAAGACTTCCGGAGTGATGAAAGTAGTTGAGCTGCTGTGTGCGCACGATGGAAGTGAGCACATAGCGAGCGTGCCCGCTGCACAAGGCCATGTAGGCCGTGATGGTGTTTTAAAAATTGCTGGAGAATTCGGTTCAACACGTGAGCCATACAAGGCACGTGTGTCACATTGCCCTGACGATGGCCCGCAGCCAGGTTTGCATCATTGCCGCACACGGCTGTTAAGTCACCAACGGAGTCCGCTCCGTCAATTTGTACTCCGGTCGCCAGGTGACAACGTGTTCCTTTCATGAATAGTGCTGATGATGGGAGAGTAGTCGATGCCAGCGGCGCAGGTGGACGCAGGTTATGCTCACCCACTGGGCTGCATTACCTTGACAGATGCAGAATCTCTGGCTGAATGTAGCTGGTGGGTATCTCACAGATGAAATACCATCATTCAGCTACAACCAATGGGAAGACACCACACCCTTTTTTATGCCCATCCTGTCTGCAGACCACTGCCAGACATAGCTATGAACCTCTGGTTAATTTTACCCCCAGTTCAGTTTTATGATTTTGTGTGCTTGTTACCTGACTACTTTTCCTGCTTGCTGTTTATGTACCTCGTTGGCCGATCCGCATTTCACCTCTGCTTGTTTTCTGATTAAGTCCTGGCCGTCCCATTGTGTTTCTGTTCCTCAATTAATGTTTTGACCCTGCCTGACTACTATTCTCTGTAATAGCGGTGTGACTCACATTTCCCATACATTTCAAAGTAAAACTTTGACCGCCTGTTGGCATTGAGCTCTGCTGCCAGCATAGTAAGGAGGTGTGTGGTAGTCCTTGTGCGCAGTTGCAAGGAAGGGTGGCCTGACCACACAGGGTTTGCGCCAAGGTGGAGGACCCACACGAGGTTGAAGAGGCAGAAGCAGTGTATTAACTTCTACATACAGAAGAAGGATTAAAACAACTCGTGGGGACGGCAAGACTTGGACAGCAGACCCTTCTCCATCTCTCACCATAGTTTGCCAGTGCCCAGTCAGTGACATGTAATGACCCTGTCTATGCTTACTGGTCCAAGTATCTGTGTTGAAATGCACCCTGTCGCACACAGATTTTCTCAAGGAAGTGGTGATGTTGTGTGCGACATGCTGGTGTAGCGCGGGCATGCTTTTTTTGGAGAAGCAGTGGTGATTGGGCATCTGGTACTGGGGCACAGCGACAGACATAAGGTCTGTAAAATCCTGTGTGTCCACTAGGCGGAAAGGCAGCATTTCGGTAGCCAACAGCTTACAGAGGGATAGAGTCAACCACTTAGCTTTGTCATGGGTCGCAGTAAGTGTCCTTTTATTTGACCACATCTGAGGGACAGAGATCTGGCTGCTGTCTGTAGACGGTGTTGAGTAGGGTGTCCCTGGAAAAATGCAGGTTTGTGAGGAAAGTGCAGGCGGAGACATGATGTTGCCTTCATCTTGCCTTCAGATCTGTTCATCTTGTATCATTTTTAAAAAACACAGCAAGCAAGGGTTACTCCAAGCGGAGTCTACCTTTTTTCCAAAAATTGGGCACACAGACACCCCATCAGTGGCAGCACTTGTGCCCTAGTTGCAAACAGGATGTTTTGATTTGCATCAAGCACATTCAAAAATACGCCATAATTAACCGTCCCCAGCATGACACCGGGGTAGGTAGATAAAGTCTTTGCTGAACCATGACTTGGTCATCTTGGCTCCTTTTAAAAACAATGTAAGCAAGGGTTACTCAAAGCGGAGCCTCCCTTTTTTCCAAAAATTGTGCCCCACACACACCCACCCATTCAGTGGCAGCAGTTGTGCCCTAGTTGTACACTTCACAGCTAGATTTGCATCAAGCACATTCCAAATCCACAAGCATTTACTCTCCCCAGGATGACACAGGGGTTGTACATTCCTTCTGGATCCATGACTTGTTCATTTTGATGAACGTCAGTCTGTCCACATTGTCACTGGACAGACGCGTGCGCTTATCTGTCAGCACACACCCAGCAGCACTGAAGACACGTTCAGAGACAACGCTGGCAGCTGTACACGACAAAATCTCCAAGGCGTAACTGGATAGCTATGGCCATTTTTCTAGATTTGAAGCCCAAAATGAGCAAGGCTCTATTTGCAAAGTCATGGCATCGATGTTCATTTGTAGATACTCCTGTATCATCCTCTCCAGCCGTTGACTATGTGTCAGACTTGTTGTCTCTGGTGGCCTTGCAAAGGAGGGTCTAAAAAAATTATGAAAAGATTCCATTAAATTGCTGTTACCAGCACCAGATACGGTCCTACTGGTACGTGTAGACTGTTGAAGATGACGAGACCGTCCCATGTTTGTCAAGTTACAACTGGGAGATTCCCTCCCTGCACCTGCACGGTTGTTTGGTGGAAAAGCGGATCTAAGATCGAGTAACAGCTTCTGCTGATACTCCTGCATAAGTGCGTCCCTTTCTATGGCTGGAATTATGTCACAAAATTTGGACTTGTACCGGGGATCTAATAGTGTGGCAAGCCAGTAGTCATCATCACTTCTAATTTTGACAATACGAGGGTCATGTTGGAGGTAGTGCAACAAGAAGGCACTCATGTGTCTTGCGCAGCCATGCGGACCATGTCCACGCTGTGTTTGTGGCATAGAGGTGCTAACCGTTCTTTCTTCCTCTGACATCTCCCCCCAACCTCTTTCAACTGAAATTTGACCAAGGTCCCCCTCATCTGCTGAGTCTTCCATGTCCATGGACAGTTCGTCCTCCATATCTTCATGTCCTCCTGCACCTTCCTCAACATCTCGCCTGCTACCATGCGCCCTTGTTGATCCCTGTCCCCCATGGTCCCATGCCTGCCGCGTTGGTGATGATGAACGTCTGGACCTTGGTGATGTTGTTGTGTCTTGCGCATATGAATCCTCCTGTAGTTCCTCCCCTTCCTGTTGTCCCACCCCCTGACTCCGAATAGTGTTTAGCGTGTGCTCCAGCATGTAAATGACTGGAATCGTCATGCTGATAATGGCATTGTCAGCGCTAAACATATTCGTCGCCATGTCGAAACTGTGCAGAAGGGTGCCTAGGTCCTTGATCTGAGACCACTCCATCAGGGTGATCTGCCCCACCTCTGCATCTCGTTGGCCCAGGCTATACGTCATGACGTATTGCACCAGGGCTCTGCGGTGCTGCCACAGTCGCTGTAACATGTGGAGAGTTGAATTCCAGCGTGTCGCCACATCGCATTTCAGGCGATGAACCGGCAGGCCGAAAGACTTCTGGAGCGATGCAAGTCGCTCAGCTGCGGCGCTTGAACGGCGGAAGTGAGCAGACAGTTTTCGTGCCCTGTTCAGAAGGCCATCTAGGCCGGGATAGTGTGTTAAAAATTGCTGGACGACAAGGTTCAACACGTGAGCCATACAAGGTACGTGTGTCACCTTGCCCAGGCGAAGGGCCGCACCCAGGTTTGCAGCATTGTCACACACGGCCTTACCAGGCTGCAGGTTGAGTGGAGACAACCATTTATTAAACTCGGACCGCAGAGCTGACCACAACTCCTCAGCTGTGTGACTCTTATTCCCAAGACATGTCAAGCTAAAGACCGCCTGATGCCGTTGCGCTCTGCTGCCAGCATAGTAATGAGGGGTGCGTGATTCCTTCTGCGCAGTGAGAACGCTGGTGGCCTGACCAGGCAGGCTTGGGGCGGAGGTGGAGGACCCAGATGAGGTGGAGGATGCAGAAGCAGTGGCGGAACTTGGACAGACAGAGGATTGACACACAAGTCGTGGGGACGGCAAGACTTGTGCAGCAGACCCTTCACCATCAATCACCATAGTTACCCAGTGGCCAGTCAGCGACATGTAACGTCCCTGTCCATGCTTACTGGTCCAAGTATCTGTGGTGAAATGCACCCGTTCACACACAGAGTTTCTCAAGGAAGCGGTGATGTTGTGTGTGACATGCTGGTGTAGCGCGGGCACACCTTTCTTAGAGAAGTAGTGGCGACTAGGCATCTGGTACTAGGGCACAGCGACAGACATAAGGTCTGTAAAATCCTGTGTGTCCACTAGGCGGAAAGGCAGCATTTCGGTAGCCAACAGCTTACAGAGGGATAGAGTCAACCTCTTAGCTTTGTCATGGGTCGCAGGAAGTGGCCTTTTATTTCACCACATCTGAGGGACAGAGATCTGGCTGCTGTGTGTAGACGGTGTTGAGTAGGGTGTCCCTTGAAAAATGCAGGTTTGTGAGGAAAGTGCAGGCGGAGACATGATGTTGCCTTCATCCAACGTTGGTGCTATCGATGTTTGAGAGAGCTGTACACAATCACTTGTTTCCCCTTCCAAACCAACTGACGACCTACCAAGCAAACTGCCTGTTGCGGTTACAGTGGTGGAAGTTGTGGGTGGAAAAACAGGTGTGACAGCTGTCCCCACAGTCCTAGAAGATGACGAGCGCGCGGATGCACTGGAAGGGGCAGGCGGTGGATGGTTCGCTCCGCTAGGCCGCATTGCAGCACGGTGAGCTTCCCACCAGGCCATATGATATTTATTCATGTGACGATTCATGGAAGAAGTTGTCAAACTGCTGAGGTTTTGACCTCTAGTAAGATAACCATGCCAAATGTTACAGATCACATAATTTGGGCGATCTTTTTTTATGTCAAAAAAGGACCAGGCTAGGCAAGGCTTAAAGGCCATGCGACCTGTTGATCCACCCCGAATAATGCTCAGAGGCAGAGTGGTGGCTGAGGATGCAGTTGTAGACGTGCTACCAGTGCTCCGACTGTGTCCAGGAAGGCGCAAGGTTACTTCGACGTCGGTTGCATCCTCCTCCACCGCCTCTGTTGACCTCCTCGATTGTCTGACTGTGAGTTGACAGTAGGTGGGATCTAGAACTTCATCATCAATTGTTGTGTTTGCACTCCCCTCCCCCTCAGACCGAGCCTCTTCTTGCCCTGACCGAATATTTAAGTTGTCATCCCAATCGGGTATCTGCGTCTCATCTTCAACAGTATGTTCCTCATTGTCTATAACCACAGTTGTTGGAAAGGCAGCATTTTGGTAGCCAACAGTTTGCAGATGATGAAAGTCAACCTCCAAGCCATGTCATGCCCTTCTAAAAGCATGTAAAACACAGCGAGGGGACTCCAACCACAGTCTCCCTCGTTTCCACTAACTGGGCCACACACACCCCACTTGACTGGCATCGGTTGAGCCCCCTTTTGAAAAAGAAAAAGATGCTTTGCATGAAGCACTCTCAAAAATACGCGTGCCTTTCCCGTCCCCTGGCTGACCCAGGGGAAGAAAAGTCCTCTGAGAGCCATGACTTGTTCATCTTGGTTCTTTTACAGACACAGCGAGGGGACTCCAACCACAGTCTCCCTCATTTCCACTAACTGGGCCACACACACCCCTCTTGACTGACATCAGTTGATGCCCCTTTTCAAAATGAAAATGATGCTTTGCATGAAGCACTCTCAAAAATACGCGTGCCTTTCCCGTCCCCTGGCTGACCCAGGGGAAGAAAAGTCCTCTGAGAGCCATGACTTGTTCATCTTGGTTCTTTTAGAGACACAGCGAGGGGACTCCAACCACAGTCTCCCTCGTTTCCACTAAATGGGCCACACACACCCCACTTGACTGGCATCGGTTGAGCCCCCTTTTGAAAAAGAAAAAGATGCTTTGCATGAAGCACTCTCAAAAATACGCGTGCCTTTCCCGTCCCCTGGCTGACCCAGGGGAAGAAAAGTCCTCTGAGAGCCATGACTTGTTCATCTTGGTTCTTTTAAAGACACAGCGAGGGGACTCCAACCACAGTCTCCCTCGTTTCCACTAAATGGGCCACACACACCCCTCTTGACTGACATCAGTTGATGCCCCTTTTCAAAATGAAAAAGATGCTTTGCATGAAGCACTCTCAAAAATACGCGTGCCTTTCCCGTCCCCTGGCTGACCCAGGGGAAGAAAAGTCCTCTGAGAGCCATGACTTGTTCATCTTGGTTCTTTTAGAGACACAGCGAGGGGACTCCAACCACAGTCTCCCTCGTTTCCACTAAATGGGCCACACACACCCCACTTGACTGGCATCGGTTGAGCCCCCTTTTGAAAAAGAAAAAGATGCTTTGCATGAAGCACTCTCAAAAATACGCGTGCCTTTCCCGTCCCCTGGCTGACCCAGGGGAAGAAAAGTCCTCTGAGAGCCATGACTTGTTCATCTTGGTTCTTTTAGAGACACAGCGAGGGGACATCAACCACAGTCTCCCTCGTTTCCACTAACTGGGCCACACACACCCCACTTGACTGGCATCGGTTGAGCCCCCTTTTGAAAAAGAAAAAGATGCTTTGCATGAAGCACTCTCAAAAATACGCGTGCCTTTCCCGTCCCCTGGCTGACCCAGGGGAAGATAAGTCCTCTGAGAGCCATGACTTGTTCATCTTGGTTCTTTTAGAGACACAGCGAGGGGACTCCAACCACAGTCTCCCTCGTTTCCACTAAATGGGCCACACACACCCCTCTTGACTGACATCAGTTGATGCCCCTTTTCAAAATGAAAAAGATGCTTTGCATGAAGCACTCTCAAAAATACGCTTGCCTCTCCCGTCCCCTGGCTGACCCAGGGGAAGAAAAGTCCTCTGAGAGCCATGACTTGTTCATCTTGGTTCTTTTAGAGACACAGCGAGGGGACTCCAACCACAGTCTCCCTCGTTTCCACTAAATGGGCCACACACACCCCTCTTGACTGACATCAGTTGATGCCCCTTTTCAAAATGAAAAAGATGCTTTGCATGAAGCACTCTCAAAAATACGCTTGCCTTTCCCGTCCCCTGGCTGACCCAGGGGAAGAAAAGTCCTCTGAGAGCCATGACTTGTTCATCTTGGTTCTTTTAGAGACACAGCGAGGGGACTCCAACCACAGTCTCCCTCGTTTCCACTAAATGGGCCACATACACCCCTCTTGACTGACATCAGTTGATGCCCCTTTTCAAAATGAAAAAGATGCTTTGCATGAAGCACTCTCAAAAATACGCGTGCCTTTCCCGTCCCCTGGCTGATCCAGGGGAAGAAAAGTCCTCTGAGAGCCATGACTTGTATATCTTGGCTCTTTTAGAGACACAGCGAGGGGACTCCAACCACAGTCTCCCTCGTTTCCACTAAATTGGCCACACACACCCCTCTTGACTGACATCAGTTGATGCCCCTTTTCAAAATGAAAAAGATGCTTTGCATGAAGCACTCTCAAAAATACGCTTGCCTTTCCCGTCCCCTGGCTGACCCAGGGGAAGAAAAGTCCTCTGAGAGCCATGACTTGTTCATCTTGGTTCTTTTAGAGACACAGCGAGGGGACTCCAACCACAGTCTCCCTCGTTTCCACTAAATGGGCCACACACACCCCTCTTGACTGACATCAGTTGATGCCCCTTTTCAAAATGAAAAAGATGCTTTGCATGAAGCACTCTCAAAAATACGCGTGCCTTTCCCGTCCCCTGGCTGACCCAGGGGAAGAAAAGTCCTCTGAGAGCCATGACTTGTTCATCTTGGCTCTTTTAGAGACACAGCGAGGGGACTCCAACCACAGTCTCCCTCGTTTCCACTAACTGGGCCACACACACCCCACTTGACTGGCATCGGTTGAGCCCCCTTTTGAAAAAGAAAAAGATGCTTTGCATGAAGCACTCTCAAAAATACGCGTGCCTTTCCCGTCCCCTGGCTGACCCAGGGGAAGAAAAGTCCTCTGAGAGCCATGACTTGTTCATCTTGGTTCTTTTAGAGACACAGCGAGGGGACTCCAACCACAGTCTCCCTCGTTTCCACTAACTGGGCCACACACACCCCACTTGACTGGCATCGGTTGAGCCCCCTTTTGAAAAAGAAAAAGATGCTTTGCATGAAGCACTCTCAAAAATACACGTGCCTTTCCCGTCCCCTGGCTGACCCAGGGGAAGAAAAGTCCTCTGAGAGCCATGACTTGTTCATCTTGGTTCTTTTACAAACACAGCGAGGGGACTCCAACCACAGTCTCCCTCGTTTCCACTAATTGGGCCACGCACACCCCACTTGACTGGCATCAGTTGACCCCCCTTTTCAAAATGAAAAAGATGCTTTGCATGAAGCACTCTCAAAAATATGTGTGCCTTTCGCCTCCCCTGGCTGACCCAGGGGAAGAAAAGTCCTCTGAGAGCCATGACTTGTTCATCTTGGTTCTTTTATAAACACAGCGAGGGGACTCCAACCACAGTCTCCCTCATTTCCACTAATTGGGCCACACACACCCCACTTGACTGACATCAGTTGACCCCCCTTTTCAAAATGAAAAAGATGCTTTGCATGAAGCACTCTCAAAAATACGCGTGCCTTTCGCTTCCCCTGGCTGACCCAGGGGAAGAAAAGTCCTCTGAGAGCCATGTCCACATTGTCAGTGGACAGACATGTGTGCTTATCTGCCAGCAGACCCCCAGCAGCACTGAAGACAGGTTCCGAGAGAACGCTGGCTGCAGGACACGACAAGATCCCCAAGGCGTACGTGGCGAGCTCAGGCAATTTATCAAGATTGGAAGCCTAAAATGAGCAGGGCTCAAGTTGCACAATAATGGAATCGATGTTTCCTTGCATATACTCATATATCTGTGTCTCCTCCTCTTTTTCCTTGTCCAGCTCTTTTGTTTTCACATGAGTATATGTCCTTGTCACTTTCCCATGTGTTGTGAGTTGTTTGTCACCTTTTGGACACCTTTGAGGGTGTTTTCTAGGTGTTTTTCTGTGTTTGTGATTGCCTGCCATTGTTTCCTATGCAGTTCGAGTTCGGTTCGTCGAACGTTCGACGAGCCGAACTCGAACGGGACCTCCATTCGGCGAACCGACCTCGAGCCGAACCGGGACCGGTTCGCTCATCTCTAGTTGTGACTTACTGACTTAGTCTGGGAGATTTAGAGTGCCGAGGTTACTCACTAATTTTATCTATTATTACCTTAGAGCACCTATATACCAGTGAGCAGAGCTTCCTCTACAGTAGTTCTCCTGATTAGGCATGCCCTTACCTCATGAGCAGGGCATTGCAGCTTTGGTAGCAACCATTACGACATGGACTCTGCTGCTGTGGACCCGAGAAGAGTGAGTGCAGATTCATTGCACCCACACTCCTCACATGAAGGGTCCGCACTCCTAGAAAATGGGGGATACGTTCCCTGAGTGTCTCCCCCCCATATTCTAGACGGTCCAGAGTCGTCGTGGGACCCCTTTATTTTTTTTCTTACAATAAATTGGTGAAAGAGGAAATGTTTTGGGGACTGTTTTTTCAAATAAATTTCTTTTGTCGATTTTTTTTTTTGTTAGTACTGGCAGTTTATGATGCTGGGTATCTAATAGACGCCATGACATCACAAACTGCTGGGCTTGATCTCAGGTTACTTTACAGCTAGTATCAACCCGATTTATTACCCAATTTGCCACTGCACCAGGGCACGGGATGAACTGGGGTTAAGCGCCAGGATTGGCGCATCTAGTGGATGCGCCACGTCTGGGGTGCCTGCGGCCTGCTATTTTTAGGCTGTGAAGGCCCAATAACTATGGACCTTCCCACCCTGAGAATACCAGACCACAGCTGTCCGCTTTACCTTGGCTGGTGATCCAATTTGGGGGGGACCCTACTTTTATTGTGTAATTATTAATATTTATAAAATAATTATAAAAAAGGACCTGAGGGGACCTCCACATTGGATCCCCAACCACGGTAAAGCTGCCAGCTGTGGTTTTCAGGCTACAGCCGTCTGCTTTACCCTAGCTGGCTATCAAAAATGGGGGACCCAACGTCATTTTTTTTTTTTAACTATTTTTTAAATAGAAAAAATTAATGGGCTTCCCTGTATTTTGATTGCCAACCAAGGTAACGGCAGGCAGATGGGGGTGGCAACCCATAGCTGTCTGCTTTATCTGCGCTGAGAATCAAAAATACCGCGGAGCGCTACGTCATTTTTTTAAAGATTTATTTTTACAGCACTGTGATGTCCAGCAATCAAAATACAGGGAAGCCCATTTTATTTTTAGTTATTTAAATAAATAATTAAAAAAAATATATATGGGCTCCCGCTGCATTTTTTGTATTGCTAGCTAAGGGTAATCCAAGCAGCTACTGGCTGCTAACCCCCACTGCTTGGTGTTACCTTCACTGGCAATGGAAAATCCAGGGAAGCATTTTTTATTTTTTTTGCCAAAAAACTACAAAAAAAGGACGTGAGCTTCGCCATATTTTTGTATGCTAGCCAGGTATAGCAGGCAGGTGCTGGAAGAGTTGGATACAGTGCCAGAAGATGGCGCTTCTATGAAAATGCCATTTTCTGAGGCGGCTGCAGACTGCAATTCGCAGCAGTGGGGCCCAGAAAGCTCAGGCCAACCTGTGCTGCAGATTCCAATCCCCAGCTGCCTAGTTGTACCTGGCTGGACATAAAAATGGGGCAAAGCCTACGTCATTTGTTTTCTAATTATTTCATGAAATTCATGAAATAATAAAAAAAGGGCTTCCCTTTATTTTTGGTTCCCAGTCGGGTACAAATAGGCAACTGGGGGTTGGGGCAGTCGTACCTGCCTGCTGTACCTGGCTAGCATACAAGAATATGGCGAAGCCCACATAATTTTTTCAGGGGGCAAAAAACTTCTGCATACAGTCCTGGATGGAGTATGCTGAGCCTTGTAGTTCTGCAGCTGCTGTCTGTCTGTATGGAGAAGAGCAGACAGCAGCTGCAGAACTACAAGGCTCAGCATACTCCATCCAGGACTGTATGCAGAAGTTTTTTGCCCACCAAAAAAATGGCGTGGGCTTCGCCATATTTTTGTATGCTAGCCAGGTACAGCAGGCAGCCACGGGCTGCCTCCAGCCCCCAGTTGCCTATTTGTACCCGGCTGGGAACCAAAAATATAGGGAAGCCCGTTTTTTTTTAATTATTTCACTTATTTCATGAAATAATTAAAAAACAAATGAAGTGGGCTTCGCCCCATTTTTGTGTCCAGCCGGGTACAACTAGGCAGCTGGGGATTGGAATCCGCAGCACAGGTTAGCCCGAGGTTTCTGGGCGCCTCTGCTGCGGATTTCAGTCCGCAGCCGTCCCAGAAAATGGCGCTCTCATAGAAGCGCCGTCATCTGGCGTTGTATCCAACTCTTCCAACAGCCCTGGAGCCGGGTGGCTTGTTGGGTAATCATGAGTTAATACTGGCTTTGTTTTACTAGCCAGTATTAAGCCAGAGATTCTTAATGTCAGGCACGTTTGACCCGGCCATTAAGAATCTCCAATAAAGGGTTAAAAAAAAACACCACACAGAGAAAAAATACTTTAATAGAAATAAATACACAGACACATTAGAGACTCCATCTTTATTACCCCCTGTCAGCCCTCCACGATCCTGCTCTTCTGTCTTCTTTCTTTCTAGTGTAGTAGTAGTGACGATTGTAGTGAGGATGAGGTTCCCCAGCTCATCACTTGATGAGCTGGGGAACCTCATCTTCACTACAATCCTCACTAGTGTAGTAGTAGTGACGATTGTAGGGAGGATGAGGCTCACCAGCTCATCACTTGGGGCTGGGGAACCTCATCCTCAGTACAATCCTCACTACAATCGTGCAGCAGCGTGCAGCCTTCATTCCGTGAGTGATCACTGCTGGCTGTCAGCGGTAACAGCGGTAACGCTGACAGACGCGTTACCATAGCAACGGTGCTCTCGGAGCCGCGGTTAGCGGTGACGTCACCGCTAACTGCGTTTCTATGGCAATGGTGATCTCCGTTAATGACCGGCTGTGTCAGCCGGTCCCTAACGGAACGGGGAGTCGACCGTGTGCTAGAGCATGTCGCCGGTACACGGCGATACACATATGTGCACCGTGTACCGGAGAGATGCACTCGCAGGTCCTACATGACGTGTCATAGTCATGTGACCAGTCTGTAGCCAATGAGATAATAACCACGTGACTGGTCACATGGCTATTTAGACGTCACGATAGGTCCTGCATTTCTGCTGGCAGTGCAGGTCACCGGGAGGATTAAGCGATCATCGGATGGAATAGCGGCAGGAGACAGAGTGCAGAAGGGATCGCGAGGACCGGTAAGTGTTATGGCAATGTTTATTAACTGTTTGTGTACATTTATAATGCATTTTTATGTGTTTGTGATTGCCTCCCATTATAGCCTATAGGTTCGAGTTCGGTTCGTCGAACGTTCGACGAACCGAACTCGAACGGGACCCCCGTTCGGCGAACCGACCTCGAGCCGAACCGGGACCGGTTCGCTCATCTCTAGTAGCAATCCCACAAGTCAAAATTGGACTTTTAACAAGCCTTTTAATATGACTTATGTTTTATGCAAGATTAGACCCTCAATTTGCAGACACGGTGTTTTGGGGTGATTGAGGTTCTGATGTGTGATAAATCCTAAGGCTGCTTTCACACCTCCGGTTTTTGCTATGCGGCACAATCCGGCACTTTGCAGGAAAATCGCAACCGTTTTTTTTTGCTGCCGGTTGCGATTTTCCTGCATAGACTTTAATTAGTGCCGCATGGCCTTGCGTTCCGTCCGTTTTTTGCCGCATGCGGCAGATTTAGCCGATGCGGCGGCCGGATGGAACGTTGCCTGGCACGTTTTTTCGTGCGACAAAAAAACCCGCATTTTTCAATGCATGCCTATGGCGGCCGGATGCGGCGCGATGCGGCAATAACCGCATCCGGCCGCCGCATGCGGTTTTTGCCACTGCGCATGCTCAGTAGCATGCCGCAAGCGGCAAAAACCGGACTGGCCGCAAAGGAAAAACTTATGCAAAGGATGCGGTGTTTTCACCGCATCCGTTGCATAGCTTGCACAGCCGGATTGAGCCGCAGAGCTCAAGCCGGATGTGTGAAAGTAGCCTAAGGCTAATTTCACACAGCAGTTTTTGGCATCATGCACAATCCGGCGTGTGCCTGATGCAATGGATCCGGCGCAGAACATGCAAAAACTGATGTGCCTGATCCTTTTTTTTGACGGTTCCAATATACCTGATCCGTCAAAAAATGGATCCGGCGCATCTGTTTTTGCATCCTTTTTGTCCGTTTTTTTTGCTGGATCCGTTTTTTTCAATACATTGGAGCATGCTCAGTTTACAAAAACGGATCCGGCGGCCGCATCTGTTTTTTACCACATTACGCCGGATCCGGCGTCCATAGGCTTCCATTGTTAAACACGCCGTATCGTGCCGGATCCAGCGTGATGCAGTTTTTTTGCCGAACAAAAAAACTTTACAAGATACGTTCCCTCCGGTCGACGCTTTAGGCAATTGGATCCGGCAAAAGCCAGATGCAATGCAAGGTCATCAGGCACAATCCGGCGCTAATACAAATCAATGATGATAAAACGGATCCGGCGCCGGATCCGTTTTACCCGTTTTTTTCCGGATTGTGCCTGATGGAAAAAAACTGATGTGTGAAATTAGTCTAAGTCATATGAAAAGGCTCGTTAAAAGGCCACATTTGACTTTTAGGATTGCTGGGATGATGGGGCTCAAAATGGCCCAAAAATAGCATGATTGGATTTTTTTACCGATTAAACTTACAAAAAGGTATCTCATACTTAGTGTTTATGTCTGCGTTTTTCACAATGGCGCTTCAAAAACTATTGGTTGTCTCACAAAACACAAGGGGCAGCTTACATAAACATTACAAAGTTATGGCTGGTTAGGCTGCTTTCACACATCCGTTTTTTTCCTGTGCGGCACAAGCCGGCGCTTTGCAGAAAAAACGCAACCGTTTTTTTTGCCGCCAGTTGCGGTTTTTTTGCATAGACTTACATTAGTGCCAGATTGTGCCGCATGGGCTTGCATTCCGTCCTGTTTTTGCCGCATGCGGCAGATTTAGCTGGTACAGCGGTCGGATGGAACGTTGCCTGGCACGGTTTTTTGTCCGGCGAACAAAAACCGCATTGCGCCGAATCCGGCAGATGTGGCGCGATTTGCAATGCATGCCTATGCATGCCTGCGGCAAAAACCACATCCGGCTGCCGCATGCATTTTTTTCCACTGAGCATGCTCAG
This sequence comes from Anomaloglossus baeobatrachus, assembly GCF_048569485.1. Lineage (NCBI taxonomy): Eukaryota > Metazoa > Chordata > Amphibia > Anura > Aromobatidae > Anomaloglossus > Anomaloglossus baeobatrachus. The sequence goes on from NC_134359.1 coordinate 293,629,477, forward strand.
TAGCCTACCGCAAGCGACAAAAACCGGACGGGCCGCATGTCAAAAACTTATGCAAAGGATGCAATTTTGTCGCCGCATCCGTTGCATAGGTTTTAGAGCCGGATTGGCCGGCTCTGCTAAAACCGGAGATGTGAAAGCAGCCTTAACTGTAAAAAGAGGAAAAAAATCAGTCGCTCATCATAACAAGTGCTTCACAGAAATGTCATTGTGTCTATGTTAGTGTCATGTGTATGTACTTGTTTTATATACACATGTGTGCAAGTTTATACTATGTGTATGTGTGCGTCATGTTTTAATGTGAGTGTAATGTAAACTTTATCCCAACACAGGAATTACATTTCTGCTTTCCTACAAACATTATCCAGGCAAACCACATATCGTCTGAGAAATCAGCTGACCAAAAATATAGTCTGTAATGACTGCCACTAGATGACTGGATCACCAGGAGTAACTCCTAGATCACTAAGGAATGATCACTTGATTGCCTAAATTTGAATTTTCAAAATTATAAGATTTTTTATATGTAGATCTTAATAGTAAATTTGTTTGGTCTTGAATTTTGGAATGTTTTACCCGAAAACTTCGTAACCTTTATTTCCTGAAAAAATTACTTGTTGACGTATGTTTGGCTCAATATAAGGTGGATCGTTGGAGACAGTTTGTGACTTTTTTATTGATGTAAACCAGTCATTAGGCACAAAATAATGGTCAGAAAAGGTCAATTAAGAGCAAACCTAGAAGAAATAAAGGTTTCTAACGTCTATCAAGATACCAAATATTTCCCAGATCGTGCGCCACTGTAATAAATCTGGTGCTTCTTCTGACTGCCGGGAAAAAGTAGAGGATGACTAAATATTAGCCGGCATAGGAAAGAGGGATCATTTTGGTTTTTTTCTACAAAGATTAAAATAAATACTGATGAGGAACGAGACGTCTGTTAAATATTTTTACATGTTGCCATTTTCTGAAGACACAACAAATAAACCATTGATTTCTACTTTCTTCTTCTTGATATATCTGGCCGGAGTTCTCATCAATTCCTCTGTTATCACAGTCATATGTCTGGAAGTTCAGTTACATAAACCAATGTATCTCTTTATCTGTAATTTATCCATTGTAGACATATGTTATACAACACTCACTGTTCCTAAATTACTGCACAGGTTACTATCTGGAAATCACATTGTTTCCTTCTCACAATGTTACGCTCAGTTGTTCTTTTTCTCAGTTGTGGTAACTGCAGAGAACATTCTCCTCTTCATTATGGCTTATGACCGATATGTCGCTATCTGCCTTCCCTTACATTATCATCAGATCTTAAGTCGGAGAAATTGCATTGTGATAACTTTTGGGGTTTGGGCAGCCGCCTTTCTCAACTCTTTATTCTCTGTGATCTTAATTATGAACATGACCTCCTGTAACTCCAACGTCATCCACCAGTTCTTCTGTGATCCTAAGTCACTAACAAAAACAACCTGCACAGCCACGGAAATGTTTTTTGTAGCAACCGGTATTGAAATTTTGATTTTGGTGTTTATTCCCATTGTTTGCACTCTTATATCTTATGTTAATATTTTCTTTGTTATCTTCAAGATGACATCAAAAGAAACAAAAAAAAAAGCCTTCTCCACCTGCTCATCCCACATCACTGTAGTCTCTATTTACTATGGCACATGCCTAATAGGGTATCTGATACCACCGTACTCAGATGTTCTTGATTGTATCTTCAGTATAACATATACAAATATCATCCCCATTATGAATCCAATCATATACAGTCTACACAATTCCAATGTTCAATCGGCATTGCAGAAATTAGTCAATGTGAGTTTAAAAAATAGACTTTGGTCTCCTGCGCTCATGATCACTGCTAATTGACGAGCATTTCAAATTCAAAAATGAAGGTTTAGAAAAAAGTGTCTCCTAAGAACACGAGTAGAGATGAGCGAGCCTCTAAAGGCTCGAGTTCGGTTCGGTTTGTTGAACGGAGGCTGCGTTCGAGTTTGGCTCGACGAACGGCTCAACGAACCTCTTCCATTGAAACCAATGGCAGGCAAACACATAAAAACACATTCTAAATGTACACATACAGTTAATAAACATTGCCATTCCACTTACAGGTCCCCGCGACGTGTCCTGCACTCTGTCTCCCGCCACTTTTCCTTCCGATAATCATTGTGTCCTCCCGGTAACCAGCACTGATGAGAGGATTAGAGATGAGCGAACCGGTGGCGGTTCGGCTCGAGCTCAGTTCGCTGAACCGAGGTCTGGTTCGAGTTCGGTTCGGCGAACCATAGGAAACAATGGGAGGCAATCACAAACACATAAAAACGCATTATAAATGTACACATACAGTTAATAAACATTGCCATAACACTTACCTGTCCATGGGATGCGTCCTGCACTCTGTCTCCTGCCGCTATTTCTCCCGATAATCGCTGCGTCCTACTGTTAACCAGCAGTGATGCAGGACCTACGTGACGTCATCAAAATAGCATGTGACCAATCACGTGTCTGTTATCTCATTGGCTACAGACTCGTCACATGACTTTGACGCGTCATGCTAGGACATGTCATTGCATCTCTCTGTTACACGGTGCAGGTTTGTGTATCGCCGTGTACCGGCGACATGCTCTAGCACACGGTCGACTCCCCGCTCTGCTTCCCCGTTCCCTTAAGGTACCATCACACTAAGCGACGCTCCAGGGATCCCACCTGACCTGGCAGGGATCGCTGGAGTGTCGTTACACGGGTTGCTGGTGAGCTGTCAAACAGGCAGATCTCACCAGCAACCAGTGACCAACCCCCAGCCAGCAGCGACGCGTGGAAGCGATGCTGCGCTTGGTAAGTAAGATAAATATCAGGTAACCAACCCGATATTTACCTTGGTTACCAGCGCACACCGCTTAGCACTGGCTCCCTGCACTCCTAGCCAGAGTACACATCGGGTTAATTTAACCCGACGTGTAGTCTGGCTATGTGTGCAGGGAGAAGGGAGCCGGCACTGACAGCGTGATTGCGGCGGACGCTGGTAACAAAGGTAAACATCGGGTAACCAAGGAAAGGGCTTCTTGGTTACCCGATGTTTACCGTAGTTACCAGCGTCCGCAGAAGCCGGCTCCTGACGGGCTGACACAGCTGGTCAATAATGGAGATCACCGTTGCCATAGCAACTCGCTTGGTAGCGGTGACGGGGACGTCCCGCTACCAGCACGCAGCGGCACCGGAATCACGTAATCGGAGCAGCGTTGCTATGGCAACTCGTGCCACCGCTTACAGCCGGGAGACTGTTGTCACTCTCACAGAGTGATTTCTGCATGGAGCACAGCGTCTTCCCCCATGCAGCTGTGCTGTCTGATGGAGTAGAGCTGCATGTGTTGAAGGAGAAAGAAGACAGAAGAGCAGGATCATGGAGGGCTGAGAGGGAGTAATAAACATGGAGTCTCTAAGTGTGTCTGTGTATTTATTTCTATTCAAGTATTTTTTTTCTGTGCGGTGTTTTTTTTTGTTAACCCTTTATTGGACATTCTTAATGGCTGGGTCAAACGTGCCTGACATTAAGAATCTCTGACTTAATACTAGCTGTAAAACAAAGCCAGTATTAACTCATGATCACCCAACAAGCCACCCGGCTTCAGGGCTGTTGGAAGAGTTGGATACAGCGCCAGATGATGGTGCTTCTATGAGAGAGCCATTTTCTGGGGCGGCTGTGGACTGCAATTTGCAGTAGAGGGGCTCAGAAACCTCGGGCTAACCTGTGCTGTGGATTCCAATCCCCATCTGCCTAGTTGTACCCGGCTGGACACAAAAATGGGGCGAAGCCTACGTCGTCTTTTTTTTTTTAATTATTTCATAAAATTCATGAATTAAGTAAAAAAAGGGCTTCCCTATATTTTTAGTTCCCAGCCGTGTATAAATAGGCAGCTGGGGGTTGGGGGCAGCCCATCCCTGCCTGCTGTACCTGGCTAGCATACAAAAATATGGCGAAGCGCACGTCATTTTTTTTTTATTTTTTCGGTAAAAAAATAAAAAATGCTTCCCTGGATTTTCCATTGCCAGTGAAGGTAACACCAAGCAGTGGGGGTTAGCAGCCAGTAGCTGCTTGGATTACCCTTAGCTAGCAATACAAAAAATGCAGCGGGAGCCCATATATATTTTTTTTAATTATTTATTTAAATAACTAAAAACAAAAAGGGCTTCCCTGTATTTTGATTGCCTGACATCACAGTGCTGTAAAAATAAATCTTTAAAAAAAATGACATAGCGCTCCGCAGTATTTTTTATTCTCAGTGCAGATAAAGCAGACAGCTATGGGTTGCCACCCCCATCTGCCTGGTGTTACCTTGGCTGGCAATCAAAATACAGGGAAGCCCATTAATTTTTTCTATTTAAAAAATAGTTAAAAAAAAAATGACGTGGGGTCCCCCCATTTTTGATAGCCAGCTAGGGTAAAGCAGATGGCTGTAGCCTGAAAACCACAGCTGGCAGCTTTACCGTGGTTGGGGATCCAATGTTGAGGTCACCCCAGGCTCTTTTTTTATAATTATTTTATAAATATTAATAATTACAAAAAAAAGTAGGGCCCCCCCCAAATTGGATCACCAGCCAAGGTAAAGCGGACAGCTGTGGTCTGGTATTCTCAGGGTGGGAAGGTCGATAGTTATTGGGCCTTCACAGCCAAAAATAGCAGGCTGCAGGCACCCCAGACGTGGCGCATCCACCCCAGCTCATCCCGTGCCCTGGTGCAGTGGCAAACGGGGTAATAAATGGGATTGATACTAGCTGTAAAGTCACTTGTCATCAAGCCCAGCAGTTTGTGATGTCATGGCGTCTATCAGATACCAGACATCATAAACTGTCAGTACTAACAAAAAAAAAATCGACAAAAAAAATTTATTTGAAAAAACACTCAAACATTCCCTCTTTCACCAATTTATTGTAAGAAAAAAAATAAGGGGGTTCCACGGCGTCTCTGGACCGTCTAGAATATGGGGGGAGACACTCAGGGAACGTATCCCCCATTTTCTAGGAGTGCAGACCGTCCATGTGAGGAGTGTGGGTGCAATGAATCTGCACTCACTCTCCCTGGGTCCACAGCAGCAGAGTCCATGTCGTAACGGTTGCTACCAAAGCTGCAATGCCCTGCTCATGAGGTAAGGGCATGCCTAATCAGAAGAACTATTCTACATTTCCAAATATTGGTATTTGCTGATATTATTGCTATTCCACCTACTATATATTGGGGATAGGATCTTGGAGATGGAATACCCCCTTAAGTCCAGTTATCCAGCTGAATGAATACTAAACAACAGAGCTCGCTATTTAGACATGTTTTCTTGTGGTGTATAATGGACTCTCATGTTTAGTAGTCGTTCAGCAGGGAAACTATAAAATCAAATCCCTCCATTTGGAAATGTAGTATATAGCTCTCCTGATCAACTATGTTCCTTACCTCATGAGCAGTGCATTGCAGTAATAATAATAATTTATTCATTTATATAGCGCTATTAGTTCCATAGCACTTTTCATACATTGGGAACACTGTCCCCATTGGGGCTCACAATCTAAATTCCCTATCTGCATGTCTTTGGAGTGTGGGAGGAAACCAGAGTACCCGGAGGAAACCCACGCAAACACAGGGAGAACATACAAACTCCTTGCAGATGGTGTCCTTGGTGGGAATTGAACCCAGGACCTCAGCGCTGCAAAACTGCAGTGCTAACCACTGAGCCACCGTGCCACCCATTTAGCTTACAGATGCATAACCACCACTGACTGTGTCTGAACACAGGAAGCTGAGCTGACAGCCGCTCTGTGCATGCGGCAGCAACTATTGTGAAGGTGATGGCCGCAGGGGATCAACGCTGCACAGGTATCGTGGGACACCGGGGAACACTGGTGGGGTTATAGGGTGTGACCTGGCAGGGCCTGGGGAGGAGTTTTCTGTCGCATGTGTCATGGCACATGCGACAAAAATCAGAGGAGTAGGGTGAATGCGGCCGGCGCACTGCTGTGCGCGCGGCCATCTTGGATTTCTGGGAGAGGTCAGGGGTGGGCACTTTGGCGACACCGGGGGACCGGGGAGGAGATTTATAATGTTTGTTCATGCCAGATAGGAGATAAATAATTTTTTACCGAAGCTGTCATTTATTGTAACGTGATCATCGGTGTACGGTGTATACCTGTGATCACGTGAGCGGGGACCGGAAAAACCGGCCTGAATCATCATCTCCAGGGTCTCAGCTACCCCCGAAAACCCCGGAGATTTTCTGACGCTGGGGGGCGCTATTCACTTATTTCTGCCTGCTGTTTATAAACGGCAGATCAGAATAAGGCTACATTAACACGACCGATCCATTTTTGCGGTCTGCAAAAACAGTCAGTTTTTTTCACGGGTGCATCCGTGTGGCATCCGTTTCCGTTCCGTAGACGGTCCGTATGTCATCTGTTTGTCATCCGTGTGCCTTCGGTTTTTTTTCCGTACTGCAAAAAAACAGAAGGAGGGAAAATACATAAATTTACCCAGGATCCATAGCTTCATCCTACATGAGGCGGTCACATGTTCACTCCAGTGCCATTTTCAACTGCTTTTCACAGCGTAGAGCGCTCTGATGATTTTCTTGTGCTTGTGCACGTCATATCAGTCTTTTCTGTCATTATAATGGCAGAAAGACACAATGTCCCACTCTCCTGCATTTTGTAATTTTGCACCCTTTGGTGCCTTTCATGTGGCCAAATGTGTGCCTTTGTATTTAGCCAAAAAAATGAAAAAAAAAAAAAAGACGTAGGGTTCCCCCTATTTTTGTAGCCAGCTAGGGTAAAGCAGACGGCTGCAGCCTACAGACCACAGCTGGCAGCTTCACCTTGGCTGGTAATCCAAAACTGAGGGCACCCCACGCTGCAATTTTAAATTAAATAAATAATTAAAAAAAAAAACACGTGGGGGTCCCCCCATAATTGGATTACCAGCCAAGGTAAAGCAGACAGCTGGGGTCTGATTTTCTCAGACTAGGGAGGTCCATGGTTATTGGACTCTCCCCAGCCTAAAAATAGCAGGCCGCAGCCCAACCAGAAGTGGCGCATCCATTAGATGCGCCATTCCTGGTGCTCCGCCCCAGCTCATCCCGTGCCCTGGTGCGGTGGCAAAAGGGGTAATATATGGGGTTAATACCAGATGTGTAATGTCACCTGGCATCAAGCCCTGGGGTTGGTGAGGTCAGGCGTCTATCAGATACCCGACATCACCAACCCAGTCAGTAATAAAAAAAAATAGACGACAAACACATTTTTATTTGAAAAAACACTCCCCAATACATTCCCTCTTTAACCAATTTATTAGAAAGAAAAACAAATCCAGGTCTGCTGTAATCCAAGGGGTTCCCGTGACGATCCACACTGTCCCAGTCAATGAAGAGCAGGATGTTCCCCATTGGCTGGGAGAGCAATGCAGTGACCTGAGCTAACATCAATAGGTCAGCCCAGGTCACTGCAGGGGATGACAAGTGCTGCTGTCAGTAGCAAGGTATATTACCTGCGCTGATCTCCTGCACTGCTGACAGCACATGTCACTGACTTCAATGACCTTCACAGCCAAGTATCACGAGCGGCCCGTGACGTCACCGCTAGTCACAGTCTCGGGTCGGAAGCGAGAGAAGGTGATGTGACAAGCGGCGGCCATGGAGGACACTGACAGCGCTGAGGTCGGGAGGGCGGGACTTCATCACCGCAAATAACCCGAGTGGGGCCATGTGTGCTGAGTGCGAGGTGGGCGGAGCCTGACGCGGTAATGTGTGCAGAGTGCAGGTGGGTGGAGCCTAGCAGGGTAATGTGTGCAGAGTGCCAGGTGGGCAGAGTCTAGCGGGACCATGTTTGCAGAGTGCCAGGTGAGTGGAGCCTAGCGGGACTATGTGTGCAGCGTGCCAGATTGGCAGAGCCTAGCGGGGTAATGTGTGCAGAGTGACAGGTAGGCAGAGCCTAGCGGGGTAATGTGGGCAGAGTGCCAGGTGGGCGGAGCCTAGCGGGACCATGTGTGCAGAGGGCCAGGTGGACGAAGCCTAGTGGGGTAATGCATGCAGACTGCCAGGTGGGCAGAGCCTAGCGGGGTAATGTGTGCAGAGTGACAGGTGGGCGGAGCCTAGCGGGACCATGTGTGCAGAGTGCCAGGTGGGCATAGCCTATCGGGGTAATGTGTGCAGAGTGCCAGGTGGGCGGAGCCTAGCGGGGCAATGTGTGCAGAGTGCCAGGTGGGCGGAGCCTAGCGGAGTAATGTGTGCAGAGTGCCAGGTGGGCGAAGCCTAGCGGGACCATGTGTGCAGAGTGCCAGGTGGGCGGAGCCTAGCGGGGTAATGCGTGCAGAGTGCCAGGTTGGCGGAGCCTAGCGGGGTAATGTGTGCAGAGTGACAGGTGGGCGGAGCCTAGCGGGACCATGTGTGCAGAGTGACAGGTGGGCGGAGCCTAGCAGGACTATGTGTGCAGAGTGCCAGGTGGGCTGAGCCTAGCGGGGTAATGTGTGCAGAGTGGCATGTGGGCGGAGCCTAGCGGGACTATGTGTGCAGAGTGCCAGGTGGGCAGAGCCTAGCGGGGTAATGTGTGCAGAGTGCCAGGGGGGCAGAGCCTAGCGGGGTAGTGTGTGCAGAGTGCCAGGTGGGCGGAGCCTAGTGGGGTAATGTGTGCAGAGTGCCAGATGGGCGGAGCCTAGCGGGGCAATGTGAGCAGAGTGCCAGGTGGGCGGAGCCTAGCGGGACCATGTGTGCAGAGTGCCAGGTGGGCAGAGCCTAGTGGGAAAATGTGTTCAGAGTGCCAAGTGGGCAGAGCCTAGAGGGACCATGTGTGCAGAGTGCCAGGTGGGCGGAGCCTAGCAGGGTAATGTGTGCAGAGTGCCAGGTGGGCGAAGCCTAGCAGGACCATGTGCGCAGATGGACAGGTGGGCGGAGCCTAGCGGGATAATGTGTGCAGAGTGCCAGGTGGGCAGAGCTTAGCGGGGTAATGTGTGCAGAGTGCCAGGTGGGCGGAGCCTAGCGGGGCCATGTGTGCAGAGTGCCAGGTGGGCGGAGCCTAGCAGTGTAATGTGTGAAGAGTGCCAGGTGGGCGGAGCCTAGCAGGGTAATGTGTGCAGAGTGCCAGGTGGGCGGAGCCTAGCGGTACCATGTGTGCAGAGTGCCAGGTGGGCAGAGCCTAGCGGGTAATGTGTGCAGAGTGCCAGGTGGGCGGAGCCTAGCGGGATAATGTGTGCAGAGTGCCAGGTGGGTGGAGCCTAGCGGGGCCATGTGTGCAGAGTGCCAGGTGGGCGGAGCCTAGCGGGGTAATGTGAGCAGAGTGCCAGGTGGGCGGAGCTTAGCGGGGCCATGTGTGCAGAGTGCCAGGTGGGCAGAGCCTAGCGGGGTAATGTGTGCAGAGTGCCAGGTGGGCGGAGCTTAGCGGGGCCATGTGTGCAGAGTGCTAGGTGGGGGGAGCCTAGCGGGACCATGTGTGCGGGCGGCGGAGTGCGAAGTGGGTGGAGCCTAGCGGGGCCATTTGTGCTGGCGGCGGAGTGCGAAGTGGGTGGAGCCTAGCGGGGCCATGTGGCGCTGAGTACGTCAGTGTCGTGGACTGCATGGCTTGGGACAGGTGAGTGTGTGTGTGTACATGTACATGCCACGTGCAGGAGGGGGCGGAGCGAGCTGAGCGGGGAAGTGTCGGCTCCCTGCACACAGTAAGTAGGATAAATATCGGGTTACTAACCAAAGCGCTTTGCTTGGATACCCGATGTTTATCTTGGTTACCAGCTTACCGCAGGCTGCCAGCGATGGCTCCCTGCACACCGTAGCTGTAAAAAGCCCTGCCTTTGCTGCTAGAACCGTTCTCGAACGTAACTCGAACTGTCGAGCTTTTAGCAAAAAGCTCGAGTTCTAGTTCGATCTAGAACACCCCCCAAAATCACGCAAAACGCGAACTGGAGAACCGCGAATCGCGCTCAACTCTAATAATGACTTGGGCCATTCATCTTGTTCCTTGATTCTTGTAGCCATGCAGTTACGTATAGAGATGAGCGAACCGGTCGCGGTTCGGCTCGAGATCGGTTCGCGGAACGGAGGTCCCGTTCGAGTTCGGTACGTCGAACGTTCGACGAACCGAACTCGAACTGCATAGGAAACAATGGCAGGCGATCACAAACACATAAAAACACCTAGAAAACACCCTCAAAGGAGTCCAAAAGGTGACAAACAACTCACAACACAACACAAACACATGGGAAAGTGACAAGGACATATACTCATGTGAAAACAAAAGAGCTGGACAAGGAAAAAGAGGAGGAGACACAGATATAGGCATGGCACGCCCTTCTAAAATCATGTAAAACACAGCAAGGTGACTCCAAGCGTAGTCTCCTTTTTTTCCAAAAATTGTGCCCCACACACACCCACCCATTCAGTGGCAGCACTTGTGCCCTAGTTGTACATTTCACAGCTAGATTTGCTTCAAGCACATTAAAAACTACGCCATACTTAACCGTCCCCAGGATGACACCGGGGTAGGTAGCAAAGTCTTTCCTGATCCCAGCTGTATGCATCTTGGATCATTTTTAAAAACAATGTAAGCAAGGATTACTCCAAGCGGAGTCTCCCTTTTTTCCAAAAATTGTGCCCCACACACACCCACCCCATCAGTGGCAGCAGTTGTGCCCTAGTTCTACACTTCACAGCTAGATTTGCATCAAGCACATTCAAAAATACGCCATTCTTAACCGTCCCCAGGATGACACCGGGGTAGGTAGCAAAGTCTTTCCTGATCACAGCTCTGTTCATCTTGGATCATTTTTAAAAACACTGTAAGTAAGGGTTACTCAGATTACACCGAACGCGTTTCGACACATAAATATGTCATAATGTCTTATTCATGGATACTCTTGTAACAGACACAAAGCTTTAAATACCTTACAAAACCCCATAGTGCATCAGGTTTAAGGCTCGTGCCAATGAAAACTTTAAGACAAAGCAAGAAAAAGTGTACAATCATCTCTTTCATAGAGGTTATCCTAAATGGACATTACATAAGGCCATTAATAAAGTCAAGGATATTAATAGGGAAAAACTATTATCAGATAATAAATCCATCAAATATCAGGAAATAGGAAATAGAGAATAATTGTGTCGCCCCTATTACTTTTTCTACTAAATACAGTCCTCAGTATTCTAGTATAGTGAAAATAATAAAAAATATTTGCCTATTCTTAATAAAAATAATACTCTATCAAAGGTAGTAAAATCTAATTCTATACGGTTTGTTTCTAGGAGAGCAAAAACCTTAGGTAATAGACTTATGGTCATGTCACACACAACGACAGTGACGACGACGTTGCTGCTAAGTCGCTATTTTCTGTGACACAGCAGCGACCTTGCTAGCGATTTTGCTGTGTGTGACATCCAGCAACAACCTGGCCCCTGGTGTGAAGTCGCCGCTTCTGGCTGAATGTCCTGGACCATTTTTTGTTTGTTGCTCTCCCGCTGTGAAGCGCACATCGCTGTGTGTGACAGCGAGAGCGCAACAAACTGAATGGGCATGGAGCCAACTTCTGCGGACGCTGGTAACCAAGGTAAATATTGGGTAACCAAGCAAAGGCTTTGCTTAGTTACCCGATATTTACCTTTGTTGCCAGAGTCCGCAGTTTCACGAAGCCGTTTCCATGCTCCCTGCACACGTAGCCAAGGTACACATCGAGTAACTATAAGCAAAGCACTTTCCTTAGTAACCTGATGTGTACTATGCTTACGAAGCACAGCATCATTACACGGGTCTCTGGTGGCTGATCTCTTATCACTGTGTAGATCTGCCTGTTTGACAGCTCACCAGCGACCTTGTAGCGACGCTCCAGCGATCTCTGCCATGTCAGATCACTGGTGGGATCGCTGGAGCATCGCTATGTCTGATGGTACCTTTAGTCCCAGTAATGTTACACGTGAAGCAGGGAAAGGTGAAAGTGCCTGGTTAACATATAAAGGATTTTTTAAATGTGGACACCATCCTTGCAAGGCATATCAATATGTTGAAAAAGGCAATACCTTTGCTTCCTATTCTAATGGAACTTCGTATCTTATAGACCGACATCTAAATTGCAATAGCGAGGGGGTAATCTATCTTATTGACTGTAAAATCTGCACAAAACATTATGTAGGCTGTACGGGAGGACCGCTGAAGAACTGCATAAGACGGCACATCTCAGATGTGGGCAAAATACACATGTGCAGTTCTTCAGCGGTATCCAGGCATTTCACCACTGTACATCAAGGAGATCTTGGAGGTTTTAGCTTTAGAGCAATCGAGAAGGTGAGTAAATTAGAGAGGGATGGGGATTTTCATAGGAAACTATTGAACAGAGGGGTTAAATATAAGGCAAGATATTATAGTACAATATAACCAATAAATTGGGCTATAAAATGGATTTCTTGTAAATCTATGTGACATGAAATTATATATGTATATTTGGCTGATAAAAGGGATTATTAAAATTATATTAAGATAGGAATAAAATAAGAATAAAATAAGATATTTAAAATGCCCTTTTTGAATATTTAGGGAAATGTGTAGTTTTATATGTGCCAGAATAAAATACTCACGCTTTCCCTCTCTTCCTCCCCCCTCCCGTCCTCTTGTGCTCTTTGATCAGTATAATTCCTCCCCTGCTAGGAATTTATTTTGTACACACTGATACAGATAAAAAATAAAATTGCGAAAGTGGATTTTCTATATTCGTTTTAGAGAATAGACGGTTGAATGTTTCTCCAATATGTCATGTTAATTGGATATTTTTAAAGCTTATTATTGAACTATCCCATATTTCTGGACTGGATATAATTACCGCATGCGATATAAATACACACACAAAAAAAAACAAAAACACATGCGTTTTTGGTGTGATTGGCCATCAGGCTAATAACTTATTGATATCTAGGAATATAAATTCAGTGAATTGGGATTCACTTCAATAAAATGCTTGCATTAAAAAAGCTAATTTTAATAAAAAATCAATTCCATTGAATTTATCCCCTAATAATTTTCATTAAGAGCTAATCATCTAGTAATGAATACAAAACATGGGTAAAAAATGTCGCATGTGATAAAAGAAGTAAATAAAACATAATTTTTACCATTAAAATTATTGTATAGACCTATTTTATAATAAGGAAAGTATACTATATGGGTTAAAATAGGGAATAAGATGAATTTAATATTGCATGCGATCTATATACCAATTATTAAAAATAAAAAGAAGTAATATTTTTGGTATGTGATATCCTTTTATTGGGTATTAATTTTTGCTAATAGCTAAATAGCTAAAATCGCCAATTTAAATAGCTAATATCTAAATAGCTAAATAGCTAATAGCTAATATCTAAGCTAAAAAGCTAATATCTAAAATCTAAATAGCTAATATCTAAAATCTAAATAGCTAATATCTAAAATCTAAATAGCTAATATCTAAATAGCTAAATAGCTCATAGCTAAAAGCTAAGCTAAATAGCTAATATCTAAAGTCTAAATAGTTAATATCTAAAATCTAAATAGCTAATATCCAAATAGCTAAATAGCTAATAGCTAATATATAAGCTAAATAGCTAATATCTAAAATCTAAATAGCTAACATCTAAATAGCTAAATAGCTAATAGCTAATATCTAAGCTAAATAGCTAATATCTAAGCTAAATAGCTAATATCTAAAATCTAAATAGCTAATATCTAAAATCTAAATAGCTAATATCTAAATAGCTAAATAGCTCATAGCTAATAGCTAAGCTAAATAGCTAATATCTAAAATCTAAATAGTTAATATCTAAAATCTAAATAGCTAATATCTAAATAGCTAAATAGCTAATAGCTAATATCTAAGCTAAATAGCTAATATCTAAAATCTAAATAGCTAATATCTAAAATCTAAATAGCTAATATCTAAATAGCTAAATAGCTAATAGCTAATATCTAAGCTAAATAGCTAATATCTAAAATCTAAATAGTTAATATTTAAAATCTAAATAGCTAATATCTAAATAGCTAAATAGCTAATAGCTAATATCTAAAATCTAAATAGCTAATATCTAAATAGCTAAATAGCTAATAGCTAATATCTGAGCTAAATAGCTAATATCTAAAATCTAAATAGCTAATATCTAAAATCTAAACAGCTAATATCTAAATAGCTAATAGCTAATATCTGAGCTAAATAGCTAATATCTAAAATCTAAATAGCTAATATCTAAAATCTAAATAGCTAATATCTAAATAGCTAAATAGCTAATAGCTAATATCTAAGCTAAATTTCTAATATCTAAAATCTAAATAGCTAATATCTAAAATCTAAATAGCTAACATCTAAATAGCTAAAATCTGTTCACCTACATATATCTGGTAAAAATTGCGGAATCATGTTCTCTACATATATGGTAATAGATTCTTTCTAAAAATGTAAAGAGTTCCACTGAGGTTTAACTAAAATTATTTCTGATGCTTTTTTCATGTGAAAATGTTTTTATCTTTGTATAGAGGTAGTAAAGGCTGGCAGCTTTGTCCGTATTGGACATTTTATTTGAATGCACATGTGTTTTTCATTGGGTGTGGTTGCCTTAAACCTGATGCACTATGGGGTTTTGTAAGGTATTTAAAGCTATGTGTCTGTTACAAGAGTATCCATGAATAAGACATTATGACATATTTATGTGTCGAAACACATTGGATGTAATCTGATGTAAAACCTTTATCTTCTGGATGCCATTCTCTTGAAATTTTAATGCACAAAATAAAGGAAATATTTTAAGAAAAAATGCCTGCATCCGCTGGATACTTTTCTCTTTATGGATTGAGCTTATCCTGACCTAGGATTTCCTGTGCTGGATCAAGCGGTAAATTGTCGTGAGTACACTGCAAGCAGTCAGAGCCGGTTTCTAAGCTCTTTTTACTTGGTATTAAACATAAAAAGAGCATAAAACATTACCTACAAGTCACCGTCTCCCAAATATGTAGCACTTTGGCAGATATTTAATATTTTGTATAATATTAATCAGGTACCAATGATGGTTTGGTAAAGTTAGATGAGATACATTTACATCATGATTTCCAGATGTTTTGTTGATTGCAGACGCCTATATACAACTTCTGGGAGTATTATTGGGTGTGTGCCACTTTTTCATAAACCATACATTTTTTACAATTATCTTTCAATAATCTTTTCAACCCCAGTTATTCAAATTTTGACAAAAAAAAGATGTAACGAGAAATGCTGGGTAGGTGGGTAGACGTAAGGGGACTAGAGGAAAAGTTGTTCATGGTGTGTACATTTCTCCAAGATTTCTGTCATATACTGTGAAAAATAAACCAGCCAAGCAGTTTGGCAGTAGACAACTTTGTATTTCTCCTGCTCTATTGAGTCACTCAAAGTTTTGGAGGTAACCCTGGCTAATCATATGTAATGGTATAGTATGGTATGAAAAGGCAGAGCGTCCACAAGAGGATGTTTCTCCTTCCGCTTGGATACTGATATTGAAAGAGAAATTCTTTGGTTAGGACTGGAGTAGTGATGGGCGAACCCCCGATGGTCGGGATTGGGGAGACTCACCCAATTGTTTTATTATGATCTGGATCGAGATAACACGATCTTGCATCTGATCACCGATCTTGTACTTTACAGTTATGGGATGGGGCAGGGGGCTGTAAAATAAAGAATATAGTTAATAATAAACGTTGTCATTATACTTACAGGTCCCGCGACGCATCCTGCAGACTCTCTCTCCCGCCACATCAGCTTCTGAGTCTGATCATCGCTGTGCCCTCCCGGTAACCACCACTGACTAAAGGACCTTCCGTGACGTCAGAGCCATGTGACCAGTCAAGTGTGAATGTTGTATTACTTCATTGGCTACAGACTGGTCACATGGTAATGACATCATGTAAGGTCCTGTGCTGTAAGTGGATAGGATGGGTGAGCATGCTTGCCGGTACTCGGTGTTCGCCCGAGCATCTCAGTACTCGAGATACTTGGCGAGCGTCGAGAACCGGCGAGATGCTCCATTACATGCACGGCTCCCCCTCCCTGCATGGCACTCTTTACAGAGTCAGCTCACATGCAGGGATTGGCTGCCACACATTGTAATGCCACAGCCAATGAATAGCAGGCACTGGGAATCAGGTGATCGGAGATCACTATTGCTATAATAAACCGATCTTAAGGTTACTATGGCAATAGTGGCAGCGGTGACGTCACCGCTTAAAAACCAGCAGTCTCTGTTGACTCATTGAGTGATTAGACAGCACGGGGAGCAGAAGCGTTCTTCCTCCCCAGTGCTTTCTGATATAGCAAAGCTAGAAGATAGACGACCAGGATCGTGGAGGGGTGAAAGGGAGTAATAAAGATAGATAACTTGGCCTGACATTAAGAATCTCGAGCTTAATACCAGCTGGTAAAACAAAGCTGTTATTAACCCCTTACTACCCAGCGTGCCACCCGGCACCAGGGCCGCTAAAGAGTTGGATACAGCGAAAAAAGATGGCACTTTTGTGAAAGCGCCATTTTCTGGGGTGGCTGCGGACTGCAATTTGCAGCGGGGGGTGGCCCAGAAAGCTTGGGCCACCCTGCGCTGAAGATTTCAATCCCCAGCTGCCTAGTTGTACCTGGCTGGACACAAAAAAGGTGAAGGTAACAGCAAAAAGTGGGGGTTAGCAGCCAGTAGCTGCTTGGATTACCCTTAGCTAGCAATAGAAGATGCAGCAGGAGCCCACACATTTCTTGTAGCAAAGCTGAAGATCCTCGCCTGCCTTTGGACTACGTAGGAGGTTTTTTTTGAGTAATAAAGATGGAGCCCTAAATGTCTAAATGTCTTCTGTTTTATTTCTAATAAAGTATTTTTCTCTCTGTGTTGTTGTTCTATTTTACTGTTAAAATAACAGACAATCACAGACACAGAGTGGGCGTCAGTGATTGGATGCTGGATTAACCTGAAACCAGCTCATACATTCCAGCATCTAGAATGTATGGGCAGAGTCCAGGTTACTCCAACAGCCAATCACAGATGCCCATTCTGCGTGACAGTGTCTGTGATAGGCTGTTGGGTCCCTCACACATATAGTAGTGCAAAAACAAATAAATATTTAAAAAACGACGTAGCGCTCCATAGTATTTTTGATTCTCATCTCAGGTAAAGCAGACGGCTACGGGCTGCTACTCCCATCTGCCTGGCTTTACCTTGGCTGGCAATCAAAATACAGGAAGCCCATTACTCTTTTTTTAACTATCAAAAAAAAAATTAAACAAATGCATGGGCTCCCGCCATATTTTGATCGCCAGTCAGGTAAAGCCAGGTTTGTATTTTCATTTGGTACTAAGCCCAAAATTCATGGGGTCACGTCAAATTAGACATGGCCATTATGAATTTCTAGTAAACAGTAAAAAAAACACAACACATAGAAAAAATGGTTTTTATTAGAAATAAAACAAAAAAAAACATTTAGTGACTCCATCTTTATTATAAAAAAATCCTTAAGGCCACTTTACACGCTGCGATATCGGTACCGATATTGCTAGCGTGGGTACCCGCCCCATCTGTTGTGCGACACAGGCAAATCGCCAGACCTGTCACACATACTTACCTGCCCGGCGACGTCGCTGTGACCGGCGATCCGCCTCCTTTCTAAGGGGGCGGTTCGTTCAGCGTCACAGTGACATCACAGCAGCGTCACTGAACCGCCGCCCAATAGAAGCGGAGGGGCGGAGATGAGCGGGACGTAACATCCCGCCCACCTCCTTCCTTCCGCATAGCGGCTGGGAGGCAGGTAAGGACAGCTTCCTCGTTCCTGCGGCGTCACACGGAGCGATGTGTGCTGCCGCAGGAACGAGGAACAACTTCGTTAGTTGTGCAGTAACGATAATTGAGAATAGACCCCCATGTCATCGATGAGCAATTTTGCACGTTTTTGCGACGATGCAAAATCGCTCATCGGTGTCACACGCAACAACATCGCTAATGCGGCTGGATGTGCGTCACAAATTCCGTGACCCCAACGACTCTGCATTAGCGATGTCGTAGCGTGTAAAGCCCCCTTTAGTCTGACATAGTCCACAGGTAGATCAATGTCAGCTCTGTTTCATCGCTCTGTATAGAGCTCTGTAAAGAGCAAGAAGCAGAGAGCTCATTGTCAGCTCTGCTTCATCACTCTGTACAGACAAGTTGTCTCTACAGAGCGAGAAGCAGGGAGAGCATTGTAAGCTTCATCGCTCTATAAAGGCATATGCAGAGCAAGAAGCAGGGAGAGCATTGTCAGCTCTGCTTCATCGCTCTATAAAGAAATATATAGAGAGATAAGCAGGGAGAGCATTGTCAGCTCTGCTTCATCGCTCTGCAAAGACATACAGAGCTGGAAGCAGAGAGAGCAATGTCAGCTCTGCTTCATCAATCAGTCATACGAAGTGGAATTATGCAGTCAGTGCCAGCCTGCTTCTCTCTCTGTAGAGACACTTGTCTCTACAGAGCGATAAGCATGGAGAGATTCATCAGCTATGCTTCATCACTCTCTAAAGACAAGCGTCTCTACAGAGACAGAAGCAGGCTGGCACTGAGTGCATAATTCCACTTGCGTATGACTCGTGCGAGTCTCGCATTGCATCATCCCGCACAACCTGATACTCTCCGGACAGGAGCGCCTCAGCTGCATGGAAATACATGCAGCTGACCCGTTCTTGTCGGGACAGTGTGCGCCATGTTGGGTGATACGATTCCAGACTCGCACTGTGACAGTCAAAGTTTAATTGAGTCCATGAGCCATGGACTCGGGTGAACCCTGACAGCACCGTGAACATGGTCGAAAACAACTGAAGACTGCCAAGTGATGAGCGGTGCAGTAAATTCCCCCGGAAGTTAACAGGACCTTCCATGATATCATAGCCATGTGACCAGTCTGTAAGCCAATGTCTGTACAACATTCACACCAGACTGGTCACATGGCTATGATGTCATGGAAGGTCCTTTAGTCAGTGGTGGTTACCCAGGGGCACAGTAATGATAGGATGCGGAAGCAGAAGCATCCTGGAGACAGAGTCTGCAGGATGC
Source organism: Anomaloglossus baeobatrachus (assembly GCF_048569485.1). NCBI lineage: Eukaryota > Metazoa > Chordata > Amphibia > Anura > Aromobatidae > Anomaloglossus > Anomaloglossus baeobatrachus. Next base: position 293,648,544 of record NC_134359.1, read on the forward strand.
ATCGCGGGACCTGTAAGTTTAATCATAATTAGAGATGAGCGATGTTCGAGGTCCGCCAATTTCATGTTCGAGTGATTTTGGGGGTGTTCGAGTCATTCGACGAACTCGAACAATTTTCTAAACGTTCGGCAGTTCAAGTTACGTTCGAGAACGGTTCGATCACCAAAAGCATGGCTTTTCACAGTAAGTATGTGCGCACCTTGCATATTTGCATGCGTCCTGCGTCCCCAGCACAATCGCTCTCTCTTTCCTACTCACCGATCACGGGCGTCTCGCTACACGGCTGTCACAATTCTCCAGTGGCATTACCTCTTTTGAAAATGGCTGCCGTTTCATTTTTCAATTAGTTATTCCGTGCTTTCCCTGCCCACCGGCGCCCATGATTAGTTGCAGTCAGACATGCCACCACGATGAGTGACAGCTGTCTCACTGCAACCAATCACAAAAATAAAAAATGCAGTTTCCCCCATATTTGATACCAGCCAGGATAAAGCCACACAGCTGGAGGCTGGTATTGTCAGGATGGGGAGTGCCACGTCATGGGGAGCCCACCACCTTAACAATATCACCCAGCAGCTGCCTGGAATTGCCTCATCCATTAGATGCGGTAGTCCAGGGACTCTACCTAGCTCATCCCAAATTGCCCTGGTGCAGTGGCAATCGGGGTAATAAGGAGTTAATCATGGCAGGCGTCTCCCGAGACACCTTCCATGATTAATCTGTAAGTGAAAGTAAATAAACAAACACAGCGAAAAATCCTTTATTTGTAATAAAAGACAAAAAAACACCTCATTTACCTTTTTATTAATCCCTAAAGAACAATCTAGGTCTGAAGTAATCCACACGACACTGTCAGCCCTGCTACATGAAGATGACAGGGAGCACCGTAGAACACGATCGCTGTGTCCTCTCCACGTAGCACCTTAAGTGAATCGCACTGTCACCAGAGACTTCAGTCTGCAATACAGACATCAAGATTACCAAATCTGCCCATGTTTCTCATTATAGCCAATGGCTGAATGGTTAGAGCTCTTGCCTAAGAAGCATTAGTTCATGTCCCGGGAAAGAATTTAATTTATTTTTTAAATTATAATTATTATTTATTTATAATTATAATTTAATTATGCACTGAGGGGAGGATGATGGGGGTTGTAGTGCCTGCGGTGATGATGGTGGTTGTAGTGCCTGCGTTTGTGCGGTGAGGAATGTGGTATTGCCGGTGTTTGCCCACCCATCCACCCGTCCATCCATCCTTGCAGCTGAACAATCTGCTTCTAGATTCTCTACTGTAGTATAGAGCTAAAGATTACCAAATCTGCTTGTTTCTTATTAGAGCCAGTGGCTGAATGGTTAGAGCTCTCGCCTAATAAGCATTAGTTCACGGGTTCAAGTCCTGGCCGCCCCGGTAAAGAATTGAATTTATATTAAATTCTAATTATTTATTTATAATTATAATTTAATTTAATTATTCACTGAGGGGAGGAGCCGGACAACAGCTGTGAGCCGCGGGACACACCTATAAAATCAGAGCAGTTCATGGAATGAGGCTGCATTGCTCTCTCCTCTCTCTCTCTTCTCTCTCTCTCTCTCTCCCCTTCTCTTTTTCTCTCTCTCTCTCTTTCTCTCTCTCTTTTTCTCTCTTTTTTTTCTCTCTCACACTCTCTCTCTCCCTCTCTCTCTCCTCTCTCTTTTTCTCTCTTTCTCTCTCTCTCTCTTTTTCTCACTCTCTTTTTCTGTCTCTATATTTCTCTCTCTCTCCTCCTCATCTCTCTCTCTCTTCTCTCTCTTCTCTCTCTCTCCTCTCTCTTCTCTCTCTTCTCTCCTCTCTCTCTTCTCGCTCCTCTCTTTCTTCTCTCTCTTCTCTCTCTCTCTCCTCTCTCTTCTCTCCTCTTCTCTCTTTTTTCTCTCTTTTCTCTCTCTCCTTTCTCTATCTTCTCTCTCTTCTTTCTCTCTCTCTCTCTCAGACCTGGCGATGATCAGCTGATGCAGTCACCTGACGGAATCAGCTGACACTATAAGTCAAGCGTTGAGGCCGGATTTTTACCGCCCGGCCGGCTAAACTATCAGCTGATGCTGTCGGACAGGAGTCTGCACTGAAGTGTGTAGTTTTTTGGGTTTTTTTTGCACTGATGCATCAGCTGATTGTTTAAAAGCCGTTTATACAATCAGCTGCTGTGTCATGTGATTCAGGCTCTTGAACCTGACACATCATCTGATCGCTTTGCTTTCCAGCAAACCAATCAGATGATATTGGATCCGGATTGGACGGCGTGGGACCCTTGACCCAGGATTACTGCGGAGGGGAGTTCTTTACTTCAATAATGATGGATCTGTAAGAAAAGGTGGTGTGTAAAAACAAGGGATACACCTGTAGAAGTGTACAAAGGGTCTTTATTAAGACCTCCCTATTCTTTACTATCCTGTAGGTGGTGCCCTCCCTATTCTTTACTATCCTGTAGGTGGTGCCCTTCCTATTCTTTACTGTTCAATAATGATGGAGTCACTAATTGTGTTGTGTTTTATTTATAATAAAAATATTTTTTTGTGTGTTGTGTTTTTTTCATCTGTACTAGAAATTCATGGTGGCCATATCTAATATTGGCGTGACACCATGAATTTTGGGCTTAGGGCCAGTTGATAATATAAAGCTAGCCCTAAAACCATTATTACCCAGCGAGCCACCCATCACCATGGCAGCTGGAAGAGTTGGATACAGCGCCAGAAGATGAAAGCGCCATTTTCTTGTGCGGCTGCAAACTTCAATTCGCAGAAGGGGTGCCCAGAAAGCTTGGGAACCCTGCACTGCGGATTCCAATCCCCAGCTGCCTAGTTGTACCTGGCTGGACACAAAAATTAGGCGAAGCCCACGTCATTTTTTTTTAATTATTTCATGAAATTCATGAAATAATTTAAAAAAGGGCTTCCCTATATTTTTGGTTCCCAGCCGGGTACAAATAGGCAGCTGGGGGTTGGGGGCAGCCCGTAGCTGCCTGCTTTACCTGGCTAACATACAAAAACATGGCGAAGCCCACGTAATTTTTGGGTGGGGCAAAAAACTCCTGCATACAGTCCTGGGTGGAGTATGCTGAGCCTTGTAGTTCTGCAGTTGCTGTCTGCTACCTTTCTGTATGGAGGAGAGCAGACAGCAGCTGCAGAACTACAAGGCTCAGCATGCTCCATTCACTAGTGTATGCAGGAGAGCAGACACCAGCTGCAGAACTACAAGGCTCAGCATACTCCATCCAGGACTGTATGCAGGAGTTTTTGCCGACCAAAAAAAATGACGTGGGCTTCGGCATATTTTTGTATACTAGCCAGGTACAGCAGGCAGGTACGGCTGCCCCCAACCCCCAGCTGCCTATTTGTACCCGGCTGGGAACTAAAAAAATAGGGAAGCCCTTTTTTTAATTATTTCATGAATTTCATGAAGTAATTAAAAAACAAAATCGGCATGAGCTTCGCCCCATTTTTGTGTCCAGCCAGGTACAACTAGGCAGCTGGGGATTGGAATCCTCAGCACAGGTTGGCCCGAGCTTTCTGGGCCTCTCTGCTGCAAATTGCAGTCCACAGCCGTCCCAGAAAATGGCGCTTTCAGAGAAGCGCCATCATCTGGCACTGTATCCAACTGTTCCAGCAGCCCTGAAGCATTGTAGCTTGCTGGGTAATTATGAGTTAATACTAGCTTTGTTTTACTAGCTAGTATTAAGCCAGAGATTCTAAATGTCAGGCAAGTTTGACACGGCCATTAAGAATCTCCAATAAAATGTTAAAAAAGAGACACTACACAGAGAAAAAATACTTTAATAGAAACAAATACACAGACACACTTAGAGACTCCATGTTTATTACTCCCTGTCATCCCTCCATGATCCTGGTCTTCTGTCTTCTTTCTCCTTCAACCCATGCAGCTCTGCTACATCAGACAGCACAGCATGGGAGGAAGAACACTGCTGTTCCCATGCAGTCTATTCACTCAGTGAGTGAGCAGAAGCTGCGTGCTGTAAGCGGTGACATCACCGCTGACAGGCGGGTTGCTATCTCCATTATTCACCGGCTGTGGCATCCAGTCCTTGCATGTGGGCTGACTCTTTAAAGAGCACCCAAATGCATTAACGGGGAAGTCGACCATGTGCCAGAGCATTTCGCCGGTACACGGAGATGCTGAAATGATCACCGCGTACCGAGAGATGCACTGACAGGACCTAGCATGACGTCTAGCCATGTGACCAGTATGTAGCCAATGAGATAATAGACACCTGACTGGTCACATGCTATTTTGACGTCACGATAGGTCCTATCATCAGTGCTGGTTACCGGGAGGACGCAGTGATTATCAGAAGGAAAAGCGGTGGGAGACAGTGCAGGGCACGTCGCGGGGACCTGAAAGTGTTATGGCAATGTTTAATAACTGTGTGTGTACATGTATAATGCGTTTTTATGTGTTTGTCTCCCATTGTTTTCAATGGGGTTCAAGTGGTTCGTCGAATGGTTCGTCGAACGTTCGTGAAACGGAGCCTCCGTTCGATGAACCAAACCAAACTCGAACGCTAGGGGGGTGGCTCATCACTAATCATAATGTTTTTTAATAATGTGCTTTTTTTTACAGCCCCTGGACCGAACTGTAACACAAGGTTCCCAGGAAACCTCATGTTCAGGACCGTGTACACGAACACTATAGCAGGCTTTACATGCTACGATATCGCTAACATATTATCGTCAGGGTCACGTTGTTAGTGACGCACATCCGGCGCCGTTAGCGATATCACATCATGTGACACGTTCGATCGACCTAAAACGATCGCAAAAGTGCACAAAATCGTTTGCCGTGGAGAGGTCTTTCTGAATCAAAAAATCGTTCTCTTATTATTAGCGATGTTGTTCGTCGTTCCTGCGGCACCACACATCGCTGTGTGTGACACCGCAGGAGCGACGAACATCTCCTTACCTGTCTCCATCGGCAATGCGGAAGGAGGCAGGTGGGCGGGATGTTGCGCCCCCCTCATCTTCGCCCCTACGCTTCTATTGGTCGCCTGCAGTGTGACCGGCTGCACGAACCGCCCCCTTAAAAGGAGGCGGGTCGCCGGCCAGAGCGACGTCGCAGGGCAGGTAAGTGCATGTGACGGGGACTAACGAGGTTGTGCGCGACGGGCAGCGATTTGCACGTGTCGCACAACCGACAGAGGTGGGTACGATCGCTTGCCCTCTCGCTAGCGAGATCGCAGCGTGTAAAGCCCACTTATGTGTTCAGTATAGACCCCGAGCTTTACAGTTCGGGTTTGCCCATCACTACTTAGCAGGCTACATCATAAATGTGACGTGAAAGGTTGTCAAATTGAACAAGTAAACACTCTATATGATCTAAAAAGTTGTGGTAAGGTAGAAATGCTTAATGGGACCTCTAAGCTGAAACTTGCTAAACCTTTGGAGTCACAGAACTGTATGAAATGGGTAGAGGCGTTACCTGTGATATTATATACCATAGATACCACCCCTAAAGGACAAGTGAAGCTCAGTCCGTATGAAAATAGCTATGGATACTAAACTTTGATATGTTGTTTTACTTTTTCCTAATAGTTTCAGATTTTTGTAAAAAAAAATTTAGTTTGTTTTGTTATTTTCGGTAACTCATTTTCTGACATGTTCTGTCTGTGGAGCTAAAGGAGGGTTTGTCACTTCTGTGCTGATCTGTAGCTTTCCTGTTTTAGGAATTATTTCTATTTACCAAATGCCAGAATAATGAGAGAGAGAGAATGTTTTATGTCATTTTTATTATTTTCTGCAAAGTAAAAAGTTTACATACACTAAAGGGCACTTTACATGCTGCGATATTGCTATCGATATCGCTACCGAGCGTACCCGCTCCTGTCGGTTGTGCATCACGGGCAAATCCATGCCCGTCGCGCACAACCTTGTTAGTCCCCATCACATGCACTTACCTGCCCTGCGACGTCGCTCTGGCCGGTGAATCGCCTCCTTTCTAAGGGGGCGGTTTGTGCGGCGTCACAGCGACGTCACTCGGCAGCCGTTCAATAGAAGCGGAGGGACGGAGATGAGCGGGCAGAATATCCCGCCCACCTCCTTCCTTCCTCATTGCCGGTGGATGGAGGTAAGGAGATGGTCGTCTTTCCTACTTTGTCACACATAGCGATGTGTTACGAGGGGGACCCGGGGAAGCGTGCCAAGATGGGGAATGGACAGCTTCCGCCGGTCAAGGTCCACTGTGCGGTGTAAGGGACCGCTGCTATGGTGGGTGAAGAGTGAGCGGGTTGCTGCTAGCGATCGTCTTGAATGTCACAGACGATCTATGTACACCGGTCTGCCCTAACTCGTGTGGGTTGTATGGCAGGGATCACACGGCTCGGTGTACCTGTTGCACGGGGAAGCACAGAGGTTCCCACGCACGTGTGCCAGTGGAAGTCACGAGAATATGGCACGAGGGTAGCACAGAGGTGCCCACGCACGTGTGCTTTCAATAACCAGGTGAGTCCGGTGGAGACTCGAGGAGCTCACCTGGGACAGGAACACGGCCTGTTGAAGGAGCTACTGCCGGAGCAGCAAGGCAGGGACACGGCCTGCAAACCAGGTGCTGCCTAAGCAGCAAGGGCCAAGCCCACAGAAGACGATAATGCCTGAGCAGTGGCGTGGCAGCACGCTGCCAGACATCCAAACATAGAAGGACGGTTGCGCACCGCCATGATGGCAGGAGGAGCTTTTAAGGAGGTGTAGCTCCAGCCAAGGGCGGGCGCGAGGCGGAGATGACGGACTTGACCCAATCAGGATCCACGACATCCCAGCCTGGCCAGTCAGGATTCACCACGTCACCAGCCTTGTCATCAAGCCGTGTGACGTCAGTGGGCGAATCAGGATCCACCAAGCATGGCACATGCTCACCCTTCTGCCTCTGGGAAATAGAGGCGGGATCCTCGGTCTCACAATGTGTAGAGATAACGGGAGTCTCACTGCTTCCCTGAGCAGCAAACCTCTGCACATTGCGCAACCTCACAGACCTTCGAGGCTGCTGAGCAGGAGGAGCTGCGGCAGGCAAGGAATGGGAGACCGCCTCATTTCTTGCAACAGGAGTACCACTAGGTGTCACCCTTGTGCTGCCTCTGTGAGGAGGTTTCTCCTGCACTCTGCGAAGTCTGGCAGACCTTCGGCGCTGCTGAGCAGGAGCGCTTGTGGCAGGCAAGGAGACTGTCTCATTCCTTGCCACAGGAGAGCCACGAGGTATAACATTACACCCCCGTCTAGGCCCCCCCCTGCCTGTGCTCGAAGGCCGCTATCAAACCCGGGGCGTGGATATGATCCTCCAATTCCCAGGATCTATGCTCCGGACAACGGCCGACCCACTCCACGAGGTAGTACCTCCTGCCCCGTATGACTTTTGTCTCCACAAGCTTCACCACCTCAGAGTCGTCGGGCGGGGAGTCGGTTTGAGGCGTCAGGGACCCCGAGAACTTATTAAGTCGTACGGGTTTCAGAAGGGACACGTGAAAGGTGTTAGCTATAGCCCAGCGTGGAGGGAGCTGGAGTCGGTATGCCACCGGGTTCACCTGCTCTAGTACTTTAAACGGACCCAGGTACCTAGGGGCGAACTTGGCTGCCTGTACCCGTAGGTTAACATTCTTAGAGGACAGCCACACTAGGTCACCAGGGGCGAAGGATGGTGCAGGGCGGCGGCGCTCATCAGCCGTTGTCACCATCCGGTCTTTAGCCCTCTTAAGGGCCTCTTGGGTGTTATCCCAGATCTCCCGGGCCTCGGTCGCCCAATCCTCCACTCTAGGATCGGGTGACGTTATGGGCATCGGAACCGGGATTCTGGGATGTTGTCCGTTATTGAGCAGGAACGGTGTCTGACCAGAGGATTCATGGACCGAATTATTAATGGCAAATTCGGCCCAAGGAAGGAGGTTAGCCCAGTTGTCGTGGTGCGCGGAGATAAAATGGCGGAGGTAAGTTACCAAGGTCTGATTGGTCCTCTCTACCAGTCCATTGGTTTCGGGATGGTATGCGGAGGAGATGTTCAGCTCTATCTGCAGGAGCTTACAGAGCTCTCTCCAGAAGCGAGACGCGAACTGGGGACCCCGGTCGCTCAACACCTTGTCAGGCATGCCATGCAGCCTAAATACATGCCTAATGAATAAGGTGGCGAGAGCACGTGACGTCGGGAGTCGTGGGAGAGGCACCAAGTGGACCATTTTAGAGAAGTAATCCGTGATGACCCATACGACCTTGTGACCTGCTGACTTGGGCAGATCTCCCAGGAAGTCCATTCCCACCACTTCCCAGGGACGATCCGCCACTGGCAGTGGGTGAAGAAGACCTGCCGGTCTCTGCCGGGACGGCTTATTCCGTGCACACGACATACAGGCTCCCACATACTCCTGTATGTCCTGGGGTAGTCTCGGCCACCAATAGTGCCTAGTCACAAGGTCTCTGGTTCTTTTGACCCCAAAGTGACCCCCGACCTTGGATGCATGGGCCCACGATAGCACCTCATTCCGTAGTTCAGGGGGAACGAGGGTCTTGCCAGGTGGCACCTGGTCCAAAGAAGTGGGAGTGACCATCCTCAAGCTGTCCGGGGGTAGTATAAGACGAGGCTCCTCCTCGTCCTCCTCCAACACAACCATACAACGTGACAAGGCATCGGCCCGTACGTTCTTCTCACCGGCCAGGTGGCGGATAATAAAGCGGAACCGGGAGAAGAACAAGGACCTTATCGGGCCAGTCCAGCTCTGCGGCAAGTGTCCTAAAGTGTACGGCAAAGTCCCCGACTGAAGCGGACCCTTGCCGAAGTCGTAGGAGGCGCAGCGCGGAGTCGTGGGTGACTTAAGGCCCGAGGAACACCATTCTCATGGCCCCAAGATAAGATGCTAAGTTATTCACCACCCGATCTCCGCGCTCCCACAACGGCGTGGACCACTTCAGCGCTCTCCCTGTGAGCAGGGACTGGACGAAGGCTACCTTCACCTTCTCGGTAGCGTAAAGAGTCGCGGACAGCTCTAAGTAAGTGGTGACCTGGTTTATAAACCCACGGCACTCGGAGCTGTCCCCGCTAAAGCGCTCTGGAAGCGCAAGGCGAGGAGACCTTCCGCCCAATAGCACAGCCTGGATAGCCGCCTGGGTGGCGACGGTCGTCAGAGTAGTCTTGTCGGAGGAAGACTGCTCCACTGCTGCCAAACGTGATTCCAACTGCTGCACATAACGCAGCAACTGCTGCTGCTCTTCAGCCATAGCCAGACCTTAGGCGCGACCGTAATGTTACGAGGGGGACCCGGGGAAGCGTGCCAAGATGGGGAATGGACAGCTTCCGCCGGTCAAGGTCCACTGTGCGGTGTAAGGGACCGCTGCTATGGTGGGTGAAGAGTAGAGATGAGCGAACCGGTCGCGGTTCGGCTCGAGGTTGGTTCGCCGAACGGACCTCCCGTTCGAGTTCGGTTCGTCGAACGTTCGACGAACCGAACTCGAACTGCATAGGAAACAATGGCAGGCAATCACAAACACAGAAAAACACCTAGAAAACACCCTCAAAGGTGTCCTAAAGGTGACAAACAACTCAAACACATTGGAAAGTGACAAGGACATATACTCATGCGAAAACAAAACAGCTGGACAAGGAAAAAGAGGAGGACACACAGATATAGGCATGGCACGCCCTTCTAAAATCATGTAAAACACCGCAAGGTGACTCCAAGCGGAGTCTCCATTTTTTCCAAAAATTGGGCCACACACACACCCACCCCTTCAGTGGCAGCAGTTGTGCCCCAGTTGTACACTTCACAGCTACATTTGCATCAAGCACATTCAAAAATACGACATTCTTATCCATCCCCAGGATGACACCGGGGTAGGTAGCAAAGTCTTTGCTGACCCATGACTTGTTCATCTTGGCTTCTTTTAAAAACAATGTAAGCAAGGGTTACTCCAAGCGGAGTCTCCCTTTTTTCCAAAAATTGGGCCACACAGACACCCACCCCATCAGTGGCAGCACTTGGGCCCTAGTTGCAAACAGGATGTTTTGATTTGCATCAAGCACATTCAAAAATACGCCATTCTTATCCGTCCCCAGGATGACACCGGGGTAGGTAGCAAAGTCTTTCCTGATCCCAGCTCTGTTCATCTTGGCTTCTTTTAAAAACACATCAAGCAAGGGTTACTCCAAGCGGAGTCTCCCTTTTTTTCCAAAAATTGGGCCACACAGACACCCACCCCATCAGTGGCAGCACTTGGGCCCTAGTTGCAAACAGGATGTTTTGATTTGCATCAAGCACATTCAAAAATACGCCATTCTTATCCGTCCCCAGGATGACACCGGGGTAGGTAGCAAAGTCTTTGCTGATCCCAGCTCTGTTCATCTTGGCTTCTTTTAAAAACACATCAAGCAAGGGTTACTCCAAGCGGAGTCTCCCTTTTTTCCAAAAATTGGGCCACACAGACACCCACCCCATCAGTGGCAGCACTTGGGCCCTAGTTGCAAACAGGATGTTTTGATTTGCATCAAGCACATTAAAAAATACGCCATTCTTATCCGTCCCCAGGATGACACCGGGGTAGGTAGCAAAGTCTTTGCTGATCCCAGCTCTGTTCATCTTGGCTTCTTTTAAAAACACATCAAGCAAGGGTTACTCCAAGCGGAGTCTCCCTTTTTTTCCAAAAATTGGGCCACACAGACACCCACCCCATCAGTGGCAGCACTTGGGCCCTAGTTGCAAACAGGATGTTTTGATTTGCATCAAGCACATTCAAAAATACGCCATTCTTATCCGTCCCCAGGATGACACCGGGGTAGGTAGCAAAGTCTTTGCTGATCCCAGCTCTGTTCATCTTGGCTTCTTTTAAAAACACATCAAGCAAGGGTTACTCCAAGCGGAGTCTCCCTTTTTTTCCAAAAATTGGGCCACACAGACACCCACCCCATCAGTGGCAGCACTTGGGCCCTAGTTGCAAACAGGATGTTTTGATTTGCATCAAGCACATTCAAAAATACGCCATTCTTATCCGTCCCCAGGATGACACCGGGGTAGGTAGCAAAGTCTTTCCTGATCCCAGCTCTGTTCATCTTGGCTTCTTTTAAAAACACATCAAGCAAGGGTTACTCCAAGCGGAGTCTCCCTTTTTTTCCAAAAATTGGGCCACACAGACACCCACCCCATCAGTGGCAGCACTTGGGCCCTAGTTGCAAACAGGATGTTTTGATTTGCATCAAGCACATTCAAAAATACGCCATTCTTATCCGTCCCCAGGATGACACCGGGGTAGGTAGCAAAGTCTTTGCTGATCCCAGCTCTGTTCATCTTGGCTTCTTTTAAAAACACATCAAGCAAGGGTTACTCCAAGCGGAGTCTCCCTTTTTTTCCAAAAATTGGGCCACACAGACACCCACCCCATCAGTGGCAGCACTTGGGCCCTAGTTGCAAACAGGATGTTTTGATTTGCATCAAGCACATTCAAAAATACGCCATTCTTATCCGTCCCCAGGATGACACCGGGGTAGGTAGCAAAGTCTTTGCTGATCCCAGCTCTGTTCATCTTGGCTTCTTTTAAAAACACATCAAGCAAGGGTTACTCCAAGCGGAGTCTCCCTTTTTTTCCAAAAATTGGGCCACACAGACACCCACCCCATCAGTGGCAGCACTTGGGCCCTAGTTGCAAACAGGATGTTTTGATTTGCATCAAGCACATTCAAAAATACGCCATTCTTATCCGTCCCCAGGATGACACCGGGGTAGGTAGCAAAGTCTTTCCTGATCCCAGCTCTGTTCATCTTGGCTTCTTTTAAAAACACATCAAGCAAGGGTTACTCCAAGCGGAGTCTCCCTTTTTTTCCAAAAATTGGGCCACACAGACACCCACCCCATCAGTGGCAGCACTTGGGCCCTAGTTGCAAACAGGATGTTTTGATTTGCATCAAGCACATTCAAAAATACGCCATTCTTATCCGTCCCCAGGATGACACCGGGGTAGGTAGCAAAGTCTTTGCTGATCCCAGCTCTGTTCATCTTGGCTTCTTTTAAAAACACATCAAGCAAGGGTTACTCCAAGCGGAGTCTCCCTTTTTTTCCAAAAATTGGGCCACACAGACACCCACCCCATCAGTGGCAGCACTTGGGCCCTAGTTGCAAACAGGATGTTTTGATTTGCATCAAGCACATTCAAAAATACGCCATTCTTATCCGTCCCCAGGATGACACCGGGGTAGGTAGCAAAGTCTTTGCTGATCACAGCTCTGTTCATCTTGGCTTCTTTTAAAAACACATCAAGCAAGGGTTACTCCAAGCGGAGTCTCCCTTTTTTTCCAAAAATTGGGCCACACAGACACCCACCCCATCAGTGGCAGCACTTGGGCCCTAGTTGCAAACAGGATGTTTTGATTTGCATCAAGCACATTCAAAAATACGCCATTCTTATCCGTCCCCAGGATGACACCGGGGTAGGTAGCAAAGTCTTTGCTGATCCCAGCTCTGTTCATCTTGGCTTCTTTTAAAAACACATCAAGCAAGGGTTACTCCAAGCGGAGTCTCCCTTTTTTCCAAAAATTGGGCCACACAGACACCCACCCCATCAGTGGCAGCACTTGGGCCCTAGTTGCAAACAGGATGTTTTGATTTGCATCAAGCACATTCAAAAATACGCCATTCTTATCCGTCCCCAGGATGACACCGGGGTAGGTAGCAAAGTCTTTGCTGATCCCAGCTCTGTTCATCTTGGCTTCTTTTAAAAACACATCAAGCAAGGGTTACTCCAAGCGGAGTCTCCCTTTTTTTCCAAAAATTGGGCCACACAGACACCCACCCCATCAGTGGCAGCACTTGGGCCCTAGTTGCAAACAGGATGTTTTGATTTGCATCAATCACATTCAAAAATACCCCATAATTAACCGTCCCCAGGATGACACCGGGGTAGGTAGCAAAGTCTTTGCTGACCCATGACTTGTTCATCTTGGCTTCTTTTAAAAACAATGTAAGCAAGGGTTACTCCAAGCGGAGTCTCCCTTTTTTCCAAAAATTGGGCCACACAGACACCCACCCCATCAGTGGCAGCACTTGGGCCCTAGTTGCAAACAGGATGTTTTGATTTGCATCAAGCACATTCAAAAATACGCCATTCTTATCCGTCCCCAGGATGACACCGGGGTAGGTAGCAAAGTCTTTGCGGATCCCAGCTCTGTTCATCTTGGCTTCTTTTAAAAACACATCAAGCAAGGGTTACTCCAAGCGGAGTCTCCCTTTTTTTCCAAAAATTGGGCCACACAGACACCCACCCCATCAGTGGCAGCACTTGGGCCCTAGTTGCAAACAGGATGTTTTGATTTGCATCAAGCACATTCAAAAATACGCCATTCTTATCCGTCCCCAGGATGACACCGGGGTAGGTAGCAAAGTCTTTGCTGATCCCAGCTCTGTTCATCTTGGCTTCTTTTAAAAACACATCAAGCAAGGGTTACTCCAAGCGGAGTCTCCCTTTTTTTCCAAAAATTGGGCCACACAGACACCCACCCCATCAGTGGCAGCACTTGGGCCCTAGTTGCAAACAGGATGTTTTGATTTGCATCAAGCACATTAAAAAATACGCCATTCTTATCCGTCCCCAGGATGACACCGGGGTAGGTAGCAAAGTCTTTCCTGATCCCAGCTCTGTTCATCTTGGCTTCTTTTAAAAACACATCAAGCAAGGGTTACTCCAAGCGGAGTCTCCCTTTTTTTCCAAAAATTGGGCCACACAGACACCCACCCCATCAGTGGCAGCACTTGGGCCCTAGTTGCAAACAGGATGTTTTGATTTGCATCAAGCACATTCAAAAATACGCCATTCTTATCCGTCCCCAGGATGACACCGGGGTAGGTAGCAAAGTCTTTGCTGATCCCAGCTCTGTTCATTTTGGCTTCTTTTAAAAACACATCAAGCAAGGGTTACTCCAAGCGGAGTCTCCCTTTTTTTCCAAAAATTGGGCCACACAGACACCCACCCCATCAGTGGCAGCACTTGGGCCCTAGTTGCAAACAGGATGTTTTGATTTGCATCAAGCACATTCAAAAATACGCCATTCTTATCCGTCCCCAGGATGACACCGGGGTAGGTAGCAAAGTCTTTGCTGATCACAGCTCTGTTCATCTTGGCTTCTTTTAAAAACACATCAAGCAAGGGTTACTCCAAGCGGAGTCTCCCTTTTTTTCCAAAAATTGGGCCACACAGACACCCACCCCATCAGTGGCAGCACTTGGGCCCTAGTTGCAAACAGGATGTTTTGATTTGCATCAAGCACATTCAAAAATACGCCATTCTTATCCGTCCCCAGGATGACACCGGGGTAGGTAGCAAAGTCTTTCCTGATCCCAGCTCTGTTCATCTTGGCTTCTTTTAAAAACACATCAAGCAAGGGTTACTCCAAGCGGAGTCTCCCTTTTTTTCCAAAAATTGGGCCACACAGACACCCACCCCATCAGTGGCAGCACTTGGGCCCTAGTTGCAAACAGGATGTTTTGATTTGCATCAAGCACATTCAAAAATACGCCATTCTTATCCGTCCCCAGGATGACACCGGGGTAGGTAGCAAAGTCTTTGCTGATCCCAGCTCTGTTCATCTTGGCTTCTTTTAAAAACACATCAAGCAAGGGTTACTCCAAGCGGAGTCTCCCTTTTTTTCCAAAAATTGGGCCACACAGACACCCACCCCATCAGTGGCAGCACTTGGGCCCTAGTTGCAAACAGGATGTTTTGATTTGCATCAATCACATTCAAAAATACCCCATAATTAACCGTCCCCAGGATGACACCGGGGTAGGTAGCAAAGTCTTTGCTGACCCATGACTTGTTCATCTTGGCTTCTTTTAAAAACAATGTAAGCAAGGGTTACTCCAAGCGGAGTCTCCCTTTTTTCCAAAAATTGGGCCACACAGACACCCACCCCATCAGTGGCAGCACTTGGGCCCTAGTTGCAAACAGGATGTTTTGATTTGCATCAAGCACATTCCAAATCCACAAGCATTTACTCTCCCCAGGATGACACAGGGGTAGTAAATTCCTTCTGGATCCATGACTTGTTCATTTTGATGAACGTCAGTCTGTCCACATTGTCACTGGACAGACGCGTGCGCTTATCTGTCAGCACACACCCAGCAGCACTGAATACACGTTCAGAGACAACGCTGGCAGCTGGACACGACAAAATCTCCAAGGCGTAACTGGAGAGCTCTGGCCATTTTTCTATGTTTGAAGCCCAAAAGGAGCAAGGCTCCAGTTGCACAGTCATGGCATCGATGTTCATTTGGAGATACTCCTGTATCATCCTCTCCAGCCGTTGAGTATGTGTCAGACTTGTTGTCTCTGGTGGCCTTGCAAAAGAGGGTCTAAAAAAATTATGAAAAGATTCCATAAAATTGCTGTTACCGGCACCAGATACGGTCCTACTGGTACGGGTAGACTGGTGAAGATGACGAGACCGTCCCATGTTTGTCAAGTTACAACTGGGAGATTCCCTCCCTGCACCTGCACGGTTGTTTGGTGGAAAAACCGAGCTAAGATCGAGTAACAGCTTCTGCTGATACTCCTGCATACGTGCGTCCCTTTCTATGGCTGGAATTATGTCACAAAATTTGGACTTGTACCGGGGATCTAATAGTGTGGCAATCCAGTAGTCATCATCACTTCTAATTTTGACAATACGACTGTCATGTTGGAGGTAGTGCAACAAAAAGGCACTCATGTGTCTTGCGCAGCCATGCGGACCAAGTCCACGCTGTGTTTGTGGCATAGAGGTGCTACCCGTTCTTTCTTCCTCTGACATCTCCCCCCAACCTCTTTCAACTGAAATTTGACCAAGGTCTCCCTCATCCGCTGAGTCTTCCATGTCCATGGACAGTTCGTCCTCCATTTCTTCATGTTCTCCTGCACCTTGCTCAACATTTCGCCTGCTACTATGCGCCCTTGTCGATCCCTGTTCCCCATGGTCCCATGCCTGCTGCGTTGGTGATGATGAACGTCTGGACCTTGGTGATGTTGTTGTCCCTTGCACATATGAATCCTCCTGTAGTTCCTCCCCTTCATGTTGTCCCACCCCCTGACTCCGAATAGTGTTTAGCGTGTGCTCCAGCATGTAAATGACTGGAATCGTCATGCTGATAATGGCATTGTCAGAGCTAAACATATTCGTCGCCATGTCGAAACTGTGCAGAAGGGTGCATAGGTCCTTGATCTGAGACCACTCCATTAGGGTGATCTGCCCCACCTCTGCATCTCGTTGGCCCAGGCTATACGTCATGACGTATTGCACCAGGGCTCTGCGGTGCTGCCACAGTCGCTGTAACATGTGGAGAGTTGAATTCCAGCGTGTCGCCACATCGCATTTCAGGCGATGAACCGGCAGGCCGAAAGACTTCTGTAGCGATGCAAGTCGCTCAGCTGCGGCGCTTGAATGCCGGAAGTGAGCAGACAGTTTTCGTGCCCTGTTCAGAAGGCCATCTAGGCCGGGATAGTGTGTTAAAAATTGCTGCACGACAAGGTTCAACACGTGAGCCATACAAGGTACGTGTGTCACCTTGCCCAGGCGAAGGGCCGCACCCAGGTTTGCAGCATTGTCGCACACGGCCTTACCAGGCTGCAGGTTGAGTGGAGACAACCATTTATTAAACTCGGACCGCAGAGCTGACCACAACTCCTCAGCTGTGTGACTCTTATTACCAAGACATGTCAAGCTAAAAACCGCCTGATGCCGTTGCGCTCGGCTGCCAGCATAGTAATGAGGCGTGCGTGATTCCTTCTGCGCAGTGAGAACGCTGGTGGCCTGACCAGGCAGGCTTGGGGCGGAGGTGGAGGACCCAGATGAGGTGGAGGATGCAGAAGCTGTGGCGGAACTTGGACAGACAGAGGATTGACACACAAGTCGTGGGGATGGCAAGACTTGTGCAGCAGACCCTTCACCATCTATCACCATAGTTACCCAGTGCCCAGTCAGCGACATGTAACGTCCCTGTCCATGCTTACTGGTCCAAGTATCGGTGGTGAAATTCACCCGTTCACACACAGAGTTTCTCAAGGAAGCGGTGATGTTGTGTGCGACATGCTGGTGTAGCGCGGGCACACCTTTCTTAGAGAAGTAGTGGCGACTAGGCATCTGGTACTGGGGCACAGCGACAGACATAAGGTCTCTAAAATCCTGTGTGTCCACTAGGCGGAAAGGCAGCATTTCGGTAGCCAACAGCTTACAGAGGGATAGAGTCAACCTCTTAGCTTTGTCATGGGTCGGAGGAAGTGGCCTTTTATTTGACCACATCTGAGGGACAGAGATCTGGCTGCTGTGTGTAGACGGTGTTGAGTAGGGTGTCCCTGGAAAAATGCAGGTTTGTGAGGAAAGTGCAGGCGGAGACATGATGTTGCCTTCATCCAACGTTGGTGCTATCGATGTCTGAGAGAGCTGTACACACTCACTTGTTTCCCCTTCCAAACCAACTGACGACCTTACAAGCAAACTGCCTGTTGCGGTTACAGTGGTGGAAGTTTTGCGTGGAAAAACAGGTGTGACAGCTGTCCCCACAGTCCTAGAAGATGAAGAGCGCACGGATGCACTGGAAGGGGCGGGCGGTGGATGGTTCGCTCCGCTAGCCGGCATTGCAGCACGGTGAGCTTCCCACCGGGACTTATGATATTTATTCATGTGACGATTCATGGAAGAAGTTGTCAAACTGCTGAGGTTTTGACCTCTACTAACAGAATCATGACAAATGTTACATATCACATGAGTTGGGCGATCTTTTTCGATGTGAAAAAAGGCCCAGGCTAGGCAAGGCTTAGAGGCCATGCGACCTGTTGATCCACCCCGAATAATGCTCATAGGCAGAGTGGTGGCTGAGGATGCAGTTGTAGACGTGCTACCAGTGCTCCGACTCTGTCCAGGAAGGCGCAAGGTAACTTCGTCGTCGGTTGCATCCTCCTCCACCGCCTCTGTTGACCTCCTCGAGTGCCTGACTGGGGGTTGACAGTAGGTGGGATCTAGAACGTCATCATCAATTGTTGTGTTCGCACTACCCTCCCCCTCAGACCGAGCCTCTTCTTGCCCTGATCGAATATTTAAGTTGTCATCCCAATCGGGTATCTGCGTCTCATCTTCATCAGTATGTTCCTCATTGTCTATAACCACAGGTGTTACAGTTTGTGACAAAGGGTCAACATTATGCTCAGAAACTTGGTCCTCACGGCCTGAATCTGAGTCACAAAGGTTCTGGGCATCACTGCAGACCATTTCCTGTTCTGTACTCACTGTAGCTTGGGAGCAGACCTCTGATTCCCAGGCTATAGTGTGACTGAACAGCTCTGCAGACTCAGCCATCTCAGTTCCACCATACTGTGCAGGGCTGATGGAGACTTCAGAGCTGGGAGAAATCAAGTGTGATTGGGATGACAACTCAGAAGAATGGTGTTTTTTGGATGCGGTACTTGAAGTGGCTGAGAGGGCACTTGTTGGACCACTTGAGATCCATTCAAGCATTTTCCTTTTTTGCCCATCATCTACCTTTGTTCCTCTTGTTCGTGTCCGTAAAAAAGGGAGCACATCGGATTGTCCACAATAAGTAGTAGACATCTTACTTTTGCTAGTAGATGGTCTATCTTCAGCAGATGATAATGGAGCTTTGCCACCTTCCCCACTGACAAAACCTTTTTTGCCTTTTCCACCACGCCTCTTCCCCTTTCCACCAGCATCTGTCATTTTGCCACTCATGTTGATTGCGACAAGATTGTGGACTGAAAATGTGGTAGTAAAAATTGAGAGGTGGTGAAGATTGCAGTGGTGGTCTAGCTTTATTAACAGCAGAATAATAAAGAATAAATATCCCCGACAATGCAACTACGGCCCTTAAACTGGCAGCAAAAATTGCTAGTATAATGGCTTAGTTATAATGAGTTGGAGTGTGCAACGCAGGCAGATGCGCTCTGCAAATGTCTTGGCACTAGTGGGACTATAGCAAAGTCCAATAGCCACGTATAGGATGCCACTAGGTACACTAAGTGTTTGCTAGTATAATGGCTTAGTTATAATTAGTTGGAGTGTGCAACGCAGGCAGATGCGCTCTGCAAATGTCTTGGCACTAGTGGGACTATAGCAAAGTCCAATAGCCACGTACAGGATGCCACTAGGTACACTGAGTGTTTGCTAGTATAATGGCTTAGTTATAATTAGTTGGAGTGTGCAACGCAGGCAGATGCGCTCTGCAAATGTCTTGGCACTAGTGGGACTATAGCAAAGTCCAATAGCCACGTATAGGATGCCACTAGGTACACTAAGTGTTTGCTAGTATAATGGCTTAGTTATAATTAGTTGGAGTGTGCAACGCAGGCAGATGCGCTCTGCAAATGTCTTGGCACTAGTGGGACTATAGCAAAGTCCAATAGCCACGTATAGGATGCCACTAGGTACACTGAGTGTGTGCTAGTATAATGGCTTAGTTATAATTAGTTGGAGTGTGCAACGCAGGCAGATGCGCTCTGCAAATGTCTTGGCACTAGTGGGACTATAGCAAAGTCCAATAGCCACGTATAGGATGCCACTAGGTACACTGAGTGTGTGCTAGTATAATGGCTTAGTTATAATTAGTTGGAGTGTGCAACGCAGGCAGATGCGTTCTGCAAATGTCATGGCACTAGTGGGACTAAAGCAAAGTCCAATAGCCACGTATAGGATGCCACTAGTTACACTAAGTGTTTGCTAGTATAATGGCTTAGTTATAATTAGTTGGAGTGTGCAACGCAGGCAGATGCGCTCTGCAAATGTCTTGGCACTAGTGGGACTATAGCAATGTCCAATAGCCACGTATAGGATGCCACTAGGTACACTGAGTGTTTGCTAGTATAATGGCTTAGTTATAATTAGTTGGAGTGTGCAACGCAGGCAGATGCGCTCTGCAAATGTCTTGGCACTAGTAGGACTATAGCAAAGTCCAATAGCCACGTATAGGATGCAATTAGGTACACTGAGTGTGTGCTAGTATAATGGCTTAGTTATAATTAGTTGGAGTGTGCAACGCAGGCAGATGCGCTCTGCAAATGTCTTGGCACTAGTGGGACTATAGCAAAGTCCAATAGCCACGTATAGGATGCCACTAGGTACACTGAGTGTGTGCTAGTATAATGGCTTAGTTATAATTAGTTGGAGTGTGCAACGCAGGCAGATGCGTTCTGCAAATGTCTTGGCACTAGTGGGACTAAAGCAAAGTCCAATAGCCACGTATAGGATGCCACTAGGTACACTAAGTGTTTGCTAGTATAATGGCTTAGTTATAATTAGTTGGAGTGTGCAACGCAGGCAGATGCGCTCTGCAAATGTCTTGGCACTAGTGGGACTATAGCAAAGTCCAATAGCCACGTATAGGATGCCACTAGGTACACTGAGTGTTTGCTAGTATAATGGCTTAGTTATAATTAGTTGGAGTGTGCAACGCAGGCAGATGCGCTCTGCAAATGTCTTGGCACTAGTGGGACTATAGCAAAGTCCAATAGCCACGTATAGGATGCCACTAGGTACACTGAGTGTGTGCTAGTATAATGGCTTAGTTATAATTAGTTGGAGTGTGCAACGCAGGCAGATGCGCTCTGCAAATGTCTTGGCACTAGTGGGACTATAGCAAAGTCCAATAGCCACGTATAGGATGCCACTAGGTACACTGAGTGTGTGCTAGTATAATGGCTTAGTTATAATTAGTTGGAGTGTGCAACGCAGGCAGATGCGTTCTGCAAATGTCTTGGCACTAGTGGGACTAAAGCAAAGTCCAATAGCCACGTATAGGATGCCACTAGGTACACTAAGTGTTTGCTAGTATAATGGCTTAGTTATAATTAGTTGGAGTGTGCAACGCAGGCAGATGCGCTCTGCAAATGTCTTGGCACTAGTGGGACTATAGCAAAGTCCAATAGCCACGTATAGGATGCCACTAGGTACACTGAGTGTTTGCTAGTATAATGGCTTAGTTATAATTAGTTGGAGTGTGCAACGCAGGCAGATGCGCTCTGCAAATGTCTTGGCACTAGTGGGACTATAGCAAAGTCCAATAGCCACGTATAGGATGCCACTAGGTACACTGAGTGTGTGCTAGTATAATGGCTTAGTTATAATTAGTTGGAGTGTGCAACGCAGGCAGATGCGCTCTGCAAATGTCTTGGCACTAGTGGGACTATAGCAAAGTCCAATAGCCACGTATAGGATGCCACTAGGTACACTGAGTGTGTGCTAGTGTAATGGCTTAGTTATAATTAGTTGGAGTGTGCAACGCAGGCAGATGCGCTCTGCAAATGTCTTGGCACTAGTGGGACTATAGCAAAGTCCAATAGCCACGTATAGGATGCCACTAGGTACACTGAGTGTGTGCTAGTATAATGGCTTAGTTATAATTAGTTGGAGTGTGCAACGCAGGCAGATGCGCTCTGCAAATGTCTTGGCACTATAGCAAAGTCCAATAGCCACGTATAGGATGCCACTAGGTACACTGAGTGTGTGCTAGTATAATGGCTTAGTTATAATTAGTTGGAGTGTGCAACGCAGGCAGATGCGTTCTGCAAATGTCTTGGCACTAGTGGGACTAAAGCAAAGTCCAATAGCCACGTATAGGATGCCACTAGGTACACTAAGTGTTTGCTAGTATAATGGCTTAGTTATAATTAGTTGGAGTGTGCAACGCAGGCAGATGCGCTCTGCAAATGTCTTGGCACTAGTGGGACTATAGCAAAGTCCAATAGCCACGTATAGGATGCCACTAGGTACACTGAGTGTTTGCTAGTATAATGGCTTAGTTATAATTAGTTGGAGTGTGCAACGCAGGCAGATGCGCTCTGCAAATGTCTTGGCACTAGTGGGACTATAGCAAAGTCCAATAGCCACGTATAGGATGCCACTAGGTACACTAAGTGTTTGCTAGTATAATGGCTTAGTTATAATTAGTTGGAGTGTGCAACGCAGGCAGATGCGCTCTGCAAATGTCTTGGCACTAGTGGGACTATAGCAAAGTCCAATAGCCACGTATAGGATGCCACTAGGTACACTAAGTGTTTGCTAGTATAATGGCTTAGTTATAATTAGTTGGAGTGTGCAACGCAGGCAGATGCGCTCTGCAAATGTCTTGGCACTAGTGGGACTATAGCAAAGTCCAATAGCCACGTATAGGATGCCACTAGGTACACTAAGTGTTTGCTAGTATAATGGCTTAGTTATAATTAGTTGGAGTGTGCAACGCAGGCAGATGCGCTCTGCAAATGTCTTGGCACTAGTGGGACTATAGCAAAGTCCAATAGCCACGTATAGGATGCCACTAGGTACACTGAGTGTGTGCTAGTATAATGGCTTAGTTATAATTAGTTGGAGTGTGCAACGCAGGCAGATGCGCTCTGCAAATGTCTTGGCACTAGTGGGACTATAGCAAAGTCCAATAGCCACGTATAGGATGCCACTAGGTACACTGAGTGTGTGCTAGTATAATGGCTTAGTTATAATTAGTTGGAGTGTGCAACGCAGGCAGATGCGCTCTGCAAATGTCTTGGCACTAGTGGGACTATAGCAAAGTCCAATAGCCACGTATAGGATGCCACTAGGTACACTGAGTGTGTGCTAGTATAATGGCTTAGTTATAATTAGTTGGAGTGTGCAACGCAGGCAGATGCGTTCTGCAAATGTCTTGGCACTAGTGGGACTAAAGCAAAGTCCAATAGCCACGTATAGGATGCCACTAGGTACACTAAGTGTTTGCTAGTATAATGGCTTAGTTATAATTAGTTGGAGTGTGCAACGCAGGCAGATGCGCTCTGCAAATGTCTTGGCACTAGTGGGACTATAGCAAAGTCCAATAGCCACGTATAGGATGCCACTAGGTACACTGAGTGTTTGCTAGTATAATGGCTTAGTTATAATTAGTTGGAGTGTGCAACGCAGGCAGATGCGCTCTGCAAATGTCTTGGCACTAGTGGGACTATAGCAAAGTCCAATAGCCACGTATAGGATGCCACTAGGTACACTAAGTGTTTGCTAGTATAATGGCTTAGTTATAATTAGTTGGAGTGTGCAACGCAGGCAGATGCGCTCTGCAAATGTCTTGGCACTAGTGGGACTATAGCAAAGTCCAATAGCCACGTATAGGATGCCACTAGGTACACTGAGTGTGTGCTAGTATAATGGCTTAGTTATAATTAGTTGGAGTGTGCAACGCAGGCAGATGCGCTCTGCAAATGTCTTGGCACTAGTGGGACTATAGCAAAGTCCAATAGCCACGTATAGGATGCCACTAGGTACACTGAGTGTGTGCTAGTATAATGGCTTAGTTATAATTAGTTGGAGTGTGCAACGCAGGCAGATGCGTTCTGCAAATGTCTTGGCACTAGTGGGACTAAAGCAAAGTCCAATAGCCACGTATAGGATGCCACTAGGTACACTAAGTGTTTGCTAGTATAATGGCTTAGTTATAATTAGTTGGAGTGTGCAACGCAGGCAGATGCGCTCTGCAAATGTCTTGGCACTAGTGGGACTATAGCAAAGTTCAATAGCCACGTATAGGATGCCACTAGGTACACTGAGTGTCTGCTAGTATAATGGCTTAGTCATAATTAGTTGGAGTGTGCAACGCAGGCAGATGCGCTCTGCAAATGTCTTGGCACTAGTGGGACTATAGCAAAGTCCAATAGCCACGTATAGGATGCCACTAGGTACACTAAGTGTTTGCTAGTATAATGGCTTAGTTATAATTAGTTGGAGTGTGCAACGCAGGCAGATGCGCTCTGCAAATGTCTTGGCACTAGTGGGACTATAGCAAAGTCCAATAGCCACGTATCGGATGCCACTAGGTACACTGAGTGTGTGCTAGTATAATGGCTTAGTTATAATTAGTTGGAGTGTGCAACGCAGGCAGATGCGCTCTGCAAATGTCTTGGCACTAGTGGGACTATAGCAAAGTCCAATAGCCACGTATAGGATGCCACTAGGTACACTGATTGTGTGCTAGTATAATGGCTTAGTTATAATTAGTTGGAGTGTGCAACGCAGGCAGATGCGCTCTGCAAATGTCTTGGCACTAGTGGGACTATAGCAAAGTCCAATAGCCACGTATAGGATGCCACTAGGTACACTAAGTGTTTGCTAGTATAATGGCTTAGTTATAATTAGTTGGAGTGTGCAACGCAGGCAGATGCGCTCTGCAAATGTCTTGGCACTAGTGGGACTATAGCAAAGTCCAATAGCCACGTATAGGATGCCACTAGGTACACTGAGTGTTTGCTAGTATAATGGCTTAGTTATAATTAGTTGTAGTGTGCAATGCAGGCAGACGTGCTCTGCAAATGTCTTTGCACTAGTGGGACTATAGCAAAGTCCAATAGCCACAGATAGGATGCCACTAGGTACACTGAGTGTTTGCTAGTATAATGGCTTAGTTATGAGTTGGAGTGTGCAGAGGACAAGAGGGTACAGTGGCAGGATTGTGGTGCTCTGGGTAGAGGAATGGAAGCCTGCCTTTCTATTCCCTCCTAATGGTGAAATGCAGGGAGGAAATCCCTGACCTTGGCTGCACAGACGCTGGCGCTGTTTTCAGGACCTGTCACCTTAACTCTGACCCTGCCGGTTTGAGCCCTTAAAAGGACTGCTATAAAGTGCTCTCCCTATGCTGTCTAACGCTGTGTATGCAGCGCATACAGCTGTATCAGCGATAGGACTCAAGACGGAGCTGCGACAGTGATGTCTGACACCAAAGACGCAGAAGGCAGATAATGGCGTCCGTGAAGAAAATGTCCGGTTTTATAATGCAGGGACATGTGACATGCAGATCCTATCACACATGCCGTTGCTTCTCTGGCTCAAAGTCCACTTAGCTGTGTGTGTGTCTGTGATTGGCTGACATGCTGGCCCGCCCCACAAGACGCGCGCGCTTAGGGAAGGAAGACAAGAAAAAAAAAAAAAAAAATGGCGATCGCCATTATAGAAACAGCAGTGATCTGAAGGCGCTGTTCACGCACACTATACACTGAAATGTGATAATAGTTTGATTCACAGAGTGACTTACACTATTACAGCAGAAACCAAGCTATGATTTAGCTGTTTTTTGGCTGCTAGAACCGTTCTCGAACGTTTCTAGAACTATCGAGCTTTTGCAAAAAGCTCGAGTTCTAGTTCGATCTAGAACATGCCCCAAAATCACTCGAGCCTAGAACTGGAGAACCACGAACCACGAACCGCGCTCAACTCTACTGCCCAGTGGCCTCAGCCAGCGAATTGTTAAGGGCAAATTCTGCCCAGGGTAGGAGGGAGGACCAGTTATCGTGGTTCTCAGCAACAAAGTGTCGAAGGTATATAATCATGGATTGATTGGTACGCTCAACCAAACCATTTGTCTCCGGATGGTATGCCGAAGAGAGATTCAACTCAATTTGCAGAAGGCTACAAAGATCTCGCCAGAAACGGGAAGCAAATTGCGGGCCTCTATCACAAATGATACAATCTGGCATCCCGTGAAGCCTAAAGACATGCTTGAGGAATATTTTGGCTAGTACCCTGGAAGATGGGATTCTCGATAACGGTACGAGATGAACCATCCGGGAGAAATGGTCCGTAATGACCCACACAAATCTATGTCCCTGTGAACATGGAAGATCACCCACAAAGTCCATGCCTACCACCTCCCATGGTCTATCTGGCACTGGTAAAAGATGCAAGAGACCAGCCGGTCTCTGCCGTAATGGACGGTTGCGAGCACACGAGTAGCAGGAACCGACATATCTCTTCACGTGGCTGGCTAAGTGTGGCCACCAATACCACCTCTCCAGTAACTCTCGTGTCCACCTAATACCAAAATGCCCACCCACCTTTGAGGTGTGGGCCCACGACAGTATATCATTCTGTCGATCAGGCGGCACAAACGTCTTGCCCGGTGGGATTTGGTCTAACGTCACAGTGGAGAGCGTATGAAAAACCCTGGAGGGAAGGATAAGACGAGGTTCGTCAATCTCTTCCTGGGTAGAAACCATAGAGTGAGACAGGGCGTCTGCCTTGTTATTCTTACTCCCAGACATATAGTTGATGGAGAAGTGAAAGCAGGAGAAAAACAAGGACCAGCGGGCTTGGCGAGGATTCAGACGCTGAGCGGTTTGTAAGTACGTCAGATTCTTATGGTCTGTATAGACCTGGAAAGGATGTTTCGCTCCTTCAGCAAGTGACGCCACTCCTCCAAGGCTAATCTCAGGGCGAGCAGTTCCCTATCCCCAATGGTATAGTTTCTCTCTGCTGGTGAAAAGGTTTTAGCAAAGAAGAAACACGGTCTTTTTCTACCTGCACCGTTCTTTTGATACAAGACCGCACCAGCACCCACTGAAGAGGCATCAACCTCCAAGAGGAAGGGCTTATTCTCATCGGGTCTTTGAAGAACGGGAGCAGTTGAAAAGTGTCTTTTTACTGCCTCAAAAGCCTGGATGTCTCAGTAGAACAGACTTTTGGATTAGCACCTTTCTTAGTCAAGGCCACCAAAGGGGCCACCAAAGTAGAGAAATGGGGTATGAACTGCCTGTAATAATTTATGAATCCTAAAAAGCGTTGCACCGCCTTCAAGGAATGAGGTTCGGACCATTCCAGGACAGCAGAGAGCTTCGCAGGATCCATAGCCAGACCCTCTTGTGAGATAATGTAGCCCAAAAAAGGCAAGGATGACTGCTCGAATACACATTTTTCGAGTTTAGCAAACAAAGAGTGTTCCCTTAAATGGGAAAGGACACGAACGACATCCTGACAATGAGTCTCCAGATCAGGAGAAAAAATCAGGATGTCGTCCAGATACAGAACGACGGAGGATAACAGTAAATCCCTGAACACATCGTTTACGAAGTCCTGAAATACTGCGGGTGCATTACATAAACCAAAAGGCATGACGAGGTATTCATAGTGACCATCTCGTGTGTTAAAAGCGGCCTTCCATTCGTCACCCTCTCGAATTCGTACCAAGTTATACGCACCCCGCAGATTCAACTTCGTAAAAACCTGAGCTCCCCTCAGTCTGTCAAAGAGCTCCGAAATTAAAAGTAATGGGTATTTGTTCTTTATTGTGATTGCGTTGAGACCCCTGTAATCTATGCAGGGACGCAAATCACCCTCTTTCTTCCGAACAAGGAAAAACCCAGCTCCCGCGGGAGAGACAGACTTACGAATGAACCCCTTCTCTAAACTCTCTCTTATATAGGTTGACATGGCCTCCAACTCAGGTATCGACAGGGGGTAAACCCTGCCCTTAGGTGGAACCGAACCTGGGATAAGGTCTATGGCACAGTCATACGGCCTATGGGGTGGAAGAACCTCAGCACCCTGTTTGGAGAACACGTCAGCGAAATCCAAATAGGGTGTAGGTATGGGAGAGAGATCAGTTGATGCAACCGCAACGACCTTAGGTGGTAAGGGAAGACATCGGGACTGACATTTCGAACCCCAACTAATAATGCTGTCGGACTCCCAGTCAATGTGAGGAGCATGAGTCCGAAGCCATGGGAGACCCAGAAGGACGTCGTCTATACCCTCAGGCAAAACAAGAAAAGAAATCTCCTCTATGTGACCCTGAGGCAGGGAAAGGCGCACGGGAACTGTCCTCAATGTAATGGAGTCAGACAACATAGTCCCATTAACAACACGGACAAGAATAGGCGCCTCTAACATGATAGAGGGAATATTGTGTCTCTTTACAAATCCTGAGGACACAAAAGTCCTGTCAGCTCCGGAATCCATAAAAGCCATAATAGGCCATGTATTCTCAGAGAATGAGAGCTGACCTGGAATACTACACTTAGAGGGTGCAGAAGACGTCTCTAGTAACCCCCCTCTAATGGTTACTAGGCCTGGGAGTTTCCCTGACGACTAGAACACTTATTGGCATAGTGCCCAGGCTGACGACATACGTAACATATAGGAGGACCAGACTTGCGTAGTCTGGAGGACGTATGACCAAACTCCATAGGAGTGGGAGATGTTTCAGATGCTGAGGAAGATGGTAGTGGACCCTCAACAACTGGAATAGCCCGATGCTTAGGGCGTGAGGAAGAGACCTAGAGTCTACGTTCCCTATGGCGTACGACGATCCTCGTTGCTACTGTGATCAAGTCCTCCAGAGAAGCAGGGACCTCACGAGTAGCAAGGGCATCCTTGACATAGCCTGCCAACCCTCTCCAGAAGATAGGAATCAACACCTTCTCTGGCCAATCTAGTTCTGCCACCAGAGTTCTAAAAGCAATGGCATAAGAACTAGTGGATAACGAACCCTGAGATATATCTAAGAGTCTCAGGGCCGCATCATGGGTTACCTGTGGACCCATGAATACCACTTTAAGAGCATCAAGAAAGTCTTGATGTCTCAGAGTAACCACATCAGAGTGCTCCCATAAGGGGCCATTCTAAGGCTTTGTCCTGAAGTAAGGAGATGATAAAGCCTACTCTGGACCTCTCCGTAGAGAAGCGAGAAGAGTTGACCTCTAGGTGTATCTGACACTGACTAATGAAACCACGACATGATCTGGCATCGCCAGAATATCTGTTTGGCAGAGCAAGTCGAGGATCATGTGCAGATGTCACCATGGTCTGAGGTTTATCCTCTATACTCTTGAGCCGTGACTCAAGTACTTGTATGTAACGGTGTAACTGCTGATATTCTGCCATAACTGCAAGACCCTTGGCTCAGTCCTAATATTACGGGAGGCTGTCTGATAATAAAAACTAAAGGAATGTCAGACAGTCAGGGTCCACCGTGCAAAGACTCTGCTGCAGACTATGGCAGAGGATAAGGGGTATATAAGTGTGCCACTGTAAAAAATAATAGCACAAGTGCAGAGTGCAAACCTCTGTTAAACTCACAGAGGAATATAATTAGAAAATAAAGCAATTCCTCCCTTACTTGGAGGGTGTGTGGAATGGTCTCTGTTAAAGATCACAGAGACAAAAGCAGTGAGTGGGAAATGGCACCTACCTAGGTCCGTTCCTCTAGTGGTGCCAGGAGACGGACAGCAGCGTAAGCCGCACAAAGCTCCTACCTGCGTTCGCTCCACTAGTGTGCGAGGACATGAACCACTAGATATGGCACCTGCCTAGGTCCGCTCTTCTAGTGGTGCAAAAGAGACGGACAGCAGCATAAGCCGCACAAAGCTCCTACCTCTGTTCGCTCCCCTAGTGTGCGAGGATACGAACAACTGCCAGACGCAGTATAAGGAACGTTACCCTAGCGGCAACGTCCACCTACGAGTAGAATCACAAGGCCCAGCCGGACCATGTGGCTCAGGCACCTGTCTATGTCCGCTCCACTAAGAGGTAAGGATACGGACTGCAGCCAAAGCTGTAAGGTATAAGAATGCTACCCTGCCGGTAGCGCTCACCTAACATAGACAGAGAGATGCCTAGAGGGACGTGCACAGGGCGTCTACCCTCATGCATGAACCAAGAGGACTGAACGCCGGGCGGCGTGTGTCAGGGTCTTATGTAGACTCTGTGTCTCATCCAAGATGGAGGACACCAGAGCCAATCCGCTGCCAGAATGACAGCAATGACGTCACGCTTGCCTATCACCAAGCAAAGCGTCACAAGCACATGACCAGCGACCAATCGGCATAGAAGGTGTCAGAGACATGTGACCACGTGTCATAAGCACATGACCAGTGGCCAATCAGCTTAGAAGGTGTCAGAGACATGTGACCTCGTGTCAGCGATGATGTCACCCGCACATGTACAATGGCTCCAAGATAGGACTTAGTCTCCAGCGCTTGCACATGTGCAGTAGCAAGAAATCCGTACATAGTCTCCAGAGCCACAGCAACCGTAACATCTCCCTTATGCTAGTCGACCCTAGGCTATCCCTGTCCCCAGGATTAACCTAATTGTGGAGGTGTCTGGGTCTCATACCTTCCTGTACTCCTAAATAAAGCTACTCTGTCCATCCCACCAGACTCCTAAGGAAGGAAGAGGCAGGAGTGTAAGGGAAAACACCGAGTTAGACAGACAGATATAAAAGAAGCTCATTCAAACTTCACACTCTCAGGAATTAACACTAAGAAACTAAAGTGAAAAGCAAGTGAAGCAAGGCAGCAACACAAAGACAAAAACGGTTAACACCAGAATTGCTCACAAAAATATTGCACACAACCATCAGTATGCCCCCGGTAAATCCACCTCTCCAGGCCAGAATAGACAAGCTATAGCTGGCACAATAGATACAGACCAGCCAGCATATTTAGGAGGAGAGTGAATATGAATAGTTCTCCCATACCATGTGACAAAAGGAGATTAAAAACCAGACCAGAGAAGATTAACTCTTGCTAGCCTAAAAGTCTGAGAGTCGATGCCTGAATCTCCCTGTGCTGATCAAATACCACAGAGAAGGCAGAAAGAAGAGTGCAAGAATTTCGACTTTCCCTAGATTCTGATGTCACCATGAGAGTCGGTGATGCTTGTAAAACCTCCTTGTGACACAGCCAGTTTGCCTAGGATTTATTCTGTATCTTTTTTTATCTTGTCTTGCTGTTGTACAAACCCCAAAAAACTAGTTGCAGCCAGTTGTATCAAACTTGCCGAGTGTGATCTGTGCCTTGGCATGCTCAAATTGCCTATCTAGTCTAGTAAATGACAATCACAAGACCTAATGCCCTAATCCTGTCACAACATAATGAAAGCAAAATGTGTTAGTAGGCTACAAAATAAGTGTGACAAAAAGGGTTGTCAAATTGCACAAGTAAAACAGGTGTGAAAATTTGTATATTTAGAAAAAAATGTCAGCATTTTATGTATTTGTTTTCAATTTTTTAACAAAATTCAATACAAAAATGACAAATGGAAATGCTAGATAGGTACATGACCAAAAAGGGAACACCTACAACTAAGCACTGTATTGATATGTTGTGTATGGATGTAAAATTTGACAGCTGTGCAAAAAAATAAAATAAATTGAATTGCAACTTGCTCTCTTTGTGAGGTAGAGAGTCACAGTTAAATGCCCGGATTTGAAGAGATTTTCTTTTTGAATTTTAATAAATATTCCACTTCTCAAAAATGATAGGACAAGAAATGCAAAAACTTAGTATTTGCTCTTGTGAAAATAAAGAATATCTTCTCTGACAGACACTGATTTCAGATTGTTTTAATCTGTAACTTGCTGCTGCTTTCTAGTGCATTAAGAATGAAGAAGAAAAAAATGTGTAATTGTAATTAAAATGCAAAAAGATAATTACTAGCTGCACCATATCACTGATCAATCACACTGAGTCTGGCACGGCTGCTGGCACCTCTCATATCTCTCTCTTTCCCTTGCAATTGAGTCTCTGAACGCTCCTCTGGATTCCTTTCAATTGAACTTTTGGGAATAATTAACTTCGAATTGAAACAAAAAAAAAATCAAAGATGTAAGTGATATAAAGTTATTTTAATCTATTTAGGAAAATTGTGTGTTATATATGACGTTTTGGTCAACTTGGACTTTTTTTCAATATTACACACTACAAGACATAAAAAGAACACAAAAATACATGCAATATAAATCTTCGAATATAGCAAATCGATATGTGGATTATCAGACCAAATGTATTAAAGCATGTTTTGGATTGGACATATCCTGGGTATATTAATTTATAAATAGAAAAACAAATAGTATATTGAAATATATGTGCATCAAAAGGCAGAACAAAATAATGTCAGATCAAACAGCATATGGGTATTAGCAGAATATCACTATAACATCCCTGGTGGAACTAGCGATATCCAAAGAGGTTAATCTGCTGGGTAAAAAATAGAGAGAATATGGCCATTGAATAAATAAAAGATCTTAACACAGTGGTGATGTAGTGGACGTGAAAGTGGCACTATATGGAAATGTTATAGATTCGCATAAGAGGCAGCGCTGTTCTATTGTGGCAAAGGGAGATATTTAAATCTCCCGGTATGTGACAACAGATCTGGTCTTGCAGCCGGATATGACTGAGTTGTGTGTACATGGAACAGCTGGGGGGAAGTCACATCCGCCTGCATGGCTAGATGTGATGTCAATGGTTAATTATTATTATTATTATTATTATTATTATTATTAATGGTTGGCAGACCGGCAATGATAGTATGCTAAGAGCCGCGGTTGCCAACCAAGCCTGGAAGTGACTCATTAATCGCAATAGAATGAATGAAATGTATATGGAGGGGGTAATGATGTAGAGTGGGGATATAAAAGATGATGTGCTGAGTGGCACATTGATATAAAGTACAAAGGGAATAATAGATATTATAATCATGCACATAGGAATATAAGAATAGAATTATAGTTTAAATAGACAGATAGGAAAAAATACTGATAGAAAAATGTAGAGTCATGTACATATATGAGAAATGTAAATATTAATAAAAATGTGAGAGTGGAAAAGAAGGATAAATGTAAAAACAGGAAAAAAGATAAAAAGAAAAATTAAAAATAAATCAAAATAAAATGATCTTCCCTCCCCCTATTTCTCTTCCCAATTTACATGCACTTCTGTACAATTTTAATAAAGTCCATATGTTTCTATTGTTCTTACACAATTTGAATAATAATATTTTTTACTAACTTGCTTTTTTTCCACATCTACTGTATGTTTTATTTTCTCATTTTTAATATTTTTATATTTTTTTTATCTCAGTTTATTTTAATTTTTATTAATTTGTATATTTTTTATTTTTACTTTATTTTTATTATTCTATTTACTTTCTATTTTAATTTGATAATTTTATTTTTGTTTATATTTCTTTTTTCTTTTTCTCTTTTTTTTTAAAAAATGTCAGCTTGATACGCAAAAAATAAGCTATCACTGTGCATCATGAAAAATGAGAACGCTGCGGGTCGTGGAAAATGGTGTAAAAATTGAACAATTTTTTTTGGACAAACATTAGATTTTTTTTAACCCCTTAGATAAAAGTAAACCTATCATATTTGGTGTCTAAAAACTCATATTGATCTGAGGCATCACAGTGACAAATCAGTTTTACCATATAGTGAACACGGTTAATAATATATCCCAAAAACTATCATGCAATTGTACTTTTTTTTTGCAAATTTTTCAACACTTGGATTTTTTTTTTTGCTAAATTCCAGTACATTATATGGTAAAATGTATGGTTTCTTTTAAAAGTACAACTTGTCCCACAAAAAACAAGCCCTCATATGGCAAGATTGATGGACAAATCAAAACGTTACGGCTCTCGGAAGAAGAGGAGCAAAAAACCCCCTGAAAATCAGTAAATCGGTTGTGAGTAAAGGGGTTAAGAAGAAATTAAAAAAACAAAACCCAGTGGAACATGCTCCAGTGTTCAAAGAATATAATTTTACTTGCAATATCTGAAACCCAAATCTGAAAGTCAGTTTCAAATATTTTATTTCTAGAATGTAAAACAAAATTGCAAAAAACTATAATTGGCAAAATATTATCTAAGGAGTCAGGACTCAAGAGACTTATTGATGTAATCCCTAAACACATTTTCTTTTTTACTCATGAGTAATTATAAATGTATCATTATCAGGCATAATTGTCCCAACACAGTATAAATTACCGACTTAGCGCTACGTGTAACCAGTAGAGAATTTTACAACTTAACAGGCTCTGTGTGATGATACTGGTAAGTCGACCAAACAATGAAATTTTGTTTGAATTTTTTGTTTTTAAAAACTTTTTTGTTTTTAAGAACTGCAAGGATTGGATAATAAATAAATTCTGAAATGGTATAAATGAACTGAACATTTAGCAAAATGATAAATGATTCTAACAATATCAGTAAATGAAATGTTAGCCTAAAATTATCACCTAAAATGTGCTAGTGGAAAACATTGTTTTATTGAAATACCTGACTAAGCTTAATTTTATTTTACAGCTTTTTTTTTTTTTACTGAGCAGAAATTTTTGAAGTATTCTAAAATTCCGAAATTAGTAAGCATCAATCAGG
This sequence comes from Anomaloglossus baeobatrachus, assembly GCF_048569485.1. Lineage (NCBI taxonomy): Eukaryota > Metazoa > Chordata > Amphibia > Anura > Aromobatidae > Anomaloglossus > Anomaloglossus baeobatrachus. The sequence goes on from NC_134359.1 coordinate 293,682,469, forward strand.
CAAAAATTTCCATATGTACAGTAAAGACCAATTGTTTAGACACACCTTCTCGTTCAAAGAGTTTTCTTTATTATCATGAGTCTGAAAATTGTAGCTTCACATTGAAGGCATCAAAACTTTGAATTAGCACATGTGGAATGAAATACTTAACAAAAAAGTGTGAAACAACTGAAAATATGTCTTATATTCTAGGTTTCTCAAAGTAGCCACCTTTTGCTTTGATTACTGGTTTGCACACTCTTGGCATTCTCTTGATGAGCTTCAAGAGGTAGTCACCGGAAATGGTTTTCTAACTGTCTTGAAGGAGTTTCGAGAGATGCTTAGCACTTGTTGGCTCTTTTGCCTTCACTCTGCGGTCCAGCTCCCCCCAAACAATCTCGATTGGGTTCAGGTCTGGTGACTGTGGAGGCCAGGTCATCTGGCGCAGCACCCCATCACTCTCCTTCTTAGTCACATAACCCTTACACAGCCTGGAGGTGTGTTTGGGGTCATTGTCCTGTTGAAAAATAAATGATGGACCATCACTAAACGCAAACCGGATGGAATAGCATGCCGCTGCAAGATGCTGTGGTAGCCATGCTGGTTCAGTATGCCTTCAATTTTGAATAAATCCCCAATAGTGTCACCAGCAAAGCACCCCCACACCACCACACCTCCTCCTCCATGCTTCACAGTGGGAACCAGGCATGTAGAGTCCATCCATTCACCTTTTCTGCATCACACAAAGACACGGTGATTGGATTCAAAGATCTCAAACTTGGACTCATCAGACCAAAGCACAGATTACCACTAGTCTAATGTCCATTCCTTGTGTTCTTTAGCCCAAACAAGTCTCTTCTGCTTGTTGCCTGTCCTTAGCAGTGGTTTCCTAGCAGCTATTTTACCATGAAGGCCTGCTGCACAAAGTCTCCTCTGAACAGTTGTTCTAGAGATGTGTCTGCTGCTAGAACTCTGTGTGGCATTGACCTGGTCTCTAATCTGAGCTGCTGTTAACTTGTGATTTCTGAGGCTGGTGACTCTGACAAACTTATCCTCTGCAGCAGAGGTGACTGTTGGTCTTCCTTTCCTGGGGCGGTCCTCATGTGAGCCAGTTTCTTTGTAGCGTTTGATGTTTTTTGCCACTGCACTTGGGGACACTTTCAACATTTTTCCAATTTTTTGGACTGACTGACCTTCATTTCTTAAAGTAATGATGGCCACTCGTTTTCCTTTACTTTGCTGCTTTTTTCTTGCCATAATACAAATTCTAACAGTCTATTCAGTAGGACTATCAGCTGTGTATACACCAGATTTCTGCACAACACAACTGATGGCCCCAACCCCATTTATAAGGCAAGAAATCCCACTTATTAAACCTGACAGGGCACACCTGTAAAGTGAAAACTATTTCCGGTGACTACCTCTTGAAGCTCATCAAGAGAATGCCGAGAGTGTGCAAAGCAGTAATCAAAGCAAAAGGTGGCTACTTTGAAGAACCTAGTATATAAGACAAATTTTCAGTTGTTTCACACTTTTTTGTTAAGTATTTCATTCCACATGTGTTAATTTATAGTTTTGATGCTTTCAATGTGAATCTGCAATTTTCAGAGTCATGAAAATAAAGAAAACTCTTTGAATGAGAAGGTGTGTCCAAACGATTGGTCTGTACTGTAGGTATAATTATTACTACACACTCAAATTCAACAAACTTTGCACACTAAGAAATTGTAAAATAAGAAAACCCTTAAGATCTAAAGATTTAATTTAATTGTGACACCTTTTGAAATATTTATACTATTTTGAATTGAAACTGTACGAATTTTTGGGCTTTTCCCAAAAGTATTGTCTGGTAACAATGATAAGGAAACATCCTGATCCGGCCCTTTGACTCGACTGATTTGTAAGGTAATTGTGAGTTGGATCCCCAACAGACTGATATTAATTCTCTATCCATTGTTGTAAAGTGCCTTGAAAAAAGTATTCATTCCTCATGAACTTTTCCACATTTTGTCATGTTACACCTGCAAACCTAAATTTATTTTTTGGGGATATTAAGTGATATACAGTTAGGTCCAGATATATTTGGACAGTGACACAAGTTTTGTTATTTTAGCTGTTTACAAAAACATGTTCAGAAATACAAATATATATATAATATGGGCTGAAAGTGCACACTCCCAGCTGCAATATGAGAGTTTTCACATCCAAATCGGAGAAAGGGTTTAGGAATCATAGCTCTGTAATGCATAGCCTCCTCTTTTTCAAGGGACCAAAAGTAATTGAACAAGGGACTCTAAGGGCTGCAATTAACTCTGAAGGCGTCTCCCTCATTAACCTGTAATCAATGAAGTAGTTAAAAGGTCTGGGGTTGATTACAGGTGTGTGGTTTTGCATTTGGAAGCTGTTGCTGTGACCAGACAACATGCGGTCTAAGGAACTCTCAATTGAGGTGAAGCAGAACATCCTGAGGCTGAAAAAAAAGAAAAAATCCATCAGAGAGATAGCAGACATGCTTGGAGTAGCAAAATCAACAGTCGGGTACATTCTGAGAAAAAAGGAATTGACTGGTGAGCTTGGGAACTCAAAAAGGCCTGGGCGTCCACGGATGACAACAGTGGTGGATGATCGCCGCATACTTTCTTTGGTGAAGAAGAACCCGTTCACAACATCAACTGAAGTCCAGAACACTCTCAGTGAAGTAGGTGTATCTGTCTCTAAGTCAACAGTAAAGAGAAGACTCCATGAAAGTAAATACAAAGGGTTCACATCTAGATGCAAACCATTCATCAATTCCAAAAATAAACAGGCCAGAGTTAAATTTGCTGAAAAACACCTCATGAAGCCAGCTCAGTTCTGGAAAAGTATTCTATGGACAGATGAGACCAAGATCAACCTGTACCAGAATGATGGGAAGAAAAAAGTTTGGAGAAGAAAGGGAACGGCACATGATCCAAGGCACACCACATCCTCTGTAAAACATGGTGGAGGCAACGTGATGGCATGGGCATGCATGGCTTTCAATGGCACTGGGTCACTTGTGTTTATTGATGACATAACAGCAGACAAGAGTAGCCGGATGAATTCTGAAGTGTACCGGGATATACTTTCAGCCCAGATTCAGCCAAATGCCGCAAAGTTGATCGGACGGCGCTTCATAGTACAGATGGACAATGACCCCAAGCATACAGCCAAAGCTACCCAGGAGTTCATGAGTGCAAAAAAGTGGAACATTCTGCAATGGCCAAGTCAATCACCAGATCTTAACCCAATTGAGCATGCATTTCACTTGCTCAAATCCAGACTTAAGGCGGAAAGACCCACAAACAAGCAAGACCTGAAGGCTGCGGCTGTAAAGGCCTGGCAAAGCATTAAGAAGGAGGAAACCCAGCGTTTGGTGATGTCCATGGGTTCCAGACTTAAGGCAGTGATTGCCTCCAAAGGATTTGCAACAAAATATTGAAAATAAAAATATTTTTTTTGAGTTTGGTTTATTTGTCAAATTACTTTTGACCTCCTAAAATGTGGAGTGTTTGTAAAGAAATGTGACAATTCCTACAATTTCTATCAGATATTTTTGTTCAAACCTTCAAATTAAACGTTACAATCTGCACTTGAATTCTGTTGTAGAGGTTTCATTTCAAATCCAATGTGGTGGCATGCAGAGCCAAACTCGCCAAAATTGTGTCACTGTCCAAAGATTTCTGGACCTAACTGTATGAAGATCACTAAGCAATAACCACTTGATTGCCTAAATTTGAATTTTCAACTATATGTGATACATTATATGTAGATTTTAATAATATATTTGGTTGGTCTTCAATTTTGACATATTTTATCCAAAAACTTCTTAAACCTTAGTTAATGAAAAAAATACCTTGTTGACATATTTTTTGGCTCAATTTAGGGCTGGACAGTTGGAGTCATACTTTCTAATTGGTGTAAATCAGTTAATAGTTGCAATATAATGGTCAGGAAAAAAAAAGGCAACAGTAAACCAAGAAGAAGGAAAGGTGTCTAATGTCTATCAAGATACCAAATCTTTCCAACTGTAATAAACCTGGAGCTTCATCTGACTGCCTTGAAATAGTGGAGGATGACTAAATGTAAGACAGATTAGTAAAGGTGTGTCTTTGTAATTTTTTCTCGAAAAAAAAAATGCTAATTAAGAATGAGACGTCTGTTAAATACTTTTACATTTTGCCATTTTCTGGAGAGACAAGGAATAAACCGTTGATTTCCACCTTCTTCTTCTTGATATATATGGTCGGAGTTCTCGTCAATTCTTCCATTATCACAGTCATATCTCTGGAAGTTCAATTACATAAACCAATGTATGTCTTTATCTGTAATTTATCCATCGTAGACATATTTTTTACATCGGTCACGGCTCCTAAATTACTGCACAGGTTATTGTCGGGAAATCACATTGTTTCCTTCTCACAATGTTACGCTCAGTTGTACTTTCTCTCAGTTGTGGCTACAGGGGAGCAAATTCTCTTTTTCGTTATGGCTTATGACCGATATGTCGCTATCTGCCTTCCCTTACATTATCATCGGATCTTAAATCAGAGAAATTGCACCCTGATAACTATTGGGATTTGGGTAGCCGCCTTTCTAAATGGCTTAACGTATTTGATTTTAGCGATGAACATGACCTCCTGTAACTCCAACGTCATCCACCAGTTCTTCTGTGATGCCAAGTCATTAACAAAGACCACCTGCACAGGGACGCTCATGTTTTTTGTAGTAAACGGTATTGAAATTTTGATCTTGGCATTTATTCCCTTTATGTGCACTCTTATATCTTATGTTAATATTTTCTCTGTTATCTTCAAGATGACGTCTAAAGAAACAAAGAAAAAAGCCTTCTCCACCTGCTCATCCCACATCACTGTAGTCTCTATTTACTATGTAGCATGCATAATAGGGTATCTGATACCAGCTTACTCCGATGTTCTGGATACTATCTTCAGTATAATATTTACAAATATCATCCCCATTATGAATCCAATCATATACAGTCTGCAGAATTCCAATGTTCAATCGGCATTTTGGGGGTTAAGCGGGCTTTACACGAGACGATAGATTGTGCGATATGTCGTTGGGGTCACGGTTTTCGTGATGCACATCCGGCATACCGCACGACGTGGTTTCGTGTGACACCTCCTAGCGACGCAGTATCGCTCACAAATCATGAGTCGTGTACTCATCGCTAGGTTTCATAAAATTGTTTAATTAAAATGGCGGCGGTAGTTCATCATTTCCGTGGCATCACACGTTGCTCCGTGTGACACCATGGGAACGATGAACAACAGCTTTACCTGCCTCCCGCGGCACCCGATGGCTTAATGGAAGGAAGGAGGTGGGCGGGATGTTTACATCCCGCTCATCTCCGCCCCTCTGCTTCTATTGGCTGCCTGCCGTGTGATGTCACTGTGACGCCGAACGTCCCGCCCACTCCAGGAAGCGGACGTTCGTCGCCCACAGCGAGGTCATCCGGAAGGTAAGTATGTGTGACGGGGGTTAAACGAGTTTGTGTGCCATGGGCAACTAATTGCCCGTGACGCAAAAACGACGGGGGTGGGTATGATCGATTGTGCTATCGCACAATCTATCGTCTCGTCTAAAGCAGGCTTTAGTTAATCTGGTTTTTAAAAATAGACAATAGTCTCCCGCGCTCATGAAAACTGGAAACTGACGAGCAATTGAAATTCAAACATAAATATTTCAAAAATTATCCCTTAAGAACACGAGATGAAGAATTTCGGCAATTACACAATATTACTCAGTAATGTTGACTTTTAGTTCTTTGCTATTCCTTACTACCCGGTTAAAGTAATTGTGATGGAATCTTTAAAAAATTAGAACTGACAACACATGTTTTCCTTTTTCAGGCCTCTATGATAAATTCTTTTTATTTGGTATTAAACTTAAAAAGAGCATAAAACATTACCTACAAGTCACTGTCTCCAAAATATGTAGCTATTTGGCAAATATTTGTTATTTTGAATAATATTAAGCAGCTACCAATGATGTTTTGGTAAAGTTAGATGAGATACATTTACATAATGACCAAAGGGGATAAGAAAAATTAGTCCAGCTAAGAATCCAAGGAATATGATAAAAAAAACTTTTATTCCAAAATTAACAATCAAGTACATGCACAGGCAATTCCATACTGAGTAAATGGGTAGCAGGTTACAAAGAAAATGCATTTCAGTACTCTGTCGCCTTCCTCAGGTCTTGCTAGCCACTGTTCTAACAAATATGCAAACATAAGACACTCCCCTAGTGATCAATCAATTAGATAAATCAATATAAAGTAACTCCAACGTCATCCACCAGTTCTTCTGTGATGCTAAGTCAGTAACAAAAACAACCTGCACCGGGACGCTAATGTTTTATTTAGTAACAGGTATTGAAATTTTGATTTTGGTATTTATTCCCCTTATGTGCACTGTTTTATCTTATGTTAATATTTTCTCTGTTATCTTCAAGATGACATCAAAAGAAACAAAAAAAAAAAAAAAAAGCCTTCTCCACCTGCTCGTCTCACATCACCGTAGTCTCTATTTACTATGGTACATGCTTAATAGGGTATTTGATACCACCGTACTCAGATGTTCTGGATTCTATCTTCAGTATAATATATACAGATGTCATCCGCATTATAAATCCAATCATATACAGTCTACACAATTCCAATGTTCAATCGGCATTTCAGAAATTAGTCAATGTGATTTTTAAAGTTTAGGACTCCCGCGCTCATGATAATTGCTAACTGACGAGCAATTGAAAGTCAAACATGAAGGTTTAAAAAATTATCCCCTAAGAGCAAGAGATGAATATTTTTTGCAATTACACAATAATACTCAGTAAATCTGACTTTTAGTTCTTTGCTATTCCATACTACTCAGTTAAAGTAATTGTGGTGAAATCTTTAAAAAAATAGATCTGAGGACACATATGTTTTCCCTCTTCAGGCCTCTAAGATAAATACTTTTTACATGGTATTAAATATAAAAAGAGCATAAAACATTACCTACAAGTCAATCTGTTTCTCGAATATGTAGCTATTTGGCAAATATTCTCTATAATATTAACCAGTGATGTTTTGGTCAAGTTAGATGAGATACATTTACATAATGATTTCCAGATGTTTTGTTGATTGCAGACACCTATATACAACTTCTGGGAGTTTTATTGGGTGTGCGCCACTTTTTCATAATCCATACATTTTTTAAAACTAACTTTTATTAATCTGTTCAATTTCAGTTATTCAAATTTTGCCATAAAGGATGTAACAAGTAATGCTGCATAGGTGGGCACGTGTTGTAATGGCACCAGAGAGAAAGTTTTTGATGGTGTGTACATTTCTCCAAGATTCCTGTCATATACTGTGAAAACATAAACCAGCCAAGCAGTTTATCAGTCGGCAACTTCGTAATTTTTAATCTATTGAGTCACTCAAAGAATTTCAGGTGACCCTGGCTAATTACTAGAGATGAGCGAGCTTGAGCTCGGTTCGCCAAACCGAGGGCTGGTTCGAGTTCGGTTCGGCGAACCGGTTCGGCGAACCACTTGAACCCATAGGAAACAATGGAAGGCAATCACAAACACATAAAAACACCTAGAAAACACACTCAAAGGTGTACAAAAAGTGACAAACAACTCACATCACAAAACAAACACATGGGAAAGTGACAAGGACAAATACTCATGCGAAAACTAAACAGCTGGACGAGGAGAAAGAGGAGGAGACACAGATATAGGCATGGCATGCCCTTCTAAAATCATGTAAAACACTGCAAGGTGACTCAAAGCGGAGTCTCCCTTTTTTCCAAAAATTGGGCCACACAGACACCCACCCCTTCAGTGGCAGCACTTGTGCCCCAGTTGTACACTTCACAGGTAGATTTGCATCAAGCACATTCAAAAATACGCCATCCTTAACCTACCCAAGGATGACACCAGGGTAGGTAGCAAAGTCTTTGCTGAACCATGACTTGTTCATCTTGGCTCCTTTTAAAAAACACAGCAAGTGTTACTCCAAGCAGAGTCTCCCTTTTTTCCAAAAATTTGGCCACACAGACACCCAATCAGTGGCAGCATTTGTGCCCCAGTTGTACACTTCACAAGTAGATTTGCATCAAGCACATTCAAAAATACGCCATCCTTAACCGTCCCCAGGATGACACCGGGGTAGGTAGCAAAGTCTTTGCTAAACCATGACTTGTTCATCTTGGCTCCTTTTAAAAAACACAGCAAGGGTTACTCCAAGCAGAGTCTCCCTTTTTTTTCCAAAAATTTGGCCACACAGACACCCCATCAGTGGCAGCACTTGTGCCCCAGTTGTATACTTCACAGGTAGATTTGCATCAAGCACATTCAAAAATACACCATCCTTAACTGTCCCCAGGATGACACCGGGGTAGGTAGCAAAGTCTTTCCTGATCCCAGATCTGTTCATCTTGGATCATTTTTAGAAACACTGTAAGCAATGGTTACTCCAAGCGGAGTCTCCCTTTTTTCCAAAAATTGGGCCACACAGACACCCACCCCTTCAGTGGCAGCACTTCTTACCCAGTTGTACACTTCACAGGTAGATTTGCATCAAGCACATTCAAAAATACGCCATCCTTAACCGTCCCCAGGATGACACCGGGGTAGGTAGCAAAGTCTTTGCTGAACCATGACTTGTTCAACTTGGCTCCTTTTAAAAAACACAGCAAGTGTTACTCCAAGCAGAGTCTGCCTTTTTTCCAAAAATAAGGCCACACAGACACCACTTCAGTGGCAGCACTTGTGCCCTAGTTGCAAACAGGATGTTTTGATTTGCATCAAGCACATTCCAAATCCACAAGCATTTACTCTCCCCAGGATGACACAGTGGTAGTAAATTCCTTGTGGATCCATGACTTGTTCATTTTGATGAACGTTAGTCTGTCCACATTGTCACTGGACAGACGCGTGCGCTTATCTGTCAGCACACACCCAGCAGCACTGAAGACATGTTTAGAGACAATGCTGGCACCTGTAAACGACAAGATCTCCAAGCCGTAAGTGGAGAGCTCTGGCCATTTTTCAAGATTTGAAGCCCAAAATGAGCAAGGCTCCATTTGCAAAGTCATGGCATCGATGTTCATTTGGAGATACTCCTGTATCATCCTCTCCAGCCGTTGACTATGTGTCAGACTTGTTGTCTCTGGTGGCCTTGTAAAGGATGGTCTAAAAAAATTATGAAAAGATTCAATAAAATTGCTGTTACCAGCACCAGACCCGGTGCTGCTGGTACGGGTAGACTGTTTAAGATGACGAGACCGTCCCATGTTTGTCAAGTTACAACTGGGAGATTCACTCCGTGCACCACGGTTGTTTGGTGGAAAAGCCGAGTTAAGATCGAGTAACAGCTTCTGCTGATACTCCTGCATACGTGCGTTCCTTTCTATGGCTGGAATTATGTCACAAAATTTGGACTTGTACTGGGGATCTAATAGTGTGGCAAGCCAGTAGTCATCATCACTTCTAATTTTGACAATACGAGGGTCATGTTGGAGGTAGTGCAGCAAGAAGGCGCTCATATGTCTTGCGCAGCCATGCAGACCAAGTCCACGCTGTGTTTGTGGCATAGAGGTGCTAACCGTTCTTTCTTCCTCTGACATCTCCCCCCAACCTCTTTCAACTGAAATTTGACCAAGGTCTCCCTCATCCGCTGAGTCTACCATGTCCATGGACAGTTCGTCCTCCATTTCTTCATGTTCTCCTGCACCTTCCTCAACATTTCGCCTGCTACCAGGCACCCCTGTTGATCCCTGTCACCCATGGTCCCATGCCTGCCTCCTTGGTGATGATGAACGTCTGGACCTTAGTGATGTTGTTGTCTCTTGCGCATATGAATCCTCCTGTAGTTCCTCCCCTTCCTGTTGTCCCACCCCCAGACTCCGAATAGTGTTTAGCGTGTGCTCCAGCATGTAAATGACTGGAATTGTCATGCTGATAATGGCATTATCAGCGCTAAACATATTCATCGCCATGTCAAAACTGTGCAAGAAGGATGCATAGGTCCTTGATCCTCAGATCCACTCCATCAAGGTGATCTGCCCCACCTCTGCATCTCGTTGGCCCAGGCTATATGTCATGACGTATTGCACCAGGGCTCGGCGGTGCTGCCACAGTTGCTGTAACATGTGGAGAGTCGAATTCCAGCGTGTCGGCACATCGCATTTCAGGCGATGAACCGGCAGGCCGAAAGACTTCTGGAGCGATGCAAGTCGCTCAGCAGCGGTAAATGAACGTCGGAAGTGAGCAGAGTTTTTGTGCCCTGTTTTGAAGGCCATCTAGGCCGGGATAGTGTGTTAAAAATTGCTGAACAACAAGGTTCAACACATGAGCCATTCAAGACATGTGTGTCACCTTGCCCAGGCGAAGGGCCGCACCCAGGTTTGCAGCATTGTCTCACACGGCCTTACCAGGCTGCAGGTTGAGTGGAGAAAACCAATTACCAAACTCAGTCTCCAGAGTCAAAAAAGGACCAGGCTAGGCAAGGCTTAGAGAACATGTGACCTGCTGAGCCACCCCGACTAGTGCTCAGAGGCAGAGTGGTGGCTGAGGATGCAGTTGTAGATGTGCTACCAGTACTCTTCCTCTGTTCAGGAAGGCGCAAGGTAACTTCGTCGTCAGTTGCATCCTCCTCCACCGCCTCTGTTGACCTCCTCGAGTGACTGACTGTGGGTTGACAGTAGGTGGGATCTAGATCTTCCTCATCAAGCATTGTGTTTGCACTCCCCTCACCCTCAGACCGAGCCTCTTTCTGCCCTGAACGAATATTTAAGTTGTCATCCCAATCTGGTATCTGCATCTCATCGTCATCAGTATGTTCCTCATTGTCTATTACAACAGGTGTTACAGTTTGTGAAAAAGGGTCAACATTATGCTCAGAAACTTGGTCATCACGGCCTGAATCTGAGTCACAAAGGTTCTGGGCATCACTGCAGACCATTTCCTGGTCTGTACTCACTGTAGCTTGGGAGCAGACTTCTGATTCCCAGGCTATAGTGTGACTGAACAGCTCTGCAGACTCAGCCATCTCAGTTCCACCATACCGTGCAGGGCGGATGGAGACTTGAGAGCTTGGAGAAAGCAAGTGTGATTGGGATGACAACTCAGAGGACTGGTGTTTTTTGGATGCGGTAGTTGAGGTGGCGGAGAGGGCACTTGTTGGACCACTTGAGATCCATTCAAGCATTTTTTTTTGGCCATCATCTACCTTTCTTCCAGTTGTTCGTGTCCGTAAAAAAGGGAGCACATCGGATTGTCCACGGTAAGTAGTAGACATCTTACTTTTGCTGGAAGATGCCCTATCTTCACCAGATATTAATGGAGCTTTGCCACCTTCCCCACGGACAAACCCTTTTTTTTCCTTTTCCAACACGCCTCTTCCCCTTTCCACCAGCATCTGTCATTTTGCCACTCATTTTGATTGCGACTAGATTGTGCACTTAAAATGTGGTAGTAAAAATTGAGAGGTGGTGTAGAGTGCAGCGGTGGTCTACCTTTATTGACAGCAGAATAAACAACAATAACTATCCCTGACAATGCAACTATGGCCCTTAAAATGGCAGCACAGTTTGCTATTCTAATAGCTTAGTAAAAATGAGTTTGATGGTGCAATGCAGATGTGCTGCAAATTGCTTGGCACCAGTGGGACACTAATGAAGTCCAACAGCCACTTTTTGGATGCCAGTAAGCTTCCTCAGTGTTTGCTATTATAATGGCTTAGTAACAATGAGCTTGATGGTGCAATGCAGAGGTGCTGCAAATTGCTTGGCACCAGTGGGACACTAATGAAGTCCAACTGCCACTTTTTGGATGCCACTAAGTTTCCTCAGTGTTTGCTATTCTAATGGCTTAGGAACAACGAGATGCAGGGTGCAATGCAGTGGTTCTGTGAATTGCGTGGCACCAGTGGGACACTAAAGAAGTCCAACAGCCCCTTTTTGGATGCCACTAAGTTTCCTCAATGTTTCCTATTCTAAAGGCTTAGGAAAAATGAGCTTGAGGGTGCAATGCAGAGGTGCTGTAAATTACTTGGCACCAGTGGGACACTAATGAAGTCCAACAGCCACTTTTTGGATGCCACTAAGTTTCCTCAGTGTTTGCTATTTTAATGTCTTAGTAACAATGGGCTTGAAGGTGCAATGCAGAGGTGCTGCAAATTGCTTGGCACCAGTGGGACACTAATGAAGTCCAACAGCCACTTTTTGGATGCCACTAAGTTTCCTCAGTGTTTGCTATTAGAATGGCTTAGTAACAATGAGCTTGAGGGTGCAATGCAGAGGTGCTGTAAATTACTTGGCACCAGTGGGACACTAATGAAGTCCAACAGCCACTTTTTGGATGCCACTAAGTTTCCTCAGTGTTTGCTATTAGAATGGCTTAGTAACAATGAGCTTGAGGGTGCAATGCAGAGGTGCTGTAAATTACTTGGCACCAGTGGGACACTAATGAAGTCCAACAGCCACTTTTTGGATGCCACTAAGTTTCCTCAGTGTTTGCTATTAGAATGGCTTAGTAACAATGAGCTTGAGGGTGCAATGCAGAGGTGCTGTAAATTACTTGGCACCAGTGGGACACTAATGAAGTCCAACAGCCACTTTTTGGATGCCACTAAGTTTCCTCAGTGTTTGCTCTTTTAATGTCTTAGTAACAATGGGCTTGAGGGTGCAATGCAGAGGTGCTGCAAATTGCTTGGCACCAGTGGGACACTAATGAAGTCCAACAGCCACTTTTTGGATGCCACTAACTGGCAGCACTCTTTTCAATTAAAATGGCTTTGCAAAAATGTGCAGGAGGGGAGAATGCAGAGGTCGTGGGACTTGCTTGGCACAAGTGCCACAATAATGGAGGACAGCAGCCACTCTTTGGATGACACTAACTGGCAGCACTCTGCAATTAAAATGGCTTTGCTAAAAAGGGCAGGAGGGTACAGTGGCCGGGTTGTGGGTCAGTGTAGAGGAAAGGAAGCCTCACTTTCTATCCCTCCTAATGGTGAAATGCAGCAAGGAAGTCCCTGAGCTTAGCTACACAAACGCTGTTATCTATAGCTGTTAAAAACTGTTTCCACGGACCTGACTGTCACCTATGGCTCTGAGCCTGCTGTAGTTAGCCCTTAAAAGGGCTGAAAGAAACTTCTATCCCCATTCTATATAGCGCTGTGTGTAGAGCGTACACAGCAGGACCGGCGACAGGAGCTGCGCCAGCGGTGACTGACACCCTGGCGCAGAAGGCAGATAATGGCATCCAGACGGGCAGATACCCCTTTTTATAATACAGGGACATGTGACATGGACATCCTATGACACATGCCCTTGTTTGTCTGGCAAAAAGTCCACTTAGCTGTGTGTGTGTCTGGGATTGGCTGACATGCTGGCCCGCCCCACTACACGCACGCTTAGGGAAGGAAGAAAAAGAAAAAAAATGGCGATCGCCATTATCCCAGCAGCAGTGATATGAACGTGCAGTCCCTGCACACTATACGCTGAAATTTCATAATAGTGTGAGTCACAGAGTGACTTACACTATTACAGCGAAAAGCCAGCTAGGAATTAGCTTGGCTTTTGGCTGATAGAACCGTTCTCGAACGTAACTCGAGCTAACGAACTTTTAGCGAAAAGCTCGAGTTCTAGTTCGATCTAGAACACCCCCCAAAATCACTCGAACCGCGAACTGGAGAACCACGAACCGCACTCAACTTTACTAATCACCTGCAATGAATGAGTTCGGTATGAAAAGGCAGAGAGTTCAAAAGAGGATGCTTCTCCTTCTGATCCTGGGATACTGATATGAATAGAGCAATTCTTAGGATAGTAGCTGTGCATTAAGCCCAGCTCTGAAGAGACAAGTATTTGCCTATTTAGCTAGCAACCTGTCACAATATTACTGTAGGATAGCAAGGGTCAAGGGGCACCGATTCTGTCCCTCACACTATGTGACCCTATGCTGTTCCTGACCCCAGGATTACCCCCTATGTTGGAGAAGCCTGGGTCTCATGCCTTGCAGTACTCCAAAATAAAGCTAATATGTTCCCCCTACACCCTTAGGGAAGAAAGAGGCAGGAGTGTAAGGGAAAACACAGATTTAGACAGACAAGAATAACAGAAGCTCATTCGTACTTCACACTCTCAGGAATTAACACTAAGAAACTAAAGTGAAAAGCAAGTGAAGCAAGGCAGCAACACAAAGACAAAAAGGGTTAACTCCAGAATTGCTCACATTAATATTGCACACAACCATCAGTAAGCCCAGGTAAATCAACCTCTTCAGGCAAGAAGAGACAAGCTATAACTGGCACAATAAGAACAGTCCAGCCAGCATATTTAGGAGGCGAGTGAATATGACTGGTCCTCCCATACCATGGGACAAAAGGAGATTAACAACCAGACCAAATAAGATTAACTCTTGCTAGCCTGCCTAGGAACTACAAGTTTATGAGTTGATGCTTGAATCTCCCTGCACTGATCAAATACCTCAGAGAAGGCAGAAAGGAGAGTGCAAGAATCTAGAGTTTCCAAAAATGCTGATGTCACCATGACAGTCGGTGATCCTTGTAAAACCTCCTTTTGACACAGCCAGTTTGCCCAGGATTTATTTTGTATCTTTTTTTATCTTGTCTTGCTGTTGTACAAACCCCAAAAAACTAGTTGTAACCAGTACATAAACCTAAAAAACGTCTCCGGAAAAGGAACAATTCATGTATCAATAATTAAACCAAAAAAGAAGGTTCTCCCAAATGAATAGTGACATAGTCAGTCCAAAAGAAACCAAGAAAGGAAAGACCAGTAATAGAATGAAAAATTATTAAATACTTTATTACAGGATTAACATAGTGAAACAGACAAAAAACAGTGTCGGTGAACTAAATAACAATTCACCCAGAGGCAAAACAAAGTATAAAATCTGACCAGCACCCAAAAATCACTCCAGGCTGCACAAGGCATGTAAGATACCCATGCATGATATATAGTCCCAGATAGCTATAAGGATGAAACCGGAAACCAGTATAAATCCAGGATAAATAATAGACAGTACACAAAAAAAATTCGAAACAGTGCAGATTGGAAAAATATACAATCAGCAACTCTGAAGCCACGTGGACTTAAAACCACAGTAGAATACTAAGGTGTACAAATCCTAAAAGTAACTTAACCAACTACTGGTTACCTTGGAACATAATGGTATGATGGTAATGGAGGAAGCCTGCAGAGATCCGGCAGTTGAACGCACCTCAATGCGTTTCACCAAACGGCTTAGTCAAGAGGAATTGTAACCAGTTGTATCAAGTGTGATCTGTGCCTTGGCATGCTCAGAGTGCTCTTCTAGTTTAGCAAATGGCAATCACATGACCTAATGTCCCATTCTTATCACAACATACGGAAAGCAAAAGTGACATGAAAGGTTGTCAGATTGCACTAGTAAAACAGGTGTTTAAAAATTTGTATAAAAAAAATGACACAAAACCCAGAGGGGATGTATAAGACCTGAACTGTCAATGAACAACAAACCAGAAGTGTAATTAAGGACCGCCGAAAAAAGGTTGATGTTAACCTTTTTTTCAGCAGTCCTTAATTGGACTTCTGGTTTGTTGTTAGGTGTAAAAATTTGGATATTTACAGAAAAAATGTCAGCATTTTCTGTATTTGTTTTCAATTTTTTTAACATAATTTAATACAAAAATGACAATAGGAAATGCTAGATAGGTACATGACCAAAAAGGAACACCTAGAACCAAGCACTGTATTGATGTGTTGTGTATGGATGTAAAATTTGACAGATGTGCAACATGCTCACTTTGTGAGGTAGAAAATCACAGTTAAATGGACAGAATTGTGGAGATTTTCTTTTTGTATTTTAACAAATATTCACCTTCCCAAAAATAATAGGACAAAAATGCAAAAACTTTTTATTGGCTCTTTGAAAATAAAGCATATCTTCTCTGACAGACACTGATTTCAGAGTTTTTTAATCTGTGACTTGCTGCTGCTTTCTAGTGCATTAAGAATGAAGAAAAAAAGTGTGAATTGTAATTAAAATGTAAAAGATAAATACTAGCTGCACCTTATCACTGATCAATCACACGGAGTCTAGCACTGCTGCTGGCACCTCTCCCAGCTCTCTCTCCCCCTGGAAAATGAATCTTTGAACTCTTCCACAGTTTCCTTAGAATTTAAGTTTTGGGAATAATTAACTTTGAATTGAAACAAAAAAAAAATCAAAGATTTAAGTGAAATAAAGTCATTTTAATCCAATTAGGAAAATTGTGTGTTATATATGAAGTTTCGGTCAACTCTGACTTTTTTTTCAATATTACACACTACAAGATGTAAAAAGAACAAAAAAATACATGCAATATAAATCTTCGAATATAGAAAATCGATATATGGATTATCAGACCAAATGTATTAAAGCATGTTTAGGATTGGACATATTCTGGGTATATTAATTTATAAATAGAAAAACAAGTAGTATATTGAAATATATGTGCATCAAAAGGCAGAACAGAATAATGCCAGACAAAACAGCATATGGGTATTAGAAGAATACCACTATAACATCCCTGGAAGAACTAGTGAGTGACATCCAAGAGGTTAATCTGCTGGATATAAAATAGAGAGGATGATATGGTCATTGAATAAATAAAAAATCTTACCAATGTGCTGATGTATTGGACGTGAAAGTGGCGCTATATGGAAGTGCGATAGATTCACATAGGAGGCAGCGCTGATCTTTGTGGCAAAGGGAAATTTCCCGGTGTGTGACATCAGATCCGGTCTCGCGGCCAGATATGATTGAGCTGTGTGTACTAAAGGCGGCGTTACACGAGACGATATATCGGGCGATATGTCGTCGGGGTCACGGATTCCGTGATTCACATCCGGCATCGTTGGCGACGTTGTTGCGTGTGACACATACGAGTGACTCTGAACGATCGCAAATAGGATAAAAATCGTGGATCGTTGACACATCGTTCATTTTTACAATATTGTTCGTTGTTTGGTATGCAGCAGAAATATTGCTATGTTTGACACCCTTCCAACGACAAACAACATTGACTTGACCGCCTTGGTTAAACAATATATCGCTGAACGATTTAGCGTCGCTTGTGAGATTGTTATGTTTGACCCCTAATAAACGACCTATGTGCGATCTCAGCAAATCCTTACTATGATCTGGGTGTGCCACGTCACTCATGAGATCGCCCAGTATATCGTCTCGTGTAACGGGGCCTTTAGCCGGGGGGTTGTCACATCCACACAGATGGCCAGATGTGACGTCAATGGTTGGCAGACTGGCAATGATAGTATGCTAAAAGCCGCGATTGCCAACCAAGCCCGGAAGTGACTTATTAATGGCAATAGAATTAATGAAATGTATAGAGAGGGGGCAATGATGTAGATTGGGGATATAAAAGATGAATCGCTATGAGTGACACATTGATATAAGGTACAGAGGGAATAATATATATTATAATCATGTATGCAGGAATATAAGAAAATAATTATAGTTTAAATAGAGAGTTAGGAAAAAATACTGGTAGAAAAATGTAGAGACCATACTAAATATTAAAAAAAATGTGAAAGTGGGAAAAAATGGAAAAACAGGAAGAAAGATAAAAAGAAAAACTAAAAATAATCAAAATAAAATTTTCCTCCCTCCACCTATTTCTGTTCCCAATTTACATGCACTTCTTTAGAATTTTAAGAAAGTCCATATGTTTCTATTGTTCTTACACAATATTAATCATAAAATGTATTACTAACTTGCTTTTTTCCACATCTATGTTTCATTTTCTTATTTTTAATATTTTTGATTTTGATTTCCCTTTTTCATCTAAGTTTATTTTAATTTTTATTAATGTTTATTTTTTTATTTTTACTTTATTTTTATTATTTTATTTACTTTCTATTGTATTTTGATAATTTTTTTTGCTTATTTTTCTTTTTTCTTTTTCTTTTTTTTAAAAAAACGTCAGCTTGAGACACAAAAAATAAGCTGTCACTGAGCCATACATCACACAAAATGCGAACTCTGTGGGTTGCGTAAAATGCTGTAAAAATTGCGCCTTTTTTTTTAACAAACATTTGATTTTTTTTTTAACCTTTTAAAAAAATAAAGCTATACATGTTTGGTGTCTAAAAACTTGCAAAGACTTGAAGTATAACATGGACACCTCAGTTTTACTATATAGTGAACACAATGAACAAAATATCCCAAAAACAAGCATACACTTTTTTGCAATTTTTCCACACTTGGAATTTTTTTGCTGTTTTCCAGTACATTATATGGTAAAAAGTATGGTTTCATGTAAACATACAACTCATCTTACAAAAAAAAGCCCTCTTATGGCAAGATTAAGAGAAAAATAAAAAAGTTACCGCTCTCAGAAGAAGGAGAGGAAAAAAAACCCCAAAAAACTGAAAATCGGTCGGAGATGAAGAGGTAAGAAGAAATCTAAAAACAAAAACCTAGTAGAACATGCGCCAGTATTTTTATTTGCAATACATGAAACCAAATCTTAAAGTCAACTTCAGATATTTTATTTCTAAAATGTAAAACAAAATTATAAAAAAATATATTTGGCAAAATATTATCTGAGGAGTCAGGACTCAATAGACTTATTGATGTAATCCCTAAACACCTTTTCTTTTTTACTCATGAGCAATTATAAATGTATCATTATCAGGCATAATTGTCCCAACACAGTATAAATTACCGACTTAGCTCTACGTGTAACCAGTAGAGAATTTTACATCTCAACAAGCTCTGTGTGATGATACTGGTAAGTCGACCAAACAATGAAATTTTGTTAGAATTTTTTGTTTTTAAGAAGTTTTTGTTTTTAAGAACTGCAAGGATTGGATAATAAATAAATTCTGAAATGTTATATATGAACTGAACATTTAGCAAAATGATACATGATTCTAACAATATCAGTAAATGAAATGTTAGCCTAAAATGATCACCTAAATGTGCAAGTAGAAAACATTGTTTTACTGAAATACCTGATTAAGTTTAATTTTATTTTACAGCTTTTTTTCTTTTACTGAGCAGAAATGATTAAAGTACTATAAAATGCCGAAAGGAATAAGCATCAATCAAGAAGAAATTTCCATATGTAGGTATAATTATTACTACACACTCAAATTCAACCTTTTGCACACTAACAAATTGTAAAATAAAAAAACAACCCTAAAGATCTAAAGATTTTATTTAAGTTTGACAGCTTTTGAAATATTTATACTATTTTTAATTATTTTATTTTAATACAGAGAATTGAAACTGTATGAATTTTTGGGCTTTTCTGGTAATAATGATAAGAAAATGTGGCACCCCAGTGGCCTGGTTGTCACAGTAGTGTTGTCCCCACAGAGGGGACAATACTAAGCCTGGAAGCAAGCGAGGGGTCCCTTGGTCAGTAAGTACCTACATTCAACACAGTTTCTACTCTGGACCAGCAGAGGGAGCTCTAAACCTGGTGTTCTGGTGAGCTTCCCAGAAGCTCTGACCTGGGGGAGGAATTAGAGGAGTGACAGTTGGGAGTTGACCGTTGGAGAGAGAGGAGTTCGAGCCAGGAGTTTGAGGAGAGCACACAGGTTTTTCCTGAGGTCATGGAGCTGAGAGAAGGTCAGGCTTGGGGAACGGAGTCTGACAAAGAGGCAAAAAGGAGGACAACTCTGGGGAGTGGAGTTAAGCTGGCTCATCCCAGAAGGGCATGCTAGAAACTGGACACCGGAGTCTGTGGCTGCTCTGCTACTCGAGCCCCAGTAGCTGAGCCTAGAGGGCAGGAGGATTACAAGTCTCCTGGCCTCCACAGACCACCTGAAGGTAAAGACACAGGTTAGGGACCGGGAGCCACTGTCAGCAAAGTGGTACAGGCAACGGCCCGCACAGCCTGCCATATGAGTGAGAGAATTACCACAAGTGACAGAGGAGAGGGCCTCAGCCTAGCTAATGCAGCCGGGGCTCTGAAAACCTAGAAAGAGTGTAGTGGGTAGGCCTCACTCCCACCTGGCCCGGGAGGCTTTCCCTGACTGCTTCCAGTCTATTTGGACCACCACCATCACCACCTGCACCAGTCTCCCAGGACTTCCTCACCAGTTACCAAGTAGATTAAAAGGTAACGAAACTGCAGTCCTTGTCCGTTATTGTCCACATTCCTGCACCCTGAAGCCCACCAGTTGCTCAAAAATAGACTCTCCAACAGTGGCTCCGGGGTCCTGCTCCACCTGTGGGGAGCAATATCACCTCAGCTGCCCCATCATCATCTGCCCCGGGGAATACACAGCGCAGCGGTGGCCCACATAGCTGCAGTACCACAGGTGGCATCACAAACCTTTACTTTTAACTACAACTCCCATCATCATAATAATCATCCCTTTATTATTGAAAGACATCTCCAGGGTCACAGAACCGGGCCTAACAATCTAATTAAAAAAGGCACTCCCGAGCTTGAAAGGGATGCAAGTGGATACTGCACTTCACGCCATCCTGTGCCTCCAGTTCACTCCACTAATGTGCAACTGAGGAAGGTCCGTAGTGGACCGAAAACATTATTTCATGCACATTAAATAAACTTGCATCACTTTCAAGCTCGGGAGTGCCTTGTTTAATTACATTGTACGGCTTTGAAACCTGAAGTGCACCCCTATTTCTCTTGATATCCCTACAAGGAAGTGCCATTTCTTCTTTCTACAGAACCGGGCCTAGTCCGCCCTGGAAACGAGTACCCCCTGGCCCTGGAGCTGGACGTGTCAGAAACATCCTGATCCTGCCCTTTCACGCGACTGATTTGTAAGGTAATTGTGAGTTGGATCCCCATCAGACTGATATTAATACTTTATCCATTTATTTAAAGTGCCTGGAAAAAAAGTATTCATTCTCCATGAACTTTTCCACATTTTGTCACGTTACACCTACAAATCTAAATTTATTTTATTGGGATCTTAAGTGATATATGAAGATCACTAAGCGATGACCACTTGATTGACTAAATTTAAATTTTCAAATATATGGGATATTTTATAAGTAGATTTTAATAATAAATTTGTTTGGTCTTCAATTTTGACATATTTTATCTTAAAACTTCTTAAACCTTAGCTAATGAAAAAAAATACCTCGCTGACATATTTTTTGGCTCAATTTTGGGCTGGATAGTTGGAGACATACTTTAAGACGCTTTCTAATTGGTGTAAATCAGTTAATAGTTGCAACATAATAGTCAGGAAAAAAAAGGCAAAAGTAAATCAAAAAGGAAAGGTGTCTAACGTCTATCAAGATACCAAATCTTTCCAACTGTAATAAACCTGGAGCTTCTTCTGACTGCCAGGAAATAGTAGAGGCTAACTAAATATTGGAAGGATTAGTAAAGGTGGGTCATTTTATCTTTTTTTTATAGACAAATTAAAAAAATACTGATGAAGAACGAGACGTCTGTTACATATTTTTACATTTTGCCATTTTCTGGAGAGAAAGGGAATAAACCATTAATTTCCACCTTCTTCTTCTTGATATATCTGGTTGGCGTACTCATTAATTCTTCCATTATCACAGTCATTTATCTGGAAGTTCAGTTACATAAACCAATGTATCTCTTTATCTGTAATTTATCCATTGTAGACATATTTTTCACATCAGTCACGATTCCTAAATTATTGCACAGGTTATTGTCCGAAAATCACTTTGTTTCCTTCTCACAATGTTACGCTCAGTTGTACTTTCTCTCAGTTGTGGCTACAGGGGAGCAAATTCTTCTTTTCATTATGGCTTATGACCGATATGTCGCTATCTGCCTTCCCTTACATTATCACCGGATCTTAAATCAGCGAAATTGCACCCTGATAACCATTGGGATTTGGGCAGCCGCCTTTCTAAATGCCTTAACGTATATGATCTTAGCTATGAACATGACCTTGTGTAACTCCAACGTCATCCACCAGTTATTCTGTGATCATAAGTCGCTAACAAAAACAACCTGCACAGGGACTGAAATGTTTTTTGTAGTAACCGGTATTGAAATTTTTATCTTGGCATTTATTCCATTTATTTGCACTCTTATATCCTATGTTAATATTTTCTCTGTTATCTTCAAGATGACGTCTAAAGAGACGAAGAAAAAAGCCTTCTCTACCTGCTCGTCCCACATCACTGTAGTCTCTATTTACTATGTAGCAAGCATAATAGGGTATCTGATACCACCGTACTCCGATGTTCTAGATTCTATCTTCAGTATAATATTTACAAATATCATCCCCATCATGAATCCAATAATATACAGTCTACACAATTCTAATGTTCAATCGGCATTTCGGGGGTTAGTAAATGTGATTTTTAAAAATAGACTTTGGACTCCCGTGCTCATGAAAACTGGTAACTGGCGAGCAATTAAAATTCAAACATAAAGGTTTAAAAAATTATCCCCTAAGATCAAGAGATGAAGAATTTTTGCAATTACACAATCTCAGTAATTAGAATTTACTTCTTGCTATTCCTTACTACTCGGTTAAAGTAATTGTGGTGGAATCTTTAAAAAAATTAGATCTGAATAATGACTAGAGATGAGCGAGCCTCTAAAGGCTCGACTTCGACTCGGTTCGTCGAACGGAGGCCGCGTTCGAGTTCGGTTCGGCGAGCCATTCGATGAACCTCTTGAATGCCATTGAAAACAATGGGAGGCAATCACAAACACATAAAAACATCTAGAAAACACCTTCAAAGGTGTCCAAAAGGTGACAACTCCCAAGACAACACAAACACATGGCAAAGTGACAAGGACAAATACTCATGTGAAAACAAAACAGCTGGACGAGGAAAAAGAGGAGTAGACACAGATATAGGCATGTCATGCCCTTCTAAAAGCATGTAAAACACAGCAAGGGGATTCCAAGCAGAGTCTCCCTTTTTTCCAAAAATTGGGCCCCACAGACACCACTTCAGTGGCATCACTTGTGCCCCAGTTGCAAACTGGACATGTTGATTAGCATCAAGCACATTCAAAAATACGCCAGCCTTAACTGTCCCCAGGATGACATCGGGCTAGGTAGCAAGGTCCTTGCTGAACCAAGACTTGTTCATCTTGGATTATTTTTAAAAACACAGCAAGGGGACTCCAAGCAGAGTCTCCCTTTTTTTCAAAAATTGAGCCACACAGACACCCCTCCAGTGGCATCACTTGTGCCCCATTTGAAAACTGGACAGGTACATTTGCATCAAGCACATTCAAAAATACGCCAGCCTCAACTGTCTCCCCCCCCAGGATGACACTGGGGTAGGTAGCAAAGTCTTTGCTGAACCATGACTTGTTCAACTTGGCTCGTTTTTAAAAACACAGCAAGGGGACTCCAAGCAGAGTCTCCATTTTTCACAAAAATTGGGCCACACAGACACCCCTTCAGTGGCATCACTTGTGCCCCATTTTCAAACTTATAAGAAATAACGTTTGGAACTCCATTCTATGTTTGAACTGGGTGCAAAAACCTAAAAAACATCACTATGGGGAGATAAGGTATGCACACCAGTGACTATGTAAGGGGAATACATGGAATAGCAGAAACTGCTGTGTGAATACTGACATGAAAAATTCAATAGCTATATGTAAGGATGAAATGTGAAAAATGGAACCTGCATTACTGCCATGAATATATGAATAAAGAGAAATTTAGCTACTGAATTGATCAATGCAATAGAGCCCCAACACTACGCCAAAGTATTTCTCTACGTTGGGGTCCCTAGCTTGTGTGTGTCCTCTCATGCAGTTAAAAAACTTACCGTGAATGGGAAGCTGAGACCCAGGCTATATATACGATGTGGATTGGCAATAGGTGTGTATGGGGAGGGTTCCCAAACGAAAAACAACTAACAGATAAGAAATAACGTTTGGAACTCCATTCTATGTCTGAACTGGGTGCAAAAACCTAAAAAACATCACTATGGGGAGATAAGGTATGCACACCAGTGACTATGTAAGGGGAATACATGGAATAGCAGAAACTGCTGTGTGAATACTGACATGAAAAATTCAATAGCTATATGTAAGGATGAAATGTGAAAAATGGAACCTGCATTACTGCCATGAATATATGAATAAAGAGAAATTTAGCTACTGAATTGATCAATGCAATAGAGCCCCAACACTACGCCAAAGTATTTCTCTACGTTGGGGTCCCTAGCTTGTGTGTGTCCTCTCATGCAGTTAAAAAACTTACCGTGAATGGGAAGCTGAGACCCAGGCTATATATACGATGTGGATTGGCAATAGGTGTGTATGGGGAGGGTTCCCAAACGAAAAACAACTAACAGATAAGAAATAACGTTTGGAACTCCATTCTATGTCTGAACTGGGTGCAAAAACCTAAAAAACATCACTATGGGGAGATAAGGTATGCACACCAGTGACTATGTAAGGGGAATACATGGAATAGCAGAAACTGCTGTGTGAATACTGACATGAAAAATTCAATAGCTATATGTAAGGATGAAATGTGAAAAATGGAACCTGCATTACTGCCATGAATATATGAATAAAGAGAAATTTAGCTACTGAATTGATCAATGCAATAGAGCCCCAACACTACGCCAAAGTATTTCTCTACGTTGGGGTCCCTAGCTTGTGTGTGTCCTCTCATGCAGTTAAAAAACTTACCGTGAATGGGAAGCTGAGACCCAGGCTATATATACGATGTGGATTGGCAATAGGTGTGTATGGGGAGGGTTCCCAAACGAAAAACAACTAACAGATAAGAAATAACGTTTGGAACTCCATTCTATGTCTGAACTGGGTGCAAAAACCTAAAAAACATCACTATGGGGAGATAAGGTATGCACACCAGTGACTATGTAAGGGGAATACATGGAATAGCAGAAACTGCTGTGTGAATACTGACATGAAAAATTCAATAGCTATATGTAAGGATGAAATGTGAAAAATGGAACCTGCATTACTGCCATGAATATATGAATAAAGAGAAATTTAGCTACTGAATTGATCAATGCAATAGAGCCCCAACACTACGCCAAAGTATTTCTCTACGTTGGGGTCCCTAGCTTGTGTGTGTCCTCTCATGCAGTTAAAAAACTTACCGTGAATGGGAAGCTGAGACCCAGGCTATATATACGATGTGGATTGGCAATAGGTGTGTATGTATTTTCAAACTTGACATGTAGATTTACATCAAGCACATTCCAAAATACGCCAGCCTTAACTGTCCCCAGGATGACACCGGGGTAGGTAGCAAAGTCTTTGCTGAACCATGACTTGTTCATCTTGGCTTGTTTTTAAAAACACCGTAAGAGGACTCCAAGCAAAGTCTCCCTTTTTTCCAAA
This sequence comes from Anomaloglossus baeobatrachus, assembly GCF_048569485.1. Taxonomy (NCBI): domain Eukaryota; kingdom Metazoa; phylum Chordata; class Amphibia; order Anura; family Aromobatidae; genus Anomaloglossus; species Anomaloglossus baeobatrachus. Next base: position 293,707,823 of record NC_134359.1, read on the forward strand.
AATTGGGCCACACTGATACCCCTTCAGTGGCATCACTTGTGCCCCTGTTGCAAGCTGGACATGTTGATTAGTATCAATCACATTCAAAAATATGCCAGCCTTAACTGTCCCCAGGATGACATCGGGCTATGTAGCAAACTCCTTGCTGAACCAAGACTTGTTCATCTTGGATTATTTTTAAAAACACAGCAAAGGGACTCCAAGCAGAGTCCCTTTTTTTCAAAAATTGGGCCTTACAGACACCCCTTCAGTGGCATCACCTGTGGCCCAGTTGCAAACTTGACAGGTAGATTTACATCAAGCACATTCCAAAATACGCCAGCCTTAACGGTGTGTGCACTCCCCTCGCCCTCAGACCTAACCTCTTCCTGCCCTGACTGAATAGTTAAGTTGTCATCCCAATCTGGTATCTGCATCTCATCTCTCATCATCATCAGTATGCTCCTCATTGTCTCCACCAACAGGTGTTACACTTTGGGAATGAGGGTCTACATTATGCTCAGAAACTTTGTCATCAGGGCCTGAATCTGACTCACAAAGCTTCTGGGCATCACTGCAGACCATATCCTGTTCTGTACTTACTGTAGCTTGGGAGCAGAACTCTGATTACCAGGCTATAGTGTGACTGAACAGCTCTGCAGACTCAGCCATCTCTGTTACACCATACTCTGCAGGGCGGGTGGAGACTTGAGAGCTGGGAGAAAGCAAGTGCGATTGGGATGACAACTCAGAGAACTGTGGTTTTTTTTGTATATTGAAGTTGAGATGGAGGAGAGGCCACTTGTTGGAGCACTTGAGATCCATTCAAGCATGTGCTTTTTTTGTGCATCATCTACCTTTGTTACAGTTGTTTGATTCCGTAAAAAGGGGAGCACATCGGATTGTCCACGCAAAGAAGTAGAAATGTTACTTTTGCTGGAAGATGGCCTATCTTCAGCAGATGTTAATGTAGCTTTCCCACCTTCCCCACGGACACAAACTTTTTTTCCTTTTACAACACGCCTGTTCCCCTTTCCACCAGCATCTGTCCTTTTGCCACTCATTTTGTTAGCAACAAGATTGGACACTTAAAATGTGGTAGCAAAAATTGAGAGGTGGTGTAGATTGCAGAAGTGGTCTAGCTTTATTGACAGCTGAAGAACCAACACTGATTATCCCTGACAATGCAACTATGGCCCTAAACCTGGCAGCACTGTTTGCTATAAAAATAGCATAGCTAAAATGTGCAGGAGGGTAGAAGGCATAGGTGGTGGAACTTGCTTGGCACCAGTGGGACACTAAGTTAGTACAGCAGACACTTTTTGGATGCCACTAAGTTTCAGCACTGTTTGCTATAAAAATAGCGTAGCAAAAATGGGCAAGAGAGTAGAATGCAGAAGTGGTGGAACTTGCTTGGCACCAGTGGGACACTAAGTTAGTACAGCAGACACTTTTTGGATTCCACTAAGTTTCAGCACTGTTTGCTATAAAAATAGCGTAGCAAAAATGGGCAGGAGGGTAGAATGCAGAGGTGGTGGAACTTGCTTGGCACCAGTAGGACACAGTTAGTATAGCAGACACTTTTTGGATGCCACTAAGTTTCAGCACTGTTTGCTATAAAAATAGCGTAGCACAAATGGGTAGGAGGGTAGAATGCAGAGGTGGTGGAACTTGCTTGGCACCAGTAGGACACAGTTAGTATAGCAGACACTTTTTAGATGAAACTAAGTTTCAGCACTGTTTGCTATAAAAATAGCGTGGCAAAAATGGGCAGGAGGGTAGAATGCAGAGGTGGTGGAACTTGCTTGGCACCAGTAGGACACAGTTAGTATAGCAGACACTTTTTAGATGAAACTAAGTTTCAGCACTGTTTGCTATAAAAATAGCGTAGCAAAAATAGACAGGAGGGTATAGTGCCCGGGTTCTGTGGGTACCAGGACAGGAAAGGAAAACTAAGTTAGTATTCCAGTCACTTTTAGGATGGCAGAAAGTGTCAGCTCTTTGGGAAAATAAAATAGCGTGGCAAAAGTGGGCAGGTGGGTACAGTGCCCGGGTTCTGTGGGTACCAGGACAGGAAAGGAAGCCTCACTTTCTATCCCTCCTAATGATGAAATGCAGCAAGGAATTTCCTGAGCTGAGGTACACAGACGCTGTTATCTAAAGCTGCACACAGCGTTTGAGACCTGCCTAGCAGCTTTGGCTATGAACGCCTGGAAATCAGCCCTGAAAAGGGCTGAAATAGCCTGCAGTCCCTCCCTAATCCCTACAGCGCTGTGTAGCTTGCACTATGTCTATAGTGCACACAGCAGGATCGGCGGCAGCAGCGTGAGTGGTGACTGTCACCCACATGTAGAAGACAGTCAATGGCGGCATGAGGGAAAATAGCCGTATTTATAAGGCAAGGACGTGACATTCACAGCCTATGACACATGCCCTTGCTTGTCTGGCAAAAATCCACTTAGCTGTGTGTGTGTCTGTGATTGGCTGACATCCTGGCCCGCCCCACTGCACGCGCGGTTAGGAAAAAAAAAAATGTCGATCGGCATTCTCTCAGCAGCACAGATCTAAACTGCGTCCCCCAAAAGCCAGCTAGCAACTAGCTAGGCTTTTTGCTGATCAAACCATTCTCGAATGTAACTCGAGCTGTCGAGCTTTTAGCAAAAAGCTCGCATTCGCGTTTGATCTCGAGCACCCCCAAAATCACTCGAACATGAAATTGGCGAACCTCGAACATCGCTCATCTCTAGTGATGACACATATGTTTTCCTTTTTCAGGCCTCTATGAAGAGCCTAAAACATAACCTAAAAGTCACTGTCTCCCAAATATATAGCTATCTGGAAAATATTTGTTATTTTTTAGAATATTAAGCAGGTACAAATGATATTTTGGTAAAGTTAGATGAGAGACATTTACATAATGACCAAGTGGAAAAGGAAATATAGTCTAGCTAGGAATCCACAGAATATGATAAAAAATAACTTTAATTCCAAAATTAAAAATCAATTTTATGAACAGGAAATTTCATACTGAGTAGCAGGGTAGCAGGTTACAAAGGCAATGCGTTTCGGCGCTCTGTCGCCTTCCTCAGGTCTTGCTAGCCATTGTTGTAACAAATATAGAAGACTGCAAACATAAGACAGACACTCCTCTAGAGATCAATATATTAGATAATCGATATAGGGAGTAACAAGAAATTCAGTGTCTTAAGTTGTTAGCCTAAAAGCAATGACAAATAACCTAAACCAACACTAAACAGTTAAATACATAAGGACAGATCATATAAAAAATACATGACAGTTTCAAATACTGAGTGTGGTTTCTTCTTTTTTCATCTCACTTAGAATTGATTCACTCATCTAAATTAGATACCTTTTATGGCCAACTCTATCATCTAGTAGACACTTCTCTAGTGGACGATCTGTTTGACTCACAGACAAAAGAATATGAATATGTATTACTGCTCAGAAAATTCAAATAAAAATTGAGATACTTAGCATTAGAGTTGAGCGATGTTCGAGTCGAACGGTTCGCCAATTTCAAATTTGAGTGATTTTGGTCGGTGTTCGAGTCGTTCGACGAACTCGAATGATTTGCTTCAAGTTTGGCAGTTCGAGTTACCATTCGATAAGGGCTCGATCACCAAAAGCGTGGCTTTTCACAGCTACGTGTGCAGGGAGCCATCGCTGGCAGCCTGCGGTAAGCTGGTAACCAGGGAAAATATCGGGTATCTAAGCAAAGCGCTTTGCTTAGTAACCCGATGTGTACCCTGGCTACGTGTGCAAAAATCCCCGGAGGCCACACAGAAGCACTTCCGTGTTACGTCCCGCTCCAGCCCCAGCCCCGTGGCTGCCCGCTCGGCAGTGTCCGCAGCTGCCCGCACTGTACTGTATCCGCAGCTGCCCACACTGCAGTGACAGCAGCTGAGGGGATGACAAGCGCTGCCGTCAGGAGATTAGTAAAGTTTCTTATCTGCGGTGATGAAGTCCTGCCCTCCTGACGTCAGCGCTGTCACTGTCTTCCATGGCCGCCGCTTGTCACATCTCCGCTTGCTGCCGGCCCGAGACTGTGACTAGCGGTGATGTCATGGGCCACTCGCAATACTTGGTTTGTGAAGGCGGCGGTCATTGAACTCAGTGACAGCTCTGTTGTCAGGAGTGCAGTGGTCACCGCAGGTAATGTACCTCACTAACCTCCTGACAGCAGCACTGGTCATGCCCTGCAGTGACCTGGCCTGACCTATTGATGTTAGCTCAGGTCATTGCATGACTCTCCTGGCCAATATGGAACATTCTGTTCTTCATTGACTGGGACATTGACTATGGTATGGATCGTCGTGGGACCCCCTTGGATTACACCAGAACTGGATTTGTTTTTCTTTCTAATAAATTGGTGAAAGAGGGAATGTTTTGGGGAGTGTTTTTTCAAATAAAATGTGTTTGTCGTCTATTTTTTTTTATTACTGACTGGGTTGGTGATGTCGGGTATCTGATAGATGCCTGACATCACAAAACTTAGGGCTTGATGCCAGGTGACATTACACATCTGGTATTAACCCCATATATTATCCCGTTTGCCACCGCATCAGGGCAACGGGATGAGCTGTAGTGAAGCACCAGGATTGGCGCATCTAATGGATGCGCCACTTCTGGGGTAGCTGCGGCCTGCTATTTTTAGGCTGGGGAGAGTCCAATAACCATGGACCTTCCTGGTCTGAGAATATCAGACCCCAGCTGTCCGCTTTACCTTGGCTGGTGATCCAATTTTGGGGGGACCCCCACGTGGTTTTTTTTTTAATCATTTATTTAATTTAAAATAACAGCATGGGGTGCCCTCAGTTTTGGATTACCAGCCAAGGTGAAGCTGCCAACTGTGGTCTGCAGGCTGCAGCCATCTGCTTTACCCTAGCTGGCTATCAAAAATAAGGGGAACCCCATGTCATTTTTTTATTTAAATTTATTTTTTTGGCAAAATACAAGGCTAAGCACCCCTTAGTGCCACATGAAAGGCACCAAAGGGTGCAAAATTACAACATGCAGAAGAGTGGGACATTATGTGTCTTTCTGCCATTATAATGACAAAAAAAACTGATATGAAGTGGACAAGCATAGGAAGATCACCAGAGCGCTCTACGCTGTGAAAAGCAGTAGAAAATGGCACTGGAGTGAACATGTAACCGCCTCATGTAGGTTGAAGCTATGGATCCTGGGTAAATTTATGTATTTTCCCTCGTTCAGGTTTTTTGCGGTACGCAAAAAAAAAGGAACGCACACGGATGACAAACAGATGACATACGGACTGTATACGGAATGGAATGGAAACGGATGCCACACAAATGCATCTGTGAGAAAAACATGATTCAGGCCGTTTTTTCCGGTCCCCGCTTACGTGATCACCAGAATACACCGTATACCGATGATCACGTTACAGTAAATGACAGTGCCGGTAAAAAAATATTTATCTCCCATCTGGCATGAACAAACATGTCAGATGGGAGATAAATCTCCTCCCCGGTCCCCTCCGGTCCCCCGATGTTGCCAAAGTCCCCCCCCTTGACCACTCCCGGAAAAACCAAGATGGCCACGCGCACAGCAGCGCCCCGGCCGCATTCACCCTACTCCTCTGATTTCTGTCGCATGTGCCATGACACATGCGTCAGAAAACTCCTCCTCAGGCCCTGCCAGGTCACCCCCTATAGCCACACCGGTGTTTCCCGGTGTCCCACGGTACCTGTGCAGCATTGATCCCCCGCGGCCCCCTCCTTCACAATAGACGCTGCAGCATGCACATCGCGGCTGCCAGCTCAGCTTCCTGTGTTCAGACACAGTGAGTGGCGGTAACCATGCATCTGTAAGCTACTGCAATGCCTTGCTCATGAGGTAAGGAACATAGTTGATCAGGACAGCTATACTACATTTCCAAAAAGAGGTATTTGATTTATTAGTTGCCCTGCTGAACGACTACCAAACATGACAGTTCATTATACGCAAAAAGAAAACATGTCTAAATAGCGAGATCTGTTGTTTAGTATTCATTCAGCTGGATAACTGGACTTAAAGGGGTATTCCATCTCCAAGATCCAATCCCCAATATATAGTAGGTGGTATAGTAATTATTTTAGGACATACCTTTATTAGCAAATTTAGTATAGTTCTCCTGATTAGGCATGCCCTTACCTCATGAGCAGGGCATTGCAGCTTTGGTAGCAACAGGTACGACATGGACTCTGCTGCTGTGGACCCGGGGAGAGCGGGTGCAGATTCATTGCACCCCCACTCCTCACATGGAGGGTCTGCAGTCCTAGAAAATGGGGGATACATTCCCTGAGCATGTCCCCCCATATTTTAGACCAGACCTGGGCAAGGGGCTGCCCGCGGGCCACATCCAGTCTGCCTACTCTCTGTTACCGGTCCGCCTGGCTCAGGGTGTCCTTGCTGGCCGGTCAGTGATGAGGGCAATCACACGCTGTGTGCCGGGCAGGGAACAGAGGACAGATCCTGCAGTGCCGCACAATGTAGGCAGCGGAACGCAGGAATCTCTCCTCTGTTTCCTGCCCGACACTTTTCTCTGTGACACACGCGCGCTTTGATATCGTCAGTACGGCGTGCGTGTGTCATTTGAAAAGTTCCCGTCCGGCAGGAGAAAAAGCTGCGGTGGCGGGGGCCTGTACGGAGAGAAGAAGTGACGGGGGCTCCTAGGAACACAGCATCGGTGCAGCCTGGGCATGTAAAAGAGAAGCTTCTCAGCGGGGGGCTCGTACGGAGGGGCCTGAGGAGGGGACAATAAGAAGAGAGAGGTGAGTGGTTACTAGTAACCTGCGGGGACAACGGGGGGCTGGCAGGGGGGAAGGGGGGTAACTTTTGACAAATATTTGGAGTGTAGTGGTGTAGTATATAGGAGTGTAGTTTTATAGGTGTGTAGTGGATAGTATAATACAGGTGTATATAAGGGTGTAGTACAATACTACACCCCTATATATACCTGTATTATACTACACCCCTATATACACCTGTATTATACTACACCACTACACCCCTATATACACCTGTAATATACTACACCCCTATATACACCTGTATTATACTACACAACTACACCCCTATATACCCCTGTATTATACTACACCACTATATACACCTGTATTATACTACACCACTACACCCCTATATAGACCTGTATTATACTACACCCCTATATACACCTGTATTATACTACACCCCTATATCACCTGTTTTATACTACACCCCTATATACACCTGTATTATACTACACCACTATATACACCTGTATTATACTACACCACTACACCCCTATATACACCTGTATTATACTATACCCCTATATACACCTGTATAATACAGGTGTATATAGGGGTGTAGTATAATACAGGTGTATATAGGGGTGTAGTGGTGTAGTATAATACAGGTGTATATAGGGGTGTAGTGGCGTAGTATAATACATGTGTATATGGGGGTGTAGTATAATACAGGTTTATATAGGGGTGTAGTGGTGTAGTATAATACAGGTGTATATAGTGGTGTAGTGGTGTAGTATAATACAGGTGTGTATATAGGGGTGTAGTATAATACAAGTGTAGTATATAGGAGTGTAGTATAATACAGGTGTAGTATATAGGAGTGTAGTATAATACAGGTGTAGTATATAGGAGTGTAGTATAATACAGGTGTAGTATATAGGAGTGTAATATAATACAGGTGTAGTATATAGGGGTGTAGTATAATACAGGTGTGTATAGGGGTGTAGTATAATACAAGTGTAGTATATAGGGGTGTAGTGGTGTAGGTTATCACAGGTGTAGTATATAGTGATGTGCTGCAGTTTATTACAGGTGTAGTATATAGTGATGTAGTATATTACAGGTGTATATAGGGGTGTAGTGATGTAGTATATAGTGGTATAATATATAGAGGTGTAGTTTATTACAGGTGTAGTGTATAGGGATATATATTACAGGTGTAGTATGTGGCGGGTGTAGTGATGTAGTATATGGGGACTGTGTGTGTATGTATGTATACATTGTGTGTATGTGTATATATATTATATACACACACAGTATATATATGCGTGTTTGTGTGTGTGTGTATATATATATGTAGAACCGAGTTAATTATATTAGTCCGGCCCTCTAAAACCATCCCAATTTCTCATGCGGCCCCATGGGAAAATTAATTGCCCATCCCTGTTCTAGACGGTCCAGAGTCGTCGTGGGACCCCCTTATTTTTTTTTCCTTACAATAAATCGGTGAAAGAGGGAATGTTTTGGGGAGTGTTTTTTCAAATAATTTTTTTTGGTCTATTTTTTTGTTAGTACTGACAGTTTGTGATGTCGGATATCTGATAGACACCATGACATCACAACTGCTGGGCTTGATGTCAGGTTACCTTACAGCTAGGATCAACCCCATTTATTACCCTGTTTGCTACTACACCAGGGCACGGGATGAGCTGGGGTGAAGCGCAGCGATTTGCCCATGATGCACAAACGACGGGGGCGGGTACAATCGCTAGTGCAATTGCACGATAGATCATACCGTGTAAAGCCCGCATAAGTCTAGATATGGTTAGACTGAACAACTGTCATAGATGCTGGCAGTCCCAACGGGCCCTGTGTGATGACCCGCCAACAATGATAATATATAAAAGACAATGTATGCGGTACTGCTGCACTAATAAAAGACAGTAAGTAGAGATGTACGATCCTGATTAGCAAGGATAGGAAAATGTTAAAATCATTCCATCTTGGCCAGGATCAGATCGGGAATGGACATTCGAAACTTTACCTCAAAAGTTGATTAAAGCGGTATATACTAACCGAGTCTCCCTGCGGCTGCAGCACTACTTCCAGGTTTGATAATTATCCCTAATGCATATTCATTGCTTTCTCTGGCCACCGGTGGCTCTTATTGGCTTAAGTCAGACCCTACCCCCAGATTGGTTGGAATCACAGATGCTGTGTGGGTCTACTGTGTTATAAAATAAATTAATAAAAAAATTGGCATAGGGTCGCCCATCTAATTGATAGCAGCACAGATAAAGCCATTGCTGCAAGCTAAAAAAGAGGGCAGTCAGCTCATCAGTTCATCAAGTGTTTGAATGGATAATACAACCAAGGATGCGATGCACAGAGTATTCTGAACCGGTACCCAGGTGAAGTATCCAAGAGGATAAGGAAAAGAATCCAGCACCTACAATAATAGTATATAATGCACATTATATATATTATTATATACTATTATTGCAGGAGCTGGATTCTTTTTTCTTCTCCTCTTGATTGCTGCAGGCTGAAGCCTCCAGCAGTGTGTTTATCTTAGCTGTGTATCAAAATAAGAGGAACTGCATGCAACTTTTTTTAATTATTTAATTAAATAATTTTAAAAAACTGGCGTGTGGTCTCCCCTAATTATGATACCCAGCCATGATAAAGCCCAACAGCTGGGGGCTGGAATTCTGAGGCTGGGGAGACCCATGGTACAGAGCCCCCAGACTAAAGATAGCAGCCTGAAGCTGCGCAAGATTTCCACATCCACTAGATGCAACAAGATCCGTACTTTACCCAGCTCTTTCCGATTGCCCTGGTGCGGTGGCAATCGGGGTAATAGGGAGTTAATGGCAGCTTACAGCTGCCACTAAGCCCTAGATTAGTAATGAGAGGTGTCTATTTGACCGCCATTACTAATCTGCAAGTCAAAGTAAATAAAGACAAACACCGTAAAAATGTTTTATTTGAAATAAAATGCAAAAAACCTTCTTTCCCCTCTTTATTAATCCCCCAAAATACTCAGGTCCAACGTAATCCACGCAAAGTCCAATAAAGATCCCAGTTCTGCTACAACTGAATCAACAGAGTGCGGCAATAAAACATATCACACACTGTAATTTCAGGCAAAGAATGAGCCACAGCAATAAGTGGTGACATCACTCCAGATATTTGCGGTCACAGCTCAAGGTTCCCATGGCCCTCCACCTGTGATCACAGGTAACTTGACCTCAGGGGACCTCAATGAACTCTCACTGAGCTCACAGGCCTGCATTTCCAGGCAGAAAACTGTGTTTTTTTGCCAAGAAATACTTATTTGGTGCTAAAAAGTTACACAATATTCCTGCACCCAACCTACACCTTCTGGCAAAACAAACACATCAGTGCCCCATGCGGTATGCTTTAACAATTAAAAAATGACGCCGGAGCCGCATGTCTGCATTTTATATGCAGAGGGACATGTGACTTAGGCAGCCAATGAAACAAGCCCTTGTGTTTGAATCTTATGTATTGTTTCTGCACCATGATTGGCTGCCGGAACATCCACAAATAAAGTTAAGAAAACAAAAAGTGTGCCGCTCCTCTGGTCTCTCCCCACCCCCTTCCGTCATTAAACAAATTCCCCCCATTCATCATACAGCACCACAATCCTATCCAAAAGCATCATATGTTATTAGAAAACATTTTTGGAAAATAAATATATCTGATCATTACCAGGTTTTCCCAAAAATGCTTGTGTACACGACCTAGAACCTTGCAGTGGAGGTTGGCACCCTAAGGTTCAATATGGCACCACCGCTCACCATCAACTGTCCCTACAGTTGCCCTACAATGCCCTCAAAGATAAAGATAGATAAGTGGTAAAGTGCACAATATAATCTTAGCCACTGACTGAGGTCATTGCCGGTAACCACCACAATTCACACAACACACAGTCAGTTGCCCTCCCACTGGGATTGGGCTAGGGTAGGGCCTGGGGGGTGGCCATCACTAAAGTAGTGGACCTGCTGCCCACTAGTACAGCAACCCGTGGGGTGGAGCCAGAGACTGGAAAGTAAGGGGACACATACACATTCAGACAGTTAAGCACAGACCAAGGAACAAGTGAGGCATGGGGAGAATACGGTCACTGGGGAGAGAGCTATACCATAGCTCCCCCAGGACCGAACGCATAGAACAGGATGCGGAACCCTAGGCTGGGTGGATACTGCATGTCCCACCAGCAGAATCCGCAGGTCAGAGGATTTCAAGTCTTCTGGCCCACACAAAGTGTCCGAGGCACAGCAACATACTAGAGCCAGGAGCCGTGACTAAAGAGCAGCAGCAGTAACGGACTCGCGCTGCTTGCCATACGGGACAGGACCAAAGCCAATACAAGGCAAAGGGTCACTGTGCGGCTTTAAGCCACAGAAACTCACACACAGCACAAAGAGGAAGGACTCACAAAGAGAAAGCACTGGCTCTTACCTCCGAACTATCTGGGATCGGTGGGAGCCCATAACGACGGGATCCGGCACTCCAAAAGTGGTGACATCTTAGTGACTAAAGAACTTTGACAGCAACATCTGTGTCGTCCAGTCCTTCCCGTGCCCTATCCTTGCTATAGCTGCACAGCAGCCGGAGACTACAGCTCTCAACATCCCTGGGGCTTGAGCTCTGCCTGTGGAAAGCTGCACGGACCGAGCTGCGCTACAATCTTCCCCAGAGGATACCTCCTGCAGCGGTGGCTTCCATGTTAGCTGCAAACCACAGGTGGCATCACAAATACAAACTCTCCTCTCCCCTGTAAATAGCCCCTCCATCTTTATTGGCATCGCCGGGGTCACAGAACCGGGCCTGGCTGCTGTGACATCCCAAATTCCCCTACACCGGCCCGGTGATGAGTAACTCTCCCCAGATCCTGTGGGCGCATCAACTGCTCCCCCATCTATCTCAACTACCTATCATTAATCCCCTAGATAAGCTAACTATGTAACAGCACTGGCAGCAACACCTTTACTAAGCTTTTACATTCACAAAATAGCACCGACAGGGCATGTCCGCATTTTATATACAGAGAGACATAAGTCTTAGGAACCAATAACACAAACCCTTGTGTCTGAATCTTGTAGACATTTACTACACCACGAGTGGCTGCAGGAACATCCACAAATAAAGTTAAGAAAAAAATAAAGTATGCCGCTCCTCTGGCCTCTTCCCACCCTCTCCCACCATTAAACACATCCCCCCGTTTATCATACAGCACCACAACTCTATCCAAAAGCATCATATGTTATTATAAAAGCACTTTGGAAAGCAAATATAAGCAACCATTACCAGGTTTGTATACAACCTAGAACTGGAAAGGAAAATGCTTGTGCCAAATTTGAGATTGACGAACGCACACCAAACAAGTTCACTCATCTCTAGCAGTGAATTCTTCTCCTATGTAATGTATATACAGCAGTCTTGGTTTCTCCTGTGTGATATATACTGCAGACCTCCCACTGCTTGAGGTCTAAATGTAAAGTGAGCAGTGATGAATTCCCTACTTTGAGGGGACATATGATGTATTATACATCTATGTACGGTAAAATGTAATGCTGTGAGTTCATTGGAAAACCATAGATCATTGCATAGAGTGGTCTGCGCTCCAAACACACGTAAATCATGAAAAGCAGTTACAGGTCGTATCATCAATACCACATAACATCACAGCCACCCCAAACAGAAGCAACTCCAGCCATCACATTAGGGGGGGAGATAGGAGATAATTAAATGTTTCAGCAAATCTAGTAGAATCATGTTCAAGTTGATGGTATAAATATTCAAATTGGTCCTTTACAGAAAGAAGGCTCCCAATCCCTGCCATAAATGGTTGCCAGGTTGACATCCCTGAGTTTGTATGTTTTTGATTTTACACTGAAGAAAACAAAAAAGAAACTTCCTCCAATGTTCATTGCACACACAATAATTATCGGAGACTTTGACCAAAATCTAAAAGTCAGTTTCAAAAATGTTATTTATAAAATGTATAATTTATAAAAAAGAACCAAATGAAATATTAAAACACAAGAGACGCAGTGATGAGATCCTAATCCCAAACACCTAATTTTCTCATGGGCCATTATGAATTTGTGATTATCATGTAATGAATGTTCCAGCTCTATATAAACCTCCTACACGGCTCCTAGCCGCTCAGTGGAGAATTTCCCATCAGGACAAGCCCTCTGTCATTATACTGGTAAGTCCACAGATACCAAATTCTGGTTATTAATATATTTTTATGAGAATTTTACTGTAAGAATCAGATCATTCATTCCTTACTGCAAAATAAATTCTGTATAGTCAGGGAAGGGGAAGGTTAGATAAAGTGGAAGGACAAAGGGGAAGGATAAAATGTAACTTTTATTCTATTTTTTTTTAAATTGTATGTTAATAAAATATATTATATCATATAGTCCTTATTTGTTGGTATTTTCAGAATGGAGTGGGCTTTTCCCCTGACTGCTATGACAGTGCAGAACTCACTTCCCAGTATAGATCAGAGCCAAGAAGAATCTGGAGCTAATGCCTTAATTCTCATAGCGTCTGATTTTATACATCCCCAAATCAAACAGCACCACAATCCTATCCAAAAAATTGAAAATACTATTAAAAAACATTTTTAGAAATGCGGACAGCATTTGGTGGCAGAAAACGAACACAAACGAACATTAGCGAATATTGGGGGAGAGGCTCGGGTTTGCCGAGTCAGAACAAACAAGCTCAGGCTCGTACCGAATTTGAAATTGGCAAAACCTTTACCGAACAGGTTCGCTGATCCCTAGACTGGATCACCAGAAGTAACCAATGGTTCACTAGGGATGACCAACTGATTGCCTAAATTTGGATTTACTTGCTCATTTTTCAATATTTAATATATTATATATTGAAATTAATAATACATTCAGTTGATCTTGTATTTTGACATATTTTACCCTACGAATCTGAAGCAACAATTCCTAAACTTTAGCTCGTAAAATAATCACCATGTTGTAATTTTTTGCCTCAATATAGGGCTGGATAGTTTGAGACACTTTTTTTATTGATGTAAATAAGTTAATAAAAAAAGGTATAATGTAATTCAAGATGCCAAATCTTTTCCAGATCGTGTGCCGGTGTAATAAATCTTGAGCTTCTTCTGACTGCCTGGTAGACGTAGAGCATGTATAAATATTACATGGCATAGTAAAGGAGGGTCTTTGTATTTTTATTCTAGAAAGATAAAAAAATACTGATGAAGAATGAGACGACTGTTAAATATTTTTACATTTTGCCATTTTCTGGAGAGACAAAGAATAAACCATCAATTTCCACCTTCTTCTTCTTGATATATCTGGTTGGAGTTCTCATCAATTCTTCCATTATCACAGTCATATGTCTGGAAGTTCAATTACATAAACCAATGTATTTCTTTATCTGTAATTTATCCATTGTAGACATATTTTATACATCGGTCACGGTACCTAAATTATTGCACAGGTTATTGTCTGGGAATCACTTTGTTTCCTTCTCCCAATGTTACGCTCAATTCCACTTTCAGACAGTTGTGGCGACAGCGGAAGAAATTCTACTGGTCGTTATGGCTTATGACCGATATGTCGCTATCTGCCTTCCCTTACATTATCACCGGATCTTAAGTCGGAGAAATTGCACCGTGATAACTATTGGGATTTGGACAGCCGCCTTCATAAACTCTTCAATGATTGTGATCTTAGCTATGAACTTGTCCTCCTGTAACTCCAATGTCATCCACCAGTTCTTCTGTGATAATAAGTCATTAACAAAAACAACCTGCACCGGGACACTAATGTTTTTTGTAGTAACTGGTATTGAAATGTTGATCCTTGTGTTTATTCCCCTTATGTACACTGTTATATCTTATGTTAATATATTCTCTGTTATCTTCAAGATGACATCAAAAGACAGCAGAAGGAAAGCCTTCTCCACCTGCTCATCCCACATTGCTGTTGTCTCTATTTATCATGGAGCAGGCTTAATAGGGTATCTGATACCACCTTACTCCAATGTTTTGGATTTAGTCTTCACTATAATATATACAAGTATTATCCCAATGATAAATCCGATCATATACAGTCTACAGAATTCCACTGTTCAATCGGCATTGCTGGGGTTAGTGAAAGTGCTTTTTAACCCATTCATGACATTTGACATCCCTATACGTCATGGTCAGATAGTAGTTTGAGAAATATGACTTAAAGATATGTCTTAATACAAAGGACCGGCACTCCAAATCTTCTGAAATATTTTTGTAGTTTATTCCATCATAATATACAGGCGTAAAAATATATGCCTGTATATTATGATGGAATAAACTACAAAAATATTTCAGAAGATTTGGAGTGCCGGTCCTTTGTATTAATTATACTGTAGATGCCTTCCTTGGACACGTGCACCTTGAAGGATTGTGTGCCGCCTGGAACTTCTGTTTCTTCTTAAAGATATGTCTTGGGATTTATGTGGGGCATTGGAGCTGTGACTGTGCGATCGCCACTTGGAGCTTACATGACAGCTGATACCCAACTTTCCCCGCTTGTAGCAGTGCCCGAACCTCCCCAGCCTGTTAAAACCCCTAAATGTCACAATTAATATTCATACCAGAATTTAGGAGGCTGGGAGAGGGAATGTGCTCCCCTCTCCCATCCGAACAGCGCTCCTGCGACATCATCGCGACTGCCCGATTATTGTCATCGCATTCTGACGTCATGATGATGACCTTTGAGTCGGCCAGCTATGGCATGCCTGTTAGACTATACCAGTAGCATGGTCTGAGAGCATTGTGTCTCACTGACATGTAATCGTCTTTTTATGGGTGCACAAAAGTGCGGTCAAAAGCAGTTTTTTGTGCACCTCTTAAAAGACGGTCAACGTTGAACAAAGGCCATCCGGGGTCCAGAGTAACTCTGCTGCCTCATTATAGCAAATGGATCCATTAGGGGGTTTCACCTGAATCACGTATTTCGGAGATGTACATGGAAACCCTGATGAAAGTCCTCAGCATAGAGCACAGGATAAATGTGAACTGATCCAAAATGTTTTGTACCCAAATTGTCACAAAATAGCATTCAACTCAACCCACAAAAAAACAAATCCCCACTCAGGTCTGTCATCTGTTACCAGAAATATAGGGGGCTTCTACGTTACTGGTAGCACAAAGACTTTGGAAATGCGATATGGCTCCTCCCAAAAAAGAAATACAGCAAAATCTGAACTCCCAAATCCAAATAACTCCTCCTTTATGAGCACCACAATTTATCTAAACCACAGATAACATCCACATGTTTGGTATTGTTGTAGTGAGGAAAGATTGTTTAATGTATGGGACGTGTGTCTCTAGTAACAAGAGATGGGAACAATGCATGGGCATTACAATGTACAGGGCACTACAAGGGTTCATTTGCAATTTTTAATTCTGCAATATTCACTGTGTTTAACTCGATGGGTGTTTTCCAGAGACAAAAAAACAAAATCATCACTACACCCGTAGATTAATTCCCAGAGCAATGTAATTTCTAACATGTGATCACTTAAGGAGGTTTCTGCTGTTCTGGCACTT
Organism: Anomaloglossus baeobatrachus; assembly: GCF_048569485.1. Taxonomy (NCBI): domain Eukaryota; kingdom Metazoa; phylum Chordata; class Amphibia; order Anura; family Aromobatidae; genus Anomaloglossus; species Anomaloglossus baeobatrachus. The sequence goes on from NC_134359.1 coordinate 293,724,176, forward strand.
AGGGGCTCTGCATATGGAGTCCACAAACTGCTTTTCAAAAATCTGTGCTTCAAAAATCAAATAGTGCTGCTTCCCTCACAAGCCCTGCCATGTGGCCAAACAGTACTGTACAGTTGCATGTGAGGTAAATTGTGTAACACATTATGTGAACTTTTTTACCTATTCCCCTTGTGAACATTGGAAATCTGATGTTAAAATAACATTTAGTGGTAAAAATATAATTCTTCATTCTTCACTCTCCAACAGTATAAGATTTTGTGACAATATAGCATTTTTTGGTGTCAATATACTCACTGCACCCCTAAGTGAATTCATTGAGGAGAGTACATTGCAAACGAGGTCACTTGTGGGGGTTCTGCTTCTCTGGCATGATAGAAGCTCTGCCAATGTGACATAGTACCCCCAAACCATTCTAACTAAATCTGAACTCCAATATGGCGCTCGTTCCCTGTGGAACATTGCCCTATGCCTCAGCAGTAGTTTATGACCTATATGTATAAGCAATTGGAAAAGTCAGGCCAAATTGCATAAAAGTGTATTTTGCATTTTCTCCTGTAACCATTGAAAAAAATAAAAAATATTGGGGGTTGAAACATTTTTTGTAGGTAAAATTATTTTTTTATTTTCGTGGTTTAAAAGTTCTGCAAATCATCTGGGTGCCCAAATTGCTCACCAATGCCATACATCAAGAAGTTCCTTGAGGGGTCAAATTTCCAAATTGGGGTCACTTGTGGGGGAGTTCCACAGTGTAGGCACATCAAAGGTACTTCAAAATAGCGCTCCCTACCAGCCCTACAACACTGACAATGCCATTTGGAACATGCAGGTCAGCCTGCATCTCTATGCCGGCATTGTCACTGTTAAAGTGCTAGCGGGGTGCAGGACACAGCTCCGCACTTTAAGTCACAGTTGTTAAGGTCACCAGAGGTCATACCGTGGGAACCTGGCTAAGACCTCTGATGAACTGAGTAACTGCTGCCAAGCGGGTCCTTCTTGTCAGTTTTTCCCAGAGGCTGCAGAGATTGGACATGTTTTTGGTCTCTCCAGGTTCACATGTACCACAGACAGGACCATCATGGGACCTCATGTCCTATTGGATTACATCAGACCTAGGTGTTTGGGGGTTAATAAAGTGGTGAAAGAGGGTGGTTTTGTATTTTATCCCAAATAAAGGATTTTTCTCGTGTTTGTGTATTTCTTTTTACTTATAGGATTAGTGATAGGGGATCTCATTGACCCCATACAATCACTAATTTTGGGCTTGATGACAGTAGTGCACCGTTATTAACCCCTCATTACCCCAATTGCCACCGCATCAGGGCAATCGGGAAGAGCAATCGGGAAGAGCTGAGCAATAATGGATGCAACAATCTTGGGTAGTTACAGTTGCCTGGTTGCTATTTTTAAGCTGTGGCCTAACGATGCATCCTCTCTGACAGTTGTTTATACCCTGTTTGGACCTTTTTTATATGGATTTTAATTTGATTTAATAAAATTTTTGGATTTTAATATCCTTTGGACTTTGTTGCTGGATTACCCTCTGTCACCAAACATGTATAGGTTTACTTTTATAAAAGGGGTTAAAAAATTCGGAAGTTTGTCCAAAAAAGTGACAGACAGGGAAAGTGACAGACAGGGAAAGTGACAGAAATAGATAGACAGACTGGGAAAGAGATAGACAGACTGGGAAAGAGATAGATAGACAGACTGGGAAAGAGACAGACAAAGAGATAGAGAGAGAGAGAGACAGAGAGATATATACAGAGGGGGAGACAGACAGAGAATGGGAGAGAAACAGAGAGACAGTTACTATCCCGGGCAGCGCCGGGTGCTATGTTGTGAGGCGAAATTTTAACCCCGCGCGTTCCAATTTACCAATCAATTTTGCCCCTATCTACATAATGGGGAAAAAGTGAAACGAAAAGTGTTGGGGCCAATTGACAGCTGCCAGATGTGAACAAGGGGGACTTAAAGAATGAGAACGATGGCGCCAAAGAGTATATACCGTACAGTTGCTAAGGTGGGGCCCCGACATGGGATACGCACCACACTCTGGGATATGAACACACACACACAATGCGCCACACACTACCACGTACTTGAACACATATACCACCCTCAGCACACATCTCACCACACATACACCAACCTCACCACATAATCACCCTAAACACACACAAGTCTGGTATTATGCTTAAAAAATAAAAATCTGATTAATAAGCAGACAAACTACAAGCACAACAAATGTACCACATAGGAAATACAGCAGCCGTCAGTCACATGACCTGTGTATATGTGTATGTGTGAGCTAATATATACTGTCAGGGGGAGGGCTTTCTGTTGCCTGGAGATTTATCAGGCTGCCAATAGCAACCAATCACAGCTCAGCTTCTATTTTGCTACAGTTAATTAATCTGAGCTCTGATTGTTTAAAATAGGCAACAAAGGACATTCTCAGTATGTGTGAGGTTATAGGATGTTAAATCTGTGTGGAATATCTGTGGTGTTGAAATATATGTTGTGAAATGCTTCTATTAGCTTAGTTTTTGCCTTTTAATAATTACATTTCTATCTATTAGTTTTGTGGTTTTTGTGTGCAGAATAAATATTTGTTAATACATTCTATTTTGTTAACAGCAGTTATTAACCCGGGCGAAGCCGGGCAGTACAGCTAGTGTATATATAAAAGAACTTTGGAAAACAAATATAGGCAACCATTACCGGGTTTGTACACGACCTAGAACTGGAAAGGAAAATGCTCGTGCCAAATTTGAAATTGACGAAGACGAACCAAACAAGTTCACTCATCTCTAGCAGTGAATTCTTCTCCTATGTGATGTATATACAGCAGTCTTGGTTTCTCCTGTGTGATATATACTGCAGACCTCCCATTGCTTGAGGTCTAAATGTAAAGTGAGCAGTGATGAATTCCCTACTTTGAGGGGACATATGACGTATTATACATCTATGTACGGTAAAATGTAATACTGTGAGTTGATTGGAAAACCATAGAACATCGCATAGAGTGGTCTGCGCTCCAAACACACGTAAATCATGAAAAGCAGTTACAGGTCGTATCATCAATACCACATAACATCACAGCCACCCCAAACAGAAGCAACTCCAGCCATCACATTAGGGGGGAGATAATTAAATGTTTCACCAAATCTAGTAGAATTATGTTCAAGTTGATGGGATAAATATTCAAATTGGTCCTTTACAGAAAGAAGGCTCCCAATCCCTGCCATAAATGGTTGCCAGGTTGACATCCCTGAGTTTGTATGTTTTTGATTTTACACTGAAGAAAACAAAAAAGAAACTTCCTCCAATGTTCATTGCACACACAATAATTATCGGAGACTTTGACAAAAATCTAAAAGTCAGTTTCAAAAATGTTATTTATAAAATGTATAATTTATAAAAAAGAACCAAATGAAATATTAAAACACAAGAGACGCAGTGATGAGATCCTAATCCCAAACACCTAATTTTCTCATGGGCCATTATGAATTTGTGATTATCATGTAATGAATGTTCCAGCTCTATATAAACCTCCTACACGGCTCCTTCTAGCCGCTCAGTGGAGAATTTCCCATCAGGACAAGCCCTCTATCATTATACTGGCAAGTCCACAGATACCAAATTCTGGTTATTAATATATTTTTATGAGAATTTTACTGTAAGAATCAGATCATTCATTCCTTACTGCAAAATAAATTCTGTATAGTCAGGGAAGGGGCAGGTTAGATAAAGTGGAAGGACAAAGGGGAAGGATAAAATGTAACTTTTATTCTATTTTTTTTTAAATTCTATTTTAATAAAATATATTATATTATATAGTCCTTATTTGTTGGTATTTTCAGAATGGAGTGGGCTTTTCCCCTGACTGCTATGACAGTGCAGAACTCACTTCCCAGTATAGATCAGAGCCAAGAAGAATCTGGACCTAATGCCTTAATTCTCATAGCGTCTGATTTTATACATCCCCAAATCAAACAGCACCACAATCCTATCCAAAAAATTGAAAATGCTATTAAAAAACATTTTTAGAAATGCGGCCAGCATTTGGTGGCAGAAAACGAACACAAACGAACATTAGCGACTATTGGGGGAGAGGCTCGGGTTTGCCGAGTCAGAATAAACAAGCTCAGGCTCGTACCGAATTTGAAATTGGCAAAACCTTTACCGAACAGGTTCGCTGATCTCTAGACTGGATCACCAGAAGTAACCAATGGTTCACTAGGGATGATCAACTGATTGCCTAAATTTGGATTTACTTGCTCATTTTTCAATATTTAATATATTATATATAGAAATTAATAATACATTCAGTTGATCTTGTATTTTGACATATTTTACCCTACGAATCTGAAGCAACAATTCCTAAACTTTAGCTCGTAAAATAATCACCATGTTGTAATTTTTTGCCTCAATATAGGGCTGGATAGTTTGAGACACTTTTTTTTATTGATGTAAATAAGTTAATAAAAAAAGGTATAATGTAATTCAAGATGCCAAATCTTTTCCAGATCGTGTGCCGGTGTAATAAATCTGGAGCTTCTTCTGACTGCCTGGTAGACGTAGAGGATGTATAAATATTACATGGCATAGTAAAGGAGGGTCTTTGTGTTTTTTTTCTAGAAAGATTAAAAAATACTGATGAAGAATGAGACGTCTGTTAAATATTTTTACATTTTGCCATTTTCTGAAGAGACAAAGAATAAATCATCAATTTCCACCTTCTTCTTCTTGATATATCTGGTCGGAGTTCTCATCAATTCTTCCATTATCACAGTCATATTTCTGGAAGTTCAATTACATAAACCAATGTATCTCTTTATCTGTAATTTATCCATTGTAGACATATTTTATACATCGGTTACGATTCCTAAATTGTTACACAGGTTATTGTCCGGGAATCACATTGTTTCCTTCTCACAATGTTACGCTCAATTCCACTTTCAGACAGTTGTGGCGACAGCAGAAGAAATTCTGCTGGTCGTTATGGCTTATGACCGATATGTCGCTATCTGCCTTCCCTTACATTATCACCGGATCTTAAGTCGGAGAAATTGCATCCTGATAACTATTGGGATTTGGGCAGCCGCCTTTCTAAACTCTTCAATGATTGTGATCTTAGCTATGAACTTGTCCTCCTGTAACTCCAATGTCATCCACCAGTTCTTCTGTGATAATAAGTCATTAACAAAAACAACCTGCACCGGGACACTAATGTTTTTTGTAGTAACCGGTATTGAAATGTTAATCCTTGTCTTTATTCCCCTTATGTACACTGTTATATCTTATGCTAATATATTATCTGTTATCTTCAAGATGACATCAAATCACAGCAGAAAAAAAGCCTTCTCCACCTGCTCATGTCATTTCACTGTTGTGTGTATTTACCATGGAGCAGGCTTAATAGGGTATCTGATACCACCTTACTCTGATGTCTTGGATTTAGTCTTCACTATAATATATACAAGTATTATTCCAATGATAAATCCGATCATATACAGTCTACAGAATTCCACTGTTCAATCGGCATTGCTGGGGTTAGTGAAAGTGCTTTTTAACCCATTCATGACTAGAGATGAGCGAACCAGTCGTGGTTCGGCTCGAGTTCGGTTTGTCGAACGGAGGTCCCGTTCGAGTTCGGTTCGTCGAACGTTCGACGAACCAAACTCGAACCTATAGGATATAATGGGAGGCAATCACAAACACATAAAAATGCATGATAAATGTACACAAACAGTTCATAAACATTGCCATAACACTTACCAGTCCCCGCGATCCCTCCTGCACTCTGTCTCCTGCCACTATTCCATCTGATGGTCGCTGAATCCTCCCGGTAACCAGCACTGCCAGCAGTGACGCAGGACCTATCGGGACGTCAAAATAGCCATGTGACCAGTCACGTGGCTATTATCTCATTGGCTACAGACTGGTCACATGAATATGACGCGTCATGTAGGACCTGCGAGTGCATGTCTCCGGTACACGGTGCACATTTGTGCGATCGCCGTGTACCGGCGACATGCTCTAGCACACAGTCGACTCCCCATTCCGTTAGGGACCGGCTGGCACAGCCGGTCATTAACGGAGATCACCGTTGCCATAGCAACGCAGTTAGCGGTGACGTCACCGCTAACCGCGGCTCCGGGAGCACCATTGCTATGGTAACGCGTCTGTCAGCGTTACCGCTGACAGCCAGCAGCACTGATCACTCATGGAGTGAAGGCTGCACGGGGAGCAGCAGCATCTTCCCCCATGCAGCAGTGATGGAGCAGAGCTGCATTTGTTGAACGAGAAAGACAGAAGATCATGGATCGTGGAGGGCTTACAGGGGGTAATAAAGATGGAGTCTCTAATGTGTCTGTGTATTTATTTCTATTAAAGTATTTTTTCTCTGTGTGGTGTTTTTTTTTAACCCTTTATTGGAGATTCTTAATGGCCGGGTCAAACGTGCCTGACATTAAGAATCTCTGGCTTAATACTGGCTAGTAAAACAAAGCCAGTATTAACTCATTATTACCCAACAAGCCACCCGGCTCCAGGGCTGTTAGAAGAGTTGGATACAGCGCCAGATGATGGCGCTTCTATGAGAGCGCCATTTTCTGGGGCGGCTGCGGACTGCAATTCGCAGCAGAGGCGCCCAGAAACCTCGGGCTAACCTGTGCTGCGGATTCCAATTCCCAGCTGCCTAGTTGTTCCCGGCTGGACACAAAAATGGGGCGAAGCCCACGTCATTTGTTTTTTAATTATTTCATGAAATAAGTGAAATAATTAAAAAAAACAGGCTTCCCTATATTTTTGGTTTGATGTCCAGCAATTTTGATTGCTGGACATCACAGTGCTGTAAAAATAAATCTTTAAAAAAAATGACGTAGCGCTCCGCGGTATTTTTAAATCTCAGCGCAGATAAAGCAGAGAGCTATGGGTTGCCACCCCCATCTGCCTGCCGTTACCTTGGTTGGCAATCAAAATACAGGGAAGCCCATTAATTTTTTCTATTTAAAAAATAGTTAAAAAAAATGACATTGGGTCCCCCCATTTTTGATAGCCAGCTAGGGTAAAGCAGACGGCTGTAGCCTGAAAACCACAGCTGGCAGCTTTACCGTGGTTGGGGATCCAATGTGGAGGTCCTCCCAGGCTCTTTTTTTATAATTATTTTATAAATATTAATAATTACACAAAAAAAGTAGGGTCCCCCCCCAAATTGGATCACCAGCCAAGGTAAAGCGGACAGCTGTGGTTTGGTATTCTCAGGGTGGGAAGGTCCATAGTTATTGGGCCTTCACAGCCTAAAAATAGCAGGCCGCAGGCACCCCAGACGTGGCGCATCCACTAGATGCGCCAATCCTGGCGCTTCACCCCAGCTCATCCCGTGCCCTGGTGCAGTGGCAAACGGGGTAATAAATCGGGTTGATACTAGCTGTAAGGTCACCTGACATCAAGCCCAGCAGTTTGTGATGTCATGGCGTCTATTAGATACCCAACATCATAAACTGTCCATGTCGTAATGGTTGCTACCAAAGTTGCAATGCCATGCTGATGAGGTAAGGGCATGCCTAATCAGGAGAACTATTCTACATTTCCAAATATTGGTATTTGCTGATATTATTGCTATTCCACCTACTATATATTGGGGATAGGATCTTGGAGATGAAATACCCCTTTAAGTCCAGTTATCCAGCTGAATGAATACTTAACAACAGAGCTCGCTATTTAGATGTGTTTTCTTGTGGCGTATAACGGACTCTCATGTTTGGTAGTCATTCAGCAGGGAAACTTTAAAAGCAAATCCCTCCATTTGGAAATGTAGTATATAGCTCTCCTGATCAATTATGTTCCTTACCTCATGAGCAGGGCATTGCAGTAATAATAATAATTTATTCATTTATATAGCATTATTAATTCCATAGCGCTGTATGTCTTTGGAGTGTGGGAGGAAACCGGAGTACCCGGAGGAAACCCACGCAAACACGGGGAGAACATACAAACTCCTTGCAGATGGTGTCCTTGGTGAGAATTGAATCCAGGACCTCAGCGCTGCAAGACTGCAGTGCTAACCACTGAGCCACCATGCCACCCATTTAGCTTACAGATGCATAACCCACCACTCACTGTGTCTGAACACAGGAAGCTGAGCTGACAGCCGCTCTGTGCATGCGGCAGTGTCTATTGTGAAGGAGAGGGCCGTGGGGGGATCAACGCTGCACAGGTACCGTGGGACACCTGGGAACACCGGTGGGGTTATAGGGGGTGACCTGGCAGGGCCTGGGGAGGAGTTTTCTGTCGCATGTGTCATGGTATATTCGACAGAAATCAGAGGAGTAGGGTGAATGCGGCCGGCGCGCTGCTGTGCGCGCGGCCATCTTGGATTACTGGGAGGGCATCAGGGGGGGCACTTTGGCGACACTGGGGGACCGGGGAGGAGATTTATCATGTTTGTTCATGCCAGATGGGAGATAAATAATTTTTTACCGGCGCTGTCATTTACTGTAACGTAATCATCGGTGTACGGTGTATACCTGTGATCACGTGAGCGGGGACCGGAAAAACCTTCCTGAATCATGATCTCCAGGGTCTCAGCTACACCTGAAACCCCGGAGATTTTCTGACGCTGGGGGGGCGTTATTCACTTATTTCTGCCTGCTGTTTATAAACGGCAGATCAGAATAAGGCTAGATTAACACGACCGATCCAATTTTGCGGTCTGCAAAAAACAGTCCGTTTTTTTTCACGGGTGCATCCATGTGCCATCCGTTTCCGTTCCGTAGACGGTCCGTATGTCATCTGTTTGTCATCCGTGTGCCTTCCGTTTTTTTTGTGTACTGCAAAAAAACTGAAGGACGGTAAATGCATAAATTTACCCAGGATCCATAGCTTCATCCTACATGAGGCGGTCACATGTTCACTCCAGTGCCATTTTCTACTGCTTTTCACAGCGTAGAGCGCTCTGGTGATTTTCTTGTGCTTGTGCACTTCATATCAGTCTTTTCTCTCATTATAATCCACACAGGTAGAAGAGAAGACCGGGTTCATGCCGCGCTAAAAACCACTGATGCGTGTAAATTAAAAGATTTCCTTTTTATTGGACAGTTCCTACGCGTTTCAGAGAAATCCGTCTCCTTCCTCAGGAAGTGGTTTTTAGCGCGGCATAAACCCGGTCTTCTCTTCTACCTGTGTGATACAAAATTCCTCTCCCGGGGCTGCAGCTAAACCACCGGGCACTCACAGGCTATCATAAGGGGTTGTGACTGGCACAACCTCACCAGGTGAGTGCTTCTTTGTCTTGTTTGTCCACCCTCATACCGGGTAAGACCCTATTGCGCTTTTTTCCCCTTTACAGTTTTACACTGTCATTATAATGGCAGAAAGACACATAATGTCCCACTCTCCTGCATTTTGTAATTTTGCACCCTTTGGTGCCTTTCATGTGGCACTAAAGGGTGCTTAGCTTTGTATTTAGCCAAAAAAAATGAAAAAAAAATGACGTAGGGTTCCCCCTATTTTTGTAGTCAGCTAGGGTAAAGCAGACGGCTGCAGCCTGCAGACCACAGCTGGCAACCTCACCTTGGCTGGTAATCCAAAACTGAGGGCACCCCACCCTGTTATTTTAAATTAAATAAATAATGAAAAAAAAAAACACGTAGGGGTCCCCCCAAAATTGGATCACCAGCCAAGGTAAAGCAGACAGCTGGGGTCTGATATTCTCAGACTAGGGAGGTCCATGGTTATTGGACTCTCCCCAGCCTAAAAATAGCAGGCCGTAGCCGCCCCAGAAGTGGCGAATCCATTAGATGTGCCAATCCTGGTGCTTCGCCCCAGCTCATCCCGTGCCCTGGTGCGGTGGCAAACGGGGTAATATATGGGGTTAATACCAGATGTGTAATGTCACCTGGCATCAAGCCCTGGGGTTGGTGAGGTCAGGCGTCTATCAGATACCCGACATCACCAACCCAGTCAGTAATAAAAAAAAATAGACGACAAACACATTTTTATTTGAAAAAATACTCCCCAATACATTCCCTCTTTAACCAATTTATTAGAAAGAAAAACAAATCCAGGTCTGGTGTAATCCAAGGGGTTGCCATGACGATCCACACTGTCCCAGTCAATGAAGAGCAGGATGTTCCCCATTGGCTAGGAGAGCAGTGCAGTGACCTGAGCTAACATCAATGGGTCAGCCCAGGTCACTGCAGGGGATGACAAGTGCTGCTGTCAGCGAGGTACATTACCTGCGCTGATCTCCTGCACTGCTGACAGCACCTGTCACTGACTTCAATGACCTTCACAGCCAAGTATCACGAGAGGCCCGTGACGTCACCGCTAGTCAGTCTTGGGTCGGAAGCAAGAGAAGGTAATGTGACAAGCGGTGGCCATGGAGGACAGTGACAGCGCTGAGGTCGGGACTTCATCACCGCAGGTAAGCCGAGGGGGACCATGTGTGCAGAGTGCCAGGAGGACGTCAGTATCGTGGACTGCATGGCTGGGGACGTGTGTGTGTGTGTGTGTATGTATGTGTACATGCCGCGTGCAGGAGGGGGCGGAGCGAGCTTAGCGGGGAAGTGTGGGCTTCCTGCACGTAACTAGGATAAACATCGGGTTACTAACCAAAGCGCTTTGCTTGGATACCCGATGTTTATCTTGGTTACCAGCTTCTGGCAGGCTGCCAGCGATGGCTCCTGCACACTGTAGCTGTAAAAAGCCCTGCTTTTTGCTGCTAGAATCGTTCGCGAACGTATCTAGAACTATCGAGCTTTAGCAAAAAGCTCGAGTTCTAGTTCTATCTAGTACAGCCTCCAAAATCACTCGAGCCGCGAACTGGAGAACCTCGAACCACGAACCGCGCTCAACTCTATTCATGACATTTAACATCCCTATACGTCATGGCCGGATAGTAGTTTGAGAGACATGACTTAAAGATACGTCTTGGTTCTTGTGTGGAGCACAGGAGCTGTGACTGCGCGATCGCCACTTGGAGCTTACATGACATCTGATAATCAACTTTCACAGCTTGTAGCAGTGGCCACACCTCCCCGACCTGTTAAAGCCCCTAAATGCCATGATTAATATTGATAACAGCATTTAGGAGGCTGGGAGAGGGAATGTGCTCCCCTCTTCTATCCGATCGACGCTCCTGTGACATCATCGCAACCGCCCGATCATTGTCATTGCATTCCGATGTCATGATGATGACCTTCGATTCAGCCAGATATGGCATGCCTGTTAGACCATGCCAGTAGCATGGTCTGAGAGGGTTCTGTCTCACTGACAGGTAGTTGTCTTTTTAGGGGTGCACAAAAGTACGGTCAAAGGCAGTTTTTTGTACACCTCTGTAAAGAAGGTTAACGCTGATCAAAGGCCATCCGGGGTCTAGAGTAGCTCTGCTTCCTCATTATAGCGAATGGATCCATTAGGGGGTTTCACCTGAATCACGTATTTCGGAGATGTAGATGGAAACCCTGATGTAAGTCCTCAGCATAGAGCACAGGATAAATGTTAACTGATCCAAAATGTTTGGACCCAAATTGCCACAAAAAAAGCATTCAACTCAACCCACAAAAAAACAAGTTCCCACTCAGGTCTGTCATCTCTTAACAGAAATATAGGGGGCTTCTCCATTACTGGTAGCACATAGGCTTTAGAAAAGCGATATAGCTCCTCCAAAAAAAGAAATTCAGCAAAATATGAACTCCCAAATCCAAATGTCCCTTCCTTTATGAGCACTACAATGTACCTAAACCACAGATAACATCCACATGCTTGGCATTGTTGTAGTGAGGAGAGCTTGCTTACTGTATGGGACGTGTGTCTCCAGTAGAGATGAGAGATGTTCGATTCGAACCGTTCGCCAATTTCAATTTCGAGTGATTTTGGTCGTTCGACGAACTCGAACGATTTGCTTCAAGTTCGGCCATTCGAGTTACCGTTCGATGACTGTTCGATCGCCAAAAGCGTAACTAGTTACTAGCTGGCTTTTCACTGTAATACTGTCAGTCACTGTTACTAATGACATTATCAAAATTCAGTGTATAATGTGCGGGTGGGATGGGGTTTAGATCAGTGCTGCTGAGTGCTGAAAGAACGGCGATTGCCATTTTTTTTCCCTAACCGCGAGTACAGTGGGGCGGGCCAGGCTGTCAGTCAATCACAGACACACACACACAGCAAAGTGGATTTTTGCCAAACAAGCAAGGGCACGTGTCATTGGCTGTGCATGTCACATGTCTTTGCCCTATAAGACCCAGCCATTTTCCCCATCGCCGCCATTATCTCTCTGCTGCGGGTGTGTGACAGTCACCGCTCCCGCTGCTGCTGCTGTGTGCGCTATACACTTATACAGTGCAATCTACACATCAGTTTAGGGATTAGGGACTACTTTTAATTTCAGCCTTTCTCAGGTCTACAATACAGCAGTTCATAGCCATTTTTGCTAGGCAGGTCTGTGCCAGCATTGTGCAAGGGTTTATCACAGTGTCTGCCTAAATCAGCTTAGGCAGTTCCTTGGGGCATAGTTTCATTGTCTGGGATAGTAAGTGAGGGTTCCTCTGCTGACAAGAAAGCTAGAACACCTCTGCATTGTAAACCACCTCTCCATTTTTGCTATGCCATTTTAAGTGCAAAAAGTGCAGGTAGTTTTAGGGGCATAGTTTCATTGTCTGGGATAGTGAGGGCTCCTCTGCTGACTAGAAAGCTAGACCACCTTTGCATTGTACACCACCTCTCCATTTTGCTACCCCATTTTAAGTGCAAAAAGTGCAGGCAGTTCCTTGGGGCATAGTATAATTGTCTGGGATAGTCAGAGACGTTCCTCTGCTGACAACAAAGCTACACAACCTCTGCATTCTACACCACCTCTCCATTTCTGCTACGCAATTTTAAGTGCAACAAACAGTGTCCAATGTGTCCACAAACAAAATGAGTGGCAAAAGGACAGATGCTGGTGGAAAGGGGAACAGGCATATTGGAAAGGGAAAAAAGTTTGTGTTCGTGGGGTAGGTGGTAAAGCAACAGTAACATCTGCTGAAGAAAGACCATCTACCAGCAAAAGTAAGATGTCTACTACTTTCCGTGGACAATCTGATATGATCCCTTTGTTACGGAAATGACCATTGCTACCAAAGTTAGATGAGGCAAAAAAACAGCAGATGCTTGAATGGATCTCAAGTGCTCCATCAAGTGGCTTCTCCTCCACCTCTACTTCAACATCCCAAAGACTCAAGTCTTTTGAGTTGTCACCCCAATCGCAGTTGCTTTCTACCAGCTCTCAAGTCTCCACCAGCCCTGCAGAGTATGGGGTAACATAGATGGTTGAGTCTGCAGAGCTGTTCAGTCACACTATAGCCTGGGAATCAGAGGTCTGCTCCAAAGCTACAGTGAGCCCAGACAAGGAAATGATCTGCAGTGATGCCCAGAAGCTTTGTGAGTCAGATTCAGGCCCAGATGAAGAAAGTTTTGAGCATAACGTAGACTTTAATTCCCAAACTAACTCCTCTTGGTGACGACAATGAGGAACATGATGATGACGATGAGACTAAGATCCCTGATTGGAATGACAACTTAACTATTCGGTCAGGGCAGGAAGAGGTTGACTCTGAGGATGAGGGGAGTGTAAACACATAGGGTGATGATGAGGTGGTAGATCCCACTTACTGTCAACCCACAGTCAGGCACTCGATGAGGTCAGCAGAGGCGGTGGAGGAGGATGCGACTGATGGCAAGGTTAGCTTTTGCCTTCCTGGACAGAGACGGAGTACTGGAAGCATGTCAACAACTGCATCCTCAGCCACAACTCTGCCTCTGAGCACAAGTCGTGGTGGCTCTGCAGGTCACATGGGCTCTAAGACTTTGCTAGCCTGGTCCTTTTTTGACATCGCAAAGGATCTCCCAACTCATGTAATCTGTTAGATTTGTCGCCAATCTCTAAGTAGAGGCCAAAACCTCAATAGTTTGACTACTTCGTCCATGAACCGTCACATGGATATGAAGCATGAGTCGCAGTGGGAAGCTCACTGTGCTACAATGCAGCCTAGCAGAGCGGGCCAACCACCGTCTGCCCCTTCAAGTCCATCCGCGCGCTCTTCATCCTCTATGACTGTGGGGACAGCAGTCAAACATGCTTTTGGATGCAGACCTTCCACCTCTTTAACCGCACAGGCAGTGTGATTGCCAGGTTGTCAGTTGTTTTGGAAGTGGAAACAGCTGCTGGTGTCGAGCTCTCTCAGACATCAATAGCACCACCTTTGGATGGAGGCAACATTATGTCTCCGCCTGCACTTTCCTCACAGACCAGCAGTTTTCCAGGGACACCCTACTCAACACCGTCTCAGCACAGCATCCAGCCCTCGGTCCCTCAGATGATTGTGGACAAGTAAAAGATCATTTCCTCCTAGCCATGACAAAGCTAAGAGATTGACTTTCACCATCTGCAAGCTGTTGGCTACAGAAATTCTGCCTTTCCGCGTGGTGGACACAGAGGATTTTTGAGACTTATGTCCGTCGCAATGCCCCAGTACCAGATACCCAGTCGTCACTACTTATCCAAGAAGGGTGTGTCTGCGCTACACCAGCATGTCGCACACAACATCACCGCTTCCTTGTGAAACTCTGTGTGTGTCAGGGTGCATTTCACCACAGATACTTGGATCAGTAAGTATGGACAGGGGCGTTACATGTCGCTGACTGGGCACTGGGTAACTATGGTGAGAGATGGAGAAGGGTCTGCTGTACAAGTCTTGCCATCCCCATGAGTTGTGCGTCAATCCTCTGTATGTAGAAGATCCTCCACTGCTTCTGCCTCTTCCACCTCATCTTGTCTGCCTCTTCCACCTTGTCTGGGTCCTCCACCTCCGCCCAAAGCCTGTCTGGTCAGGCCACCCGCGTTGTAACTGCGCACAAGGAATCCCGCACACCTCCATACTATGCTGGCAGCAGAGCTCAACGGCATCAGGCGGTCTTTACTGTAAGTTGAAATGTCTGGGAAATATGAGTCACACAGCTGACCAGTTGTGGTCAGCTCTGGAGACCGAGTTTCGTCAATGGTTGTCTCCACTCAACCTGCAGCCAGGGAAGGCCATATGCGACAATGCTGCAAACCTGGGTGCGGCCATTCGCCGGGGCAAGGTAACACACGTGCCTTGTATGGCTCACGTGTTGAATCTTGTTGTCCAGCAAAAACACCTGAAATAACCGGGAGGAGTGCACAGACAAAAGACACGACTCCATAATAAAAAACAATAGACTGCATCTGAGTGTTTGTCACTGGGAAGCATATACTACTGAAAATGGTGCACGACAGAGCACAGGGTGACTCAGTCTGCATCATTATAGTAAATGGCCCCATCTCAGCGCATGCATCTGAAACCCGTTTTGTGGGGGTTTGGACGCAAGCCCTGACAGGACCACTAAACGCAGGTCAGAACACAATGTGAAAGGGCCCTTAGTGTTTTAAACAGAAGAGTGTCATATAGGGAGATTGGGAGAAGGAGGAGGCCATGAACATAGCATAAAATAGGCAGCATTAAGTACAAATAGGCAGTATTTAAAATAAAGGGTAAAAACAGGCAATATTAACAATATTAGATATGGTTATGCTGCAATCATTAGTACATACCAAACATTTAGAAGAGAACTGTAACGGCAGATTAGTACCAGGGGATATATATCCCAATCGCCAATCGGGGCCCACCGTGCTCCAGATGGTAATGGAGCTGCTGGTACCCTGTGGGTTAGGCGGAGACTAAAGATCTGATGACTCAGAGATAACCTAGGAGACCTGGGAACTGGTCACGTGTGTAAGGACACGTCAGACCGGACGAGAACCCAGTTAGCGTTTCGGTGGAGCGGGTGCTACTCCGACCACGTGTGAAGGGAACACGTCAGGCCAGGTGGTGACCAGGTAGCGTTGACCGAGAAGACCACTGCGACAGCGCCCTGTCGGCCACGTGTGTAAGACATGTCAGGCAGAGCGGTGCTCCAATTAGCATTTTTTGTCACCACTCGACTGGCCACTCGACAGCCCCTTTAAATAACCTGGGTCCGCCCCAAACCCAGGGTGGAACCACCAAGGTCCAATAGCAGAATGCCATGTCACCAGTGACATCACCAGCGGCCTATCTGGAACCGCCATGTCATTGATGACCTCATGGCAGCCACGCCCCAAACACTTCACCAGTCTGATGACCAATGGTGAGGTGCAGATCATAGGGGCGGGCCTCTGCGAGCCAGTCTGGAGTGGCCACATCATCAGGACACCTGACACCCTCTGCCCTATCAGGACTTGCCACCTCAGGACATGCTCAGTGAGGTCCACTCCTTACCGGACCTAACCTCTAATGCACTAAGTGCTTGAGCATGCTCAGTAGCCTGAACAACAGTCTCCTCGGAAATCAGACTATCTGCCTGAGCATGCTCAGTAGGCACAACACAGGACTTCGACACGGCACGATGTCCAAGTATCTGTGCAAAGAGGCTTTTCTCACTAAGTGTAGGAGCATGCTCAGTAGCCTGAACCAAGGACTTAGCCTCAGAAATGGCACTATCAGGCTGAGCATGCTCACTAAGCAAAACACTGGACTTAGACTCTAGCTGGGTTAAATCGGGGCACGCATACGCACTAGCAGCCTCTCCACACTTAGACATGGAGGAAGAAGCATCCAGCTGGACGACGCGAGGCATGGCCAAAAATGGTAGCCGGCGCCTGGGCGCAACAGGAACCGCAGCAGGCTGCTTGCGGCTATGGCGGCACCGATTCGTAACAAGAACCACATGTAGGTTTGTATACATATGAGGGAGGTGAAGTTGGATGTGTCAGTAAAATTCTACACAATTAATTTACATAATAGCAGAGTCCATTCAGAAATGCTCTGGAATTTAAGCATTAGTGTATGCACTATAGGGATGACTGGTGAATTGGAAATAGATTTATGGATTTTGGGAAAAAATTAAAAAAAATAAAAAACGATGTTATTGGATATGCCATAGAGTGTCGGAATTCTCCCTGCAGGTTTTTTGTCCTGCACTGTAAAATAAAGCACGAATTCTGCATTTCAACCTGAGAGTGTGGTGAATTCTTCTCCTATGTGATGTATATACAGCAGTTTCAGTTTCTCCTATGTGATATATATGGCAGACCTTCGGATGTTTGCGTTATAAATTTAAATTGAACACTGGTGAATTTCTCACTTTGAGGTGACATGTGGTATAATATACATCTGTATTATCAAAGATTTGAGAAAAAGATAGAGGTGGCACTCACCTAGTGACGCGATGGACCCGATGAAGCGCCACTAGGCGTGAAACGGCTGCTGTTGTCCTTTCTTTTTTGATCCCTGCATCCCTTCCTGAGCATGGTATGTTTTAAAAAATAATACAGAAGAAAATGTCACTAGGTGAGTGCCACCACTATCTTTTTCTTAAATTTTTAATAATACAGTTTCTATCAACCCGGTTGAGCAGCGCCTTATTGTGATTTAGCGGTTGGACTATATTCACACACCTGATCGGGTTTCTTTGTCTTAAAGAGGAGCTACTTGGACTATTAGGTAGTGCCGGCCATCTCTTCCAATACATCGGTTATAATATACATCTGTGTTTGGTAAAATATACTGCTGTGAGTTCTTTACTAGAGATGAACGGACCCATGGAAGTTCGGATTCTACTGGTTCAGTTGAACTTTTTTCAAGTTTGAAAATTGATTGAGAAATCCAGCGCAATCCCATAATATTCTTTAAAATTTCATGCTTTTTTTTATTTATATCCATAAAATATAAGAGTGGGACATCCAACTGAAATACGTGCCAGGGTCAGAGCGACACGTTTCAACAAAGTGTCTTAAGGCCCCGTTACATGCAACGACGTATCTAACGATATATCGACGGGGGTCACGGATTCCGTGACGCATATCCGGCATCGTTAGCAATGTCGTTGTGTGTAACAGCTCCGAGTGTTAGAGATCAAAAATACTCACCTTATCGTTGATCGTTGACACGTCATTCATTTTCATAAAATCGTTGCTGTTGCAGGACGCTGGTTGTTCATCGTTCTTGCAGCAGCACACATCACTACTTGTGACACCGCAGGAATGAGGAACAACCTTGTACCTGCGGCCGCTCGCAATGAGGAAGGAGGGAGGTGGGTGGGATGTTCGGCCCTCTCATCTCCGCCCCTCCACTTCTATTGGGCGGCCGCTTAGTGACGCCACTGTGACACAGCACGAACCGCCCCCTTAGAAAGGAGGCGGTTCGCCGGCCACAGTGACATCACTAGGCAGGTAAGTCCCGTGTGATGGGTCCTAACGATGTTGTGCGCCACGGGCAGCGATTTGCCCGTGATGCACAACCAATGGGGGCGGGTGCTTTCACCAGCGACATTGCTAGCAATGTCGCTGCGTGTAAAGCCCCCTTTAGTCATGGTCTGTGACTTCTGTGATCGGTGAGCTGAAAGTTTCTTTTTGTTTATTCTTTCACTATATAACTCCTGTGATCAGTGAGCTGAAAGTTTCTTTTTGTTTATTCTTTCACTATATAACTCCTGTGATCAGTGAGCTGAAAGTTTCTTTTTGTTTCTTTTTTCAAGTTTGGTTTTGGACCCGACTTTAACTGAACTTCATTTGAATTCAGTGATGGACAGATTGGGTCTTTGTCGACACGCAGCCAGCCATAAACAGATCACTTCCAGGAGAGAATAGTGGATTATTTTCTTTTTCCATTTTTCGTGTGGGGGGGGGTGAACACTAGAGATGAGCGAACCGGTCCCGGTTCGGCTCGAGGCGGTTCGCCGAACGGGGGGTCTGGCTCGAGTTCGGCTCGTCGAACGTTCGACGAACCGAACTCGAACGTATAGGCTATAATGGGAGGCAATCACAAACACATAAAAATGCATTATAAATGTACACAAACAGTTAATAAACATTGCCATAACACTTACCGGTCCTCGCGATCCCTTCTGCACTCTGTCTCCTGCCGCTATTCCATCCGATGATCGCTGAATCCTCCCGGTGACCTGCACTGCCAGCAGAGAAGCAGGACCTATCGTGACGTCAAAATAGCCATGTGACCAGTCACGTGGCTATTATCTCATTGGCTACAGACTGGTCACATGACTATGACACGTCATGTAGGACCTGCGAGTGCATCTCTCCGGTACACGGTGCACATATGTGTATCGCCGTGTACCGGCGACATGCTCTAGCACACGGTCGACTCCCCGTTCCGTTAGGGACCGGCTGACACAGCCGGTCATTAACGGAGATCACCGTTGCCATAGCAACGCAGTTAGCGGTGACGTCACCGCTAACCGCGGCTCCGGGAGCACCGTTGCTATGGTAACGCGTCTGTCAGCGTTACCGCTAGCAGCCAGCAGTGATCACTCACGGAGTGAAGGCTGCACGCTGCTTCCCGATTGTAGTGAGCATTGTAGTTAGGATGGAGGTTCCCCAGCCCCAAGTGATGCCCCTCACTACAATCGTCATTACTACTACACTAGAAAGAAAGAAGACAGAAGAGCAGGATCGTGGAGGGCTGACAGGGGTAATAAAGATGGAGTCTCTAATGTGTCTGTGTATTTATTTCTATTAAAGTATTTTTTCTCTGTGTGGTGTCTTTTTTTAACCCTTTATTGGAGATTCTTAATGGCCGGGTCAAACGTGCCTGACATTAAGAATCTCTGGCTTAATACTGGCTGGTAAAACAAAGCCAGTATTAACTCATGATTACCCAACAAGCCACCCGGCTCCAGGGCTGTTGGAAGAGTTGGATACAGCGCCAGATGATGGCGCTTCTATGAGAGCGCCATTTTCTGGGACGGCTGCGGACTGAAATCCGCAGCAGAGGCGCCCACAAACCTCGGGCTAACCTGTGCTGCGGATTCCAATCCCCAGCTGCCTAGTTGTACCCGGCTGGACACAAAAATAGGGCGAAGCCCACGTCATTTGTTTTTTAATTATTTCATGAAATATGTGAAATAATTAAAAAAAAACGGGCTTCCCTATATTTTTGGTTCCCAGCCGGGTACAAATAGGCAACTGGGGGTTGGAGGCAGCCCGTGGCTGCCAGCTGTACCTGGCTAGCATACAAAAATATGGCGAAGCCCACGTCATTTTTTTGGTGGGCAAAAAACTTCTGCATACAGTCCTGGATGGAGTATGCTGAGCCTTGTAGTTCTGCAGCTGCTGTCTGCTCTTCTCCATACAGACAGACAGCAGCTGCAGAACTACAAGGCTCAGCATACTCCATCCAGGACTGTATGCAGAAGTTTTTTGCCCCCTGAAAAAATTATGTGGCTTCGCCATATTTTTGTATGCTAGCCAGGTACAGCAGGCAGGTACGGCTGCCCCCAACCCCCAGTTGCCTATTTGTACCCGGCTGGGAACCAAAAATAAAGGGAAGCCCTTTTTTTATTATTTCATGAATTTCATGAAATAATTAGAAAACAAATGACGTAGGCTTTGCCCCATTTTTGTGTCCAGCCAGGTACAACTAGGCAGCTGGGATTGGAATCCGCACCACCGGTTGGCCTGAGCTTTCTGGGCCCCACTGCTGCGAATTGCAGTCTGCAGCCGCCTCAGAAAATGGCACTTTCATAGAAGCGCCATCTTCTGGCGCTGTATCCAACTCTTCCAGCACCTGCCTGCTATACCTGGCTAGCATACAAAAATATGGCGAAGCTCACGTCCTTTTTTTGTAGCTTTTTGGCAAAAAAAAAAAAAAATGCTTCCCTGGATTTTCCATTGCCAGTGAAGGTAACACCAAGCAGTGGGGGTTAGCAGCCAGTAGCTGCTTGGATTACCCTTAGCTAGCAATACAAAAAATGCAGTGGGAGCTAACATATATTTTTTTTAATTATTTATTTAAATAACTAAAAATAAAATGGGCTTCCCTGTATTTTGATTGCTGGACATCACAGTGCTGTAAAAATAAATCTTTAAAAAAATGACGTAGCGCTCCGCGGTATTTTTGATTCTCAGCGCAGATAAAGCAGACAGCTATGGGTTGCCACCCCCATCTGCCTGCCGTTACCTTGGTTGGCAATCAAAATACAGGGAAGCCCATTAATTTTTTCTATTTAAAAAATAGTTAAAAAAAAAAAATTACGTTGGGTCCCCCCATTTTTGATAGCCAGCTAGGGTAAAGCAGACGGCTGTAGCCTGAAAACCACAGCTGGCAGCTTTACCGTGGTTGGGGATCCAATGTGGAGGTCCCCTCAGGCTCTTTTTTATAATTATTTTATAAATATTAATAATTACACAATAAAAGTAGGGGACCCCCCAAATTGGATCACCAGCCAAGGTAAAGCGGACAGCTGTGGTCTGGTATTCTCAGGGTGGGAAGGTCCATAGTTATTGGGCCTTCACAGCCTAAAAATAGCAGGCCGCAGGCACCCCAGACGTGGCGCATCAACTAGATGCGCCAATCCTGGCGCTTCACCCCAGCTCATCCCGTGCCCTGGTGCAGTGGCAAACGGGGTAATAAATCGGGTTGATACTAGCTGTAAAGTCACCTGAGATCAAGCCCAGCAGTTTGTGATGTCATGGCGTCTATTAGATACCCAACATCATAAACTGTCAGTACTAACAAAAACAAAAAATCGACAAAAGAAATTTATTTGAAAAAACAGTCCCCAAAACATTTCCTCTTTCACCAATTTATTGTAAGAAAAAAAATAAAGGGGTCCCACGACGACTCTGGACCGTCTAGAATATGGGGGGGAGACACTCAGGGAACGTATCCCCCATTTTCTAGGAGTGCGGACCCTTCATGTGAGGAGTGTGGGTGCAATGAATCTGCACTCACTCTCCCCGGGTCCACAGCAGCAGAGTCCATGTCGTAATGGTTGCTACCAAAGCTGCAATGCCCTGCTCATGAGGTAAGGGCATGCCTAATCAGGAGAACTACTGTAGAGGAAGCTCTGCTCACTGGTATATAGGTGCTCAGAGGTAATAATAGATAAAATTAGTGAGTAACCTCGGCACTCTATATCTCCCAGACTAAGTCAGTAAGTCACAACGGATAGTAATGCAAAATCACTCTTTATTGGTCCGTATTAAGAAAATTTTTTTTTCATAAGCATATATGTTTTTGTCCAAAACAAGTTACAAATGACGTTTCGGCCTGAGCCTTCGTCAGATTGGACTTATCTGCATGTAATCATGAAAAATGACAATAATCAGTATCACATAAGAGTGAGAGAACAATAACATAAACTCGAACAATGTAGAGGTACAATTGGGATGCAGCAAAAAAATTGCAACACAGCAAGAAATGAAACACATGATACAAATGTCATAATACAGTACAAGGACAATATAGTAATGACAAATATGGGGTCAGAGTAGACTTAGACAGCTCTGGTACGAAAGAGATGTCAATCATAAAGTAACATGTGCAGTAGGTGTAGAGCTACACTATGCATGGCAGAGCTAATGGGTAGACCGACCATAGAAAAAGTAGAGAAAAAGTGGAGAAAAAGTGGAGAAAAAAGTGGAGAAAAAAGTGGAGAAAAAGTGGAGAAAAAGTGGAGCATAAGAAGAGAAAAAGTGGAGATTAAGAGGAGAAAAAGTGGAGAAAAAGTGGAGCATAAGAGGAGAAAAAGTGGAGAAAAAGTGGAGCATAAGAGGAGAAAAAGTGGAGAAAAAAGTGGAGAAAAAGTGGAGCATAAGAGGAGAAAAAGTGGAGAAAAAGTGGAGAAAAAAGTGGAGAAAAAGTGGAGAAAAAGTGGAGCATAAGAGGAGAAAAAGTGGAGCATAAGAGGAGAAAAAGTGGAGAAAAAGTGGAGCATAAGAGGAGAAAAAGTGGAGAAAAAGTGGAGAAAAAGTGAAGAAAAAGTGGAGAAAAAGTGGAGAAAAAGTGAAGAAAAAGTGGAGAAAAAGTGGAGAAAAAGTGGAGCATAAGAGGAGAAAAAGTGGAGATAAAGTGGAGAAAAAAGTGGAGAAAAAGTGGAGCATAAGAGGAGAAAAAGTGGAGAAAAAAGTGGAGAAAAAGTGGAGCATAAGAGGAGAAAAAGTGGAGAAAAAGTGGAGAAAAAAGTGGAGAAAAAGTGGAGAAAAAGTGGAGCATAAGAGGAGAAAAAGTGGAGATTAAGAGGAGAAAAAGTGGAGAAAAAGTGGAGAAAAAGTGGAGAAAAAGTGGAGAAAAAGTGGAGAAAAAGTGGAGAAAAAGTGGAGAAAAAAATGAAGAAAAAGTGGAGAAAAAGTGGAGAGAAAGTGGAGAAAAAGTGGAGCATAAGAGGAGAAAAAGTGGAGAAAAAAGTGGAGAAAAAGTGGAGAAAAAGTGGAGAAAAAGTGGAGCATAAGAGGAGAAAAAGTGGAGAAAAAGTGGAGAAAAAGTGGAGAAAAAGTGGAGAAAAAGTGGAGAAAAAGTGGAGCATAAGAGGAGAAAAAGTGGAGAAAAAAGTGGAGAAAAAGTGGAGAAAAAGTGGAGAAAAAGTGGAGCATAAGAGGAGAAAAAGTGGAGAAAAAAGTGGAGAAAAAGTGGAGAAAAAGTGGAGAAAAAGTGGAGCATAAGAGGAGAAAAAGTGGAGAAAAAGTGGAGAAAAAGTGGAGAAAAAGTGGAGAAAAAGTGGAGCATAAGAGGAGAAAAAGTGGAGAAAAAAGTGGAGAAAACGTGGAGAAAAAGTGGAGAAAAAAGTGGAGAAAACGTGGAGAAAAAGTGGAGAAAAAGTGGAGAAAAAGTGGAGCATAAGAGGAGAAAAAGTGGAGAAAAAGTGGAGAAAAAGTGGAGAAAAAGTGGAGCATAAGAGGAGAAAAAGTGGAGAAAAAAGTGGAGAAAACGTGGAGAAAAAGTGGAGAAAAAGTGGAGAAAAAGTGGAGCATAAGAGGAGAAAAAGTGGAGAAAAAGTGGAGAAAAAGTGGAGCATAAGAGGAGAAAAAGTGGAGAAAAAAGTGGAGAAAAAGTGGAGAAAAAGTGGAGAAAAAGTGGAGCATAAGTGGAGAAAAAGTGGAGAAAAAGTGGAGAAAAAGTGGAGAAAAAGTGGAGCATAAGAGGAGAAAAAGTGGAGAAAAAAGTGGAGAGAACGTGGAGAAAAAGTGGAGAAAAAGTGGAGCATAAGAGGAGAAAAAGTGGAGAAAAAAGTGGAGAGAACGTGGAGAAAAAGTGGAGAAAAAGTGGAGCATAAGAGGAGAAAAAGTGGAGAAAAAAGTGGAGAAAACGTGGAGAAAAAGTGGAGAAAAAAGTGGAGAAAACGTGGAGAAAAAGTGGAGAAAAAGTGGAGCATAAGTGGAGAAAAAGTGGAGAAAAAGTGGAGAAAAAGTGGAGAAAAAGTGGAGCATAAGAGGAGAAAAAGTGGAGAAAAAAGTGGAGAGAACGTGGAGAAAAAGTGGAGAAAAAGTGGAGCATAAGAGGAGAAAAAGTGGAGAAAAAGTGGAGAAAAAGTGGAGCATAAGAGGAGAAAAAGTGGAGAAAAAAGTGGAGAAAAAGTGGAGAAAAAGTGGAGAAAAAGTGGAGCATAAGAGGAGAAAAAGTGGAGAAAAAAGTGGAGAAAAAGTGGAGAAAAAGTGGAGAAAAAGTGGAGCATAAGAGGAGAAAAAGTGGAGAAAAAGTGGAGAAAAAGTGGAGAAAAAGTGGAGCATAAGAGGAGAAAAAGTGGAGAAAAAAGTGGAGAAAACGTGGAGAAAAAGTGGAGAAAAAGTGGAGAAAAAGTGGAGCATAAGAGGAGAAAAAGTGGAGAAAAAGTGGAGAAAAAGTGGAGAAAAAGTGGAGCATAAGAGGAGAAAAAGTGGAGAAAAAAGTGGAGAAAACGTGGAGAAAAAGTGGAGAAAAAGTGGAGAAAAAGTGGAGCATAAGAGGAGAAAAAGTGGAGAAAAAGTGGAGAAAAAGTGGAGCATAAGAGGAGAAAAAGTGGAGAAAAAAGTGGAGAAAAAGTGGAGAAAAAGTGGAGAAAAAGTGGAGCATAAGTGGAGAAAAAGTGGAGAAAAAGTGGAGAAAAAGTGGAGAAAAAGTGGAGCATAAGAGGAGAAAAAGTGGAGAAAAAAGTGGAGAGAACGTGGAGAAAAAGTGGAGAAAAAGTGGAGCATAAGAGGAGAAAAAGTGGAGAAAAAGTGGAGAAAAAGTGGAGCATAAGAGGAGAAAAAGTGGAGAAAAAAGTGGAGAAAAAGTGGAGAAAAAGTGGAGAAAAAGTGGAGCATAAGAGGAGAAAAAGTGGAGAAAAAAGTGGAGAAAAAGTGGAGAAAAAGTGGAGAAAAAGTGGAGCATAAGAGGAGAAAAAGTGGAGAAAAAGTGGAGAAAAAGTGGAGAAAAAGTGGAGCATAAGAGGAGAAAAAGTGGAGAAAAAAGTGGAGAAAACGTGGAGAAAAAGTGGAGAAAAAGTGGAGAAAAAGTGGAGCATAAGAGGAGAAAAAGTGGAGAAAAAGTGGAGAAAAAGTGGAGAAAAAGTGGAGCATAAGAGGAGAAAAAGTGGAGAAAAAAGTGGAGAAAACGTGGAGAAAAAGTGGAGAAAAAGTGGAGAAAAAGTGGAGCATAAGAGGAGAAAAAGTGGAGAAAAAGTGGAGAAAAAGTGGAGCATAAGAGGAGAAAAAGTGGAGAAAAAAGTGGAGAAAAAGTGGAGAAAAAGTGGAGAAAAAGTGGAGCATAAGTGGAGAAAAAGTGGAGAAAAAGTGGAGAAAAAGTGGAGAAAAAGTGGAGCATAAGAGGAGAAAAAGTGGAGAAAAAAGTGGAGAGAACGTGGAGAAAAAGTGGAGAAAAAGTGGAGCATAAGAGGAGAAAAAGTGGAGAAAAAGTGGAGAAAAAGTGGAGCATAAGAGGAGAAAAAGTGGAGAAAAAAGTGGAGAAAAAGTGGAGAAAAAGTGGAGAAAAAGTGGAGCATAAGAGGAGAAAAAGTGGAGATTAAGAGGAGAAAAAGTGGAGAAAAAGTGGAGAAAAAGTGGAGAAAAAGTGGAGAAAAAGTGGAGAAAAAGTGGAGAAAAAGTGGAGAAAAAAATGGAGAAAAAGTGGAGAAAAAGTGGAGAGAAAGTGGAGAAAAAAATGGAGAAAAAGTGGAACACCCTTTGGTACCTTTCATGTGGCACTAAGGGGTGCTTAGCTTTGTATTTAGCCAAAAAAATGAAAAAAAAATGACATAGGGTTCCCCCTAGTTTTGTAGCCAGCTAGGGTAAAGCAGACGGCTGCAGCCTGCAGACCACAGCTGGCAACCTCACCTTGGCTGGTAATCCAAAACTGAGGGCACCCCACGCTGTTATTTTAAATTAAATAAATAATTAAAAAAAAAAACACGTAGGGGTCCCCCAAAATTGGATCACCAGCCAAGGTAAAGCAGACAGCTGGGGCCTGATATTCTCAGACTAGGGAGGTCCATGGTTATTGGAATCTCCCCAGCCTAAAAATAGCAGGCCGCAGCCGCCCCAGAAGTGGCGCATCCATTAGATGCGCCAATCCTGGTGCTTCGCCCCAGCTCATCCCGCGCCCTGGTGCGGTGGCAAACGGGGTAATATTTGGGGTTAATACCAGATGTGTAATGTCACCTGGCATCAAGCCCTGGGGTTGGTGAGGTCAGGCGTCTATCAGATACCCGACATCACCAACCCAGTCAGTAATAAAAAAAAATAGACGACAAACACATTTTTATTTGAAAAAACACTCCCCAAAACATTCCCTCTTTAACCAATTTATTAGATTGAAAAACAAATCCAGGTCTGGTGTAATCCAAGGGGTTGCCATGACGATCCACACTGTCCCAGTCAATGAAGAGCAGGATGTTCCCCATTGACTGGGAGAGCAGTGCAGTGACCTGAGCTAACATCAATGGGTCAGCCCAGGTCACTGCAGGGCATGACAAGTGCTGCTGTCAGCGAGGTACATTACCTGCGCTGATCTCCAGCACACTGACAGCCCCTGTCACTGAGGTCAATGACCGGCGCCTTCACAGCAAGTATCGCGAGAGGTCCGTGACGTCACCGCTAGTCAGTCTCGGGTCGGAAGCGATAGGTGATGTGACAAGCGGCGGCCATGGAGGACAGTGACAGCGCTGAGGTCGGGATGGCGGGACTTCATCACCGCAGGTAAGCCGAGCGAGCGAGCGAGCGAGCGGGCGGGCGGGGGGGGATGGGGGGGGATGGGGGATGGGGGGGGGGGATGTGTGTGTGTGTGTGTGTTTGTGTATGTATGTGTACATGCCGCGGGCAGGAGGGGGCGGAGCGAGCTGAGCGGGAAAGTGTGGGCTTCCTGCACGTAACTAAGATAAACATCGGGTTACTAACCAAAGCGCTTTGCTTGGATACCCGATGTTTATCTTGGTTACCAGCTTGTGGCAGGCTGCCAGCGATGGCTCCTGCACACTGTAGCTGTAAAAAGCCCTGCTTTTTGCTGCTAGAACCGTTCTCGAACGTATCTAGAACTATCGAGCTTTTGCAAAAAGCTCGAGTTCTAGTTCGATCTAGAACATGCCCCAAAATCACTCGAGCCGCGAACTGGAGAACCACGAACCACGAACCGCGCTCAACTCTAGTGAACACAACATCTGATCATGGTATTCTTATCCCCAGTACAATCCATTGAAATACTGCACGCGGCTTGCACTGGGTCGAACACCGTGTATACCTTATCACAGTGGTGCTTGCGTGAGCGGTTTGAGTTTGCAAAGCACCTGAAAACCAAATCCGAACTTTGCTTTCTTGGAAAAGTCTGAGTTTGTACCGAACACTGAATACCAAACTTTAGGTTCTCTCATCTCTATTCTTTACAAAACCTATCATCGTAAAGTGTGGCCCGCACTCCAGACCGATGCAAATCTAGAAAAGCTGTTAAAATAAGTATCATCAATATCTCCTCCCCCCAGAGCCAACCCTAACAGAAGGAACTCTAGCCAACATATTCGAGGGGAGTTCATTAAATATTTGACCAAATATAGCAGAATCATATTCAAGTTGATGGTATAAATATTCAAATAGGCCCTTGCCAGAAAAAGGCTCCAATCCCTGCTTTAAATGGTCATCAAGTTGACAATATAATATATAAAATATATTTTATAAAAAATATAAACGTTTTTTACCTTGTATTAAAACTAAACTTTAAAAAAAAATAAAAAATAATAAACTTTCTCCAATGTTCATTGCACACATTTGTTATCGGAGCCTTTGACCCAAATCTGGAAGAAAGTTTCAAAAATGTTATTTATAAAATGTAAAACAAAATTATATAAAATAGAACTTAGTGAAATATTAAGACACAAGAGACGCAAGTGATATTATTCTAATCCCAAACAGCTTTTTTTCTCATGGGTCATTATGAATTTGTGATTATCATGTTATGGATGTTCGAGCTCTATATAAACCTCCTACACGGCTCCTTCTAGCCGCCCACTGGAGAATTTCCATCAGGACAAGTCCTCTGTCATTATACTGGTAAGTCGACCAGATACTAAATTATGATTATTAATATATTTTTATTGCAAGAATCAGATCATTCATTCCTTACTGCAAAATAAATTCTGTATAGTCAGGGAATGGAGAGATTGGATAAAGAAAGGGTGCGGAAGAATAAAATGGAACTTTATTATAACCTTTAAAAATTGTATTTTAATCAAATATATTATAACTAGAAGGTGGCCCGATTCTACGCATCGGGTATTCTAGAATTTACGTATTGTGTAGTTGATTTTTGTTATATATATAGATGTTGTTGTGTGTACTTACCAAGTGTTTGTGTAGGGCGCTGTACATGTTCTGGTTGTTGTCTGGGTGTGGCGGGGGGTGAGAGCGGTGTTGTATGTGTGTTGCGTGTGTTGCGTTGTTTGTGGAGCGCTGTGTGTCTGTAGCGTTGTGTGTGTGTGTTGCGCGGTTTGTGTGTGTGTGGTGTGTTTTGGGGGAGGTATGTTTTGTGCAATGTGTGTGTTGTGCGGTATGTGCATATATTTATGTATACCGCGGTGTTTGTGTGTTGGGTGTTGTGTGTGTGCAGCGTTGTCTGTGTGTGTGGGTGTCTGTGTAGGGCGATGTTTGTGGTTCCCAGTGTGTGTGTGTTGTGCAGTGCGCGTGTGTGTGTGTGTGTTGGGGGGAGGTGTGCACCTCTCATCGTTCTCCATCCCCCATGCTGCGCACTCCCCATCGTGCTCCATCCGCCATGCTGCGCACTCCCAAACGTGGTCCATCCGCCATGCTGCGCACTCCCAAACGTGCTCCATCTGCCATGCTGCGCACTCCCAAACATGGTCCATCCGCCATACTGCGCACTCCCAAACGTGCTCCATCCGCCATACTGCGCACTCCCCATCGTGCTGCATCCCCCATGCTGCGCACTCCCAAACGTGCTCCATCCGCCATGCTGCGCACTCCCAAACGTGCTCCATCCGCCATGCTGCGCACTGCCTATCGTGCTCCATCCGCCATTCTGCGCACTCCCAAACGTGCTCCATCCGCCATGCTGCGCACTCCCAAACGTGCTCCATCCGCCATGCTGCACACTCCCAAACGTGCTCCATCCCCCATGCTGCGCACTCCCGAACGTGGTCCATCTTCCATGCTGCGCACTCCCAAACGTGCTCCATCCCCCATGCTGCGCACTCCCCATCGTGCTCCATCCCCATGCTGCACCAGCATCAGCCTCTCTGCTCGCAGCATCAGCCTCTCTGCCCGCAGCATCAGCCTCTCTGCCCGCAGCATCAGCCTCTCTCCTCCCAGCATCAGCCCCTCTCCTCCCAGCATCAGCCTCTCTCCTCCCAGCATCAGCCTCTCTCCTCCCTTGTGTAGTTGATTTTTGTTATATATATAGATGTTGTTGTGTGTACTTACCAAGTGTTTGTGTAGGGCGCTGTACATGTTCTGGTTGTTGTCTGGGTGTGGCGGGGGGTGAGAGCGGTGTTGTATGTGTGTTGCGTGTGTTGCGTTGTTTGTGGAGCGCTGTGTGTCTGTAGCGTTGTGTGTGTGTGTTGCGCGGTTTGTGTGTGTGTGGTGTGTTTTGGGGGAGGTATGTTTTGTGCAATGTGTGTGTTGTGCGGTATGTGCATATATTTATGTATACCGCGGTGTTTGTGTGTTGGGTGTTGTGTGTGTGCAGCGTTGTCTGTGTGTGTGGGTGTCTGTGTAGGGCGATGTTTGTGGTTCCCAGTGTGTGTGTGTTGTGCAGTGCGCGTGTGTGTGTGTGTGTTGGGGGGAGGTGTGCACCTCTCATCGTGCTCCATCCCCCATGCTGCGCACTCCCCATCGTGCTCCATCCGCCATGCTGCGCACTCCCAAACGTGGTCCATCCGCCATGCTGCGCACTCCCAAACGTGCTCCATCTGCCATGCTGCGCACTCCCAAACATGGTCCATCCGCCATGCTGCGCACTCCCAAACGTGCTCCATCCGCCATACTGCGCACTCCCCATCGTGCTGCATCCCCCATGCTGCGCACTCCCAAACGTGCTCCATCCGCCATGCTGCGCACTCCCAAACGTGCTCCATCCGCCATGCTGCGCACTGCCTATCGTGCTCCATCCGCCATTCTGCGCACTCCCAAATGTGCTCCATCCGCCATGCTGCGCACTCCCAAACGTGCTCCATCCGCCATGCTGCACACTCCCAAACGTGCTCCATCCCCCATGCTGCGCACTCCCAAACGTGGTCCATCCGCCATGCTGCGCACTCCCAAACGTGCTCCATCCCCCATGCTGCGCACTCCCCATCGTGCTCCATCCCCCATGCTGCACCAGCATCAGCCTCTCTGCTCGCAGCATCAGCCTCTCTGCCCGCAGCATCAGCCTCTCTGCCCGCAGCATCAGCCTCTCTCCTCCCAGCATCAGCCCCTCTCCTCCCAGCATCAGCCTCTCTCCTCCCAGCATCAGCCTCTCTCCTCCCAGCCTTCCCCAGCATCAGCCTCTCTCCTCCCAGCATCAGCCTTTTCTGTCCCTAGCATCAGCCTCTCTCCTCCCAGCCTACCCCAGCCTCAGCCTCCCCCAGCATCAGCCTCTCTTCTCTCAGCCTCCCCCTCCCAGCCTTCCCCAGGATCAGCCTCTCTCCTCCCAGCATCGGCCTCTCTCCTCCGAGCATCAGCCTCTCTCCTCCCAGCATCAGCCTCTCTCCTCCCAGCATCAGCCTCTTTCCTCCCAGCATCAGCCTTTTTTGTCCCCAGCATCAGCCTCTCTCCTCCCATCCTACCCCAGCCTCAGCCTCCCCCAGCATCAGCCTCTCTTCTCTCAGCCTCCCCCTCCCAGCCTTCCCCAGGATCAGCCTCTCTCCTCCCAGCCTCCTCCAGCATGCCGTGCTCCTCCGCCGACACAGATCCGATGTCACACACACACACACACACACACCCGATCGCATACACTCACACACACCCGATCGCATACACTCACACACACTCGATCGCATACACTCCGACACACCCGATCGCATACACTCACACACACCCGATCGCATACACTCACGCACACACACATTGACGATATTGCACATACGCGCTCACACTCACAACATCCGGAGATACCACATGCTTCTGGCCATGTGATCCTCCGGCAGGTCCTGGAAGTTCACTGCACAGTATCGCCGCCGAGAAGCAAGCAATATCCCAGGATGTTGTGTGTGGATGCGATGTGATGTGTGTGAGGTGTGTGTGAGAGTGAGTGTGATCTGATGTGTGCGTGCATGTGTGTATGTTCCGCCGCTGCAGGACCTTGATGCGCTGGTAACTATGCTACCATGGTTACCAGCGTATCCCGTCCCCCGCTCGCACGGGAGCCCACACCAGCATACGGCGGCAACCCCAGCAATGCGAGGGTATGTGTCGGCTGGGTTGGCGGCGTACGCTGGTGTGGGCTCCCGGGGGTACAGTACTCACCTGGGAGTCGTGGCTCTGTGTCGGTCGGTTCGGGGAATGCGTGCGGCGGGCGGGGCCAGAGCGAGCGTGCATTGCGTGAGGGGGCGGGGTGTGGGCGAGTTGCCTGGGCGAGCGGCCAATCCATGCGGGGGGGCGGGGTCATGGCGAGCCCAGCGGCCAATCAGCTTTGTGTCACCGTAAGGACACAATTTTGGAGCAAGACAGACAGACAGACAGACAGACAGACAGAATAAGGCAATTATATATATAGATAAAATAGTCTTAATTTGTTGGTATTTTTGGAGTGGAGTGGGTTTTTGCCTGTTTGGTTTTCTATTATAATTATATCCCGAGCAGCAAATTGTGACTTTATCTTATTAAAGTGGTGAATTCTCGCTGTGCTGTCAATGTATGAGAAACATATTGTTACTATATTCAGCTGATTGTCGTCTCTTGATGATCAAAATTAATTGTCAGCTCAATATATCAATAAGAGGTGATTGCCTTATATCGTTATTATAATGATACATTTTTATCAGTAGAAAGACGCTATGAGAATAAAGCCATTACTCCAGATTATTCCTGGCCTGATTGGTGCGCAGCTTTAGGTGATGAGATCGCTGTACATTAACCACTTATAGCTCAGTTATAAAAAAAAGACAATGAGCACTGGTAAATAATTCACTATTGAGGATATTCAGCTGCTTTTTATTCCATACCGTGTCTCGGCATGGGAGATTAAGTAATATGAGATACAATCAGCTGGTAAGACTTGCTTATCAAGCGGTGTTAGGCTATGTGCGCATGTGTGCGCTCTGCACCGCAGCTAAAAGGTGCGCTTCAGAGCGCAGCTGAAAAGCTGTGTTCTGAAGCGCATGGTGCCGGCAGATTAGTGCGCTCTGCATGCTGCCTCTTCCTATAGACAGCATGTAAAGCGCACGGAAGAAGTGACATGTCACTTCTTAGAACGCAGCGCTTCGGGCAGCAGCCGAATCGCTGCGTTCTAATACGCCACGTGCGCACGTCTCCTGCACAATCTCCATAGACTCTGCAGGGGACGCAGGACGCATGCAGTTACGCTGTGGTGCAGATCGCAGCGCAACTGCATGAATTACGCACACGTGGGCACATAGCCTTACAGTGCTGTTGTGTATGGAGCCACTATGATTTCCCCACTAAGTGCTCAGTGCTATGAATTGGCAATGAGCACTTTGAAAGGGCTCACTACTATCACTATTAGGCATGTTTCACACGTCAGTGAGAAACACGGACTTTTAAACTAATGAGTTAAAAACGCATATGTCCCTCTGTGTGCCATGATTCATGGCACACATGGGTTCTACATGTGCTATCCATGATCAGTGATAACACATGCAGATCAGGTATTCCAAACTCACCTGTCCACGCTCCTGCTGTCCGTGGTGCTGAATCTCCGACTCTACTGTGTCCGGCCGCTGCTGTGTCACTGCTGCTGCTACTTTCAGGTTGTGGTGCAGTGCATATTCATGAAAAGTAATTAGTTTGGAAGCAGCAGCTAGCAGCGGCTGGAGACAGCATTGGTGCAGAAGGTGAGTATAAAAAGCTTTTTATTTCAAAGATACATTTTTTTTCTGGTGTATGTTTCATGGATCAAAATGTAGTGTGGTCCGCGGAACCTCAGTGATGCCAGAAAAAAATGGACATGTCTACGTGCGGAAATCACAGATACGCGTGTACACCACACGGAAAAACGGTCAGTGAAAAATTACTGATGTGTGTGCACAGATCCATTGAATTTAAGGGGTCTGCATATGTCTGTGATTCTGGTATGTATACAAACTGTCACATAAGTACCAGAATCACTGACGTGTGAAATAGGCCTTAGGAGCGTAACAATTGCTGCTTCTAGCATTCAGCGCATGTATATAATTAGACAGCGTTCTAAAAGGAATGGAGTGCACCGCATTATATATACAAAGATAATATATAGATAAATTCACAATTTGCTGCTAGGCATACAATTCTATAGAAATATATATTATATATATATATATATATATATATATATATATATATATATATATACACATATATACATACATACATATATATATATATATATATATATATATATATATATACTAGCTGTACTACCCGGCCTCGCCCGGGTTAATAACTGCTGTTAACAAAATAGAATGTATTAACAAAAATGTATTCTTCACACAAAAACAATAGATAGATATGTAATTATTAAATTGTTGCCTATATTAACCAATCAGAGCTCAGATTAATTAACTGTAGCAAAATAGAAGCTAAGCTGTGATTGGTTGCTATTGGCAGCCTGATAAATCTCCAGGTAACAGAAAGCCTTCCCCCTGACAGTATATATTAGCTCACACATACACATATAGACAGGTCATGTGACTGACAGCTGCCGTATTTCCTATGTGGTACATTTGTTGTTCTTGTAGTTTGGCTGCTTATTAATCAGATTTTTATTTGTGAAGGATAATCCCAGACTTGTGTGTGTTTAGGGCGATTATGTGGTGAGGTTGGTGTATGTGTGGTGAGATGTGTGCTGAGGGTGGTATATGTGTTCAAGCACGTGGTAGTGTGTGGCGCATTGTGTGTGTGTTCATATCCTCGAGTGTGGTGAGTATCCTATATCGGGGCCCCACCTTAGTAACTGTACGGTATATACTCTTTGGCGCCATCGCTCTCATTCTTTAAGTCCTCCTTGTTCACATCTGGCAGATGTCAATTTGCCCCAAACACTTTTCGTTTCACTTTTTCCCCATTATGTAGATAGGGGCAAAATTGATTGGTAAATTGTAACGCGCGGGGTTAAAATTTCGCCTCACAACATAGCACCCGGCGCTGCCCGGGATAGTAACTGTCTCTCTGTTTCTCTCCCATTCTCTGTCTGTCTCCCCCTCTGTACAGTGCCTACAAGTAGTCTTGAACCCCCTGCAGATTTAGCAGGTTTGATAAGATGCAAATAAGTTAGAGCCTGCAAACTTCAAACAAGAGCAGGATTTATTAACAGATGCATAAATCTTACAAACCAACAAGTTATGTTGCTCAGTTAAATTTTAATAAATTTTCAACATAAAAGTGTGGGTCAATTATTATTCAACCCCTAGGTTTAATATTTTGTAGAATAACCCTTGTTTGCAATTACAGCTAATAATCGTCTTTTATAAGACCTGATCAGGCCGGCACAGGTCTCTGGAGTTATCTTGGCCCACTCCTCCATGCAGATCTTCTCCAAGTTATCTAGGTTCTTTGGGTGTCTCATGTGGACTTTAATCTTGAGCTCCTTCCACAAGTTTTCAATTGGGTTAAGGTCAAGAGACTGACTAGGCCACTGCAACACCTTGATTTTTTCCCTCTTGAACCAGGCCTTGGTTTTCTTGGTTGGCTGTGTGCTTTGGGTCGTTGTCTTGTTGGAAGATGAAATTATGACCCATCTTAAGATCCTTGATGGAGGAGCGGAGGTTCTTGGCCAAAATCTCCAGGTAGGCCGTGCTATCCATCTTCCCATGGATGCGGACCAGATGGCCAGGCCCCTTGGCTGAGAAACAGCCCGACAACATGATGCTGCCACCACCATGCTTGACTGTAGGGATTGTATTCTTGGGGTCGTATGCAGTGCCATCCAGTCTCCAAACGTCACGTGTGTGGTTGGCACCAAAAATCTCGATCTTGGTCTCATCAGACCAGAGAACCTTGTACCAGTCTGTTTCAGAGTCCTCCAAGTGATCATGAGCAAACTGTAGACAAGCCTTGACATTACACTTTGAAAGTAAAGGTACCTTACGGGCTCGTCTGGAACGGAGACCATTGCAGTGGAGTACGTTACTTATGGTATTGACTGAAACCAATGTCCCCACTGCCATGAGATCTTCCCGGAGCTCTTTCCTTGTTGTCCTTGGGTTAGCCTTGACTCTTCGGAAAAGCCTGGCCTTGGCACGGGTGGAAACTTTCAAAGGCTGTCCAGGCCGTGGAAGGCTAACAGTAGTTCCATAAGCCTTCCACTTCCGGATGATGCTCCCAACAGTGGAGACAGGTAGGCCCAACTCCTTGGAAAGGGTTTTGTACCCCTTGCCAGCCTTGTGACCCTCCACGATCTTGTCTCTGATGGCCTTGGAATGCTCCTTTGTCTTTCCCATGTTGACCAAGTATGAGTGTTGTTCACAAGTTGGGGAGGGTCTTAATTAGTCAAAAAAGGCTGGAAAAAGAGATAATTAATCCAAACATGTGAAGCTCATTGTTCTTTGTGCCTGAAATACTTCTTAATACTTTAGGGGAACCAAACAGAATTCTTGTGGTTTGAGGGGTTGAATAATAAATGACCCTCTGAATAAACTTCACAATTTAAAAAAAAAAAAAGAAATAACATTCTTTTTTGCTGCAGTGCATTTCACACTTCCAGGCTGATCTACACTCCAAATGTCACAATGCCAAGTTAATTCTGAATGTGTAAACCTGCAAAATCTGCAGGGGGTTGAATACTACTTGTAGGCACTGTATATATCTCTGTCTCGCTCTCTATGTCTGTCTCTTTCCCTGACTGTCTCTGTCTCTGTCTCTTTCTCCGTCTGTCTCAATATCTTTCCCTGTCTGTCTATCTATCTCTTTCCCTGTCTGTCTATCTATCTCTGTCACTTTCCCTGTCTGTCTCTTTTCCTGTCTGCCTTTCCCTCTCTGTCTCTTTCCCTGTCAGTCTGTTTCTTTGTCTGTGTCTGTCTCTTTGTGTCCGTCTCTTACCCTGTCTATGTCTGTTCTTACCCTGTCTGTGTATGCCTCTTTCCCTTTCTGTGTCTGTCTCTTTCCCTGGCTGCATTGTGACATGCCAACATTCCATATAAGGGCGTGGCTCTGTGTCTGTCTCTTTCCCTGGCTGCATTGTGACATGCCAACATTCCATATAAAGGCGTGGCCGCGCATTCTTCTGAAGTTCTGGCTGCACTGTGGCTCACAGCTCCATTCGCTTTAATGGAGGCAGGTTTTTTGTTGAATAACTGTAAAGAGCGGGGTTAAAATATCCCCTCAAAACATAGCCTATGACGCTCTCGGGGTCCAGAAGTGTGAGTATGCAAAATTTTGTGGCTGTAGCTGCGACGGTGTGGATGCCAATCCCGGACATACACACATACACACACACATACACACATTCAGCTTTATATATTAGATATATATACATATAATTATAATAGAATACCACCCACTTCCAAAAATACCAACAAATTAGGACTATTTTCACCCCTTCACCCTTGGGCAATTTTCCATTTTTCATTTTCGTTTTTCCTGCCTTTCTACCTAGAGCCATAACTTTTATATTTTTACATAAATATTGCCATATCAGGTCTAATTTTTTTGCAGGACGAGTTGTAATTTTGAGTGAAACCATTCGTTTTACCATATATTGTACTGGAAAACAGGAAAAAAAATTCCAAGTGCGGTAAAAAATTACAAAAAAAAGTGCCATTGCACGATTGTTCTTGGGGTCTTTTATCTGCCATGTTCACTATATGGTAAAGCTGATGTGTCTGTGTGATCCCTCAGGTCACCGTGAGTTCGTAGATGCCAAACATGTATACTTTTACTTTTATCTAAGGGGTGAAAAAAATTCACAAGTTTGTCGAAAAAAAGAATAGCGCTTTTGTAGCCATTTTACCAAGATCTCATTTTTAGGGATCTGGTTGCTCAATTATGGCTTATTTTTTACATCTTGAACTGGAGATTTTTTCCACCTATGTGTAGAATCATTGTTTTTTAACGAAATGTTGTAGCGACCAAAAAACGTAATTTTGGACTTCGAAATTTTTTTCTACACATGCCGTGTACCAATCAGATTAGTTGATTTTATATTTTGATAGATCGAACATTTCTGAATGCAGAAATACCAAATATGTGTATTTTTTAATTTTTTTTAAAACCAAGTAGAAAATTTAATTAAAACTACCCTGTTTGGAATAGGAAAAATGGGATAGGAATAATAATAAAATTAGGGTTGAAATAATAATAAAGATGGGCTGAGTGCTGATGTCCCTCTACTATGAACCGCAGCAGATTTATAGCGACCACGCTCTCCCTTTTTGCCCGTACAGATACAAAATTAGATCAAATAATTTAAATCTGTGCCGTTTAGAGTAGAAAGAGTTAATTATTTATATTTTCCTTTTTGTCACAGATTATATTCGCAAAATATAAAACAATTATACGTAATTTAAGGCTGCTTTACACGCAGCGACATCGCTAGCGATCGCACCCGCCCCCATCGTTTGTGCGTCACGAGCAAATTGCTGCCCGTGGCAAACAATATTGCTGGTACACGTCTCACCATCTTACCTTCCTAACGAGGTCGCTGTGGCCGCCGAACAAACTCTTTTTTAAGGGGGAGGTTTGTGCGGCTTCACAGCGACGTCACACAGCAGGCCACCAATAGAAGCGGAGGGGCAGAGAGCAGCCGCATGAACGTCACTCCCACCTCGTTGCCGGAGGATGCAGGTACGCTGTTGTTTGTCGTTCCCGGGGTGTCACACATAGCGATGTGTGCTGCCTCAGGAACGAAGAACAACCTGCGTACCAAATGAGCAACAATTTTTGGGAAACAAACGACGTGTCAACAACCAACGATTTTGGGCAGTTTTCAGATCGTTAGCGGTCACTAGTAAGTGTCACACGTACCGATGTGTGCTGCCTCAGGAACGACAAACAACCTGCGTCCAAAAGCAACAACGATGTTTGGGAAAGGAACGATGTGTCAACGATCAACGATTAGGTGAGTATTTTGCATCGTTAGCGGTCGCTCGTATGTGTCACACGCAACGACGACGCTTACGAGGCCGGATGTGCATCACGAATTCCGTGACCTCAGCGATACCTCAGTAGCAATGTCGCTGTGTGTAAAGCAGCCTTTAGAGCTAAAAAGAGGATAGGAAAATATAACTATATAATTGTATAACTATCCGCTCTATATAATTATATATTTATATTTTCATATCTTTTAAGATCAATGTGACCTATATTTATTTTACATTTAGTGAATAAGCTCTGTTACAGAAAGGAAATAATAAATAATTAACCCTTTCTACTGAAAACAGAACAAATTTAAATTATTTTATCTCATTTTGTATCTGTACGGGCAAAAAGAGAGGGTGGTCACTATAAATCTGCTGCGGTTCATAGTAGTGGGACATCAGCACTCAGCCCATCTTTATTATTATTCCTATCCTAATTTTATTATTATTCCTATCCCATTTTTTCTACTCCAAACAGCACAGATTTAACTACATTCTCTGCTTAGTTTGTAATTTTTTGGGCAAAAAGACAGCATTTGCTAATAAATCTGCTGCAGTTGGCAGTAGTGGCATATCGGCGCTCAACTAACGCAGTTTATTTTTTTTTTTTAACTGTTTTATTTTTTTTTTTTTTTCATATTTGTAAAACTTTTTTAACATTTTCTATTTATTTAACTAGTCCCCCTAGGGGACTTTATCACTTCACAGTCCAATCGCCTGAGCATTTCTGCTGATCAGAGCAGCATCGCTCTGATCAGCAGAATGTTGAGGTTTCTCAAAATATATCTTTAGCGCTGCTGGATGTATCCTCATGGCTAAGCGCCTCTGGCTGTCCTCTGAAAGTGTAGACTGCCTAACTTTCATAAAGATGAACAAGTCATGGATCTCCAACGACTTTTCCATCTCAGTTGCAGACTGTGCAGAATAGGCGATGTTGTACTTTTCAGTGATATCACATTATTGCAGTCTGTGACATGTTTGTTGTGGCTTTCATTGCTACTGCTGCTGATGTTAACAGAAAGTGCTTTGGTGGTGCAACAATGGAGCAGTGTGTCCACTGCTGTTACTTTAACACCTTGGCTTTTTGTTGTGTATGAAGCACCTACTATTCTTCCTATTCCTCCTCTTTTTGCTTCCTCCTGAGTAACGACAAGCCTGTTTTTTTAAAAAAAATGGAGACTTATCCAGGTATCCTTGTTTTGTGTTACCTGTAGTGGCAGAAATCTCAGAGCACGAGACCTAGTCCTGTCAATCAACCACCTACCTCTTCATTTGAAGGCTGTAAATGCTAGGTCACACCTTGTGTGTTGCATGGCCCATGCAACACTGCTGTCAAAAGACTCTATGGGCACTCTCGTGCAATTGCTGAAACTGTCCTGGTGTCTGCAGCCAATATTTTTTTTAAATATCGAGTCTATTATCTGGGTCTCCAAGTTGTGTCTTGTCTCTAGTGGCAGAAAACTCAGAATAAGATGCCTGCACCTGTCACTCATGCACTTACCTCTTCATTATAAAAATGAAAATGGTGGGCAAAACCCTGTGTGGTGTAAGGCCCATGGCTGACTGCTGTACAAAGACACTATGGGTACTGTGGGGCAATTGATGCCAATGTCCTGCTGTCTGCCCATAACTTTTGGAAATGTGGATGCTGTAAGATGGGTCTCCAAGTTTCGTCTTTTCTGTAGTGACAGGAATCTCAGAGCAACAGGCCTACTCCTGTCACTCATCCAGTACTTCCTTAGTTAATTATCTGTCAAACAGTTTTAACTGTTTTTAACAGCTTTTATTCCTCCTAAAGGTGTTGTCTATGCCTTTTTTTGCTTCCTATTGGATTCAAATGGTTTGGCTAGTATCATTGATCAGATCGGCAATCTGATCAGTGAACCCAAGGGGGTTCAGCGTTCCCGAACCAATCC
Source organism: Anomaloglossus baeobatrachus (assembly GCF_048569485.1). NCBI lineage: Eukaryota > Metazoa > Chordata > Amphibia > Anura > Aromobatidae > Anomaloglossus > Anomaloglossus baeobatrachus. The sequence goes on from NC_134359.1 coordinate 293,764,606, forward strand.
GATCCTCAGCAGGATCACTCATCTTTAGTCCTATAGGCACCCAAGATGACTTCTTTTTTCAGGACCCTATGATAAATATTTTTCTTATTAATATTAAAAATATATAATAACTTAAAAATTCTGTTTAGGAAATCATTTGACTTTTGAATATATAACCATTTGCCAAACACTTGTCCTTTCCTACGATGTTTACTGGGTACAACAGATGTTTCAGTAAACTTTGTTGATATACATTTAGATAATAATTTTGAGATATTTTGATATTTCTACCTAAAGGGGGTTTTACACAATATCGCTAACGATATGTCATCAGGGTCACGGAATTCGTGACGTACATCTGGCGTCGTTAGCGACGTCGTTGCATGTGACATCTATGAGTATTAACGATCAAAATTACTCACCTAATTGTTGATCGTTGACACGTCGTTCATTTCCAAAATATCGTTGCTGGTGCAGGACGCAGGTTGTTCGTCGTTCCTGAGGCAGCACACATCACTACATGTGACACCCCGGGAACGACAAACAACAATGTACCTGCGTCCTGCCGGCAATGAGATGGGCGTGTCGTTAATGTGGCTGGTCTCCGCCCATCCGCTTCTATTGGCGGGCCCCTGTGTGACGTCGCTGTGATGTCGAACGAACCACCCCCTTAAAAAAGAGGTTGTTCGCCGCCCACAGCGACGTCGCTAGGCAGGTAAATATGTGTGATGGGTACTAGCGATATTGTACGCCACGGGCAGTGATATGTCCGTGATGCACAAATCAAAGTGGAGAAGGAGAAGGGGTTAAACCCGCGCAATCCGCCAGATAAATTCAGAGGAGATGTTGATAATTCAGAACATTCTTTTATTCCATGGGTCTACGCGTTTCAAGGTCTGTGACCTCTTCTTCAGGACCAGTAAATCAACACTACATGTACATACAAATGAAGCTCTTTTATACCTGTGGTAACCACAAAGTACCGCCTCCCGGCACTTTGAAAAAAGTCAGAAGGGAAAGAAAAAAAAAAAAAACAAATCTGCATGCATGATACAGCGTTTTTCACAGATATCATATACTTTGTAGAATGCTATTATACTGGTCATAAAAACAATTTATATGAGAAATACACATTCATAAATTGGAAAATTATAAAATAAAAAGAAAAGGAAAGAAAAAAAGTCAAAAATCAGGACACGAACTCCAAGAAAGTTGCCCATAAGGTAGCCTTCGATTTTTGTGGTGTACGCCACCAGTAGTTCTCAAAAATCTGTGTATCCCTAAAGTTATGTTCACAAGGTTGTGATATATGCGTACAATTAAATAAAACATATGTTTAATAAATATATTAAAAACATTTCAATATAGAAAAAATGATAAAGGAAAGAGATGAAATAAAATGATAATAAAAATGCAGAATTTTCTGTGAACTTTTTATACAGAATAAAAATTCTTTCACCCAGGAGTACAAAGTGATGTGTATATAAATATATGTGAATAAAAATTTATAATATAATGTGTGCTATATTCTTTGTTTGTGTGTTAAAGAGGATGTGATATTTACTTTTTCTTTTTCAAAGAGGATCATAGTATCAACGAGCTTAAGGTTATTAGCGGGCATAAGTGTGGGAAAAAATATATATATGTGTGCGCATGCTCTTGACCCTACCATGAGGACACATAGTACAGCGGTACGGAGTAGATGCCAGAACTGGGACCGTGGGAATAAAATCTAAGGCGCCTGGGCCAGGGATATAGCTGGTTCAAGGTGGCTGTGTATGCAGTTATTTAAATTCTGAAGAGCAACATATAAATTAATAGATATAAAAATTAATAGATATAAAAACATAATATAAACAGTTTTTTCTCTAAAAAATATATATATATATATATATACATAGAGCCTGTAAAAAGGGGACAATAATAAAAGGAGTCAGACTGAATAAAAACTCCCAAATGGCACAACAGATCAGTAAAACAGGTCAGTTACTTCATTAAGTCCAGTTGGTTTCAATGTATCCAATCTATAAATCCAAAAAGTCTCTTTTTTATTATTTTTTTTATATTTAAAACCTCTATTCTATTAGGAGTATCAATAGGGATTTGTTCAAATTTCTGATTTTGTGGTGTATCTCATTGATTGTGCATGCGGTAAAAAATATGTAGGAAGGACTAGACAGCCCCTACATAACAGATTAAATTCCCATAGACATAACATCAAGAAAGGGTTCCTCTTACATGGATTGTCCCGACATTGCACTTTGGTACATGGAAAAAAGGCAGACATCATTATAACACCAATTGAACAAATCCCTATTGATACTCCTAATAGAATAGAGGTTTTAAATAAAAAAGAGACTTTTTGGATTTATAGATTGGATACATTGAAACCAACTGGACTTAATGAAGTAACTGACCTGTTTTACTGATCTGTTGTGCCATTTGGGAGTTTTTATTCAGTCTGACTCCTTTTATTATTGTCCCCTTTTTATAGGCTCTATGTATATATATATATATATATATATATATATATATATATATATATATATATATATATATATATATATATTTTTTAGAGAAACAACTGTTTATATTATGTTTTTATATCTATTAATTTATATGTTGCTCTTCAGAATTTAAATAACTGCATACACAGCCACCTTGAACCAGCTATATCCCTGGCCCAGGCGCCTTAGATTTTATTCCCACGGTCCCAGTTCTGGCATCTACTCCGTACCGCTGTACTATGTGTCCTCATGGTAGGGTCAAGAGCATGCGCACACATATATATATTTTTTCCCACACTTATGCCCGCTAATAACCTTAAGCTCGTTGATACTATGATCCTCTTTGAAAAAGAAAAAGTAAATATCACATCCTCTTTAACACACAAACAAAGAATATAGCACACATTATATTATAAATTTTTATTCACATATATTTATATACACATCACTTTGTACTCCTGGGTGAAAGAATTTTTATTCTGTATAAAAAGTTCACAGAAAATTATGCATTTTTATTATCATTTTATTTCATCTCTTTCCTTTATCATTTTTTCTATATTGAAATGTTTTTAATATATTTATTAAACATATGTTTTATTTAATTGTACGCATATATCACAACCTTGTGAACATAACTTTAGGGATACACAGATTTTTGAGAACTACTGGTGGCGTACACCACAAAAATCGAAGGCTACCTTATGGGCAACTTTCTTGGAGTTCGTGTCCTGATTTTTGACTTTTTTTCTTTCCTTTTCTTTTTATTTTATAATTTTCCAATTTATGAATGTGTATTTCTCATATAAATTGTTTTTATGACCAGTATAATAGCATTCTACAAAGTATATGATATCTGTGAAAAACGCTGTATCATGCATGCAGATTTTTTTTTTTTTTTTTCTTTCCCTTCTGACTTTTTTCAAAGTGCCGGGAGGCGGTACTTTGTGGTTACCACAGGTATAAAAGAGCTTCATTTGTATGTACATGTAGTGTTGATTTACTGGTCCTGAAGAAGAGGTCACAGACCTTGAAACGCGTAGACCCATGGAATAAAAGAATGTTCTGAATTATCAACATCTCCTCTGAATTTATCTGGCGGATTGCGCGGGTTTAACCCCTTCTCCTTCTCCACTTTGATCTGCAAACACGTGGGGCCGCTGCAGCCGCCATTATCTGATGCTATCTATGGTGGTTGTGACCTCTCACAACCTGAATCGGTGAGTGTATTTTGATATATGCTAAACCGTATGTGTAATCTGGTAAAACCCTATCAGCGCTTCTCTTTTCTAGTTTCCGTGATGCACAAATGACAGGGGCAGGTGCTTTCACGAGCTACATCGCTAGCGATGTCGCTGCGTGTAAAGCAGCCTTAAGTCTTGGAGCAGTATTGGGTTGGTCTGGTGCCCTCATTTGCAAATGCATATCATGGTACCTGATTTTATCATAAACCAAGACTTTTACTTTGATAGCCTTAAGCTTAGTGTGGACCAAAGGTAGCATAATGTTGTTGCAAAGTTTTTGGAAAAAAAAAATATATATTTGAATCTATTTTGGCAAATAAATGTTAGTTCAGATTTAGGATATCAGTATAATACACCTCGGTTGTGGTCTGCATTTTTCAGTCATAGCTTCATGTGCCTGGAGGGTGGCATTTAAAGGTCAATATATTCTTGCTCAACTTAAACACCAATTTTTGGGTAAAAAATATTTATTGCAGTCTATTGCTCAAGTCAACAAGCAAGCCAATTTTATTAATGCGGAAAATGTAAGAACAATTCAACTGAATGTCTGTACACGATTCAACTAGTACACTAATTCGAAACTCCACTTGTACTTTTGGGCAATAGATCAGAACAAATGTTCGCACAAAGTCGGAGCTGAGCATTCCATCATTCAGATAGGGAAAAATATGTGAGAGCAAAGCAAATGGCAGGATAAAAGCATAAGAGAAAAGATGTGGGTGAAAGCAGTCTACTTAGTGGCAGGAGGAACAACCAAGGGCACAACGACAACCGTGACTGGGCGAGCCATAGAGGAGGGGAGACCGCTGATGCCAACCAGTATTTAAGCTGGATGTGCATCTGATCTGGGAATGCACGTTCACTTGAAACGTATTAGGGTACTGAGACCCGTTCACACCCTGCAGTGCAATACACACTGTCAGGCAGTTGTAAGCCAGCAGCTGACGTCAGCATGCCAGGCATTTGTCAATAGGGAAGAGAAAGGCTACACAAATTCAGAGGTGCACACCCAGATTATATGAAAAAAATATCAAAATTTTATTGAATCCATGTAAACACCAACAATTAAAAACATTTAAAACCACACATAAATACACAAAGACGACCTCCATATAATATAATCATGACTTGGTTAACCAGGGACCAATACATAAGGTAAATATGGTTGGGGTAAATAATTAATACAATAGTCACCGGTAGTTGATAATAACCAAATATACAGTGGTTAGGAAGATATAACCCAAAAACACCGTAATTGCGAATTGTTTTATATTGACATCCAACATCAAATATCCATACATGTTTAGATATACCCGGTTAATTAATAAAATTCCAATTCAAGATAGAGAATCATCAACCTCAACAATGAATAAGTACTGTAATTTTTCATGAAAACCCTAATCCCATAATGATATACTCAAGCCCAATAAGGCATAATACACAATACACATAACCCTAATTCGGGTATCTTAGCAATCAAAGGTCACATGATCACATATCCTAAGGCATAAGCAGTGGTGAAGAGTTGTAGTTTACCAACCATTCAGATTAGAGTCACCAATGTAATACAGAGCATATCAATACATTGCATAGCACATGATCACAAAGGAATAATATATCCGGATTCATGGTGAATGAGAAAAAATTCAAAAAAGTTCTTGCGCCGGTATCCACACTTAAGATAAACCCACAACATGTGATATAATCACGTCACAGATAGAACATGTGTACATACAAAGATCACATATCGTGATGCATATGCAGTGGCGAAATCACCTGTCAGTGATTTTAAAGTAACATTATCTATGAAAAATAGGAAAAAAAAAAATATATATATAAAGCACGTCATCACAGTGCATAGCGTGTGTATGGAAGTCACAGTGGGATAACCGAATTCCACAGAGGAATGCCAGGCATTGATGCTACATGGCAGTGATGTTATGCCGCCCACCTCCTTCCTTCCTCATTACCGGTGGACGGAGGTAAGGAGATGTTCGTCGCTCATGCGGTGTCACACATGATGTGTGATGCCGCAGGAACGACGAACAACATTACTACTCACCAGACAACGATATTTGGTGTTTGGACGACCTCTCCAACACCAACGAGGTTTACCACTTTTGCGATCGTGGAAGGTCGCTCGTACGTGTCACACACTGCGATGTCGCTAACTATGTCAAATGTGCGTCACAAACACCGTGACCCCGATGATAAATCGTTAGCGATGTCGCAGCGTGTTAAGTACCCCTAAGAGTCTTCTACATGGTCCCAATTTTGTTGCATACTGGTTGTATCACTTGGGTATGTATACAGCTTTTTCTTCAATTGTACATACAAATGTTTGATTGGGTTGAGGTCTTCTAACTGTGGAGGCCAATTATGCACCTCTACTTCATTGTCATTGAACCATTTCTTTAGCAATCACGATATAAGCTTCAAGTCGTAGTCCCGCTGGAACACAATGTAGTCTTTTTGATACCAATAGTCCTTGCGTGTATTAAGTAACTTAGTCTTATAGGATACTTACATATAGCTTAGACCATCACTGATCCTGGTAAAGTATTCAATGCTTTTGGCTGTAAAACAACCTCATATCATCAAGCATCTTCCAATGAAATTGGCAGTTCATTTAATTTCTCTATCCATTAGCCCCTTTTCACATTGTTTCTTCCAGACCTATTTGTACCCATAATAGCCTTTTATATTGATTTTCCTCTCAATTACTTCAAATCACTGGTTTCCAATATTCTATTGTCCACTTATTGTACATCCTTTCAAACACAAGCCAAAGCTTCTTATGATGATATTCAAGTGGTGTCTTCTTCACCTTTTTTCAGGCCACTATTCGAGATTTGTATAACCTGTGAGGCAATGGACGTCTGTGATCTCACTATTAAGAAGCATACAAGTCACCTCCACTGCCGTGTTTATTGCTTTAGAACTTATAGACCTTGTGATAAACCGAATTGCTGACTGATATTTTACCTTGACATCCACCTATTGGCTTCTGAATGAGTGGATGGACTTCATTTCATATTTGTCCAACTGTCAAGGTCTCAGATGATGCAGTTTGGCAATTTTTATTGCCCAGAGCATGCTGTAGATGAACTGCATGATGCTGTTTCTCTTTTCTTGGGAAATCTGCATGGCTGCTCCTTGATTCAAACCAGTGACTTTACCTTTGGTAATCAATCTAATAACTCATTAAGCTATTAGGAATGTGAGAACAGGTTTAATTTGAAGTATACAGGAAGAAACAATATTTTCAAACACCAGGAGCACAACAGTAACAATACAGTAACCTGACAAGATTCTGCATTACAAGTAATATGATAAATAGTTGCAAGTCAAATTTAGGTATGAGATAGCCAAGATGATTGTCTATGAAATGATGGTCATCTCATGCCCAAATACGTAGTTGATGGTGAGATATGGAGCCTGAAAGTCAAACGTTCTGGACATTGTTACCCTTTTGCTTGTCTATATTGTGAGTGAAATACACTTCTATACCCTTGGAACTCCAAATTAATAAGATTTGTTTTACAAGTGCTAGGAGAAATCAATACACCCCACATGTTTGTGGTGTACTGAGAGTTTTCTGTTCTATTACATCATGGGACCAGCTTATATAGTATCCCAAACAAAGAAGTTGACATGCACCAATAAGAGCTGCAGGGGTGTGTGTAGAAATATGAAATTTTCCCGCCGATCAGTGTTAGCTGAAGCCTATGACATCATTCAGTTATAAGACAAGAAGGTTTCAATACAATACAATATGGCTTGAATTCTCTCACAATCATTTGTTTTGTGACTATTTATGGGCATATCAGGAGGTATATAGGAGCGTACTACCCGCATCCTTGGGACTTTCCTACCTGCTTCACCAAAATTCCCTACCTGGATACCCATAATTATATTACAACCCTAATGGAACTCTTCTTGTCCCGTTTCCGTGTCCTACAACCAGGAGTTCTTTGACAGGATTTCCCTTTCATGTGGACCTGATAAACTTTTTGTATTACCCAGAGTAGCACATTTATGGCTACATATACCAACAAGCAAGACAATACCAGTTATGTACAGGTGTGCGTTATCCATGAAAATCACCCACTTAAACCCTTAAATTAATTAGCTGGTTCAGTACAGAAAATGTTTCTCCCACCATGAGTCCTTGTTTGCATCGTGTTCCTGTAACCATTGTTCCCATATTTTGGCTATTTCCTGTATATCAGCCTCAATCTAAAGATATCCCATAATGTGGTATGTGAGATTGTCTCAACACACCATAATGTTGGACAATCATTCTGCTGGCGCTGTCACTCTTCACAACAACTACTGTGTATCCAAATGGGTTTTACGTCAAGCTTCATTGAAATTTCTGTGGTTAAGAGATGCCAGATTGGCCCATCCAGTCTTGGCTCATTGTTCTTTCTTGCTTGAAACCCCAATTTTGCATACCATCTCCATCATGTGCTTTTCAGCAATAACATCGTTTTCTGCAATGGAATGTGTCAGATCAAGCCTGGAAAGAAATTTACACAACACGCACAAACTTACATAAACCTACTCAAGGTACACATATATACAATCAATCTGCAGTCTCTGGAATGGATAGAGTGGATTAGGGGTGTGCTTCAGTGGGATCTTACAGTTTATCCTACGCACACGTCTTACAAGACTGGGTGAATGTGTCCACCTGGGTACTGACCCCTGGTGCCACCCATACCTTGTCTACCAAAGCACACACTGATAGCTGTCTTTCACAGATGTGAATGTCCAGGGGTTACCTTTGCCATCACTAAAAAGAGAGCTTATAGCAGAGAAAGCTTACTGCCCTTTATCTACAGACCTTCCTCAGTCAGCTGGGCTCCCTGCATCTCACACTCCATTCCCTGTTGAATTGATTGTTTCTGTAGGAATTTAAGAACATTACGAGTGACAGGTGCCACAGAAGTACTGCTCTGCATTGGGACAAGACTCTAAACTCCAGGCCTGTTTGCTGGTTCCTTGTCAGCTACATCTAAACAAGCATTTCCTCTGGCTCTATCACTGTCAGCTCAGGTCTGAGCTTTATTTTCACTATACCAGGTTCATTTGATAACAGGGGTGCCTCCATCCAGGCTTGTATGCACTCTGCAGTCTTTATAGATTTCTTATATGACATTAGTAAAGATCTACCACCTACATACACACTTGACCATCTTACCCATTTCTGCTCTACATGTCCTAGAGAGGGCATCTTCATCACTGCCTCCTGCACCGATAGGAAGGTATAGAGTGGTGAAGATGCCCTCTCTGGGACATGTAGATCTAGCTGGAAGCAGAAATAAAGAAGTGTAAGCAAGTGGAAAAGTTCATAATAGAAGAAACAGTATACGAATATGTGTGTGACAAGAGCATCAGCTTAAGATAATGTGTCTGATTGCAGGCGCGATAGTGCAAAGAGGAAGGGCAAAAGTATGTGTGAGAGCATCTGGATTGCCAACTCAATTGAACTCCCTGGTAGTCACTAGTATTTCAGGACAGCAGATAAACACGTCTGTGGCCAGTGTCAAAGTATAAGATAACCATGCCCTTCTTTAAAAGCCTAAAGCCTGCTTTACACGTTGAAATTTCGCATACGATTTCGTATGTGATTTGCAATGCCCCCATCGTATGTGCGGCACGTTTAATTTGTTGAACGTGCCGCACATACGAGTAACCCCCGTCACACGTACTTACCTTCCATACGACCTTTCTGTGGGCGGCGAACGTCCACTTCCCGGAGTGGGAGGGACGTTCGGCGTCACAGCGACGTCACACGGCAGCCAGCCAATAGAAGCAGAGGGGCGGAGCTAAGTGGGACGTAAACATCCTACCCACCTCCTTCCTTACGCATTGTGGGCCGGGAGCCGCAGGACGCTGGTAAGATCTGTTCATCGTTCCCGGGGTGTCACACACTACAATGTGTGCTACCCCGGGTACGATGAACAATCTGACGTGCAATTCTAGAGACAGGTACGATGTGTATGCGATGAACGTTTTAACGTTCAATCGCAATCGCACGTACCTGTCACACACTACAATGTACTTACAATGCCGGATGTGCGTCACTTACGACGTGACCCCGCCGACACATCGTAAGATACATTACAGCATGTAAAGCGGGCTTAACCCCTCCAAATTCATTGCCATTTCTGACTCAACCCTCAAATTGAATCTTACTCTATGAAGAGGTTTCATGGTTGCCCTATATGATTTTAATATCATAAAAACATAACTGAAATCTAAAAGGCATTTTCAAATATTTTATTTCTAGAATGTAAAACAAAATTGTATAAAATATTAATGGTAAAATATAATCTCAGGAGTCAGGACTCAAGAGACATATTCATGTGATCCCAAAGACTTTTTTTTTTCCTCATGAGAAATCAGATAATTCATTCCTTACTGGAAAATCAATTCTGAAATGCAATGTATGAACTTTTATCAAAATTATAAATTATTCTAACAACGTAAGAAAATGAAATGTTAGCTTAAATTATCACTTAAAATGTGCAAGTAGAAAACATTTTATTACTGAAATTCCAGATTGGGCTTTAGATTTTATTTTACTGGGATTATTTTTGTTTGTATTGTTTTTTTGTCTGTAGCCGAGCAGAAATTATTGAAGTATTCTAAAATGCATAGAGAAATAAACATCAACCAGGAAGAAATTTCCATATGGAGGTATAATTATATAATTATAAATACACACTCAAATTCAACTCTTTGCACACTAGTAAACTATAAAATAAAAAAATAAAGATCTAAACATTTAATTTAATTTTGACAGCTTTTGATATATTTTTACTATTTTGTATCATATTTTATTACAGAAAATTGAAATTGTATGATTTTTTTGAAGAAAAGTTACATTATTCCTGAAAAACAGTGCATGGGACAGGGCGGCAAAAGAAGGTTCACCAAAAGTTTTGAGCTTGTTCTGGGGAAGTCTCCTGATCCGGCCCCTTCACTAACTTGATTCATAAAGTAATTCTGAGTTGGATCCCCATCAGCCTGATATTAATTTTCTATCCATTGATCTAGAATGCCCATGAACGTTTCCACATTTTGTCACTTTATACCCACAAACATAAATCTATTTTATTGGGATTTTATGTTATATAAAAACACTAAGTAATAAGTATTTGTGAAGCATAAAAGAAATGATACCTGGTTTTCTAAATATTTCAAAAATATAAACCTGATACTTGTAACGTACATTTGTATTCAGCTCCCTGAGTCTATAGTTTGTAGGACCACTGTTCACTACAATAACTCTTGAGGTCTTTTGAGGTCTCTCCAGCTTTGCACATCTAGAGGTGACATTTTTGCCTGTTTCTTCTTTGCAGACTAGCTCTTGCGCTCAATGAGATTGGATGGAGATGTCTGTGATCAGCAGTTTTCCTTTCTTGTCACAGATTCTTGGTGGATTTCAGTCTGCACGGTGACAAATATGAATGTACCCTGATCAAAACCCTCCATTGTAGCTCCAGCAGGATGTTTTTAGCCATTGTCTTGCAAAAGAAGACACTGCAATGTGTCCGAATTGTGGGCATGTTCCCTTAATGTGTTGTGACAGGGATTTTCTGGTACTCATTAATTCATTATTTACAGGTTATTCTCTTTCCCCACAGGCTGCATAGCTCTACTGTATTTTATTATTATTATTATTATTTATTAATATAGCGCCATTTATTCCATGGCGCTTTACATGTGAAAGGGGTATACAAAATAGGGACAAGTACAATATTCATAAACACTACAAGACACAGAATGGTACAGGGGGAGAGAGGTCTCTTTCCGTGAGGGCTCACAGTCTACAGGAGTAGAGAGGTCACTGCCCACGAGGGCTCACAGTCTACAGGAGGAGAGAGGTCTCTATCCAGGAGGGCTCACAGTCTACAGGAGGAGAGTGGACCCTGCCCACGAGGGCTCACAGTCTACAGGAGGATAGAGGTTCCTGCCCACGAGTGCTCATAATCTACAAGAGAAGAGAGATTCTTGCCCGCGAGGGATCACAATCTACAGGAGGAGAGAGGACCCTACCTGCGATGGCTCACAGTCTACAGGAGGAGAAAGGTCCCTGCCCGCAAGGGCTCACAGTCTACAGGGGATGGGTGAGGCTACAATAGGTGAGGGTAGAGCTGGTCATGCGGCACTGTACTTGAAAGGACTAGTGATGTAGGACCATGTAAATTATTTAATTTACTCACTTATATAGCACTACTAATTCCACGGCGCTTTACAGACATCATCATCACTGTCCCTTTTGAGGCTCACTATCAAAATTCCCTATAAGAAACTGGGAAAGCTTTAGGAAACCTACACAAACACGGGGAGAACATACAGACTTCTTGCACATGTTGTCCTTAGTGGGATTTGAACCCTGGATCCCAGTGCTGCAAAATAACAGGGCTAACTACGGAGCCACTGTGCTGCCCAGACCAGTAATCAGACCAGCCCACCAAGATCCTCCAATTGAAAAACTGCATATTTTAAAAGGATAAACAACATCTGAACATGCGGGGGAAATTTTTGGTGATCACCTCCGATCACCATAACCCCTAAATAGGATAGCCAAAATAATAATTCCCTGGTAGAGACTCCATAAATATCAAAAAACCAAAAAGAGAAGAGTCACTGACACTACCTTAATGCAAAGAGTTATACAAGTTTATTAATCAGTTGTATAAAAACACATAGATTAAAAGAGGTTCAAAGATAAGTGCTGGAGAGGATACAAAAAACAAGGGGCTGCAAACCACTGCTGAAAGTGTACAGAAAGTGCATCAAATAGTGGCTGGGGAACCTGTGTCACCACGTAATAATTCAAAGATCGGCTCAAAGCCTGCAAAAAAATTTTTACCATATGGACCAAAATAAGGTGCTGCCTAGTGCATGCATACAGGGCACAAGGATGGTATAATAAGTGCCCCGCACACAAACACCATGTCTGGCAGGAAATAAAACCGGGGAGAAAATAAACCCCTAGCACATGGCAAAATACATATAAATTTTGCAGGTCAAGACAGTAACAATGAGCAGGGACACGTACCCATAATAACCGAGTCAGCAGATGGAAATACAGCTCCACAGACCCCAACGCGTTTCGCGAGGGCTTCTTCACTGGGGGTCGCAATAGGTGGTGTGTTTCCCAGAGTATAAATACATACAGGACAGCTGATCAGAATTCGCGCAATGGCGACATACGTAATGGCGCATGCGCAGTCGGCCCGAAGGTGTCGCCCGGAACTTGCGTCAGCACTCCAGTGACAAGGTCCGGGAGGGAAAACCCCTTCAGACGTCATATCCGGCCAGTCACGTAATGGAGGCATCAGCAGTCACCAGGCAACGCAGGTCGAGCGCGCATGCGCACTATGTCACCAGCGTTTGAATACGCTTCCACAAATACCAACGTGGGAAGGTCGCATCCAGAGAGGATGCCGACCAAAACCATATTGGAAAGATCAATAATAGGGGGCCTGGATAGCAGCAGCCACATCTTAATATGAGGAGCACATACGTAAATGCATAAAAATATACAGACATAGAATATATCCTTAAATATCCAAAAAGGAATGCAGGCAGCATTTACAAAGAATATATAAATCAGGTGTCGGGCTGATGCTTCTCCATAATCCCATGACATAATGTTCATGATCCATAATCAGGTACACATATAATGTATGACGTGGAAGAAAAATTCAGAAACAGATGAACCTCAGCGCTAAAAATAAAAAGAAAAAAGGGAAAAAAAAATACACACACATTAATAAAAAGTATGGAAAAGAGGAACGAATATAGTTGTCAATTGACAAGATGGTACAGCACGCCAAGATGTTAGGCATATGGATAAAAAGTATATACAACATAAAATATGAATAAGAAAATGGAAACATAAAGGGAAGGAGGTAACCAAGGCAGGACATCACATTATAGGAAGGGGGCAAAGGACAGCCTCTCATTGAGGCCATTAGGGGCAACAGATCCCACGAGCACAATCCATGCAGATGTTCCCATTTTCTTATTCATATTTTATGTTGTATATACTTTTTATCCATATGCCTAACATCTTGGCGTGCTGTACCATCTTGTCAATTGACAACTATATTCGTTCCTCTTTTCCATACTTTTTATTAATGTGTGTGTATTTTTTTTTTCCCTTTTTTCTTTTTATTTTTAGCGCTGAGGTTCATCTGTTTCTGAATTTTTCTTCCACGTCATACATTATATGTGTACCTGATTATGGATCATGAACATTATGTCATGGGATTATGGAGAAGCATCAGCCCGACACCTGATTTATATATTCTTTGTAAATGCTGCCTGCATTCCTTTTTGGATATTTAAGGATATATTCTATGTCTGTATATTTTTATGCATTTACGTATGTGCTCCTCATATTAAGATGTGGCTGCTGCTATCCAGGCCCCCTATTATTGATCTTTCCAATATGGTTTTGGTCGGCATCCTCTCTGGATGCGACCTTCCCACGTTGGTATTTGTGGAAGCGTATTCAAACGCTGGTGACATAGTGCGCATGCGCGCTCGACCTGCGTTGCCTGGTGACTGCTGATGCCTCCATTACGTGACTGGCCGGATATGACGTCTGAAGGGGTTTTCCCTCCCGGACCTTGTCACTGGAGTGCTGACGCAAGTTCCGGGCGACACCTTCGGGCCGACTGCGCATGCGCCATTACGTATGTCGCCATTGCGCGAATTCTGATCAGCTGTCCTGTATGTATTTATACTCTGGGAAACACACCACCTATTGCGACCCCCAGTGAAGAAGCCCTCGCGAAACGCGTTGGGGTCTGTGGAGCTGTATTTCCATCTGCTGACTCGGTTATTATGGGTACGTGTCCCTGCTCATTGTTACTGTCTTGACCTGCAAAATTTATATGTATTTTGCCATGTGCTAGGGGTTTATTTTCTCCCCGGTTTTATTTCCTGCCAGACATGGTGTTTGTGTGCGGGGCACTTATTATACCATCCTTGTGCCCTGTATGCATGCACTAGGCAGCACCTTATTTTGGTCCATATGGTAAAAAATTTTTTGCAGGCTTTGAGCCGATCTTTGAATTATTACGTGGTGACACAGGTTCCCCAGCCACTATTTGATGCACTTTCTGTACACTTTCAGCAGTGGTTTGCAGCCCCTTGTTTTTTGTATCCTCTCCAGCACTTATCTTTGAACCTCTTTTAATCTATGTGTTTTTATACAACTGATTAATAAACTTGTATATTTTAAAAGGAACCTGTCACATGAACAAGTAGCTATTAACCAGCAGATATGAGGTTAATGTGCTGGTTAGTAGCATCTGGAACCTGCCTGATGCCTGCACAACTAACCCCGCTTCTGGGAGGAACTGAACATTAATGCTTCAGGCAGCGCTCTGAATGTCACTGCTCAATGTATCATGAGTGGCGAATGTAATCACGTCCTCAACAATTATTGACAACTAGATCTAAAGCACAGAGGCTTTCAGTCAGTGGGGGGGTACTATTACAGCCACAACACTTGATACACTGAATGGTGACTGATCCTCCCCTGAGCTGCCGCGATGACTGAAACCCAATCACTGCCAGGAGGATTAAAGTTAATTTTCTACCAGTATCAGGGTTTAACGTGCTGGCGCTGGGGAGGTTCAGAACAATATTAACCTACAGATTAAACTCATGTGTAGGTTGAGGGCATTTTTTCCCATTCCCGGTTACCTTTAAAATAATCTTCAATTTTCAAGAGTAGGATGCACAGGTCCCGTCATAGGATTATTCAACAACAGCCATTTTGAAAACAAGAGAGCTTCCAAATGTTCAAATTAATAAAAAAACTTGACTAGATTTATTTCTCCATTAAACTCAAAAAATGTATCTCAAATGTAATGTTTACATACAGTGCCTACAAGTTGCATTCAACCCCCTGCAGATTTAGCAGGTTTGATAAGATGCAAATAAGTTAGAGCCTGCAAACTTCAAACAAGAGCAAGATTTATTAACAGATGCATAAATCTTACAAACCAACAAGTTATGTTGCTCAGTTAAATTTTAATAAATTTTCAACATAAAAGTGTGGGTCAATTATTATTCAACCCCTAGGTTTAATATTTTGTGGAATAACCCTTGTTTGCAATTACAGCTAATAATCGTCTTTTATAAGACCTGATCAGGCCGGCACAGGTCTCTGGAGTTATCTTGGCCCACTCCTCCATGCAGATCTTCTCCAAGTTATCTAGCTTCTTTGGGTGTCTCATGTGGACTTTAATCTTGAGCTCCTTCCACAAGTTTTCAATTGGGTTAAGGTCAGGAGACTGACTAGGCCACTGCAACACCTTGATTTTTTCCCTCTTGAACCAGGCCTTGGTTTTCTTGGCTGTGTGCTTTGGGTCGTTGTCTTGTTAGAAGATGAAATGATGACCCATCTTAAGATCCTTGATGGAGGAGCGGAGGTTCTTGGCCAAAATCTCCAGGTAGGCCGTGCTATCCATCTTCCCATGGATGCGGACCAGATGGCCAGGCCCCTTGGCTGAGAAACAGCCCCACAGCATGATGCTGCCACCACCATGCTTGACTGTAGGGATGGTATTCTTGGGGTTGTATGCAGTGCCATCCAGTCTCCAAACGTCACGTGTGTGGTTGGCACCAAAGATCTCGATCTTGGTCTCATCAGACCAGAGAACCTTGAACCAGTCTGTCTCAGAGTCCTCCAAGTGATCATGAGCAAACTGTAGACGAGCCTTGACATGACGCTTTGAAAGTAAAGGTACCTTACGGGCTCGTCTGGAACGGAGACCATTGCGGTGGAGTACGTTACTTATGGTATTGACTGAAACCAATGTCCCCACTGCCATGAGATCTTCCCGGAGTTCCTTCCTTGTTGTCCTTGGGTTAGCCTTGACTCTTCGGACAAGCCTGGCCTCGGCACGGGTGGAAACTTTCAAAGGCTGTCCAGGCCGTGGAAAGCTAACAGTAGTTCCATAAGCCTTCCACTTCCGGATGATGCTCCCAACAGTGGAGACAGGTAGGCCCAACTCCTTGAAAAGGGTTTTGTACCCCTTGCCAGGCTTGTGACCCTCCACGATCTTGTCTCTGATGGCCTTGGAATGCTCCTTTGTCTTTCCCATGTTGACCAAGTATGAGTGCTGTTCACAAGTTTGGGGAGGGTCTTAATTAGTCAGAAAAGGCTGGAAAAAGAGATAATTAATCCAAACATGTGAAGCTAATTGTTCTTTGTGCCTGAAATACTTCTTAATACTTTAGGGGAACCAAACAGAATTCTTGTGGTTTGAGGGGTTGAATAATAAATGACCCTCTGAATAAACTTTTCACAATTTAAAAAAAAATAAAAAAAGAAATAACATTCTTTTTTGCTGCATTTCACACTTCCAGGCTGATCTACAGTCCAAATGTCACAATGCCAAGTTACTTCCGAATGTGTAAACCTGCTAAATCTGCAGGGGGTTGAATACTACTTGTAGGCACTGTATATGTTTGGCAAAATGGCACTTCCAAAAACTATGTCATCTCGCAAAACACAAGTCCTCATAAGGTGCAGCCTACATAAACATAAAGTTATGGCTGTTTCAACTCTAAAAAATGGGCACAAAAAAAATCAGTCATTCATCAAAACAAGTGCTTCATAGAAATGTCATTGTGTATATATATATATGTGTCATGTGTATGTGCGTATTTTATATATGTAAGTTTGTTCTATGTATCTGCATGCATGATATTTTAATGTGTGTATATTCTTGTTTTTCTTCTAGAAAGATTAAAAAAACTAATGAAGAATGAGACCTCTGTTAAATATTTTTACATTTTTCCATTTTCTGGCGCGACAACAAATAAACCATTAATTTCTACTATCTTCTTCTTCATATATCTGGTCGGAGTTCTCATCAATTCTTCCATTATCACAGTGATATGTCTTGAAGTTCAGTTACATAAGCCAATGTATCTCTTTATCTGTAATTTATCCTTTGTAGACATATTTTATATATCGGTCGCAGTTCCTAAATTACTACACAGGTTATTGTCCGGGAATCACATTGTTTCCTTCTCACAATGTTACGCTCAGTTGTACTGTTTCTTAGCTGTGGCGACAGTGGAGGGAATTCTTCTCTTCATTATGGCTTATGACCGATATGTCGCTATCTGCCTCCCCTTACATTATCATCGGATTTTAAGTCAGAGAAATTGCACCCTGATAACTATTGGGATTTGGACAGCCGCTGTTTTAAACTCGTTAATAGTTGTGCTCTTAGCTATGAACATGACCTCCTGTAACTCCAACGTCATCCACCAATTCTTCTGTGATGCTAAATCACTAACAAAAACAACCTGCATCGGGACAGAAATGTTTTTTGTTGCAACCGGTCTTGGCATTTTAATCTTCATATTTATTCCCTCCTCCTGGACCTGTCCTCTGCCTTCGACACAGTAGACCATTCCCTCCTACTACAGATTCTCTCATCTCTGGGCATCACAGACTTGGCCCTATCTTGGATCTCCTCATACCTAACCGACCGAACTTTCAGCGTCTCCCATTCTCACACCACTTCCTCAGCTCGCCCCCTATCTGTCGGTGTCCCTCAAGGCTCAGTTCTTGGACCCCTGCTGTTCTCCATCTATACCTTCGGCTTGGGACAGCTCATAGAGTCCCACGGCTTCCAGTATCATCTCTATGCCGATGACACACAGATCTACCTCTCTGGACCTGACATTACCTCTCTACTAACCAAAATACCACAATGTTTGTCTGCTATTTCATCCTTCTTCTCTGCACGATTCCTAAAACTTAACATGGACAAAACAGAGTTTATTGTCTTTCCTCCTCCTCACTCACCTCCTCCAACAAGCCTTTCCATCAAACTTGATGGTTGCTCACTCACCCCAGTCTCACAAGCTCGTTGCCTTGGAGTAACCCTCGACTCTGCTCTATCCTTCAAGCCACACATCCAAGCCCTCTTCAACTCATGCCGATTACAACTCAAAAATATCTCCCGGATCCGTGCATTTCTTAACCAAGAATCCTCAAAAACATTAGTGCATGCCCTCATCATCTCCCGCCTCGACTACTGCAACCTCCTGCTCTCTGGCCTCCCTTCCAACACTCTTGCACCCCTCCAATCTATCCTAAACTCTGCAGCCCGCTTAATCCACCTCTCCCCTCGCTACTCCCCAACCTCGCCACTCTGCCAATCCCTTCACTGGCTTCCCATCGCCCAACGACTCCAGTTCAAAACATTAACCATGACATACAAAGCCATGCACAACCTGTCTCCTCCCTACATCTGTGACCTAGTCTCCCAGTACCTACCTGCACGCAACCTTAGATCCTCACAAGATCTCCTTCTCTGCTCCTCTCTTATTTCCTCTTCCCACAATCGTGTACAAGATTTCTCCCGTGCATCCCCCATACTCTGGAACGCTCTACCTCAGCAAATCAGACTCTCCACTACCGTGGAAA
The DNA here is from genome assembly GCF_048569485.1 of Anomaloglossus baeobatrachus. Lineage (NCBI taxonomy): Eukaryota > Metazoa > Chordata > Amphibia > Anura > Aromobatidae > Anomaloglossus > Anomaloglossus baeobatrachus. Next base: position 293,783,826 of record NC_134359.1, read on the forward strand.
GCTTCAAGAGGAACCTCAAGACCCACCTCTTCCAACAAGCCTACAACCTACAATAGCCCTCAGCCCAGTAGACCACTGCGCAACCAGCTCTGTCCTCACCTATTGTACCATCACCCATTCCCTGTAGACTGTGAGCCCTCGCGGGCAGGGTCCTCTCTCCTCCTATACCAGTCTGTCTTGTACTGTTAATGATTGTTGTACGTATACCCTCTTTCACTTGTAAAGCGCCATGGAATAAATGGCGCTATAATAATAAATAATAATAATAATAATAATTTGCACTCTTATATCTTATCTTATTATTTTCTCTGTTATCTTCAAGATGACATCAAAAGAAACAAAAAAAAAAGCCTTCTCCACCTGCTCGTCTCATATCACCGTAGTCTCTATTTACTACTTATCAAGCTTAATTGGGTATCTGATCCCACCGTACTCCGATGTCCTGGATTCTATCTTCAGTATAATATATACAAATATCATCCCCATTATGAATCCAATCATTTACAGTCTAAACAATTCCAATGTTCAATCGGCATTTCGGGGGTTAGGGAATCTGTTTTTTAAAAATAGACTTTGGACTCCTGCGCTCATGACCAAAATACTCCGCAAAAAAAGTACCAGATACTAATAAAATGTATGGTAAACTTTTGACTTTGCAGAAAGCAATAAAAATGCCTTAAAAGATTCTCTCTCTCTTTCTCATTCTGGCAATTGGCAAATAGAAATAATTTTGGTTCCTAATTGACCTAAAACAGGAAAGGTTTATTCTGATTTCATGTCAGATAGTGAGAAAACCTGCAGATTTGTCTTTATAGCGAGCGGTGGGAAACTAAAGGGGGCTTTACACGCAACAACATCGCTAATGAGATGTCGTTGGGGTCACGGAATTCGTGACTCACATCCAGCCTCGTTAGCGACGTCGTTGTGTGTGAAACTTACGAACGACCACTAACAACCAAAAATACTCACCACATCGTTGATCGTTGACTTGTCGTTCAAATCCCAAATATCGTTGCTGGTGCAGGACGCAGGTTGTTCGTTGTTCCTGAGGCAGCACACATCGCTACGTGTGGCACCCCAGGAACGACGAACAACATCGTACCTGCATCCTCCGGCAACGAGGTGGGCATGTCTTTTCTTCAGCTGCTCTCCGCCCCTCCGCTTCTATTGGCCGCCTGCCGTATGACGTCGCTGTGACGTCGCATGAACCGCCCCCTTAGAAAAGAGGCTATTCGCCGGCCACAGCGACGTCGCTAGGCAGGTAAGTATGTGTGACGGAGATTAACGATATTGTGCGCCACGGGCAGCGATTTGCCCGTGACGCACAAACGACGGGGGCGGGTGCTTTCACAAGCGACATCGCTGGCGATCTAGCTGCATATAAAGCAGCCTTTAGAGTTTCAACTACATGATGTGACTTTTTTTATTCCATATTTTAGGGGTCACTAGAGGACTAAGAAATGTCTTGATTTTTTGTTTTTTATGGCATTTACCATATGGGCTAAGTATATAATGTGATAAATTAGATGAGCGCAGTGATATTGAATGTGTTTATATTAATGTTTTTTTTTATTTCTTTATTTATAAAGAATTGTTTTATAAATATATTTGCAAAACTTGTTTTTACTTTATTTTCACGTTTTTGTACAATTTTTTGTTGCAGCTTTCATTAAATCAGAGAAGTTAATCGCGTGTAAGCTGATATCTGGTTGCAATGGACAATGTCGCTAGTTATCAGGCCCAGTGGTTGGTAGAAACTTAAAGGGGCTGTCCTTCATCCATGTTAATGCTCTTCATTATATTTATCCTACTCCCTATAGAGCCAATTGTGCTTATATAGCTCCAGTCCTCAGCACTGCGCTGCCTTCCAAAGTCTTATCTCTGCTCTGTTGTAACAGATGTTTTTCTTTGGTTGCTTTTCTCATGTGACTGTAATGCCACAAAGATCTTTATTATTGAGAACCAGTTAATATGGCAGAATTATTAAAACAAAATTGTGATGAGCTAACTTAGACATAACAGTATGTAATTATACTGTGACGCTGGAGTAAAGGGAGAGGTAGTCAGACAGGCCGAGATTATAAACTAGGAGGACACGACAGTACACGGGAGGCAGACAGAGATGAGGATGAGATACAAGCCAAAGGTCAGGGTTCCAGGAGAGTACATACAAGATACTGGTAGCAGGCGAGGACGCGACCAGAAGGAAGTCCGAGGTCAGAAGCCAGGAAGTCACAATCAGAAGCAGGGGAGGACAGGCAGAGATGGGTAAACAGCAGTCCCGAGTCAGAAGACCAAGATCTGAACACTGAGTACCACGGGAGCCAACAGCACAACTATAAAAAAAGAAGTAAGACTAGCAGCATCCTGAGCTAACATGCTTCCTAAAGAATAAGAGCAATCACCAGGAATGAGAAGCATCTGCGAGAGCACCTCCGAGGACCAGCGTGAAACCCAGTGCTGTGAAGCAACCAGCAGAGCATTCATCCTGCAAGGCACTCTGCACCATAGGCAACATATAAGCAAGTCTTATCACATTCAGACCCCCATTTAACAATGTCCCTTTGACATCAGTCAATGACAGGATTATGTATGTGCAGCCCCCAACCCTGCATGTAAATTGTCCATTACATAACAGGAAATCACCTCAGTATGGAGGGATCCTACCTGAAGTGTGAATTCCACCAATATAAATTGGATCACATTCTGGGATAATGGAGTTTTATCAATGGCAATAATATGAATTGGCGTGGTCAGCCAAACTGTCCCTAAATCTTATCTCCGCACCAGTTTAGCATCAAAAAAGTTCAAAGTGGACCCACAGTCAATGAAAGCAAGTGCAGATGTAGACTGGTTTTGAAAAAGCAGTTCCACTTTTAACAACACCTTATTGGAGGAGTTAAGAGGTACCTAGAAGTCTGGGTGACCTCCCCGGCTATCACCTACACTTTGGGCGTTTCCCAATGGCTTGACTCCAGGGGGACGTGTGAGGCAATCCTTCCGCCAATATCCTGCACGCCTATAGTAGAAGTAAAGTCACTGATTGTGACGCTGTCTCCTCTCCTTATCTTTAGGGTTGGCTGCACCGACCTCCATGCTCTGTGTCTGGTGAAGATTGACACTGGGGAGACTGACAGGAGACTCCATTCCGACCACATGTCTCACCTGTAACCTCCAATCCATGCGGATAGCCTGAGTCATGGCCTCCTCCAGGGAACAAAGTGGAGGGTTGAGGGCCAGAGTGTCCTTTACAGTATCTGACAGGACTTTCTGAAATGGACAGTGAAGGGCAGCATCATTCCATAGAACCTCTGATGACCACTGCCTGAACTCAGAGCTATACTGTTCAGCAGTGTAGCCTCCCTGTCCCTGTGCCAGGCATATGATCTTAGCTTCGGCTTCCTGGGTTCTGTCAGGTTCATCACAAATTAGTCCTAGAGTGCATAAAACATGCATCTACTGAAGACCATTTGGGCGATGGTAAGGAAAAAGACCACCAACACCCAGATGAGTACATGCATGATACAGTGAGCAGGCGAGGACGCGACCAGGAGGAAGTCAGTGGTCAGAAGCCAGGAGGTCACAATCAGAATCAGGGGAAGACAGGCAGAGATGGGTAAACAGCAGTCTGGAATCAGAAAACCAAGATCTGAACACTGAGCACCACGGGAGCCAATAGCACAACTGTAAACAAGAAGAACAACTAGCGACATCCTGAGCTAACACGCTCCCAAAAGAATCAGAGCAATCATCGGGAATGAGAACCATCTGCAAGAGCACCTCCCAGGACCAACGTGAAAGCCATTGCTGGAAAACAACCAGCAGAGTATGCATCCTGCAAAATGCTCTGCACCATAGGCAACATATACCGGCTCTGCAGGAAAGCATAGTAGAACAAAACAGAATGTTCTGCACATCGGAATCGTGACATATACCCTATAAAAAGCACCCAAAGTGAGGACAACAAAAGGTCAACAAAAAATATCACTTCAAGGTTTTGTAAAGTCAAATGGTTTCTCACATGATGTATCTGAGCCAGTTAGCAGCTTTAAAATGGATCTTGTGATAAAGCTTCTGACTCCTATTTGTGTATTACTTTGTAGTCTAATTCACATTTCTAACTGGCCAGCAGATCCCCAGAGTACAGCGGCCGAACTAGCTACATGAGAGGTCTAGTTCTTGACATTACCTAAAGTATATAACACCGAGATCCTCACCCCCACTTTATAACCACCATGCCCTTGCCATGCTGTACAGTCATGGCCAAAAGTTTTGAGAATGCTACAAATATTAATTTTTACAAAGTCTTCTGCTTAAGTTTTTCTAATGGCAATTTGCATATACTCCAGAGTGTCATAAAGAGTGATCAGCTTAACAGCAATTACTTGCAAAGGCAATATTGGCTAAGAAAATGAACTTTAACCCCCAAAACACATTTCAACATCATTGCATTCCTGCCTTAAAAGGAGCAGCTAACATTGTTTTAGTGATTGTTCCACTAACACAGGTGTGGGTGTTGATGAGGACAGGGCTGGCGATCAATCAGTCATGATTAAGTAAGAATGACACCACTGGACACTTTAAAAGGAGGCTGGTGCTTGGTATCATTGTTTCTCTTCAGTTAACCATGGTTATCTCTAAAGAAACACGTGCAGCCATCATTGTTCTGCACAAAAATGGCCTAACAGGGAAAAGTATCGCAGCTACAAAGATTGCACCTCAGTCAACAATCTATCACATCATCAAGAACTTCAAGGAGAGATCTTCCATTATTGCCAAAAAGGCTCCAGGGCACCCAAGAAGGACCAGCAAACACCAGGACCGTATCTTAAAACTGTTTCAGCTGCGGGATCGGACTACCAGCAGTGCCGAGCTAGCTCAGCAATGGCAGCAGGCTGGTGTGAGTGCTTTTGCACGCACTGTGAGGCGGAGACTCTTTCAGCAAGGCCTGGTTTCAAGGAGGGCAGCAAAGAAGCCACTTCTCTCCAGAAAAAACACCAGGGACCGACTGATATTCCGCAAAAGGTACAGGGAGTGGACTGCTGAGGACTGGGGTAAAGTCATTTTCTCAGATGAATCCCCTTTTCGATTGTTTGGGACATCTGGAAAACAGCTTATTAGGAGAAGAAGAGGTGACGCTACCACCAGTCTTGTCTCATGCCAACTGTTAAGCATCCTGAAACCATTCATGTGTGGGGTTGCTTCTCAGCCAAGGGAATCGGCTCACTCACAGTCTTGCCTTAAAACACAGCCATGAATAAAGAATGGTACCAGAATGTCCTCCAAGAGCAACTTCTCCCAACTGTCCAAGAGCAGTTTGGCGCCCAACAATGCCTTTTCCAGCATGATGGAGCACCTTGCCATAAAGCAAAGGTGATCACTAAATGGCTCATGGAACAAAACATAGAGATTTTGGGTCCATGGCCTGGAAACTCCCCAGATCTTAATCCCATTGAGAACTTGTGGGCAATCATCAAGAGACGGGTGGACAAACAAAAACCGACAAATTCTGGCAAAATGCAAGCATTGCTTATGCAAGAATGGACAGCTATCAGTCAGGATTTGCTCCAGAAGCTGATTGAGAGTGTGCCAGGGAGAATTGCAGAGGTCCTGAAGAAGAAGGGGCAACACTGCAAATATTGACTTACTGCATTAACTCATTCTAACTGTCAATATAACCTTTTGGTCTCATAATATGATTGCAATTATATTTCTGTATGTGATGTAAACATCAGACAAACACAATTAAAAACCAGAGGGCAACAGATCATGTGAAAATAAAATTTTGGTGTCATTCTCAAAACTTTTGGCCATGACTGTATATCCTTTCTAACATGTGGTGCAGAGATCACTGAATACCAGGAAAGTCCTGTACTAAGAGCCACCAGGGTAACAAATCATCGCATAACATTTTTCCCTCCTAAATCTTCCCTCATCACTTGTGTGTGATATTATTGAGTGGAAGGAACTGCAGCAACTCTGCCACAAAGTGAAGACCCCATAACATTATAGAGTGGGGATCACGAGTAGAGATGAGCGAACTGGTCCCGGTGTAAGGGGTGGGCAGACCCCTCACAAGGAAGCCTAGTTAACCCGGAAACGTTATTAATAAAAATGTTTTATCTTGTATGCATGTATGTTGAGTCAGAGTACCCCCTAGGTGCCAGTGTAGTGAGTGGTTCCCCTGGTAACAGTGACAGGGAAGGAGGAGCCGGCAGCTTAGGAGGGAAGAAAGTGTGTGTCAGGCAGTTGTCTCTGGGACAGGAAAGAAGAAGGAACAGCCAGGGGCAGAGTGTGGCAGCTGAAGTACAGGGAAGCAGGAGAAGAGAGGAGCGGGCGGAACCTCGCAGGGTGAAGCAGTCCGGTGTGGGTCCGGGCTGTGGGTAGCCAGAAGTGGGAGCCGGGCGAAGTGAAGTAGTCAGGCACGTCGCCCACTTGAGGGAACGCTAGAGTAGACTTCCCCTCAGCTGAAGGAAGCGCCATAGCATTGTGCTTTATTACTGCCAAGTGTGAAGAATTGTGAAGAATAAAACATGTTTGTTGTTTGCATTGACCCACGCCTGAAGAGTATTTGTGCGCCGGACAACATCTGCACCACCACACTCTGCCCCACAAAGGCACCTCCTGTCCCCCCAGTGATGGCGACGCCAGGGGTAAGCCTGTCAGCAAGGGCCACGACTACAAGGCCGGAGGCACCCCTGGCACCCCGTTACATGTGGCGTAGTCGGCAGGATCCGGATCGTATGCAAGGGGACCTGCTCCAAGAAGATGGAGACCAAGTGGTGCCCAGGGCCCCTGATCCGGACTCTCAGCGAAGATTTACAGTCCCATGGTGGGAAGAAGAAGCAGTGCCTGAGGCGGTGGACCGGGCACAAGATGGCGGCAAGGTGGCCGTCGTCTGTGAAGAAACAGAAAGCGCGCGAAGAATTGGCGCCAAAAGAAGAGCCTGGGGCTGGCCGGTGCCGAAAAAGAAGTTCGGAGTACTCCGCCCAAAGAGGGGAGGTGCCGGTCCCAGGGCACGAACACAGACATGTACAGTGGGCGGTGTTGTAAGAAGAAAGAAGTGCCGCCGCGGAGGGGTCGATCTGTGGTGCGAGGCTAAGGGTGGAGTATCCTCAAGAGCGGGAAAAGTGAGCCCACCTCCACTTCCTCTAGTCTTGCCACTGACCATGACGCCATTACTGAGAGCTAGTGTTGCCGAGAAAATGGAGAGTTTGAGCGAGAGCCGTCAGAAGCAGGTGGTGTCTGCGGAGGGATTCCCTGCCTACTTGCCGGCTGTACCCGGAGGACCGGGGCAAGCCAGTAGGGTGACCTGGCTCACTACGTGGGACGCGGAGACCGGTGCGACCACAACAGAGGTCCGGGCGACCTACGCCGCCCAACTACCGTCGGGGAGCCGGATGCTGGGAGCTCCATATCCCTGCCCAGAGAGACCCCCGCCAGCCGCGGTAGGGTCCGAAACGCCTAGTCAAATCCAGACTCCGGCGGAAGCATATGCCCGGAAATTGGAGAGAGACGACTGGGGTTTTTACTGGGATCCGGTGCTGCCGTCTCCCCTACCGACCCGAAGATCCCCGTCACCAGAGCCGGACCCAGTGCAAGAGCGGCTGCTCGTTGAAACCGTCGCCCGGGAGATCATGGCGGGTCCCCACGGCGAAGAGCTTGAGCGTCAGTATACCACCGGAGTGGTCGTCAAGTTCAATCAGAAAGAAGGGTACGGCTTCATCCGGGATGGAGAAACCGGCGACGATTACTTTTACAATCGCGTCAATCTGGATACAGAGGGCCTCCCGCAGCGGCTGCATACCCTGTACCCAGGGGAAAAGGTACGATTTCTGAAGGAAGTGGGCTGCCGGGGCTTGTTTGCGGTGGGGGTGCACTGTACGCCTACCGAACAGGAGGCTGCCCAATGGCAGCAGGAGGTAGAATGGGAAGAGCACCAGGCCCAGCGACGAGCACAACGAAGACCGGTGCTGGCTGAAGCCTCCCGACCCCGACATACCGTAGCTGTAGCTCCGGCAGTCATGCCCGTGCAAAGTACCGACCCGGAGAAGGGAACCTCGCCGGTACTGGCGATTAACCAGAACATTATTACTCACCCGACGATTGTTATGGGCAGCCCGCCACCGTCCCGTGCCGCGACCCCTTCACCTCCGTCAGAGGCAGGGGAGCCCAAGCCGGGGGCTGCAGCAGCGGAGCAGCTCATCAGTCAGGAGCCTTTCCGGCGGCTGCGCCGACTACCCGGGCAGTCCCTGTCGGAATACATCCATGCCCAGAGAGCTGAGTGGCAACGGGCCTTCCACCCGGAATGAGTATCAAGACCGGAAGATGGCGGGCCTGTTTTGTTTGTTGCCTGCGTGTTTAAGCCGGAGAAAGTTTTGTGTTCAAGTTGCTGATTCCGGAGTGAGCCTGCTTGCTGGACTGAGCCAGGGGCTCCTCCGCGTTATGGAGAGAGAAGATTCCGTGTTCCTGCGTTGACCACCAAAGACCGGGAGCGCTGCCAAGCCTCCGGGCACACCAAAGACCGGGAGCGCTGCAAAGCCTCCGGGCACACCAAAGACCGGGAGTGCTGCTAAGCCTCCGGGCACACCAAAGACCGGGAGCGCTGCTAAGCCTCCGGGCACTGGACAGGTTCGCAGTTGATTGAACATGTTTTATGTGGTTTTAACAGTTGTAATTTTAGATTGGAGCCTGGCCGGGAGGCTCAGGTTAAAGAGGGGAGGTGTGTAAGGGGTGGGCAGACCCCTCACAAGGAAGCCTAGTTAACCCGGAAACGTTATTAATAAAAATGTTTTATCTTGTATGCATGTATGTTGAGTCAGAGTACCCCCTAGGTGCCAGTGTAGTGAGTGGTTCCCCTGGTAACAGTGACAGGGAAGGAGGAGCCGGCAGCTTAGGAGGGAAGAAAGTGTGTGTCAGGCAGTTGTCTCTGGGACAGGAAAGAAGAAGGAACAGCCAGGGGCAGAGTGTGGCAGCTGAAGTACAGGGAAGCAGGAGAAGAGAGGAGCGGGCGGAACCTCGCAGGGTGAAGCAGTCCGGTGTGGGTCAGGGCTGTGGGTAGCCAGAAGTGGGAGCCGGGCGAAGTGAAGTAGTCAGGCACGTCGCCCACTTGAGGGAACGCTAGAGTAGACTTCCCCTCAGCTGAAGGAAGCGCCATAGCATTGTGCTTTATTACTGCCAAGTGTGAAGAATTGTGAAGAATAAAACATGTTTGTTGTTTGCATTGACCCACGCCTGAAGAGTATTTGTGCGCCGGACAACATCTGCACCACCACACTCTGCCCCACAAAGGCACCTCCTGTCCCCCCAGTGACGGCGACGCCAGGGGTAAGCCTGTCAGCAAGGGCCACGACTACAAGGCCGGAGGCACCCCTGGCTCCCCGTTACACCGGTTCGGCTCGAGGTCGGCTCGACGAACGGGGGTCCCGTTCGAGTTCGGTTCGTCGAACGTTCGACGAACCGAACTCGAACGTATAGGCTATAATGGGAGGCAATCACAAACACATAAAAATGCATTATAAATGTACACAAACAGTTAATAAACATTGCCATAACACTTACCGGTCCTCGCGATCCCTTCTGCACTCTGTCTCCTGCCGCTATTCCATCCGATGATCGCTGAATCCTCCCGGTGACCTGCACTGCCAGCAGAGAAGCAGGACCTATCGTGACGTCAAAATAGCCATGTGACCAGTCACGTGGCTATTACCTCATTGGCTACAGACTGGTCACATGACTATGACACGTCATGTAGGACCTGCAAGTGCATCTCTCCGGTACACGGTGCACATATGTGTATCGCCGTGTACCGGCGACATGCTCTAGCACACGGTCGACTCCCCGTTCCGTTAGGGACCGGCTGACACAGCCGGTCATTAACGGAGATCACCATTGCCATAGCAACGCAGTTAGCAGTGACGTCACCGCTAACCGCGGCTCCGAGAGCACCGTTGCTATGGTAACGCGTCTGTCAGCGTTACCGCTAGCAGCCAGCACTGATCACTCACAGAGTGAAGGCTGTACGCTGCTTCCCGATTGTAGTGAGCATTGTAGTGAGGATGGAGGTTCCCCAGCCCCAAGTGATGCCCCTCACTACAATCGTCACTACTACTACTCTAGAAAGAAAGAAGACAGAAGAGCAGGATCGTGGAGGACTGACAGGGGGTAATAAAGATGGAGTCTCTAATGTGTCTGTGTATTTATTTCTATTAAAGTATTTTTTCTCTGTGTGGTGTCTTTTTTTTAACCCTTTATTGGAGATTCTTAATGGCCGGGTCAAACGTGCCTGACATTAAGAATCTCTGGCTTAATACTGGCTGGTAAAACAAAGCCAGTATTAACTCATGATTACCCAACAAGCCACCCGGCTCCAGGGCTGTTGGAAGAGTTGGATACAGCGCCAGATGATGGCGCTTCTATGAGAGCGCCATTTTCTGGGACGGCTGCGGACTGAAATCCGCAGCAGAGGCGCCCAGAAACCTCGGGCTAACCTGTGCTGCGGATTCCAATCCCCAGCTGCCTAGTTGTACCCGGCTGGACACAAAAATAGGGCGAAGCCCACGTCATTTGTTTTTTAATTATTTCATGAAATAAGTGAAATAATTAAAAAAAACGGGCTTCCCTATATTTTTGGTTCCCAGCCGGGTACAAATAGGCAACTGGGGGTTGGAGGCAGCCCGTGGCTGCCAGCTGTACCTGGCTAGCATACAAAAATATGGCGAAGCCCACGTCATTTTTTTGGTGGGCAAAAAACTTCTGCATACAGTCCTGGATGGAGTATGCTGAGCCTTGTAGTTCTGCAGCTGCTGTCTGCTCTTCTCCATACAGACAGACAGCAGCTGCAGAACTACAAGGCTCAGCATACTCCATCCAGGACTGTATGCAGAAGTTTTTTGCCCCCTGAAAAAATTATGTGGGCTTCGCCATATTTTTGTATGCTAGCCAGGTACAGCAGGCAGGTACGGCTGCCCCCAACCCCCAGTTGCCTATTTGTACCCGGCTGGGGAACCAAAAATAAAGGGAAGACCTTTTTTTATTATTTCATGAATTTCATGAAATAATTAGAAAACAAATGACGTAGGCTTTGCCCCATTTTTGTGTCCAGCCAGGTACAACTAGGCAGCTGGGGATTGGAATCCGCACCACCGGTTGGCCTGAGCTTTCTGGGCCCCACTGCTGCGAATTGCAGTCTGCAGCCACCTCAGAAAATGGCATTTTCATAAAAGCGCCATCTTCTGGCGCTGTATCCAACTCTTCCAGCACGCACCTGCCTGCTATACCCGGCTAGCATACAAAAATATGGCGAAGCTCACGTCCTTTTTTTGTAGTTTTTTGGCAAAAAAAATAAAAAATGCTTCCCTGGATTTTCCATTGCCAGTGAAGGTAACACCAAGCAGTGGGGGTTAGCAGCCAGTAGCTGCTTGGATTACCCTTAGCTAGCAATACAAAAAATGCAGCGGGAGCCCATATATATATTTTTTAATTATTTATTTAAATAACTAAAAATAAAATGGGCTTCCCTGTATTTTGATTGCTGGACATCACAGTGCTGTAAAAATAAATCTTTAAAAAAAATGACGTAGCGCTCCGCGGTATTTTTGATTCTCAGCGCAGATAAAGCAGACAGCTATGGGTTGCCACCCCCATCTGCCTGCCGTTACCTTGGTTGGCAATCAAAATACAGGGAAGCCCATTAATTTTTTCTATTTAAAAAATAGTTAAAAAAAAAATTACGTTGGGTCCCCCCATTTTTGATAGCCAGCTAGGGTAAAGCAGACGGCTGTAGCCTGAAAACCACAGCTGGCAGCTTTACCGTGGTTGGGGATCCAATGTGGAGGTCCCCTCAGGCTCTTTTTTATAATTATTTTATAAATATTAATAATTACACAATAAAAGTAGGGTCCCCCCCAAATTGGATCACCAGCCAAGGTAAAGCGGACAGCTGTGGTCTGGTATTCTCAGGGTGGGAAGGTCCATAGTTATTGGGCCTTCACAGCCTAAAAATAGCAGGCCGCAGGCACCCCAGACGTGGCGCATCCACTAGATGCGCCAATCCTGGCGCTTCACCCCAGCTCATCCCGTGCCCTGGTGCAGTGGCAAACGGGGTAATAAATCGGGTTGATACTAGCTGTAAAGTCACCTGAGATCAAGCCCAGCAGTTTGTGATGTCATGGCGTCTATTAGATACCCAACATCATAAACTGTCAGTACTAACAAAAACAAAAAATCGACAAAAGAAATTTATTTGAAAAAACAGTCCCCAAAACATTTCCTCTTTCACCAATTTATTGTAAGAAAAAAAATAAAGGGGTCCCACGACGACTCTGGACCGTCTAGAATATGGGGGGGAGACACTCAGGGAACGTATCCCCCATTTTCTAGGAGTGCGGACCCTTCATGTGAGGAGTGTGGGTGCAATGAATCTGCACTCACTCTCCCCGGGTCCACAGCAGCAGAGTCCATGTCGTAATGGTTGCTACCAAAGCTGCAATGCCCTGCTCATGAGGTAAGGGCATGCCTAATCAGGAGAACTACTGTAGAGGAAGCTCTGCTCACTGCTATATAGGTGCTCAGAGGTAATAATAGATAAAATTAGTGAGTAACCTCGGCACTCTATATCTCCCAGACTAAGTCAGTAAGTCACAATGGATAGTAATGCAAAATCACTCTTTATTGGTCCGTATTAAGACATTTTTTTTTTCATAAGCATATATGTTTTTGTCCAAAACAAGTTACAAATGACGTTTCGGCCTGAGCCTTCGTCAGATTGGACTTATCTGCATGTAATCATGAAAAATGACAATAATCAGTATCACATAAGAGTGAGAGAACAATAACATAAACTCGAACAATGTAGAGGTACAATTGGGATGCAGCAAAAAAATTGCAACACAGCAAGAAATGAAACACATGATACAAATGTCATAATACAGTACAAGGACAATATAGTAATGACAAATATGGGGTCAGAGTAGGCTTAGACAGCTCTGGTACGAAAGAGATGTCAATCATAAAGTAACATGTGCAGTAGGTGTAGAGCTACAGTATGCATGGCAGAGCTAATGGGTAGACTGACCATAGAAAAAGAACGGAGAAAAAGTGGAGAAAAAGTGGAGAAAAAGTGGAGAAAAAGTGGAGCATAAGAGGAGAAAAAGTGGAGAAAAAGTGGAGAAAAAGTGGAGAAAAAGTGGAGCATAAGAAGAGAAAAAGTGGAGAAAAAAGTGGAGCATAAGAGGAGAAAAAGTGGAGAAAAAAGTGGAGAAAAAAGTGGAGAAAAAAGTGGAGAAAAAGTGGAGAAAAAGTGGAGAAAAAGTGGAGAAAAAGTGGAGCATAAGAGGAGAAAAAGTGGAGAAAAAGTGGAGAAAAAGTGGAGCAAAAGAGGAGAAAAAGTGGAGCATAAGAGGAGAAAAAGTGGAGAAAAAAGTGGAGAAAAAAAGTGGAGAAAAAGTGGAGCATAAGAGGAGAAAAAGTGGAGAAAAAAGGAGAAAAAGTGGAGAAAAAGTGGAGAAAAAGTGGAGAAAAAGTGGAGCATAAGAGGAGAAAAAGTGGAAAAAAGTGGAGAAAAAAGTGGAGAAACAGTGGAGAAAAAGTGGAGAAAAAGTGGAGCATAAGAGGAGAAAAAGTGGAGAAAAAAGTGGAGAAAAAGTGGAGCATAAGAGGAGAAAAAGTGGAGAAAAAGTGGAGAAAAAGTGGAGAAAAAGTGGAGAAAAAGTGGAGCATAAGAGGAGAAAAAGTGGAGAAAAAAGTGGAGAAAAAGTGGAGAAAAAGTGGAGAAAAAGTGGAGAAAAAGTGGAGCATAAGAGGAGAAAAAGTGGAGAAAAAGTGGAGAAAAAGTGGAGAAAAAGTGGAGCATAAGAGGAGAAAAAGAGGAGAAAAAGTGGAGAAAAAAGTGGAGAAAAAGTGGAGCATAAGAGGAGAAAAAGTGGAGAAAAAGTGGAGAAAAAGTGGAGAAAAAGTGGAGAAAAAGTGGAGAAAAAGTGGAGCATAAGAGGAGAAAAAGTGGAGAAAAAGTGGAGAAAAAGTGGAGAAAAAGTGGAGAAAAAGTGGAGCATAAGAGGAGAAAAAGTGGAGAAAAAAGTGGAGCATAAGAGGAGAAAAAGTGGAGAAAAAAGTGGAGAAAAAAGTGGAGAAAAAGTGGAGAAAAAGTGGAGAAAAAGTGGAGAAAAAGTGGAGCATAAGAGGAGAAAAAGTGGAGAAAAAGTGGAGAAAAAGTGGAGAAAAAGTGGAGAATAAGAGGAGAAAAAGTGGAGCATAAGAGGAGAAAAAGTGGAGAAAAAAGTGGAGAAAAAAAGTGGAGAAAAAGTGGAGCATTAGAGGAGAAAAAGTGGAGAAAAAAGTGGAGAAAAAGTGGAGAAAAAGTGGAGAAAAAGTGGAGAAAAAGTGGAGCATAAGAGGAGAAAAAGTGGAGAAAAAGTGGAGAAAAAAGTGGAGAAACAGTGGAGAAAAAGTGGAGAAAAAGTGGAGAAAAAAGTGGAGAAAAAGTGGAGCATAAGAGGAGAAAAAGTGGAGAAAAAGTGGAGAAAAAAGTGGAGAAAAAGTGGAGAAAAAGTGGAGCATAAGAGGAGAAAAAGTGGAGCATAAGAGGAGAAAAAGTGGAGAAAAAGTGGAGAAAAAAGTGGAGCATAAGAGGAGAAAAAGTGGAGAAAAAGTGGAGAAAAAGTGGAGAAAAAGTGGAGAAAAAGTGGAGAAAAAGTGGAGCATAAGAGGAGAAAAAGTGGAGAAAAAGTGGAGCATAAGAGGAGAAAAAGTGGAGAAAAAAGTGGAGAAAAAAGTGGAGAAAAAGTGGAGAAAAAGTGGAGAAAAAGTGGAGCATAAGAGGAGAAAAAGTGGAGAAAAAGTGGAGAAAAAGTGGAGCATAAGAGGAGAAAAAGTGGAGCATAAGAGGAGAAAAAGTGGAGAAAAAAGTGGAGAAAAAAAGTGGAGAAAAAGTGGAGCATAAGAGGAGAAAAAGTGGAGAAAAAAGTGGAGAAAAAGTGGAGAAAAAGTGGAGAAAAAGTGGAGAAAAAGTGGAGAAAAAGTGGAGCATAAGAGGAGAAAAAGTGGAGAAAAAGTGGAGAAAAAAGTGGAGAAACAGTGGAGAAAAAGTGGAGAAAAAGTGGAGCATAAGAGGAGAAAAAGTGGAGAAAAAAGTGGAGAAAAAGTGGAGCATAAGAGGAGAAAAAGTGGAGAAAAAGTGGAGAAAAAAGTGGAGAAAAAGTGGAGAAAAAGTGGAGCATAAGAGGAGAAAAAGTGGAGCATAAGAGGAGAAAAAGTGGAGAAAAAGTGGAGAAAAAAGTGGAGAAAAAGTGGAGCATAAGAGGAGAAAAAGTGGAGAAAAAGTGGAGAAAAAGTGGAGAAAAAGTGGAGAAAAAGTGGAGCATAAGAGGAGAAAAAGTGGAGAAAAAAGTGGAGAAAAGGTGGAGAAAAAGTGGAGAAAAAGTGGAGAAAAAGTGGAACATAAGAGGAGAAAAAGTGGAGAAAAAGTGGAGAAAAAAGTGGAGAAAAAGTGGAGAAAAAGTGGAGAAAAAGTGGAGCATAAGAGGAGAAAAAGAGGAGAAAAAGTGGAGAAAAAAGTGGAGAAAAAGTGGAGCATAAGAGGAGAAAAAGTGGAGAAAAAGTGGAATAAAAAGTGGAGAAAAAAGTGGAGAAAAAAGTGGAGAAACAGTGAAGAAAAAGTGGAGAAAAAGTGAAGAAAAAGTGGAGAAAAAGTGGAGCATAAGAGGAGAAAAAGTGGAGTAAAAGTGGAGCATAAGAGGAGAAAAAGTGGAGAAAAAGTGGAGAAAAAAGTGGAGAAAAAAGTGGAGAAAATTGGAGCATAAGAGGAGAAAAAGTGGAGAAAAAGTGGAGAAAAAGTGGAGCATAAGAGGAGAAAAAGTGGAGAAAAAGTGGAGAAAAAGTGGAGCATAAGAGGAGAAAGAGTGGAGCATAAGAGGAGAAAAAGTGGAGAAAAAGTGGAGAAAAAAGTGGAGAAAAAAGTGGAGAAAAAGTGGAGCATAAGAGGAGAAAAAGTGGAGAAAAAAGTGGAGAAAAAGTGGAGAAAAAGGTGGAGAAAAAGTGGAGCATAAGAGGAGAAAAAGTGGAGAAAAAGTGGAGAAAAAAGTGGAGAAAAAGTGGAGAAAAAGTGGAGAAAAAATGGAGCATAAGAGGAGAAAAAGTGGAGAAAAAAGTGGAGAAAAAGTGGAGAAAAAGTGGAGAAAAAGTGGAGCATAAGAGGAGAAAAAGTGGAGAAAAAGTGGAGCATAAGAGGAGAAAAAGTGGAGCATAAGAGGAGAAAAAGTGGAGAAAAAGTGGAGAAAAAAGTGGAGAAAAAAAGTGGAGAATAAGTGGAGCATAAGAGGAGAAAAAGTGGAGAAAAAAGTGGAGAAAAAGTGGAGAAAAAGTGGAGAAAAAGTGGAGCATAAGAGGAGAAAAAGTGGAGAAAAAGTGGAGAAAAAAGTGGAGAAAAAGTGGAGAAAAAGTGGAGAAAAAGTGGAGCATAAGAGGAGAAAAAGTGGAGAAAAAGTGGAGAAAAAAGTGGAGAAAAAGTGGAGCATAAGAGGAGAAAAAGTGGAGAAAAAAGTGGAGAAAAAGTGGAGAAAAAGTGGAGAAAAAGTGGAGAAAAAGTGGAGAAAAAGTGGAGCATAAGAGGAGAAAAAGTGGAGAAAAAAGTGGAGAAAAATTAGAGAAAAAGTGGAGAAAAAGTGGAGCATAAGAGGAGAAAAAGTGGAGAAAAAGTGGAGAAAAAAGTGGAGAAAAAGTGGAGCATAAGAGGAGAAAAAGTGGAGAAAAAAGTGGAGAAAAAGTGGAGAAAAAGTGGAGAAAAAGTGGAGAAAAAGTGGAGCATAAGAGGAGAAAAAGTGGAGATTAAGAGGAGAAAAAGTGGAGCATAAGAGGAGAAAAAGTGGAGAAAAAAGTGGAGAAAAAAGTGGAGAAAAAGTGGAGAAAAAGTGGAGAAAAAGTGGAGCATAAGAGGAGAAAAAGTGGAGAAAAAGTGGAGAAAAAAGTGGAGAAAAAAGTGGAGAAAAAGTGGAGCATAAGAGGAGAAAAAGTGGAGATTAAGAGGAGAAAAAGTGGAGAAAAAGTGGAGCATAAGAGGAGAAAAAGTGGAGAAAAAAGTGGAGAAAAAGTGGAGCATAAGAGGAGAAAAAGTGGAGAAAAAAGTGGAGAAAAAGTGGAGAAAAAGTGGAGCATAAGAGGAGAAAAAGTGGAGATTAAGAGGAGAAAAAGTGGATTTAAAGTGGAGCATAAGAGGAGAAAAAGTGGAGAAAAAGTGGAGCATAAGAGGAGAAAAAGGGGAGAAAAAGTGGAGAAAAAGTGGAGAAAAAGTGGAGAAAAAGTGGAGAAAAAGTGAAGATTAAGAGGAGAAAAAGTGGAGAAAAAGTGGAGCATAAGAGGAGAAAAAGTGGAGAAAAAGTGGAGCATAAGAGGAGAAAAAGTGGAGAAAAAGTGGAGAAAAAGTGGAGCATAAGAGGAGAAAAAGTGGAGAAAAAAGTGGAGAAAAAGTGGAGAAAAAGTGGAGCATAAGAGGAGAAAAAGTGGAGAAAAAGTGGAGAAAAAGTGGAGAAAAAGTGGAGCATAAGAGGAGAAAAAGTGGAGAAAAAGTGGAGAATAAGTGGAGAAAAAAAATGGAGAAAAAGTGGAGAAAAAGTGGAGAAAAAAATGGAGAAAAAGTGGAGAAAAAGTGGAGCATAAGAGGAGAAAAAGTGGAGATTAAGAGGAGAAAAAGTGGATTTAAAGTGGAGCATAAGAGGAGAAAAAGTGGAGAAAAAGTGGAGCATAAGAGGAGAAAAAGGGGAGAAAAAGTGGAGAAAAAGTGGAGAAAAAGTGGAGAAAAAGTGGAGAAAAAGTGAAGATTAAGAGGAGAAAAAGTGGAGAAAAAGTGGAGCATAAGAGGAGAAAAAGTGGAGAAAAAGTGGAGCATAAGAGGAGAAAAAGTGGAGAAAAAGTGGAGAAAAAGTGGAGCATAAGAGGAGAAAAAGTGGAGAAAAAGTGGAGAATAAGTGGAGAAAAAAATGGAGAAAAAGTGGAGAAAAAGTGGAGAAAAAAATGGAGAAAAAGTGGAACACCCTTTGGTACCTTTCATGTGGCACTAAGGGGTGCTTAGCTTTGTATTTAGCCAAAAAAATGAAAAATAAATGACGTAGGGTTCCCCCTAGTTTTGTAGCCAGCTAGGGTAAAGCAGACGGCTGCAGCCTGCAGACCACAGCTGGCAACCTCACCTTGGCTGGTAATCCAAAACTGAGGGCACCCAACGCTGTTATTTTAAATTAAATAAATAATTAAAAAAAAAAACACGTAGGGGTCCCCCAAAATTGGATCACCAGCCAAGGTAAAGCAGACAGCTGGGGTCTGATATTCTCAGACTAGGGAGGTCCATGGTTATTGGAATCTCCCCAGCCTAAAAATAGCAGGCCGCAGCCGCCCCAGAAGTGGCGCATCCATTAGATGCGCCAATCCTGGTGCTTCGCCCCAGCTCATCCCGCGCCCTGGTGCGGTGGCAAACGGGGTAATATATGGGGTTAATACCAGATGTGTAATGTCACCTGGCATCAAGCCCTGGGGTTGGTGAGGTCAGGCGTCTATCAGATACCCGACATCACCAACCCAGTCAGTAATAAAAAAAAATAGACGACAAACACATTTTTATTTGAAAAAACACTCCCCAAAACATTCCCTCTTTAACCAATTTATTAGAATGAAAAACAAATCCAGGTCTGGTGTAATCCAAGGGGTTGCCATGACGATCCACACTGTCCCAGTCAATGAAGAGCAGGATGTTCCCCATTGGCTGGGAGAGCAGTGCAGTGACCTGAGCTAACATCAATGGGTCAGCCCAGGTCACTGCAGGGGGGTGACAAGTGCTGCTGTCAGCGAGGTACATTACCTGCGCTGATCTCCAGCACACTGTCTGACAGCCCCTGTCACTGAGGTCAATGACCGGCGCCTTCACAGCAAGTATCGCGAGAGGTCCGTGACGTCACCGCTAGTCAGTCTCGGGTCGGAAGCGAGAGGTGATGTGACAAGCGGCGGCCATGGAGGACAGTGACAGCGCTGAGGTCGGGATGGCGGGACTTCATCACCGCAGGTAAGCCGAGCGGGGGGGGGGGGATGTGTGTGTGTGTGTGTGTAGGGGGGGGGGATGTGTGTGTGTGTGTGTGTGTGTATGTATGTGTACATGCCGCGGGCAGGAGGGGGCGGAGCGAGCTGAGCGGGAAAGTGTGGGCTTCCTGCACGTAACTAAGATAAACATCGGGTTACTAACCAAAGCGCTTTGGTTGGATACCTGATGTTTATCTTGGTTACCAGCTTGTGGCAGGCTGCCAGCGATGGCTCCTGCTCACTGTAGCTGTAAAAAGCCCTGCTTTTTGCTGCTAGAACCGTTCTCGAACGTATCTAGAACTATCGAGCTTTTAGCAAAAAGCTCGAGTTCTAGTTCGATCTCGAACAGCCCAAAAATCACTCGAGCCGCGAACTGGAGAACCACGAACCGCGAACCGCGCTCAACTCTAATCACGAGTGCTGACAAAAGTAACAAATGCTCTGCTGGCTCCATAACTGCAGAGTCCAGACCTCTGCTGGTAACATCAGATCAATTACTTCTCCCACAGGTTGTTTCATGGCTAAGCAGCTGCAGCCATACATCACCAAGCACAATGCTGGGTGGAATAGTCCAAACCTGGATGAGGGAGTGCTTCTAGGTTTTGAAACATCAATGACCAAAAGAAAAGGCATGGTGTAGTTTTCCAGGCCTTGTTGATAAGGTGTGGCTGCCAATCAGATATTTCATTTTCGATTTTTAGCCTGTCACATTATTCACCATGTCATGTATATACAGCATTCTTGATGTCTTCTATGTGATGTATATACAGCAGTCTTGGTGTCTTCTATGTGATGTATATACAGCAGTCTCTAAGTCTCCTAAGTGATGTACGAGTATACAGCAGTCTCAGTTTCTCAAATGTGATGTATATAGAGCAGTATCGATGTCTTCTATGTGATGCAGAGGCAGAATATTATTGACATGCACTCAGTCAAAGGGCTGAGGTACAGGTAAACAGGATATATATATATATATATATATATATATATATATATATATAGGAAGGAAAACAAGTGATCCAGCTCAACTGGGGCAAAGTCCGGCATGCAGAGATAACACTCTGGCAGTGCAAGGGTCCAGTAGAAGAAAGAAAAATCCAGCTTCCGGAGTAGTAGTAAAACTGATGCAATTTTATTAGGGGACGTAAAAATTAATGCGATGACAAAAATAGGGAGCCCATATGCGGCGTAAGGCTACGCGTTTCGAACGCTGCCTGCGTTCTTTGTCAAGCCAGCATCGCAAGACAAAAAAGATGGAGGGAAAATTGCGACACTATAACACAGACGTTTCGACTCTCATGCGTCTTGTTCACAGGGTTGTTGGATAATTGAAATGAACTATATATTATGTAGTGTCAAACTTAAAGGAATTTGTACATTAATACATACAAGCTTATGTGCAATATTTACAGTAAAATATATTAAACACGATCATATAAGCACAGTTGCATTAAATTGTATAGAACTAGTACTTGCTGACTGAAAGAAGGATTTTAAACCGGAAAAAATATTCCAAAATATAACCTTTATTTGTAAGTATAAAAGAGTAAGGGATGGCAAAAACTAGTACCCCTGAGACAAAGATAGAAAATTCAGTCAATAGAAGACATATTTGGAAACACGCAAAAGTATGCCATCTCACCAATAACAGGGAGGTGATAAGATTCTAAGCTAACCCTCAAAAAACTGTTACTGTGATGCCCCTGGACTATGAGGTCGTCACAGGGTACTGCACAACCTATCCTCCCATGCAGTATTCCACCTCACTCCTGGTTCTGGGTCCCTATCTTAGTGGTGTTGCCTCCAACAGCAAATCAAATCCTAGATACACCCTGCACTACACCCTTCAGGCACACCAGTGGAAAGCTTGAGTGGAATAGAGTCACCCACCCGGGGGGTCAGGGAGGGGAGGTGAGGAGTTTAGTCAGTCAGTCAGAGGGAGGGCGAGTGAGAGGAGGTCGGGAGCGGTGGCTCCTAAGAAAAGCTGTCTGGGTTGCAGACGGTGGTCTGGACCTAGAGGAGTCAGACTCCTATTCGCAGGGGATGGTGGCAAGGTGCCTGGATCTGTCGAGGAGGACAGCCGGAAGCCTAGCACTATCACCGGCCCAGGACTGAAGGCACGGCGGGGTACATGGACCCTAGGTCGGGGAGAAGCTTCAGGCAACCCGACAATTCACCTGAAGAGAACAGAGCCTTTATGATCTGTTCCCACCCGCTCCAGAATCGGGGCATTAGCACAGTGAGGGGGATAGGACTTTCCAATCCCAAACAGTCCAGAAAATCCCAAGCGTGAACCCTGAGAGCAAACTCCCACACTTAGCCACAGTGGGGAGCGGGGCCCGGCAAGTTTCAGACTACTGGGCCACCATGTTGAAGTTAAACTTAGTGCCAGGAGGCAAGTCATGGATCACCAGGCAACACTATAGGGGACGGGACCTGGACAAGCTCCCCTCAGCAGCAGCGGCACCCATAGAGTTGGCTTACCCAGTTTTCAGAGTCTGCTCATTGACTGAGTGAGTAAAAGAGTGAACCCTGGATCCCACGGCATCTCACACCAAGTTCCGGGGCATTCCCCGTACCCGTGGAGGGCTATGACACCTTGCTGTCCCACTTTATCACCCCGGGTACTTCCAACGGCAGCGGCAGTACTCCCAATTAACGTACACCACGGGTGGCGTCACAAACTATATATCAATTCCCCTGTAAATACTCCCCTTTTATTAGAGTTACCGCACGACCTCCGAAGACCCTCGAGCCACAGCAAACCCGGATCCGAGCAGCTCGGCTGCTTCCCTGGGGGCGGCACATTACCTTCCTGACCACAGAGTGAAAACACCCTAAACAATAGCAATGGTGTCCCCATTCTTCAAAGGATTACCCTCACTGACCCTATAACTCAAATGCAGGTAAAGGCAGGAGTATAAAAATACATCAGAAGGGGGTAGAGCATGACAGTGAGAAAAAATGCATACCCCATAACATGGTTAACAGAGCATATTTCCACAAAGACTCAATTATTTATAACCCAACAATGTCAACATGATATACAAATTATATCAAAAGTAATAAGTAACATGACAGTGAACAAATATACGGCCAGAACAATTTTCAGAATCCATTCGTCCCTACGCGTTTCTCCCCCACATAGATGAGAAAACGGAACATCAGGAGTAGAGTTGAGCGCGGCTCGCGGTTCTCCAGTTCGCGGTTCGAGTGATTTTGGGGGCTGTTCTAGATCGAACTAGAACTCGAGCTTTTTGCTAAAGTTCGATAGTTCTAGTTACGTTCGAGAACGGTTCTAGCAGCAAAAAGCAGGACTTTTTACAGCTACAGTGTGCAGGAGCCATTGCTGGCAGCCTGCCAGAAGCTGGTAACCAAGATAAACTTCGGGTATCCAAGCAAAGCGCTTTGGTTAGTAACCCGATATTTATCATAGTTACGTGTGCAGGAAGCCGACACTTCCCCGCTCAGCTCGCTCCGCCCCCTCCTGCACGCGGCATGTACACATACATACACACACACACACACACACACTCACACTCACCTGTCCCCAGCCATGCAGTCCACGACACTGACGTCCTCAGCGCCACATGACCCCGCTAGGCTCCACCCACTTTTCACTCCGCCGACAGCACACATGGCTCCGCCCACCTGGCACTCTGCACACATGGTCCTGCTAGGCTCCGCCCTCCTGACACTCTGCACACATGGTCCCGCTAGGCTCCGCCCACCTGGAACTCTGCACACATTACCCCGCTAGGCTCCGCCCACCTGGCACTCTGCACACATTACCCCGCTAGGCTCCGCCCACCTGGCACTCTGCACACATGGTCCCGCTCGGCTTACCTGCGGTGATGAAGTCCCGACCTCAGCGCTGTCACTGTCCTCCATGGCCGCCACTTGTCACATCACCTTCTCTCGCTTCCGACCCGCGACTGACTAGCGGTGACATCACGGGCCTCTCGCGATACTTGGCTGTGAAGGTCATTGAACTCAGTGACAGGTGCTGTCAGCAATGCAGGAGATCAGCGCAGGTAATGTACCTCGCTGACAGCAGCACTTGTCATCCCCTGCAGTGACCTGGGCTGACCCATTGATGTTAGCTCAGGTCACTGCACTGCTCTCCCAGCCAATGGGGAACATCCTGCTCTTCATTGACTGGGACAGTGTGGATCGTCATGGCAACCCCTTGGATTACACCAGACCTGGATTTGTTTTTCTTTCTAATAAATTGGTTAAAGAGGGAATGTATTGGGGAGTGTTTTTTCAAATAAAAATGTGTTTGTCGTCTATTTTTTTTTATTACTGACTGGGTTGGTGATGTCGGGTATCTGATAGACGCCTGACCTCACCAACCCCAGGGCTTGATGCCAGGTGACATTACACATCTGGTATTAACCCCATATATTACCCCGTTTGCCACCGCACCAGGGCACGGGATGAGCTGGGGCGAAGCACCAGGATTGGCGCATCTAATGGATGCGCCACTTCTGGGGCGGCTGCGGCCTGCTATTTTTAGGCTGGGGAGAGTCCAATAACCATGGACCTCCCTAGTCTGAGAATATCAGACCCCAGCTGTCTGCTTTAACTTGGCTGGTGATCCAATTTTGGGGGGACACCTACGTGTTTTTTTTTTAAAATTATTTATTTAATTTAAAATAACAGCGTGGGGTGCCCTCAGTTTTGGATTACCAGCCAAAGTGAGGCTGCCAGCTGTGGTCTGCAGGCTGCAGCCATCTGCTTTACCCTAGCTGGCTACAAAAATAGGGGAAACCCTACGTCATTTTTTTTTTCATTTTTTTGGCTAAATACAAAGCTAAGCACCCCTTAGTGCCACATGAAAGGCACCAAAGGGTGCAAAATTACAAAATGAAGGAGAGTGGGACATTATGTGTCTTTCTGCCATAATAATGACAGAAAAGACTGATATGAAGTGTACAAGCACAGGAAAATCACCAGAGCACTCTACGCTGTGAAAAGCAGTAGAAAATGGCACTGGAGTGAACATGTGACTGTCTCATGTAGGTTGAAGCTATGGATCCTGGGTAAATTTATGTATTTTCCCTCCTTCAGTTTTTTTGCAGTACACAAAAAAAACTGGAAGGCACACGAATGACAAACAGATGACATACGGACCGTCTACGGAACGGAAACGGATGCCACATGGATGCACCCATGAAAAAAAATGGACTGTTTTTTGCAGACCACAAAAATTGATCAGTCGTGTTAATGTAGCCTTATTCTGATCTGCTGTTTATAAACAGCAGGCAGAAATAAGTGAATAACGCCCCCCCCCCCAGCGTCAGAAAATCTCTGGGGTTTCAGGGCTAGCTGAGACCCTGGAGATCATGATTCAAGACGGTTTTTCCGGTCCCCGCTCACGTGATCACAGGTATACACCGTATACCGATGATCACGTTACAGTAAATGACAGTGTCGGTAAAAAATTATTTATCTCCCGTCTGGCATGAACCAACATGATAAATCTCCTCCCCGGTACCCTCTGGTCCCCCGTGTCGCCAAAGTGCCCCCCCTGATGCCCTCCTAGAAATCCAAGATAGCCGCGCGCACAGCAGCGCGCCGGCCGCATTCACCCTACTCCTCTGATTTCTGTCGCATGTGCCATGACACATGCGACAGAAAACTCCTCCCCAGGCCCTGCCAGGTCACCCCCTATAACCCCACCGGTGTTCCCCGGTGTCCCACGGTACCTGTGCAGCGTTGATCCCCCCACGGCCCTCTCCTTCACAATAGACGCTGCCGCATGCACAGAGAGGCTGTCAGCTCAGCTTCCTGTGTTCAGACACAGTGAGTTGTGGTTAAGCATCTGTAAGCTAAATGGGCGGCACGGTGGCTCAGTGGTTAGCACTGCAGTCTTGCAGCGCTGAGGTCCTGGGTTCAATTCCCACCAAGGACACCATCTGCAAGGAGTTTGTATGTTCTCCCCGTGTTTGCGCGGGTTTCTTCCGGGTACTCCGGTTTCCTCCCACACTCCAAAGACATACAGCGCTATGGAATTAATAACGATGAATAAATTATTATTATTACTGCAATGCCCTGCTCATGAGGTAAGTAACATAATTGATCAGGAGAGCTATATACTACATTTCCAAATGGAGGGATTTGCTTTTATAGTTTCCCTGCTGAACGACTACCAAACATGAGAGTCCGTTATACGCCACAAGAAAATGCATCTAAATAGCGAGCTCTGTTGTTAAGTATTCATTCAGATGGATAACTGGACTTAAAGGGGTATTCCATCTCCAAGATCCTATCCCCAATATATAGTAGGTGGAATAGCAATAATATCAGCAAATACCAATATTTGGAAATGTAGAATAGTTCTCCTGATTAGGCATGCCCTTACCTCATGAGCAGGGCATTGTAGCTTTGGTAGCAACCATTACGACATGGACTCTGCTGCTGTGGACCCGGGGAGAGTGAGCGCAGATTCATTGCACCCACACTCCTTACATGAAGGGTCTGCACTCCTAGAAAATGGGGGATACGTTCCCTGAGTGTCTCCCCCCCATATTCTAGTTGGTCCAGAGTCGTCGTGGGACCCCTTTATTTTTTTTCTTACAATAAATTGGTGAAAGAGGGAATGTTTTGGGGACTGTTTTTTCAAATAAATTTCTTTTGTCGATTTTCTTTTGTTAGTACTGACAGTTTATGATGTTGGGTATCTAATAGACGCCATGACATCACAAACTGCTGGGCTTGATCTCAGGTGACTTTACAGCTAGTATCAACCCGATTTATTACCCCGTTTGCCACTGCACCAGGGCACGGGATGAGCTGGGGTGAAGCGCCAGGATTGGCGCATCTAGTGGATGCGCCACGTCTGGGGTGCCTGCGGCCTGCTATTTTTAGGCTGTGAAGGCCCAATAACTATGGACTTTCCCACCCTGAGAATACCAGACCACAGCTGTCCGCTTTACCTTGGCTGGTGATCCAATTTTGGGGGGACCCTACTTTTTTTGTGTAATTATTAATATTTATAAAATAATTATAAAAAAAAAGAGCCTGGGGGGACCTCCACATTGGATCCCCAACCACGGTAAAGCTGCCAGCTGTGGTTTTCAGGCTACAGCCGTCTGCTTTACCCTAGCTGGATATCAAAAATGGAGGGACCCAACGTCATTTTTTTTTAACTATTTTTAAATAGAAAAAATTAATGGGCTTCCCTGTATTTTGATTGCCAACCAAGGTAACGGCAGGCAGATGGGGGTGGCAACCCATAGCTGTCTGCTTTATCTGCGCTGAGAATCAAAAATACCTCGGAGCGCTACGTCATTTTTTTTAAAGATTTATTTTTACAGCACTGTGATGTCCAGCAATCAAAATACAGGGAAGCCCATTTTGTTTTTAGTTATTTAAATAAATAATTAAAAAAAATATATATGGGCTCCCGCTGCATTTTTTGTATTGCTAGCTAAGGGTAATCCAAGCAGCTACTGGCTGCTAACCCCCACTGCTTGGTGTTACCTTCACTGACAATGGAAAATCCAGGGAAACATTTTTTATTTTTTTTGCCAGAAAACTACAAAAAAAGGACGTGAGCTTCGCCATATTTTTGTATGCTAGCCAGGTATAGTAGGCAGGTGCTGGAAGAGTTGGATACAGCGCCAGAAGATGGCGCTTTTATGGAAGTGCCATTTTCTGAGGCGGCTGCAGACTGCAATTTGCAGCAGTGGGGCCCAGAAAGCTCAGGCCAACCTGTGCTGCGGATTCCAATCCCCAGCTGCCTAGTTGTACCTGGCTGGACACAAAAATGGGGCGAAGCCTATGTCATTTGTTTTCTAATTATTTCATGAAATTCATGAAATAATAAAAAAGGGCTTCCCTTTATTTTTGGTTCCCAGCCGGGTACAAATAGGCAACTGGGGATTGGAGGGAGCCATACCTGCCTGCTGTACCTGGCTAGCATACAAAAATATGGCGAAGCCCACATAATTTTTTCAGGGGGGCAAAAAACTTCTGCATACAGTCCTGGATGGAGTATGCTGAGCCTTGTAGTTCTGCAGTTGCTGTCTGTCTGTATGGAGAAGAGCATACAGCAGCTGCAGAACTACAAGGCTCAGCATACTCCATCCAGGACTGTATGCAGACGTTTTTTGCCCACCAAAAAAATTACGTGGGCTTCGCCATATTTTTGTATGCTGGCCAGGTACAGCAGGCAGCCACGGGCTGCCTCCAACCCCCAGTTGCCTATTTGTACCCGGCTGGGAACCAAAAATATAGGGAAGCCCGTTTTTTTTAATTATTTCACTTATTTCATGAAATAATAAAAAAACAAATGACTTGGGCTTCACCCCATTTTTGTGTCCAGCCAGGTACAACTAGGCAGCTGGGGATTGGAATCCTCAGCACAGGTTAGCCCGAGGTTTCTGGGCGCCTCTGCTGCGAATTGCAGTCCGCAGCCGCTCCAGAAAATGGCGCTTTCATAGAAGCGCCATCATCTGGCGCTGTATCCAACTCTTCCAACAGCCCTGAAGCCAGGTGGCTTTCTGGGTAATAATGAGTTAATACTAGCTTTGTTTTACTAGCTAGTATTAAGCCAGAGATTCTTAATGTCAGGCACGTTTGACCCGGCTATTAAGAATCTCCAATAAAGGGTTAAAAAAAAGACACCACATAGAGAAAAAATACTTTAATAGAAATAAATACACAGACACATTAGAGACTCCATCTTTATTACCCCCTGTCAGCCCTCCACGATCCATGGTCTTCTGTGTTTCTCGTTCAACAAATGCAGCTCTGCTCCATCACTGCTGCATGGGGGAAGACGCTGCTTCCCGTGCAGCCTTCACTTTGTGAGAGATCAGTGCTGCTGGCTGTTAACGGTAACGCTGACAGACGCGTTACCATAGCAACGGTGCTCCGATCATGTGATTCCCGGAGCCGCGGTTAGCGGTGACGTCACCGCTAACTGCGTTGCTATGGCAACGGTGATCTCCGTTAATGACCGGCTGTGTCAGCCGGTCCCTAACGGAGCGTGGAGTCGACCGTGTGCTAGAGCATGTCGCCGGTACACGGCGATACACAAATATGCACCGTGTACCAGAGAGTGCAATGACAGGACCTAGGACAGGACATGACGTCAAAGCCATGTGACCAGTCTGTAGCCAATGAGATAATAGCCACGTGACTGGTCACATGGCTATTTTGATGACGTCACGGAAGGTCCTGTCAGTGCTGGTTATCAGGAGGACACAGCGATCATCGGAAGGAATAGTGACAGGAGACAGAGTGCAGGACGCATCGCGGGCACCGGTAAGTGTTATGGCAATGTTTATTAACTGTATGTGTACATTTATAATGCGTTTTTATGTGTTTGTGATTGCCTCCCATTATTTCCTATTGGTTCGAGTTCGGTTCGTCGAACGTTTGCCGAACCGAACTCGAACGGGACCTCGGTTCTGCGAACCGAGCTCGAGCTGAACCGCGGCTGGTTTGCTCATCTCTAATCAGGAGGCTTGTCAGGGTTTCATCTTGATACATGAAATGTCCAAAAATGTCATATGAAGGTCTAGTGTAGTGATGGGTGATCCCGAATTGTAAAGATCGGGGATCGTACCAATCACATAGTGGTAGTGATCGTGTACACGATCCCAATCACGAGCCTTCTTGGGAAGTTCATGTTACAGATCAGGTCCAGATCAGGTCCAGGGGCTGTAAAAACAAAAAAAAAGCACATTATTAAAAAACATTATGATCATACTTACAGGTCCCGCGATGCGTCCTGCAGAACCGCTATCTCCCGTTCGCTGCTTCCGCATCCGATCATTGCTGTGCCCCGGTAAGCACCATTGCCTAAAAGACCTTGCATGACATCATAGCCATGTGACCAGTCTAGTGTGAATGTTGTACAGACATTGGCTTACAGACTGGTCAAATAACTATGATGTCATCAAAGGTCCTGGAATCAGGAAAGTGGAATCATACCCTCACTGCCAGGCTGCTTCTCGCTCTGTAGAGAGTGATGTAGCAGAACTGACTCTCTCTGGTTCTTTCTCTGTATAGCCGCTTGTCTTTATAGAGTGTGAAGCAGAGTTGACATGGCTCTCCCTGTGAATTACATCGGACTAAGGGTTTTTTATAATAAAGATGGAGTCTCTAAATGTTTTTTTTTATTTATAATAAAAAAATTCTATGTGTTGTGTTTTTTTTTTTTACTGTTTACTAGAAATTCATGGTGGCCATGTCTAATTTGGCGTGACACCATGAATTTTGGAGCTTAGTACAATCTGAGAATACAAAGCTGGTATTAACCCCTTTATTAGTCAGCACGCCACCGCCACCAGCGCCAATGAGCGAGCCAGGTAAAGCGCCTGGAAATGGCGCTAAGAAACAATGCGCCATTTCCAGGGACGGCTGCGGGCTGAAAAGAATCCCAGACCCCAGCTGCCTGGCTTTACCTGACTGGCGATCAAAATATGGCGGAAGCCAACGCATTTATTTTTAATTATTTTTTAAAATAAAAAAAAATTAATGGGCTTCACTGTATTTTGATTACCAGCGAAGGTAATGCCAGGCAGATGTGGGGGTGGTAGGTGATCAAAATACAGGAAAGCCCATTCATTTTTTTTTAATTATTTAAAAAAATAATTAATAAAAAATGGGGTTAATAGTTTTGTATTCTCAGATGGTACTAAGCAAGAAATTCATGGTGTCACGTCAAATTAGACATAGCCACCATAAATTTCTAGTAAACAGTAAAAAAACACAACACAGAGAAAAAAAATTATTAGAAATAAAACAAAAAAAAAAATTAGGG
Source organism: Anomaloglossus baeobatrachus (assembly GCF_048569485.1). Lineage (NCBI taxonomy): Eukaryota > Metazoa > Chordata > Amphibia > Anura > Aromobatidae > Anomaloglossus > Anomaloglossus baeobatrachus. Next base: position 293,813,662 of record NC_134359.1, read on the forward strand.
ACTCCATCTTTATTATAAAAAAATCCTTAGTCCGACATAATCCACATAATCCAGCAATGTCAACTCTGCTATATGCAGCTGACCCGCTCCTGTCGGAAGATTGTGCGCCGTGATGCGATGCGACACTCGCACAGTGACAATTACAGTTCAGTTAACAGGACAGGACCTTTGATGACGTAATAGTCATGTGACCAGTCTGTAACCAACGAGGTAATACAATACTCACACCTGACTGGTCAAATGGCCATGACGTCATGGAAGAAATGATTGGACTCGGAAGCAGAAGTGTCAGGAGACAGTCTGCAGGACGCATTGTGGGACCTGTAAGTATAATGACAATGTTATTATTAACTATATTTTTTATTTTACAGCCCCTCCTGCCCCTTCCCATAACTGTTAAGACCAGAGCCACTGGCACCAACTCCTCCCCCATCACCAGCACAGTCCACATCAGGAATACGGCGGCGCCTAGTTACTGAAGCAGAAGTCGCAGGAGCGGACTCTGGGAGGACGTGACAGTACCACCCCCTCAACGAGGGGCCTCTGGACCCTTAAAGCCTGGCTTGAAAGGGAATTGGAGGTGAAACCACCGAACCAGACCCTTAGCATGAATATCTCTCGCAGGGACCCATGAGTGACCTCTCCTCTGGGACATAACCCCTCCAATGCACCAAATACTGTACCGCCCCTCTGACAATACGGGAATCAAGTATTCTCTGTACCTCTTACTCCAAGTTACCTTCAACCAAAACAGAAGGAGGGGGGGCCCTGACTGGGTGAATGGGGAAACGATAAACTTAAGGAGGGACTCGTGGAACACATTTGATATGTTAAAGGATGGGGGGAGTTTCAGGCGGAAAGCTGCAGGGTTAATGACCTCAACTATCTCATAAGGTCCAATAAATCTGGGACCCAGCTTAGCAGAAGAAACCTTGAGTTTAATGTTTCATGTGGAGAACCATACCTTGTCCCCAACTCCAAGGCTTCGGCCCTTGGAACATCTCTTATTAGCAGAGGAGGCTTGACCAACCTGTGCCTTCTTCAAGTTCTCTTTCACCTTAGACCAGATAGTCTTCAGCTTGTCCAGAGTATTTTCAGCCTCAGAAGTAGCCACCGCAGTGGAAGAAAAAGAACCAAAATGTGGATGCTACCCTAAATTGCAGAAAAAGGGGGTAGTCCGGATTGATTCTTACCACAAAACCAAATCTGGAGAAGAACAATGCCCACCTAGCTTGCCTAGTATTGAGTCTCTAAGTTTTGTTATTTTAGCTGTTTACAAAAACATGTTCAGAAATACAATTATATATATAATATGGGCTGAAAGTGCACACTCCCAGCTGCAATATGAGAGTTTTCACATCAAAATCGGAGAAAGGGTTTAGGAATCATAGCTCTGTAATGCATAGCCTCCTCTTTTTCAAGGGACCAAAAGTAATTGGACAAGGGAATCTAAGGGCTGCAATTAACTCTGAAGGCGTCTCCCTCGTTAACCTGTAATCAATGAAGTAGTTAAAAGGTCTGGGGTTGATTACAGGTGTGTGGTTTTGCATTTGGAAGCTTTTGCTGTGACCAAACAACATGCGGTCTAAGGAACTCTCAATTGAGGTGAAGCAGAACATAGTGAGGCTGAAAAAAAAGAAACAATCCATCAGAGAGATAGCAGACATGCTTGGAGTAGCAAAATCAACAGTCGGGTACATTCTGAGAAAAAAGGAATTGACTGGTGAGCTTGGGAACTCAAAAAGGCCTGGGCGTCCACGGATGACAACAGTGGTGGATGATCGCCGCATACTTTCTTTGGTGAAGAAGAACCCGTTCACAACATCAACTGAACTCCAGAACACTCTTAGTGAAGTAGGTGTATCTGTCTCTAAGTCAACAGTAAAGAGAAGACTCCATGAAAGTAAATACAAAGGGTTCACATCTAGATGCAAACCATTCATCAATTCCAAAAATAGACAGGCCAGAGTTAAATTTGCTGAAAAACACCTCATGAAGCCAGCTCAGTTCTGGAAAAGTATTCTATGGACAGATGAGACAAAGATCAACCTGTACCAGAATGATGGGAAGAAAAAAGTTTGGAGAAGAAAGGGAACGGCACATGATCCAAGGCACACCACATCCTCTGTAAAACATGGTGGAGGCAACGTGATGGCATGGGCATGCATGGCTTTCAATGGCACTGGGTCACTTGTGTTTATTGATGACATAACAGCAGACAAGAGTAGCCGGATGAATTCTGAAGTGTACCGGGATATACTTTCAGCCCAGATTCAGCCAAATGCCGCAAAGTTGATCGGACGGCGCTTCATAGTACAGATGGACAATGACCCCAAGCATACAGCCAAAGCTACCCAGGAGTTCATGAGTGCAAAAAAGTGGAACATTCTGCAATGGCCAAGTCAATCACCAGATCTTAACCCAATTGAGCATGCATTTCACTTGCTCAAATCCAGACTTAAGACGGAAAGACCCACAAACAAGCAAGACCTGAAGGCTGCGGCTGTAAAGGCCTGGCAAAGCCTTAACAAGGAGGAAACCCAGCGTTTGGTGATGTCCATGGGTTCCAGACTTAAGGCAGTGATTGCCTCCAAAGGATTCGCAACAAAATATTGAAAATAAAAATATTTTGTTTGGGTTTGGTTTATTTGTCCAATTACTTTTGACCTCCTAAAATGTGGAGTGTTTGTAAAGAAATGTGTACAATTCCTACAATTTCTATCAGATATTTTTGTTCAAACCTTCAAATTAAACGTTACAATCTGCACTTGAATTCTGTTGTAGAGGTTTCATTTCAAATCCAATGTGGTGGCATGCAGAGCCCAACTCGCGAAAATTGTGTCACTGTCCAAATATTTCTGGACCTAACTGTAAGTGAGATTCTTATGGTCTATGATAACTGTGACCTTATGTTTGTTTCCCTCGAGAAAGTGGTGCCATTCCTCGAAAGCCCTTTTAATTGCCAACAGCTTTCGTTTACCAATGTCATAATTTCTCTCCATGGGAAAAAACGTCCGGGAAAAGAAGGCACAAGGACGAAGCTGAGTGAGAGATGGAGTACCTTTTGATAGCACCGCTCCCACTCCAACCTCAGATGCATCGACTTTTACAATAAACGGACGCTTAAGGTTAGGCTGAACCAGAATCGGGTCTGAGGAAGAACATTCTTTCAATTTTGAGAAGGCATGGATCACCTTTGACTTTCAAATAACCACATCAGCCCCTTTTTAGTCAAATCGGTTAGGGGTTTGGCAATCTTGGAAAAATCACTAATAAATTTGTGATAATTTTTTGCAAACCCAAGGAAACGCTGCAAGGCTTTCAGAGACTTGGATTGCACCCACTCCTTAATTGGCTGTAACTTAGAGGGATCCATGCAGAAGCCTTCTGCAGACAAAATATAACCCAGGAAATAAACCTCTGCCTCTCATATTTAGCAAATAGGTAGTTGTCCATGAGTCTGTGGTGTACAGTGTGTACATGTTGGACATGTGACGTAGCATCAGGAGAATAAATCAGGATGTCATCCAGATAGACCACCACATACTGACCACAGATATCTCTGAAAATGTAATTGACAAAGTTCTGAAAGACAGCCGGCGCATTACTTAACCCAAAAGGCATTACCAGGTACTCAGTGTCCCTCTGGAGTGTTAAATGCAGTTTTCCACTCATCTCCTTCTCTGATGCGGATTAGGTTATATACACCCCTGATATACAGCTTTGTGAAGCTCCGGGCTCCTGTGAGCTGGTTATAGAGATTATTTATTATTATTATTATTATTATTATTATTATTGTTTATTTATAGAGCACCATTGATTCCATGGTGCTGTACATGAGGGGGTTACATACAGAATACATATACAAGTTACAATAGACAGACTGGTACAGAGGGAAGAGGGCCCTGCCCTTGCGGGCTTACATCCTAAAGGATTTTGGGGAGGAGACAGTAGGTGGGGTGTAGGTGGGGCGGCAGCTCCGCACGGTGGTGGGGCGGCAGCTCCGCACGGTGGTGGGGCGGCAGCTCCGCACGGTGGTGGGGCGGCAGCTCCGCACGGTGGTGGGGCGGCAGCTCCGCACGGTGGTGGGGCGGCAGCTCCGCACGGTGGTGGGGCGGCAGCTCCGCACGGTGGTGGGGCGGTGGCGTCATTGTAGATTATAGGCATTTCTGAACAGATGAGTTTTCAGAGTCCGTTTGAAGTTTGCAAGTGTAGTAGATAGTCTGATGTGTTGAGGCAGTGAGTTCCAGGAGACTGGGGATGCTCGGGAGAAGTCTTGGAGTCGGTTGCATGAGGAGCGGATGAGAGAGGAGGAGAGAAGGAGATCTTGGGAGGACCGGAGGTTACGTTTTGGAGTGTAGCGAGAGATTAGTTCAGAGATATATGGAGGAGACAGATTATGGATAGCTTTGTAGGTCAGGGTTAGTAGTTTGAATTGGATACGATAGACGATTGGGAGCCAGTGGAGGGTCTTGCAGAGAGGAGAAGCGGGGTGGTATTGAGGAGAGAGGTGGATCATTCGGGCAGCAGAGTTAAGGATGGACTGGAGAGGGGCGAGTGTGTTAGCAGGGAGACCACAGAGGAGGATGTTGCAGTAGTCGATGCGGGAGATTATGAGGGCATGCACTAGCATTTTTGTAGATTGGGGATTGAGGAAAGGGCGGATTCTGGAGATATTTTTGAGTTGAAAACGGCAGGAGGTGGTGAGGGATTGGATGTGCGGTATGAAGGACAGGGCAGAGTCAAAGGTCACTCCGAGGCACCGAACTTTGGGTGCTGGGGAGAGCGTGATGTTATTAATTGTAATGGATAGGTCAGGTGGAGAGTGTAGGGGAGATGGAGGAAAGATGATCAGTTCAGTTTTGGCCACGTTAAGCTTTAGAAAGCGAGAGGAAAAGAAGGAAGATATAGCAGATAGGCACTCTGGGATTCTGGACAGCAGAGATGTGACATCTGGACCAGAGAGGTAGATCTGAGTGTCATCGGCATATAGGTGGTACTGAAAGCCATGGGACTTTATGAGTTGTCCCAGGCCAAATGTATAGATAGAAAAAAGTAAGGGTCCCAGGACAGAGCCTTGAGGGACACCAACAGAGAGAGAACGGGATGAAGAGGTTGTGTGGGAATGGGAGACACTAAAAGTGCGGTTGGAGAGGTATGAAGAGATCCAAGAGAGGGCGAGATCTCTGACACCAAGGGATCGGGGATGAGTGGCAGAGAGTATTGATTGTTTACAATAATGGCGTTAAGTTCACGATAGTCAAGACAAGGTCTGAGTCCACCATCTTTTTTAGCCACAAAAAAAGAATCCAGCGCCGACTTGTGACCTGGACGGCCTGATTAACCATTTCTGCAGACTGTCTGCTATATAATCTCTCATGGCCTGATGCTCCGGACCAGAAAGATTATAAATCCTACCCTTGGGGAGTTGGGAATTGGGGATCGGCTCTATAGAACAATCATAATCTCTGTGTGGAGGTAATTTTTCAGAGTCAGATACAGAAAACATATCAGCAAAATCAATGAATGCATGAGGTAAGAAAACAGGTTCAGCTCTAGTCAGGTTAATAGATAAAGACATTAATGTATCCTAACACACAGGGCTCCAGCGCACAATCTCATCCTGGTGCCAGTTTATGACCGGGTTATGTTTGCGCCGCCATGGCATGCCCAATACCACTGCTGACATCAGATTCTCAAGAACAAAAAATGATACAGATTCAATGTGCAAAGCTCCTCCAAGCATAAAAACCTGCTGAGTTACAAAATTAACCACACCATGTGTGAGGGGAGTATTATCAATGGCAGAGATTCTAATAGGCGAGCTTTGTTTCTGCAAAGACAAACCCAACTCTTTTGCTACTTCAGAGCTTATGAAATTGGCTTCAGAACCACAATCAGCAAAGGCCTGCAGCCACATGGTCCCTGGTGAGTCAAAGAGGCAGGTAACATTAACTTTATAGGGTCCACAGGGAGTACCTGGGCACCTGAGTGAGTATCCTGGGGCCCACACAGGTGCTGTTATTACTCTGAAAGTGATTGCCCCTGAGATCGAGGCTCTCCACGATGGGCTCCACAATGTGATCTCCTCCCTTGAAGTTGACAGCAGAGAACAATAGAAAAGGGGTGTATGCCGCGCTATTCATCAGGAAGGAGAACAGAGAGATGATCAATGTTCCTTTATTGTAGCTTGTGTCTACGCGTTTCAGGAGCTCTGCTCCCTTCATTAGGACATACAGCACAAAAACAACATATCTGCAGTTGATCCAAGGATCCCAGCATAAATGCAACACAGAAAAAAGAAAAAATTGTCAAGCCACGCCCCCAAATAAAAAAAATTGGCGGGTTGGAATGACGCATGTAACAGCAAAAACACTTTCATCTATAAAAAGCAGAAGGATCAGGGACAAACAATTGGTAACAGTATAAAAACATGCTGTAAAATGTTTGAGCAAAAAAATTATCCACAATTAAAAAAGAAGAAATCTAAAAATAAGGACTTTGTCATGAATTAAAACATGGTATGTGTTTTACTTTATTCAGGAACCAGCAACTTTGTGGGGTTAACGTGTGGAGGTAGGGACTCTAGTTGTACGTGCCACTGGGGAATTACAGGGAGTCTTTGCAAAAAAACGCCATCATAAATCATCAGGAAATAGGAAAGAGTATTTGAAGGACTTTTATCAGTAAATCTTTAGTTAGAAAACACTCAAGGATTCTCCCTCAGTGAAAAGTAAAAATAAGTCATGAAAAAACGGGAATTTACTTCAATCGGGCGACAGAGTCCAAGTGTACAACTTGGCTCTGTGAACCTTATCTGAACCAGGGGTGAACTGAGTTCAAATTCCATTAACGGTATCGCGTGGAAGAGAGTGGCAGAGCAAGGACCTAGGCTTGTCTCTGTGAGCTGTCTCCAAGACATTGTAACAACAGGTCTGAATTCCTCGATAGCACCGCATATGTGCAGTAGTGCTATTGACAGGGATTCAGGCCAGTGGTGTCTGAAATCTGTTATAACATCAGTAGGCTGCAGAATAAACATAGAGCAGCCGGCTGTCTGTTGATCTGGGCGGCAGAGCATGTGTCCCAGGACGGCAAGAAAGAGGTTGGGGGCCATAGATCTACACTCCATGCCCCCGTATATCACCTCAACACATTCCGTATATAAACTATTTTGGTCTATTAATCAGCAGATATAATGTAGCCAAAAAAGGCACAAAATTAGATTCAAAGAACACGGATATATGACAGTCTATATATATAAACAAAAAACATTCAACTTTTAAAATTATCCACTCATAAATAACTTTAAAAAGGGGACCAGGGGGATAAAAGCATTACTAAGGGATCTCTTAGTGAAACAAATCAGTGACCTCATTGAGACCCACTGGTTTCAAGGTGTTAAGCTTGTAAATCCAGTAGGTCTCTTTTCTGTTCAAGGCTTCCACTCGATTATGTATCTGAGGGGGAATATAGTCGATAGGGGTGACCCTAATTTTGGCTTTTTTTTCCATGTTTGACTGTGGTATGCCTAGACAGCCCATGTAACATAAAACCAATTTTAATGTTGCGTCTGTGAGAATTGATCCTATTATGCAGTTCCTGTACCGTTCTTCCCACATACAATTTTCCGCATTCCACATTTCCACATTCGATTAGATAGATAACAAATGTTGATTGACAAGTAAGGTGGACTTTAATAGGAAACGAGTCTTCTGAAGAGGATTTAAAAATGGATCTATTGTGTGAAATTGATTTACAACATAAGCAATTCCTCATGAAACATTTAAAGGATCCTGCATTCATATTAGGATTGTGTATTTTATCCCTTATTGTGAGAGCTTTTGCTCTACTTGGGGCTATGATGCTCTTTAGGTTTGGGGCTCTCCTGAAGGTGATCCCTGGTTTTTCAGGAATAATCCCCTTTAAAAAAGGGTTGTTTAGAAGTATGCCCCAATGTCTAGAAAGGATTTCCCTTATTCGGTCACTCTCTCTACTAAAGGTGGTAAGGAAATTTGAGGTGAAATCCTTATTGTTAGTTATAATGGGCTTTCTACTGGGTCTAATTAAATCTGCTTGTTTGAGCAGTTTAGTGTCCTTAAAAGCCTTCTTAATGAGTGACATAGGGTATTCCTTTTCTATAAATCTATTTCTCATGATATTGGCTTGTTCATGAAAGTCCTCATCAGAGGTACAGTTCCTCCTAATTCTTTTGTATTGGTTGTTGGGTATGTTTGTGAGCCATTTTTTGTAGTGGCCACTGGAGAATTGAATATACCCATTACATCCACTTTTTTGAAGAAGGTTTTAGTAATGATCTCCCCCTCGCGGTGTATCAGGGTCAGATCCAGAAAATCTATTTGATCTTTCTGTACTACCGATGAGAATGTAAGGCCCCAATTGTTATTGTCCAGATGTTTTATAAAATCTAGGACATTATTTTTACTGTTGTCCAATATCAATATCAGGTCGTCAATGTACCTCTTATATAGAATGATATGCTTAGAAAAAGGAGAATTATAGATGAAAACTTGCTCAAATAGCCCCATAAACAAATTTGCGAATGTTGGTGCTACTTTCGAGCCCATTGCGGTCCCACATCTCTGGTGATATACAGTATCCATAAAGGTAAAATAATTATTGGGTAAAATAAATTGCATCCCTTTTAAAATGAACTTCTTTTGCTGTGTAGGTAGCCTATCATCGATTAATAGAAATTGTTTGAAACATTCTAGTCCCAGTTTATGTGAAATATTTGTATATAAGGCAGAAACATCTAGGGTAATAAACACAGAAGAATCCCCCCAGGGGATCTCTCTAATGAATTGTATAAGGTGTACAGAGTCGCGGAGATAGCTTTTGAGCCTAATGACGTGAATGCTCATAATTTTATCAATATATGCTGCTAGTTTTACAGTCAGGGAATCTATTCCAGATATTATAGGTCTACCTGGAGGGTTAATGGGGTTTTTATGGACCTTAGGGAGATGGTAGTAGAACGCCATTTTTGGACTTTTTGTTTTCTAAAAACTTTTTTCATTATCATTAAGTAAGAGTGTTTGATACTCAGTAATGGCTCCTGAAACGCGTAGACACAAGCTACAATAAAGGAACATTGATCATCTCTCTGTTCTCCTTCCTGATGAATAGAGCGGCATAAACCCCTTCTCTATTGTTCTCTGCTATCAACCACGGGGGCTGCAGCAGACTTCATCCCAACAACATAAGCTTTCATAGGAGTTGTGACTGTCACAACTCCTTGAGGTGAATGCATTCCTTTTATTTTTCCCCGGATATATACCGGGTAAGACCATATTGCGCTTTTTCTCTCCACAGTTTACTTCCCCTTGAAGTTGACGGGACTCTGGACATGAAGAGGGAGGTGCTGCAGGAGCTTGAACTTGTGCAGACTGGAGCTCTTGCACTTGCCGTGCAAGTCCTTGAACCAAGCCAGACAGGGTCAGTACCTGGTTTATACCAGTTTGGAGATAATCCATTTTTTTTTGTGTTAGTGGGCCAGAGATAATGTAACGGCTGCATGGAGCCACAAACTCAGACTGGCTGTAAAGTGAGCCTAGAGGAAAGCGGCTCACAAAGCAGTACCCCAAAAACTCTGCAACCCTTTAACCCCTATACAAGAATTTGGAACACACAGAACCCCAGAGATCCCCACCTGTGTTAAGCTGTAGTCCTTAGTAGTCAGGCAGGATCCAAAACCAGGAAATGCATTACAGGAACAGAATCGTCTGGCAAGGGCATAATGAGGAAACAAAGCAGAGGTCAAATCCGGTACTGGTAGCAAGGTGCAAAAACGACAGGCAGGAGGGTAGTCAGAAAACAAGCAGAGGTTAGCGCACGGGAATCACTATACAAACAGAACAGGAACCAGGAATACAGAACTATCTCTGGCAGTAGTCAGCAGTAGAGATGAGCGAACCAGCCGTGGTTCAGCTCGAGTTCGGTTCGTCGAACGGAGGTCTCGTTCGAGTTCAGTTCGGCGAACCTTCGACGAACCGAACTCGAACCAATAGGAAATAATGGGAGGCAATCACAAACACATAAAAACACATTATAAATGTACACATACAGTTAATAAACATTGCCATAACACTTACCGGTCCCCGCGATCCCTCCTGCACTCTGTCTCCTGTCACTATTCCATCCGATGATCGCTGAATCCTCCCGGTAACCAGCACTGCCAGCAGTGATGCAGGACCTATCGTGACGTCAAAATAGCCATGTGACCAGTCACGTGGCTATTCTCTCATTGGCTACAGACTGGTCACATGACAATGACGCATCATGTAGGACCTGTCATTGCACTCTCCGGTACACGGTGCACATTTGTGTATCGCCGTGTACCAGCGACATGCTCTAGCACACGGTCGACTCCCCGTTCCGTTAGGGACCGGCTGACACAGCCGGTCATTAACGGAGATCACCGTTGCAATAGCAACGCAGTTAGCGGTGACGTCACCGCTAACCGCGGCTCCGGGAATCAAAAGATCGGAGCCCTGTTGCTATGGTAACGCGTCTGTCAGCGTTACCGCTGTTACCGCTAGCATCACTGATCTCTCACGGAGTGAAGGCTGCACGCTGCTTCCCGTGCAGCCTTCACGGAGTGAAGGCTGCACGGGAAGCAGCGTCTTCCCCCATGCAGCAGTGATGTAGCAGAACTGCATTTGTTGAACTAGAAAGACAGAAGACCATGGATTGTGGAGGGCTGACAGGGGGTAATAAAGATGGAGTCTCTAATGTGTCTGTGTATTTATTTCTATTAAAGTATTTTTTCTCTGTGTGGTGTCTTTTTTTTAACCCTTTATTGGAGATTCTTAATGGCCGGGTCAAACGTGCCTGACATTACGAATCTCTGGCTTAATACTGGCTAGTAAAACAAAGCCAGTATTAACTCATGATTATCCAACAAGCCACCCGGCTCCAGGGCTGTTGGAAGAGTTGGATACAGCGCCAGATGATGGCGCTTCTATGAGAGCGCCATTTTCTGGGACGGCTGTGGACTGCAATTCGCAGCAGAGGTGCCCAGAAACCTCGGGCTAACCTGTGCTGCGGATTCCAATCCCCAGCTGCCTAGTTGTACCTGGCTGGACACAAAAATGGAGCGAAGCCCACGTCATTTGTTTTTTAATTATTTCATGAAATAAGTGAAATAATTAAAACAAACGGGCTTCCCTATATTTTTGGTTCCCAGCCGGGTACAAATAGGCAACTGGGGGTTGGAGGCAGCCCATGGCTGCCTGCTGTACCTGGCTAGCATACAAAAATATGGCGAAGCCCACGTCATTTTTTTGGTGGGCAAAAAACTTCTGCATACAGTCCTGGATGGAGTGTGCTGAGCCTTGTAGTTCGGCTGCTGTCTGCTCTTCTCCATACAGACAGACAGCAACTGCAGAACTACAAGGCTCAGCATACTCCATCCATGACTGTATGCAGAAGTTTTTTGCCCCCTGAAAAAATTATGTGGGCTTCGCCATATTTTTGTATGCTAGCCAGGTACAGCAGGCAGGTACGGCTGCCCCAACCCCCAGTTGCCTATTTGTACCTGGCTGGGAACCAAAAATAAAGGGAAGCCCTTTTTTTATTATTTCATGAATTTCATGAAATAATTAGAAAACAAATGACGTAGGCTTCGCCCCATTTTTGTGTCCAGCCAGGTACAACTAGGCAGCTGGGGACTGGAATCCGCAGCACAGGTTGGCCTGACCTTTCTTGGCCCCACTGCTGCGAATTGCAGTCTGCAGCCGCCTCAGAAAATGGCACTTTCATAGAAGCGCCATCTTCTGGCGCTGTATCCAACTCTTCAAGCACCTGCCTGCTATACCTGGCTAGCATACAAAAATATGACGAAGCTCACGTCCTTTTTTTGTAGATTTTTGGCAAAAAAATAAAAAATGCTTCCCTGGATTTTCCATTGCCAGTGAAGGCAACACCAAGCAGTGGGGGTTAGCAGCCAGTAGCTGCTTGGATTACCCTTAGCTAGCAATACAAAAAATGCAGTGGGAGCCCATATATATTTTTTTTTAATTATTTATTTAAATAACTAAAAACAAAATCTGCTTCCCTTTATTTTGATTGCTGGACATCACAGTGCTGTAAAAATAAATCTTTAAAAAAAAATGACGTAGCGCTCCGCGGTATTTTTTATTCTCAGCGCAGATAAAGCAGAGAGCTATGGGTTGCCACCCCCATCTGCCTGCCGTTACCTTGGTTGGCAATCAAAATACAGGGAAGCCCATTAATTTTTTCTATTTAAAAAATAGTTAAAAAAAATGACGTTGGGTCCCCCCATTTTTGATAGCCAGCTAGGGTAAAGCAGACGGCTGTAGCCTGAAAACCACAGCTGGCAGCTTTACCGTGGTTGGGGATCCAATGTGGAGGTCCCCCCAGGCTCTTTTTTTATAATTATTTTATAAATATTAATAATTACACAAAAAAAGTAGGGTCCCCCCCCCAAATTGCATCACCAGCCAAGGTAAAGCGGACCGCTGTGGTCTGGTATTCTCAGGGTGGGAAGGTCCATAGTTATTGGGCCTTCACAGCCTAAAAATAGCAGGCCGCAGGCACCCCAGACGTGGCGAATCCACTAGATGCGCCAATCCTGGCGCTTCACCCCATCTCATCCCGTGCCCTGGTGCAGTGGCAAACGGGGTAATAAATCGGGTTGATACTAGCTGTAAAGTCACCTGAGATCAAGCCCAGCAGTTTGTGATGTCATGGCGTCTATTAGATACCCAACATCATAAACTGTCAATACTAACAAAAAAAAAAAAAATCGACAAAAGAAATTTATTTGAAAAAACAGTCCCCAAAACATTTCCTCTTTCACCAATTTATTGTAAGAAAAAAAATAAAGGGGTCCCACGACGACTCTGGACTGTCTAGAATATGGGGGGGAGACACTCAGGGAACGTATCCCCCATTTACTAGGAGTGTGGACCCTTCATGTGAGGAGTGTGGGTGCAATGAATCTGCACTCACTCTCCCCGGGTCCACAGCAGCAGAGTCCATGTCGTAATGGTTGCTACCAAAGCTGCAATGCCCTGCTCATGAAGTAAGGGCATGACCAATCAGGAGAACTATTCTACATTTCCAAATATTGGTATTTGCTGATATTATTGCTATTCCACCTACTATATATTGGGGATAGGATCTTGGAGATGGAATACCCCTTTAAGTCCAGTTATCCAGCTGAATGAATACTTAGCAACAGAGCTCGCTTTTAGATTTGCTTTTTTGTGGTGTATAACGGACTCTCATGTTTGGTAGTCGTTCAGCAGGGAAACTATAAAAGCAAATCCCTCCATTTGGAAATGTAGTATATAGCTCTCCTGATCAATTATGTTCCTTACCTCATGAGCAGGGCATTGCAGTAATAATAATAATTTATTCATTTATATAGCGTTATTAATTCCATAGCACTGTATGTCTTTGGAGTGTGGGAGGAAACCGGAGTACCCGGAGAAAACCCACGCAAACACGGGGAGAACATACAAACTCCTTGCAGATGGTGTCCTTGGTGAGAATTGAACCCAGGACCCCAGTGCTGCAAGACTGCAGTGCTAACCACTGAGCCACAGTGCCGCCCATTTAACTTACAGATGCATAACCACCACTCACTGTGTCTGAACACAGGAAGCTGAGCTGACAGCCGCTCTGTGCATGCAGCAGCGTCTATTGTGAAGGAGAGGACCGTGGGGAGATCAACGCTGCACAGGTACCGTGGGACACCGGTGGGGTTATACGGGGTGACCTGGCAGGGCCTGGGGAGGAGTTTGGTACATGGCACATCCCACCCTGTTCTTCTCCTGAGGGATCCACACCACTGTATAGACCAAGGCGGGCGGGCATCAGACCAATGACGTAAAGCCGGGGATAAACAGTATAGTTACATTACCCCTGTCGTGCCCCTGCAATAGCTTCCGCCCTTACAAGGGCCATTAGCACATACACTGAAAGCGGTGTGTGAACACACTTACTGAAAGCAAGTAGTGTAATGTAATGTATTGACCTGCCACTGCAGGCTTTACTTTCTTTTTCTCCCCTGAGGAACTCTCCTGTTACACGGAGAGGGAAACGCGTTGGGAGGGTTATTGTGTATTTACTGGGGTAGTTATCCTGACTTGGGTGCTGCCCTTGTAAGGGCGGAAGCTATTGCAGGGGCACGACAGGGGTAATGTAACTATACTGTTTATCCCCGGCTTTACGTCATTGGTCTGATGCCCGCCCGCCTTGGTCTATACAGTGGTGTGGATCCCTCAGGAGAAGAACTGGGTGAGATCCTTCCTTTTATTGTACTTCACTTTGCACTTTGATCTATTTTATTATTATATTTATTAAAAGTTAAATTTTAAATCCTTGCTATACAATATATCATATTTAGGATTTTGGCTGCATCTCCCTGCCTGTTGGCAGGTCTGCTTATCTTACATGGCACATCCGACAGAAATCAGAGGAGTAGGGTGAATGCGGCCGGCGCGCTGCTGTGCGCGCGGCCATCTTGGATTTCTGGGAGGGCATCAGGGGGGGCACTTTGGCGACACCGGGAGACCGGAGGGGACCGGGTAGGAGATTTATCATGTTTGTTCATGCCAGATGGGAGATAAATAATTTTTACCGGCGCTGTCATTTACTGTAACGTGATCATCGGTGTACGGTGTATACCTTTGATCACGTGAGCGGGGACCGGAAAAACTGTCCTGAATCATGATCTCCAGGGTCTCAGCTAGCCCTGAAGCCCCGGAGATTTTCTGACGCTGGGGAAGGCGCTATTCACTTATTTCTGCCTGCTGTTTATTATCAGCAGACCAGAATAAGGCTACATTCACACAACCGATCCATTTTTGTGGTCTGCAAAAAACAGTCAGTTTTTTTTCATGGGTGCATCCGTGTGGCATCCGTTTCCGTTCCGTAGACGGTCCGTATGTCATCTGTTTGTCATCCGTGTGCCTTCTGTTTTTTTTGTGTACTGCAAAAAAAACTGAAGGAGGGAAAATATATAAATTTACCCAGGATCCATAGCTTCATCCTACATGAGGCGGTCAAATGTTCACTCCAGTGCCATTTTCTACTGCTTTTCTCAGCGTAGAGCGCTCTGGTGATTTTCTTTTGCTTGTGCACTTCATATCAGTCTTTTCTGTCATTATAATGGCAGAAAGACACATAATGTCCCACTCTCCTGCATTTTGTAATTTTGCACCCTTTGGTGCCTTTCATGTGGCACTAAGGGGTGCTTAGCTTTGTATTTAGCCAAAAAAGTGAAAAAAAAAATGACGTAGGGTTCCCCCTATTTTTGTAGCCAGCTAGGGTAAAGCAGATGGCTGCAGCCTGCAGGCCACAGCTGGCAACCTCACCTTGGCTGTGGTCCCCCCAAAATTGGATCACCAGCCAAGGTAAAGCAGACAGCTGGGGTCTGATATTCTCAAACTTGGGAGGTCCATGGTTATTGGACTCTCCCCAGCCTAAAAATAGCAGGCCGCAGCCGTTCCAGAAGTGGCGCATCCATTAGATGCGCCAATCCTGGTGCTTCGCCCCAGCTCATCCCGTGCCCTGGTGCGGTGGCAAACGGGGTAATATATGGGATTAATACCAGATGTGTAATGTCACCTGGCACCAAGCCCTGGGGTTGGTGAGGTCAGGCATCTATCAGATACCCGACATCACCAACCCAGTCAGTAATAAAAAAAAAATAGACGACAAACACATTTTTATTTGAAAAAACACTCCCCAATACATTCCCTTTTTAACCAATTTATTAGAAAGAAAAACAAATCGAGGTCTGGTGTAATCCAAGGGGTTGCCATGACGATGCACACTGTCCCAGTCAATGAAGAGCAGGATGTTCCCTATTGGCTGGGAGAGCAGTGCAGTGACCTGAGCTAACATCAATAGGTCAGCCCAGGTCACTGCAGGGGATGACAAGTGCTGCTGTCAGCGAGGTACATTACCTGCGCTGATCTCTTGCACACTGACTTCAATCATCTTCACAGCCAAGTATCGCGAGCGGCCCGTGATGTCACCGCTAGTCAGTCTCGGGTCGGAAGCGAGAGAAGGTGATGTGACAAGCAGTGGCCATGGAGGACATTGACAGCGCTGAGGTCGGGACTTCATCACCGCAGGTAAGCCGAGCGGGACCATGTGTGCAGAGTGCCAGGTGGGCGGAGCCTAGCGGGACCATGTGTGCAGAGTGCCAGGTGGGCGGAGCCTAGCGGGACCATGTGTGCAGAGTGCCAAGTGGGCGGAGCCTAGTGGGGTAATGTGTGCAGAGTGCCAGGTGGGCGGAGCCTAGCGGGACCATGTGTGCAGAGTTCCAGGTGGGCGGAGCCTAGCGGGACCATGTGTGCAGAGTGCCAGGTGGGCGGAGCCAAGCGGGGCAATGTGTGCAGAGTGCCAGGTGGGCGGAGCGTACCGGGACCATGTGTGCAGAGTGACAGGTGGGTGGAGCCTAGTGGGGTAATGTGTGCAGAGTGTCAGGTGGGTGGAGCCTAGCGGGACTATGTGTGCAGAGTGACAGGTAGGCGGAGCCTAGTGGGGTAATGTGTGCAGAGTGACAGGTGGGCGGAGCCTAGCGGGACCATGTGTGCAGAGTGCCAGGTGGGCGGAGCCTAGCGGGACAATGTGTGCAGAGTGCCAGGTGGGCGGAGCATACCGGGACCATGTGTGCAGAGTGCCAGGTGGGCGGAGCATACCGGGACCATGTGTGCAGAGTGCCAGGTGGGCGGAGCCTAGCGGGACCATGTGTGCAGAGTGCCAGGTTGGCGGAGACATGTGTGCTGGCGGCGGAGTGCGAAGTGGGTGGAGCCTAGTGGGGTCATGTGGCACTGAGGACGTCAGTGTCGTGGACTGCTTGGCTGGGGACAGGCGAGTGTGTGTGTGTGTATGTGTGTGTGTGTACCTGCCGCGTGCAGGAGGGGGCGGAGTGAGCTGAGCGGGGAACTGTGGGCTTCCTGCACGTAACTAGGATAAATATCGGGTTACTAACCAAAGCGCTTTGCTTGGATACCCGATGTTTATCTTGGTTACCAGCTTCTGGCAGGCTGCCAGCGATGGCTCCTGCACACTGTAGCTGTAAAATGCCCTGCTTTTTTCTGCTAGAACCGTTCTCGAACGTAACTAGAACTATCGAGCTTTAGCAAAAAGCTCGAGTTCTAGTTCGATCTAGAACACCCCCCAAAATCACTCGAACCGCGAACTGGAGAACTACGAACCGTGAACCGCGCTCAACTCTAGTCAGCAGACAGGAGAGGTAATAAGAAGGATGTGGTGTCTTCCAATTGGTTGTACCTGAATGATGGTAACTTCAGCTGGAAGACACACGCCACCTACAGTTAGCCACTGGTACTGTAGATCCCATGGAATCCCAGCCCAGTGGATGAGTGGAGCCTGCACCCAGCAGCACTGCTGGTATCGACTCCTCTCCCACCACCAGCACTATCCATGCCAAGAACACAGTGTCGCCTGGTGATCAAACTAGAAGTCGATGGAGCAGACTCCGGTGGGGACATAACATAACATGCTTGCACCAAATTTGAAACTGACGAATGCTAACCAAACAAGTTCACTAGTCTCTAGCGGTGAATTCTTCTCCAATGGGATGTATATATAGCAGTCTTGGTGATGTATACTGCAGATCTCCCACTGCTTGAGGTCTAAATGTAAAGTGAGCAGTGATGAATTTTCCACTCTGAGGGGACATGTGATGTAGTGTATGTGATGACATGAACTCTCATGGGTTAAAGTTTCTTAACATTCAGCCAGACGTATTGTTCTACTGTGTGGTAACTCATGTTTGCTTAACTTTGTTTGGGACCAGACCCTTCGGAGCATTCATTGTAATGTAGTTGTGTATTGTAATCTAATGTAAATTACCTTAGTAGCCATTGTTTAGTCTGTGACTTGCAGACTCCATGTAGATATCTTCAGTCTTTCTGTAGACATCATTTGGATGAACATTGTCCATGCAGCTTGAGATTCATCCAATGGAAGAGGCGATCTTGTCCAACCAATCGATGAGGATGCAGTGTATCCAAGTGGAAGGCTGTGGCTATAAATGGGATTTCTTTACGCCACCAGGTTGTTGATGGATGCTGATGGATCCAGTCTAAGCTCTTCGGAGCTGACTAGAGGATCAGGATATCTTATGGCTTCAATCTAGGGACTCCGGTTCCGGTTGGAGACCATATCCACAGCCTAGGGATTTCGACTCTGGCTGCCAGGATTGTAACATCAAACCAGGACTACCTAAGGAGGACACTCAGGTTGGGACAGTTCAGTCACCTGTTACAGACTTTGCAGACCTCAGACAGCTTCCTAAATCTGGCATTATTCCTTTCTCGGTGGGTGCCCGCCAAAAGCGGGGTGCTGCTGGATTGGAGTAAGCGGCCCTGGAACCTCTGAGGCAAGGACATTCTAAATCCCTGGTGAGCCAGCGGAAGGGTGAGACTCTGTTGCCTGTTACATTTGTGTGTTTTACTGGTTATGTGTTATGTGCCGTTAATTGTTTGGGGATCCAATAAAGTCTAATTATTGTGGTTCCCTCACCCTGTGTTGTCTGAGTAGTGTTACGCCCACGGTTAAGGAGGCCGGCGTTCAGTTGGGATGAGCCCTGAGCCACGCTGTCTTTCTAAAGGCGGCGGGTTTTAGTGGACAAGAGCACCCACTGAGCCCCGTGTCTCCACAGTGTACATACATGTTCGGCAAAAAAATTAATGCTGTGAGTTCTTTACAAAACCTATCATTGCAAAGAGCAATTGCGGCTTGTGCTCTAGACGAACGCAAATCTAGAAAATCAGTTACAGGTAATATAAATACTACGTAACATCACAGCCATCCCAAACAGAAGCAGCTCCAGCCATCACATTAGGGGCGAGATAATTAAATGTTTCACCAAATCTAATAGAAGCATTTTAAAGTTGATGGGATAAATATTCAAATTGGTCTGTGGCAGAAAAATGTTTCCGAATCCCTGCCATAAATAGTCACAAGGTTTACATCTACTGAGTCCATATATTTTTTATTTCATACAGAAGTTTTTTATATTGTATTAAAAACTAATTTAAAAAAAGAAAACAAAAAAGAAACTTGCTCCAATGTTCATTGCACACATTTATTATTGGAGCCTTTGACCCAAATCTAGAAGGAAGTTTTAAAAATGTTATTTATACAATATAAAAGAAAATTGGATAAAAATAGATCCAAGTGAAATAGCTAGAAGGAAGTTTCAAAAATGTTATTTATAAAATGTAAAACAAAATTATATAAAATAGAACTTAGTGAAATATTAGGACACAAGAGACGCAAGTGATGTGATCCTAATCCTAAACACCTTTTTTTCTCATGGGTCATTATGAATTTGTGATTATCATGTTATGGATGTTCGAGCTCTATATAAACCTCGTATATGGCTCTTTCTAGCCACCCAGTGGAGAGTTTCCCATCAGGATGAGCCCTCTGTCTCTATACTGGTAAGTCAACCACATACAAAATTCTGGCTATTAATATATATTTTATAAACAATTTTACTGTAAGAATCGTATCATTCATTCCTTACTGCAGAATAAATTCTGTACAGGCAGAGTAGGGAGAGACTGGATAACATGTTTCATTATAACTTTTTTTTTTTAAATAAAATTGTATTTTAATAAAATATATTATACTAAAATAGTTCTGATTTGTTGGTATTTTTGGAATGGAGTAGCTTTTGTATTTTATTATAATTAAATGCTGAGCAACCAATTGTGAATTTAACTTGTTAAAGTGGTAAATTCTCAAATGTATGAGAAATGTATTTTTCCTATACTCATCTGATTGTCGTACATAAGGCAATGACTTTTTAAGATATATTGAGCTGATAATTAATTTTAATCAAGAGATGACTATCAGCTGAATACAGTAAGAATAAGTTTCTCATACATTTGAGAGCAGAGTGAGAATTTACCACTTTAGGCCTCTTTCACACGTCAGTGATTCTGGAATGTATGTGCTAGTTTTTATACGTCCCAGAATCACAGACATACGCAGTCATTAAAATCAATAAGTCTGCTCACATATCAGTGATTTTTCACTGACCCTGTCTCCGTGCGGCGTACACGTTTGTCCATGATTTTAGTACTGAGACAAGTCCTTTTTTTCTGTTTTTTCCCACGGACCACACTATGGTGTGTTCTGTGAAACACATACCAGAAAAACACGGACATTTAAAATAAAAAGAGTTTTAAACTCACCCATCTCCAGTAATGTTGTCTCCAGCCGCTGCTCTCTGCTGCTTCCTGGCCTGCTAATTATTCTCATGCATATGCATTTATGCACTGCACAGACGACCCAGTAGTAGCTGCAGTGGTGGTGAGAGACACAGCAGCTGGAAACAGGAGAGCCGGAGATATTGGCACCATAGGCAGCAGGATTATTTGTAATACCTGATCTTCATGTGCTATCATGGATCATGGATCGTGGATAGCACATGGAGAACACACATATGCCGTGAATCACAGCACACAAAGAGATATATGTGTGCACCTTAAAAAGATAATTTCACAATTTGCTACTCGGCATATAATTATAATAAAATACCTAGAATACCAAACAGGGGCAAAAGCCCACTCTATTCCAAAAATATCAACTAATCAGAACTATTTTAATATATTTTATTAATACTTTTTTTTTTTTATAAAAGGCTATAATAAAAGTTACATTCTATCTTTCCACACACTTTCTCCAACGTCTCCCTTCCTTAACTTCATTGCATTCTTATAGAGCAGTGCACATTTGTATAAGGATTTCTAAAATAGACAAAATTAATTCTGTTAGGAAATATGATAGATCAATTGAACAATTGGTAAATTGCTGAATTTATCCGTGTGTTGCTTTATATTATGTTCATTTCATCTTCCTATTTGTTTATTTACATTTTTGAAAAATTGATTTGAACAAAAAAGAAAAAACTGAGCATGTTCATGAAACCATCTCTTGTCAGAAGTAAAATCTTCTTGGGATATTGTCATAATTCTTAAAATGTAATTGAATGACTAAGCCTGGAGGTGGCTGAATGTCACAAGGTCAGAACATTGATATCTGTTACGAATCGGCACCGCCATAGCTGCAAGCAGCCTGCTGCGGTCCCTGTTGGGCCCAAGCGCCGGCTGCCGTTTTTGGCCATGCCTCGGGTCGTCCAGCTGGCTGCTTCTTCCTCCACGTCTAAGTGTGGAGAGGCGGCTAGTGCGCAAGCATGTGCCGATTTACCCCAGTCAGAGCCTAAGTCCAGTGTTTTGCCTAGTGAGCATGCTCAGCCTGATAGTGCCATTTCTAAGGCTAAGTCCTCGGTTCAGGCTACTGAGCATGCTCCTAGACTTAGTGCAAAAAGCCTCTTTGCACAGGTAGTTGGACATCGTGCCGTGTCTAAGTCCTGTGTTGTGCCTACTGAGCATGCTCAGGTTTATAGTCTGATTTCTGAAACTGTTGTTCAGGCTACTGAGCATGCTCAGGCACTTGATGCCTCAGAGGCTAGGTCCGGTAAGGACCTCACTGGGCATGTCCGTGACGTGGCAGGCACTGATAGGCCGACACACATCAGGTGTCTTGATGTGGCCACTCTGGACTGGCTCACAGAGGCCCGCCCCTATGACACAACACCTCACCATTGGTCGTCAGACAATGACTGGTGAGTGTTTAAGGCGTGGCTGCCATGAGGTCATCAATGACATGGCGGTTCCGGATAGGCCGCTGGTGACGTCGCTGATGACATGGCACTCTGCTATTGGACCTTGGTGGTTCCACCCTGGGTTTGGGGCGGACCCAGGTTATAAAAGGGGCTGAAGACTACATGGAGGTGTGCAATCTTCACTTAGAGTTCTTGGTGGCATAAGCTTTGTTGGAAGCGGTAGGTAAGGCTAGGCGAACGGTGCCTGTCACGCCATGATTTGTGGTTCAGCACATCAGGGTCAGGCGCCGTGCTTCCTTGCTGCTGTTCCAGTGGTGCTATAGCAGTCCAGTGGAGTTAACTGGGCTGCAGCTGCTGCATTACTTGTCCGGTTGTGTCCTCTATGCACACGGACAGCATGCCTGCTGCGTTACTTGTCCAAGAGTGACCTCTACGCATATGGACAGCGTACCTGCTGCGCCACCTGTCCCATTGTGCCCTGTACATGCATGGACAGCGTATCCCAAAACCCCTGTGGAGTTAACAGGGTGCTCCTGGATTGGATGTGTGAACCCTATTTCCCTCCTCGGCTTCCCAGTCAAATGCTACTGGTTTGACTACCTGGTCTGACGTGTCCTTCACACACGTGGCCAGTCCAGTGGTGACCAGAAATGCTAATCGGAGGACCGCTCAGCCTGACGTGTCTTACACGGTCTTCTCGGTCAACGCTAACTGGTTACCATCCGGCCTGACGTGTTCCGTACACATGTGGTCGGAGTAGCGCCCACTCCACCAAAACGCTAACTGGGTTGTCATCCGGTTTGACGTGTCCCTACACTTGTGACCAGTTCCCAGGTCTCCTGGGTTATCTGTGAGTCATCAGCTCTATAGTCTCTGTCTAACCCACAGGGTGCCAGCAGCTCCATTGCCATCTGGAGCACGGTGGGCCCCGACTGTAGATTGGGATATATACCCGCTGGTCCTATTCTGCCGGTCCTCCCGTAACAGATATCACGGGTTTATGATGTGCAATGACCTCTGGGATAAACAAGGTCGGAAATTCCGGTCAATAGTGAAAAATCCGAAGATACAGCGTGATGACGGAAAGGAGAGGGGTGGGCGCCAGACAGAGAGGAAGCTGGAGAAGTCAATATTGGTTAAACTAAACTAATACTCACCATTCCGGTTGCTCCTCTGTTTATCGTCCAGTCCTAGTCTTTCCACCATGTCTCCTGCCTCTTCACCATAGTCCAGGACTTCTGGCTGCATCCAAGCAAGAGGTCACTGTATGTAATAAGGTTGTGCCATTGAACTACTGTATTTTGGCTTTTAGTGAAGAGGCCAGAGATGAAATGTGCAATAGTGGAAAAGGAGGACTGAGCACAAAGCAGCCGCATGACTGAAGAGGTCGGCAATGAAGTTTATTTTTTCTTCCTTGCATATTCTTGTGTATCCGTGTGTGTTTGTTCTGTGTGCTGTCCCTGAGCTATCTGCGTGACATCCAAATAGTACATGGGCACCATGAGCTGGTATACTTATCTATCTCCAGATCTGCCGTTACTTCTGGGTCCGCGATGAGTGCAGAGAATATTCATTTCATGAGCATAATGAGCAGGCCTGTAAGTAACAGGCAGAGACAGCAGCACCGGAGACAGGGAGGGAAGTATAAAAAAAATTCTTTATTTTTATGTGATCTGTTTTTTCTCCAGTAAGTATCACACTGCTGTTACACGGCTCACATCAGTGTGCGGTCTGAGTGAAGAAAACGAAAATATTGCCTTGTGGGGCACACAGACATGCGTGTGCTCCACATGAACACATGGTGTGTTTGAAAATATGACCAAGCCCATTGATTTTAATGGGTCTACATGAGTCCATGTTTCCAGTATGTGTGAAAACGGACATCATATGTACCGGAGACCCAGAAGTGTGAAGAAGGCCTAATACAGTGAGCAGATTATTTACAGAGATTGGGAAATGTTATGTAAAAAAAATGGTGGGATTGGATTTTATTTTCTATTAAATCTACAAAAAAAAAATCAGATAAATGTAACGATTACATGTGTAAATCTACAGCTCGTCCTGCAAAAACACAGGACCTGATATTGTGAAGCTTACATAAAATAGAAAAATATATGAATGAATGGAACGGAAAAAAAATACTGGTCATCTTAAGAAGAGCTTCACAGAAATATCATTGTATATATGCGTCATGTGTATGTGCATAATCTATTTAAGCATGTGACCATGTTTGTACTATATATGTCTGCATAATGTAAATATAATGTAAATTATGTCCCAACACAGGAATTGTATTTTTGCTTTCCTACAAAGATTATCCAGCCAAACTGCATCTGGTCTGAGAAATCAGATAAAAAAAAAAATAAAGTCTTCAATGGCTGCAACTAGATGACTGGATCACCAGTATTGACCAATGGATCACTAAGGATGACCAACTAATTGCTTAAATTTGGATTTACATGATCATTTTCAATATTTAAATTCATTGTATTTAGAAATTAATAATACATTTGGTTGATCTTGTTTTTTGACTTATCTTACTCTCCAAATGTGAAGCAAAGATTCCTAAACTTCAGGTCCTGAAAACAATTACCTTCTCAACAAGTTTTTGGCTTAATATAAGGCCGGATTGTTGGAGTTATACATTAAGACACTTGTTTATTGTTTTAAATCCGTTAATAGTTGTAAATAATGGTAGGGGAAAAAAGTCAACCTACAATAGACCGAAAAGACGAAAAGGAATCTAACGCCAAATCTGTCCCCGATAGTGCGCCGGTGTAATAAATCTGGAGCTTCTTCTGGCTGCCTCGAAGATGTGGAGGATGACTAAATATTACATGGATGAGTAAAGGTCGGTTTTTGTATTTTTTTCTCGAAAAAAAATACTGATGAAGAATGAAACATCTGTTAAATATTTTTACATTTTGCCATTTTCTGGAGAAACAAGGAATAAACCATTAATTTCCACCTTCTTCTTCTTGATATATCTGTTCGGAGTTCTCATCAATTCTTCCATCATCACAGTCATACATCTGGAAGTTCAGTTACATAAACCAATGTATCTCTTTATCTGTAATTTATCCATTGTAGACATATTTTACACATCGGTCACAGTACCTAAATTACTGCACAGGTTATTGTCCGGGAATCACTTTGTTTCCTTCTCACAATGTTACGCTCAGTTCCACTTTCAGACAGTTGTGGCAACAGCGGAGGACATTCTCCTATTCTTCATGGCTTATGACCGATATGTCGCTATCTGCCTTCCCTTACATTATCATCGGATCTTAAGTCAGAGAAATTGCATCCTGATAATTATTGGGATTTGGACAGCCGCCGTTGTAAACTCTTTAATAATTGTGATCTTAGCTATGAACATGTCCTCCTGTAGCTCCAACGTCATCCACCAGTTCTTCTGTGATTATAAGTCACTAACAAAAACCACCTGTACAGGAACGCTTATGTTTTTCGTAATAACTGGTATTGAAATTTTGATCTTTGCATTCATTCCCTTTATTTGCACTCTTATATCTTATGTTAATATTTTCTCTGTCATCTTCAAGATGACGTCAAAACAAAGCAGAAAAAAAGCCTTCTCCACCTGCTCGTCTCACATTGCTGTTGTCTCTATTTACTATGCCACATGCGTACTAGGGTATCTGATACCACCATACTTTAATGTCTTGGATTTAGTCTTCAGTATAATATATACAAGTATCATCCCCATGATAAATCCTATCATATACAGTCTACAGAATTCCACTGTTCAATCTGCATTGCTGGGGTTAGTGAAATTGTGTCTTAACTCCTTCACAACATTTGACATCCCTACATGTTATGGTCAGATAGTAGTTCACAACACATGAGTCATGGGACTTGCGCGGGGCACAGGAGCTGTGCCCATGATATCGCCACTCAAAGCTTCCATGGCAGCTGAGACACAGCTTTCACAGCCAGTAGCACTGCCTGCACCTCACCAGGCTGTTTAAACCTCTAAAGGCCATGATCAATATTGGTCGCAGCATTTAGGAGGCTGGGAGAGGGAATGTGCTCCTCTGTCCCATCCAATAGGTGCCCTGTGATATCATTGTGACGGTCCGGTCATTGTCATCGCATTTCATAATCATAATGATGACTGTTCAGTCAGTCAGCAATGGCATGCCTATTAGACCATGCCAGTAGCATGGTCTGAGAGGGTTCTGTCCCACTGACAGTCATAATGTATTGCTATGTAGGTGGATTGCAATATACTATACAAGAAATCAGACTAATATAATAATTAATGTCCCACATAGGGACAAAGTAAAAAACAGGTAAACAAAAGAGTTTAAAAAATATTCCAAAAATTAGAAAATAAAGAAAAAAAGAAAATTATAATATACCAATAAATAAAAGTGGAATAGAAAGCGATCAAAAAATAAAAATATATTGCATGACCCAAAATGGTATCGATAAGAACTCCAACTCATCCCACAAAAAACAAACCTTCACATGACTCTTTAAACTGTAGAATAAAAAAAACTACAGCCTTCAAAATTCAGTGATGCAATAAAATTGTTTTGTTAAAAAAAATATTTTTTTAGTGTGATAGTAACCAAACCAAAAAAAACGATGTAGAACAGGAATTGCTGTAAACGTACTGACTGAAGAGCTAAAGTAGCCTTATCACTTATTTTGCATGGTGGGTGACATAAAAAGAGTAATAAAGCCATTTTTTCAACTGCTGTTTATATGTTTATTCTGCCTCCCACAGATTGCAGTACAACGAGGCTCATATTTATCCTGCACTATACGCTGAGTACTTACACAAGGGATTTCGTGTAAATCTAAGATAAACGTGATTCAGACAAAATTCACAATGGAAAATTCACTGTAATGAAGAACAGGGAGTCACTTTGAAATTCTGTCTGGCGGTGTTGACTTTTAGCCATCTTTTTAGGCGTCCACAAAAGTGCGGTCAACAAAAGTTTTTTGTGCACATTTGAAAAGAAGAACACCACTGAACAAAGGCTAACTGGAGTCCAAAATAACTCTGCTGCCTCATTAGGGAATGAATCTGTTGGGGGTTTCACCTGAATCACGTATTTCAGAGATGTACATGGAAACCCTGGTGTAAGTCCTCAGCATAGAGGACAGAATAAATGTGAACTGATCCAATTTTTTTTGTGCCCAAATTGCCACAGAATAGCATTAAAATCAACCCACAAAAACCAAATCCCCACTCAGGTTCGTCATCTGTTAACAGAAATATAGGGGGCTTTCACGTTACTGGTAGCACAAAGGCTTTGTAAAATCGGCATGACTCCCCCAAAAAAGTAATCCAGCAAAATCTGAACTCCCAAATCCAAATGCCCCCTCCTTTCTGAGAACTATAATGTGTCAAAACCACAGATTACATCAACATGTTTGGCATTGTTGTAGTGAGATGAGCTTTGCTTAGTGTATGGGATGTTCTACAGTAACACTAGTTGGAAACAATATATGAGCATTACAATGTACTGGACACTAAAAGAGCTCATTTGCAAATTTTAATTCTGCAACATTTACTGTGTTTAACTCCATGGCTGTTTTTCAGAGACAAAACAATCTCCACACCTGTAGATGAATTCCCACAGAATGTAATTTCCAAAATGTGGTCACTTGAGGGGGTTTCTGCTGTTCTGGCACTTAGGGGGATCTGAAAATACAGCCCACTATCTATTCTAAGAAAATATGTGCTCCAAAAGTCCAATGGTTCTGCTTCCCTCCCAAGCCTTGCTGTGTGGCCAAACAGTTCTGTAAAGTTACATGTAAGGTATTGCCATATTCAGAGAAATTGTTTAGCACATTGTGTCCTTTTTACTTATTCTCCTTGTGAATATTGGAAATGTGGGGTTAAAACAACATTTTAGTGGTAAAAATGTAATTATTTTTTCTTCCCTCTCCACTGGTATAACATTTTGGGATAATATAACATTTTGTGGTGTCAATATGCTCACTACATCCCTAAGTGAGTTCATTGAGGGGAGCACTTTTCAAAAAGAGCTCACTTATGGGGATTCTGATTTTCTGGTATCTTAGGATGTCTGCCAATGTGACATGGTACCTGAAATGCTCACTGCTGGGGAGGATACTGCGGTGAGCAGAAGTGAATCCATTGGACCACAGGGAGACTCTGGGATTACCCTTTCATGGGGAAGGTCCGTGACTGTGATAGCTGACCCCCAGGACACGAACCAACAGGGTAGCTTGATGTATACAGCACAGGCAGGACGGACAGGCAGAGTCAGGATAAACAAGCAGAGTCTCTAGCACCAACAGGACAGGATGGACAAGCAGAGTCACTAGCATGGCATATAGCATGGCCAGGGGACACACAGTCAATAGTACCAACAAGGTAGGACTGGTTGGTAGCAAGTACAGGCAGGACGTGACTGGAACCAGGTGCCAACGGGGCAGTATGGATTAGGACCAGGTACAGGCAAGGACTGGACTAGAACCAGGTACCAACAGGGCAGGATGGACTTGGACCAGATAAAGGCAAGAACAGGAGTGGAACCAGGTGCCAAAAGGTTAGGATGGGCTGAAACCATGTACAAACAGGAACAGAACTGGAACCAGGTGCCAACAGGGTAGGACATGCTGTGACCAGGTACAGGCAGGAACAGGAGCAACAGGGCAAACAGAACATGGTGGGCAGGTGACCTAACAACTAGCTAGATAGAGTACAAGTAAGAGAACTGAGGATATTGAACAGGCACCTCACCTAGTGGGAGCATGCCTTAAGTATCCAGTGGCTCTAAACAAAAGGCTGAAAGGCACTTCCTAGGAGTGGCATGCTGGCCCTTTAAGAGAAGGGCAGCGGCGTGTAGGCATCCCCACGGAGGCAATGTGCCATGCGGACAGACCTCAGAAGGTGGGAGGATGAGGCATCCTTTTGGAGTAGAACAGGGATGCTAGCAAGTGAAGACAGAGTCGGCTGCAGCGGTGAGTGACAGCATGTCCCTGTGTGAGGGGAGAGAAAGAAGTATAGGGATGCAATGTTAAAGGACTCCCAAACCATTTCAACTAAATCTAAACTCCAATATGGTGTTCCTTCCCATCTGAGCTTTGCACTATGCCTCAAAAGTAGTTTATGACCACATATAGGCAACTGTCAAACTCAGGAGAAATTTCAACAAATTGTATTTTGCGTTTTCTCCTATCACTCTTGAGAAAATACATAATTTGGGGCTTTTTTTGGTTAAAATTGATTTTTTATTTTCATGGGTCAAAAATTCTGTAAAATATCAGGGGTTCAAATTGCTCACCGTACATCAAGATAAGCTCCTTGAGGGATCAAGTTTCCAAAATTTGGTCACTTGTGGGGGGTTTCTACAGTTTAGACATATCAGGGGTCTCTAAATGAGACATGGCATCCGCTAACAATTTCTGCCAATTTTGAGTTTCAAAAGTCAAATGGTGCTCCTTTCCATCCTGAGCTCCTTTCCTTCTGCTGTAAAAAATGTGCATTTATTAAAAGTCATAGTACATATAGCTATACTGTACATTTGTTGCTTATATAACAGAAGTGTATATTCGTCGCAATTCTGGTCCTGCATTGCATTATACAAGGGACAGGATATCCTAAGATGGACATCACCAACTGTCACAAAAACATATAAATAATCCATCACATGACACACAAAGGGGGCTCCCTTCACTTGGGAGCTTACTTCACTAGAGGGTCGACGCTGAAGCAACACATGTCAGAGCTGCAGCGTGAGAGACTTAAGGGGGCTTTACACGCTGCGACATTGCTAACGATATATCGTCGGGGTCACAGTGTTTGTGACGCATATCCGGCATCCTTAGCAACATCACAGCGTGTGGCAGGCTGGAGCGACGTAAAATGATTGCAAAAAAGACAAAAATCGTTTGTTTTGGAGAGGTCATTTAATTACTAAAAATCGTTGTCTGGTCAGTAGCGATGTTGTTCCTCGTTCCTGCAACAGCACACATCGCTATGTGTGACACCGCAGGAGCAATGAAGATCTCCTTACCTCCGTCCCGCTGGCAATGAGGAAGGAAGGAGGTGGGCGGGATGTTCGTCCCGCTCATCTCCGTCTCTTCGCTTATATTGGCCGGCCGCTTAGTGACGCCGCAGTGACGTTGCTATGACGCCGAACGCACCTCCCCCTTGAAGGAGGGATTGTTTTGCGGACACAGCGACGTCACTGACAAGGTATGTGCGTGTGAAGCTGCCGTAGCGATAATGTTCGTTACGGCAGCGATCAACACATATCGCACGTACAACGGGGGCGGGTGAGATCGCTAGCGATGTCATAGCGTGTAAAGCACCCTTAAGGCCCAGACCATTTAGGATCCAAGCAAGGATAAATAAAAGAAGAAACTTCTACTGATCTCGTAGAGAATTGGACTATTATCCATTAGGACCACAAAGACTTCATGTGAGATAAAAGAAAATACCATTTTTTTCTCCTTCTGTAACTGGTCAACATACAATGAACTATTTTATTTTTGTCAATTATTTTTCTTCTATATAAAACAAATCTATTTTTTTTTCATCTTAAGTCTCTTTCCTGCACCTCATCACGTTCTTACTTAAAAAAAAAATAAGTAAGTCATATATTTTTTAACATTTTGGCGAGAAACAGCCGTTCCTGATTTTTGCTGCTATTTTTTGCACAAATTCCTTCACTTTGCCCAAGGGGGCACAAAAGATACAGAAGTGCTAATACCTCTTGCAAAGTATTAAGAATTGAACAATTATGTTAAAAATCAGTCAGAACCTAAAAAGACAGATGAGGATTCAAGTCTCATGTGTTCTGTTTAAATGGATGTCTGAAGGCTCCGCAAAGCAACAGAGGATCATTGATTGACGGGTCATTACAGAATAAGTCAATCCATAGATGTATTGAGAAGTACTACAAGTATCAGAGGTGCTGAACAGAGCCAGCCAAGTCACAAAGGAGCTCCAAGCCAAGTTGCAAGTTATCTCCAGGTAAGATAATAAATATTATGTTTTTCATTTTCCGAGCAAAGTAAGTTATATTTCACACATTCAGATACGTCTAAGGCCTGTTTCAGACGTCAGTGATTCTGGTAAGTATGTGGTAGTTTTTATACGTACCAAAATCACTGACATACGCAGACACATTATAATCAATGGGTCTACGCACACATCAGTGATTTTTCACTGACCATGTCTCCGTGCGGCAATCACGCACACGCCCGTTTTTTTCTGGCATCACTGATATCCCATGGACTACGCTATAGTGTGATCCATGAAACACGTACCAGAAAAACACGGACATTGAAAATAAGAAATATTGTAATCTCACCCGTCTCCAGTGACGCTGTATTCAGCCTCTGCTCTCTGCAGCTTCCTGCTTGGCTAATTACTGTTGTGCATATTCATGAATGCAGCCAGAGCCGACCCGGAAGTAGCTGAAGAGGCCAGATGCAGCACTGCAGGACTCACAGCACATGGAGGGACATATGCGTGTTTAACACGTCAGTGAAGAAGGTCTGTGTTTTTCACTGACGTGTGAAAAAGGCCTAATCTAGATTCGCTATGGTTAGGCCTATATGCAGAATATTAGAGGTTGTTACAGTGTCTGCCATTACTACCTTTTATGAAAGGCATACCACAATTGCTCTAACTTTAAATAACCCTTTCATATTTAACATAACATTGAGTTACATCTAAACACATTGACACCACAGTGTGGGAAAGGTAATTACCCCAATGACCTAAAAATATTATTAAATGAAGATTATCATATATATTATTGTTCAGTATTGTTTTATTATTCTAAATATCAATTATATTAATACTTTGATAACAATAACATGATATTACTGATTGCTATGGTACACTGAGTGATGGCTTGCGCACCAAATGTATGTGGGTCACACGTCTGGCAGCGGGATTAACTCACACAGGGATGATTTGGCATATAACCAGTCCAGGCCAATTTATACACATTCTCATGAACCGCACCAGTTCACATAACACAAAGTAGCCTTTCCTTGGCTTTTTAGTAAGAACAGATAAGTGTACAGTCACTTTACTTCCGTGGATATGTCCACACAGTTCATAGAAACATTTATGATCCCACAATCTGTTTCTACCATGCATCCATCCACACACACACACACACACACACACACACACACACACTGGCTATGACTCCGCCAGTGTATGTCACTGAAGGTTTCCACACGACCTTCACACACTAAGGCGGGCTTTGCACACTACGACATCGCAGCCCGATGCTGCGATGCCGAGTGCGATAGTGCCCGCCCCCGTCGCAGCAGCGATATGTGGTGATAGCTGGCGTAGCGAAAGTTATCGCTACGCCAGCTTCACACACACACTCACCTGCCGTGCGAAGTCCCTGTGGCCGGCGACCCGCCTCCTTGTTAAGGGGGTGGGTCGTGCGGCGTCACTGCGACGTCACACGGCAGGCGGCCAATCGGAGCGGAGGGGCGGAGATGAGCAGGATGTAAACATCCTGCCCACCTCCTTCCTTCCGCATATCCTACGGAAGCCGCAGTGAGGCCGGTAGGAGACGTTCCTCGCTCCTGCGACTTCACACACAGCGATGTGTGCTGCCGCAGGAGCGAGGAACAACATCGGACCGTCGCGTCAGCGTAATCATGGATTACGCCGACGCTGCACCGATGATACGATTACGACGCTTTTGCGCTCGTTAATCGTATCATCCAGCCTTTACACACTGCGATGTCGCATGCGATGCCGGAAGTGCGTCATTTTCAATTTGACCCCACCGACATCGCACCTGCGATGTCGCAGTGTGCAAAGTGCCCCTAAGGCTATGTCCGCACGTTGCTTTTTACCTGCTTTTTTGCTGCTTTTTCAACTGCAGCGTTTAATGCCAAAATGGTTGTGTTCTGCTTTTCAAGCAAAGTCTATGGGAATTTGGGTTTCTTGTCCGCACTATGCAGTTCAAACTGCAGCCTTTTTGTTGCAGAACTTTGGTCAAAAACTCAGCTTTGCAGTGCAAAACCCAAATGGCAAAAACTATTGACATGTGAATTGTTTTTGCCATTTGGGTTTTGCACTGCAAAGCTGAGTTTTTGACCAAACTTCTGCAACAAAAAGGCTGCAGTTTGAACTGCAAAGTGCGGACAAGAAACCCAAATTCCCATAGACTTTGCTTGAAAAGCAGAACACAACCATTTTGGCATTAAACGCTGCAGTTGAAAAAGCAGGTAAAAAGCAACGTGCAGACATAGCCTAAGGGTACGCTCACACGAGCGTGAAAATCGGACGAGTGCAATGCGAGAAATTCTCGCATTGCACTCTGACCAATGTTAGGCAATGAGGTTGAGCTGTTGGTCAGCTTTTCTCGCATCCAGATTCTGGATGCGAGAAAAGCGGCAGCATGCTGCGATTGTCTGCGAGAGCCGTATCTCTCGCACCCATTCAAGTGAATGGATGCGAGAGATACATCGGACTGCACTCGGATGTTATCTCAGTGCAGTGCGATATACGCACAGGCTGACAGTGGAGGAGATGGGAGGATTAACCCCTCCCTCTCCTCCGCAGCGGCCGCACTCAGCTTCACAGCTGTGACCCGATCGCAAGACACCCGGCTCACGCTCGCAGCAGAGCCTGAGCCGGGGTACATTAGCATATCGCATCCGATGCTCTCGCATCGGATGCCATACGCTCGTGTGAGTCCAGCCTAACTCTGTTAGTCACATAAGCCCCTTTCTTGGGGTTTACCTGCTGGAAGCTCTGCATGCTATAATTCTGGCTCCCTCGAGTCCAGATGTCTAGGGAGATTCTCTCACTGGGCTCACCGGCCAGGTCCTAGGAACTGCTCCATTCAGTGACACTTGCTGACAGTCCAGAGCCTCAGGAGACTCTGCAGCTCCCTGGATTTCTCAGAGCCCTTGCTGGCTCTGCAACCCAAAACACTCTCCTGCACATGTGCTCCAACCAAGATGGCTCCCACCAGCATATGGAGATCATGTGACAAACGACATCTCTGCAGCTTGCAAGCCAAACACATCCAGAGCTCCCTGCTCTGCAGAGACTTTTTAAATGGAATCTGTGGCCATGAGCCACATGCAAAACTAGGCTATACTATTCCAAGTGTTTCTACAAAAAGTTGCTAAAGAAAAAGCCCCTATCCAGAAGCCCCAGAGGTAAAATCCTAAATAAGACTGGGACAATTACAATACATCCTCACCACTCCAGGACTGCAGTGTATGATGATCCTATGATGTCAAGATAAACAATGTTATTATAAAGTCTCAGTGATTTTTTTTTACCATTTACAAAGCGTCATGATATGGTATTGTCAAGAAGCTGCAAACCTGACATATGTTCTGTGCATTAAGACTAAAGGCCACTTTACACGCTCTCATATCGTTACCAATATCGCTAGCGTGTGTACTCGCCCCCATCGGTTGTGCAACACGGGCAAATCGCTGCCCGTGGCACACAACATCGCTCGGACCCGTCACACGGATTTACCTGCCTAGTGACATCGCTGTGACCGGCGAACCGCCTCCTTTCTAAGGGGGCGTCACAGAGACGTCACTAAGCGGGTGCCCAATAAAAGTGGAGGGGCGGAGATGAGCGGGACGTAACATCCCGCCCACCTCCTTCCTTTCGCATTGCCGGCGGCCGCAGGCAAGGTGAGCTTCCTCGTTCCTGCGGTGTCACACGTAGCGATGTGTGCTGCCGCAGGAACGACGAACTACATCGTACAGCGTACTCAGGAGAAATTGCACAACAAATTGTATTTTGTATTTTCTCTTATAACCCATGTGAAGATGCAAAATTTTGGGCTAAAATAACATTTTTGTGGGAAAAGTAATATTTTTATATTTTCCTCCCATATTGTCTTCGTTCTGGTGAAGCACCTGAAGGGTTAAAAAACTTCTTGGATGTGGTTTTGAGCAGCTTGAAGGGTGCATGTTTTAACCCCTTAACGACCGCGGGCCGTTAAATTACATCCTAGCGGTCATAATGTTACTGCCCGCGGTCTCCTGGCAGCAGGATGCTGCGATCAGCGCACATCTCAGCTGATTTTCACAGCTGAGATGTGTGCCTGCTAGGCACGAGCAGAATCGTTATCTGCTTGTGCCGTTTAACCCCTGTAATGGCGCTGTCAATATGTGACAGCGCCATTATAAACGCGATCGCGGTAAAGTTTTACTTACCGCCCGATACTGGAAGTCACATGACATGATCACGTGACTTTCGATGGTTGTCATGGTAGCACAGGGTCATGTGATGACTCCTGTGCTAGACATGAACTACTTTCACTTTCGATTTCCACGGAGGCCACGGAAGCAGAAAGTGCACGTATCTGCTGTTTACAGCTGTATAGCTGTGATCAGCAGATGGTGCAGAGCGATCGGACTGCTGATCGCAATAGCCCCCTAGGGGGACTAGTAAAATTAAAAAAAAAAGTTTTAAAAAATTAAAAAAAAACAAAAAAACATAAAAGTTCAAATCACCCCCCTTTCGCCCCATTGAAAATGAAAGGGTTAAAAAATTAAAAAATATACACACATTTGGTATTGCCGCGTTCAGAAACGCCCGATCTATCAAAATATAAAATCAATTAATCTGATCAGTAAACAGCGTAGTGGCAAAAAAATTCCAAACGCCAAAATGATGTTTTTTTGTCGCCACAACTTTTGCGCAAAATGCAATAACAGGCGATCAAAATGTAGCATCTGCACAAAAATGGTACCGTTAAAAACGTCAGCTCGAGTTGCAAAAAATAAGCCATCACTGAGCCATAGATCTCGAAAAATGAGAACACTACGGGTCACGGAATATGGCATAAAACGTGCGCCACTTTTTTCAGACAAACTTCCGAATTTGTTTTAAATCCTTCTATAAAAGTAAACCTATACATGTTTAGTGTCTACGAACTCGCACTGACCTGAGGCATCACACCCACACATTAGTTTTACCATACAGTGAACACAGTGAATAAAATATCTCAAAAACAATAGTGCTATCGCACTTTTTTTGCAATTTTTCTGCATTTGGATTTTTTTTACCATTTTACAGTACACTATATGGTAAAACCTATGGTTTCATTGAAAAGTATGGCTCATTCTGCAAAAAATGAGCCCTCACATGACTATATTGACTGAAAAATAAAAAAGTTACGTCTCTTAGAAAAAGAATGGCGAAAAAAAACGGAAAGCGAAAAATCGGCCAGTCGTGAAGGGGTTAAAATGGTATCACTTTGCCGTATTTTCTGTCACATAGGCTTTTCAAAGTCACTTCAAATGTGATTTCGTCCCTAAAAAACATAGTTTTGTATATATTGTTGGAGAAATGAGAAATTGCTGATAAATGTTTAACCCTTCTAACTTATGGTGCTGATGTAAAGTAGATGTATGGAAAATGTTATTTATTAACTATTTTGTGTCACATAACTCTTTGGTTTAAGGACATAAAAACTCAAGTTTGATAACTGCTAAATTTTTATGAGATTCACCAAATGTCTGATATTTTTACAAATAAACACAAAAATATAATCTTGAATTTACCAGTATAATGAAGTATAATTTGTCACAAAAAAACACTGTAGAATCACTGGAATCTATTGAAGCTTTACAAAGTTATTACCTCATAAAGTGACGCTGGACAGAATTGGAAAAAATTGACCTGATCCGGAAAGTGAAAACAGACTCTGGGGTGAAAGGGTTAAAAACAGACTTTGGGCACATGTGAAAACTAGTAATAATAAAGCAATTTAAACCTCAAATTTAAAGTATAATAAAATGATATCTACCTAAGAACACAAGTTGAAGAATTTTGGCAATTAAATAAATAAAAGTACTTAGTACAGTTGAAATTTCAGTTCTTTGTTTATGATTAATATTTTTAACCCCTTACTGACACAGCCAATTTTGACCTTAATGACCAGGCCAAATTTTAGAAATTTGACCACTGTCACTTTATGAGTTATAACTCTCGAATGCTTCAACGGATCCCGGTGATTCTGATTTTTTTTAATAAACAATATTTCCCCCTTGTCTACTTTCCATCAGTGCAATTTTTAAAACAAAATTTTTGGGGGGTTAGGAAGTTAGAATTTCTCATTTTTTCATCAAATTTTTGGAAAATTCTCATTTTATTCATAAAAATGTTGCTTTGGCAACAATTTTCTCACCTCTTCAAGTGGTAACACCAAAAAGTGGACCCCACAGTTTGTTGTCCACTTTCTTATAAGCATGGGGATACCCTGCATGTAGTCATAAAGTTTTATTTGGACAAATGGGAGGGCTGAGAATGGAAGGAGCAATATTTGAATTTTGGCAAATTTGGCTAAAATAGATTTCAAACACCATTTCGCATTTTCAGGGCACCTAAGGTACTTAAACAGCAGGAACCCACACAAGTGACCCCATTTTAGAAGCTAGACCCCTCAAGGAATTTATCTAGATGTTTATTGATCACCTTGAACCCCCAGGTGCTCCACAAAATTTTAAAATGTTGAGCTCTGAAAAAAAAATACCACAGAATTGTTACTTCAATTAGATAGTTTTTTTTTACATGGGTAACAGGAGAAAGTGCACCATACAACTTATGTTGAAATTTCTCCTGAGTATGCTAATACCTTATATGTGGTGGAAGTCAACTGTTTGGGTGCATGGCAGGGATAGGAATGGAAGGAGCACCATTTTGACTCATTTCAAAAATATAAAGAATAAAGGAAAGAAAAAAAGAAGAGAACAACGGGGCGCCAAATCTAAGTGTAGATGTATGTAAACACAGATTGTATGATCATACGAATTTTACACTCACCGTGCAGATTTCTTCTGTTTTCGCTAGTATGATCCGTGTAGTGGATCAACTCTCTTATTAATCCTCCAGTATGCAGCACGAATCCTCGGGAAAAGCAATGAGAGTCCTGAACAGGTGCTCCCACGTGGGTAATGGAGTAAAGACATAATCCCTTTCGGCGCTTCCGGAGGATAAATGGATTATCAGTGCAAGTTTGCAACAACTTCAAGAACAAGGGTTTATTAAGGGTTCAATAAAAAACGGACAATTACGGACAACGCGTTTCAGCTAACAAAAGCCTTCATCAGGTGTAGTTTACATTGCTGGTATTAAGAAAATCTAATTTATAGACTGATCTGTCTATGTGTATGATGTAGGCGGGTATGAGGAACATGGGTGTGTGTGTACTAATCTAATTGGAAGTACACACCCATGTTCCTCATACCCGCCTACATCATACACATAGACAGATCAGTCTATAAATTAGATTTTCTTAATACCAGCAATGTAAACTACACCTGATGAAGGCTTTTGTTAGCTGAAACGCGTTGTCCGTAATTGTCCGTTTTTTATTGAACCCTTAATAAACCCTTGTTCTTGAAGTTGTTGCAAACTTGCACTGATAATCCATTTATCCTCCGGAAGCGCCGAAAGGGATTTTGTCTTTACTCCAAAAATATAAAGAGAAAAATGGAAACACATGCAGCTGACCGCTCCTGTCGGGAGATTGTGTGCCGTGATGCGATGCGACACTCGCACAATGACAATGAAATTTCAGTTACTAGTACCATTGATGACGTTATAATCATGTGGCCAGTCTGTTGCCAATGAGGTAATACAACATTCACACCTGACTGGTCACATGGCTATGACATCACGGAAAGTCCTTTTAGTCAGAGGTGATTACTGGGGGGCACAGCAATGATCGGACGGACGCGGAAGCAGAAGTGGCCAGGAGACAGAGTCTGCAGGACGCGTCGTGGTACCTGTAGGTTTGATCACAATGTTTTTTAATAATGTGCTTCTTTTTTTTTACAGCCCTTGGACCTGATCTGGACCTGGATCTGTAACATGAGCTGCCCAGGAAAGCTTGTGATCGGAATCGTGTACACGATCACTATGTGATCGGTACGATCCCCGATCTTTACAGATTGGGATCACCCATCCCTACTAGGAAGCTAATGGCAATGCAAAAACAGTGGTCCTGCACTCCAAAATGTATTTTTTTCTGTTTTGGAAGCTTTTGGACCCCCCTAATGGTGTCTGCCTTACTTTTGGCCTCCCAATGAATTCAATGGGGTTTGAAAAGGTTCAACGTCAGTTCTAAAAAGGTTCAACGAACATACTACTTGTTCGGTTGGGCTTGGCAAATCGAACCCTAAGAGGTTCACTCCTCCCTAATGCCTCCTACAGCTACAGCCACCCCAAACAGAAGCAACTCTAGCCATCATATTAGGGGGGAGTTAATTAAATATTTGACCAAATCTAGCAGAATCATTTTCAAGTTGATGGTATAAATATTCAAATTGGTCCTTTACAGAAAAAAGGTTTCCCAATGTTCTCCAGGTTGACATCTCGGTCTCCGTATATTTTTGAGTCCATACAGAAATATGCAGACGTTTTTTGCATTGTATTAAAAACTAAATTTAAAAAAAAGAAAACAAAAAAGAAACTTGTTCCAATGTTCATTGCCCACACATTTGTTATCGGAGCCTTTGACCCAAATATAAAAGTCAGTTTCAAAAATGTTATTTATAAAATGTATAATGCAATTGTGTAAAATAGA
The DNA here is from genome assembly GCF_048569485.1 of Anomaloglossus baeobatrachus. Taxonomy (NCBI): domain Eukaryota; kingdom Metazoa; phylum Chordata; class Amphibia; order Anura; family Aromobatidae; genus Anomaloglossus; species Anomaloglossus baeobatrachus. The sequence continues at coordinate 293,852,896 of NC_134359.1, forward strand.
GCTTAATTCAGGACACAAGAGACGCAGTGATGTGACCATTATCCTAAACACCTTTTTTTCTCATGGGTCATTATGACTTTGTGATTATCATGTTATGAATGTTCCAGCTCTATATAATCCTCCTACACGGCTCCTTCTAGCCCCCAGTGGAGAGTTTCCCATCAGGACAAGCCCTCTGTTATTATACTGGTAAGTTGAAAGACATGAAATTATGGTTATTAATATATTTTTATGAAGAATTTTACTTTAAGAATCAGATCATTTATTCCTTACTGCAAAATAAATTCTGTATAGTCAGGGAAGGGGCAATAAAATAATTTGAAACAAGGATAACAAGAACCTTTTTATTAACCCTCTAACTTGCCATGATACATTTCAATAGTCTATTACTATCTTCATATACTACCCGATGGAGATTGCAGTAGACTATTGAAACGCATTGTGGCCAGCCGGAGGGTTAATAAAAAGGTTTGTTTTATCCTTGTTTCAAATTAGTTTATTGCCCTAGCGCTCCATCAGACCTCTACTACTGCCCGTCTATTAGCCACACATGTCTGGCATAACGCGTCGGGACTAGAGATGAGCGAACCGGTCGCGGTTTGGCTCGAGGTCGGTTCGACGAACAGGGGTCCCGTTCGAGTTCGGTTCGTCGAGCGTTCGACGAACCGAACTCGAACCAATAGGCTATAAAGGGAGGCAATCACAAACACATAAAAATGCATTATAAATGTACACAAACAGTTAATAAACATTGCCATAACACTTACCGATCCTCGCGATCCCTTCTGCACTCTGTCTCCTGCCGCTATTCCATCCGATGATCGCTGAATCCTCCCGGTGACCTGCACTGCCAGCAGGGATGCAGGACCTATCATGATGTCAAAATAGCCATGTGAGCAGTCACGTGGCTATTATCTCATTGGCTACAGACTGGTCACATGACTATGATGCGTCATGTAGGACCTGCGAGTGCATCTCTCCGGTACACGGTGCACATATGTGTATCGCCGTGTACTGGCGACATGCTCTAGCGCACGGTCGACTCCCCGTTCCGTTAGGGACCGGCTGACACAGCCGGTCATTAACGGAGATCACCGTTGCCATAGCAACGCAGTTAGCGGTGACGTCACCGCTAACCGCGGCTCCGAGAGCACCGTTGCTATGGTAACGCGTCTGTCAGTGTTACCGCTGTTACCGCTGACAGCCAGCACTGATCACTCACGGAGTGAAGGCTGCACGCTGCTTCACGATTGTGGTGAGGATTGTAGTGAGGATGAGGTTCCCCAGCCCCAAGTGATGAGCTGGTGAACCTCATCCTTCCTCACTACAATCGTCACTACTACTACACTAGTGAGGATTGTAGTGAGGATGAGGTTCCCCAGCCCCAAGTGATGAGCTGGTGAACCTCATCCTTCCTCACTACAATCGTCACTACTACTTCACTAGAAAGAAAGAAGACAGAAGAGCAGGATCGTGGAGGGCTGACAGGGGGTAATAAAGATGGAGTCTCTAATGTGTCTGTGTATTTATTTCTATTAAAGTATTTTTTCTCTGTGTGGTGTTTTTTTTAACCCTTTATTGGAGATTCTTAATGGCCGGGTCAAACGTGCCTGACATTAAGAATCTCTGGCTTAATACTGGCTAGTAAAACAAAGCCAGTATTAACTCATGATTACCCAACAAGCCACCCGGCTCCAGGGCTGTTGGAAGAGTTGGATACAGCGCCAGATGATGGCGCTTCTATGAGAGCGCCATTTTCTGGGACGGCTGCGGACTGAAATCCGCAGCAGAGGCACCCAGAAACCTCGGGCTAACCTGTGCTGCGGATTCCAATCCCCAGCTGCCTAGTTGTACCCGGCTGGACACAAAAATGGGGCGAAGCCCACGTCATTTGTTTTTTTAATTATTTCATGAAATAAGTGAAATAATTAAAAAAAAAACGGGCTTCCCTATATTTTTGGTTCCCAGCCGGGTACAAATAGGTAACTGGGGGTTGGAGGCAGCCCGTGGCTGCCTGCTGTACCTGGCTAGCATACAAAAATATGGCGAAGCCCACGTCATTTTTTTGGTGGGCAAAAAAATTCTGCATACAGTCCTGGATGGAGTATGCTGAGCCTTGTAGTTCTGCAGCTGCTGTCTGCTCTTCTTCATACAGACAGACAGCAGCTGCAGAACTACAAGGCTCAGCATACTCCATCCAGGACTGTATGCAGAAGTTTTTTGCCCCCTGAAAAAATTATGTGGGATTCGCCAAATTTTTGTATGCTAGCCAGGTACAGCAGGCAGGTACGGCTGCCCCCAACCCCCAGTTGCCTATTTGTACCCGGCTGGGAACCAAAAATATAGGGAAGCCCTTTTTTTATTATTTCATGAATTTCATGAAATAATTAGAAAACAAATGACGTAGGCTTCGCCCCATTTTTGTGTCCAGCCAGGTACAACTAGGCAGCTGGGGATTGGAATCCGCAGCACAGGTTGGCCTGAGCTTTCTGGGCCCCACTGCTGCGAATTGCAGTCTGCAGCCGCCTCAGAAAATGGCATTTTCATAGAAGCGCCATCTTCTGGCGCTGTATCCAACTCTTCCAGCACCTGCCTGCTATACCTGGCTAGCATACAAAAATATGGCGAATCCCACATAATTTTATGGCAAAGCTCACGTCCTTTTTTTGTAGTTTTTTGGCAAAAAAAACCCAAAATGCTTCCCTGGATTTTCCATTGCCAGTGAAGGTAACACCAAGCAGTGGGGGTTAGCAGCCAGTAGCTGCTTGGATTACCCTTAGCTAGCAATACAAAAAATGCAGCGGGAGCCCATATATATTTTTTTTAATTATTTATTTAAATATTAAAAATAAAATGGGCTTCCCTGTATTTTGATTGCTGGACATCACAGTGCTGTAAAAATAAATCTTTAAAAAAATGACGTAGCGCTCCGCGGTATTTTTGATTCTCAGCGCAGATAAAGCAAACAGCTATGGGTTGCCACCCCCATCTGCCTGCCGTTACCTTGGTTGGCAATCAAAATACAGGGAAGCCCATTAATTTTTTCTATTTAAAAAATAGTTAAAAAAAAAAAATGACATTGGGTCCCCCCATTTTTGATAGCCAGCTAGGGTAAAGCAGACGGCTGTAGCCTGAAAACCACAGCTGGCAGCTTTACCGTGGTTGGGGATCCAATGTGGAGGTCCCCTCAGGCTCTTTTTTATAATTATTTTATAAATATTAATAATTACACAATAAAAGTAGGGTCCCCCCCAAATTGGATCACCAGCCAAGGTAAAGCGGACAGCTGTGGTCTGGTATTCTCAGGGTGGGAAGGTCCATAGTTATTGGGCCTTCACAGCCTAAAAATAGCAGGCTGCAGGCACCCCAGACGTGGCGCATCCACTAGATGCGCCAATCCTGGCGCTTCACCCCAGCTCATCCCGTGCCCTGGTGCAGTGGCAAACGGGGTAATAAATCGGGTTGATACTAGCTGTAAAGTCACCTGAGATCAAGCCCAGCAGTTTGTGATGTCATGGCGTCTATTAGATACCCAACATCAAAAAACTGTCAGTACTAACAAAAAAAAAAAAAAATCGACAAAAGAAATTTATTTGAAAAAACAGTCCCCAAAACATTTCCTCTTTCACCAATTTATTGTAAGAAAAAAAATAAAGGGGTCCCACGACAACTCTGGACCATCTAGAATATGGGGGGGGAGACACTCAGGGAACGTATCCCCCATTTTCTAGGAGTGCGGACCCTTCATGTGAGGAGTGTGGGTGCAATGAATCTGCACTCACTCTTCTCGGGTCCACAGCAGCAGAGTCTATGTCGTAATGGTTGCTACCAAAGCTGCAATGCCCTGCTCGTGAGGTAAGGGCATGCCTAATCAGGAGAACTACTGTAGAGGAAGCTCTGCTCACTGGTATATAGGTGCTCAGAGGTAATAATAGATAAAATTAGTGAGTAACCTCGGCACTCTAAATCTCCCAGACTAAGTCAGTAAGTCACAACGGATAGTAATGCAAAATCACTCTTTATTGGTCCGTATTAAGAAAAAAAAAATTTTCATAAGCATATATGTTTTTGTCCAAAACAAGTTACAAATGACGTTTCGGCCTGAACCTTCGTCAGATTGGACTTATCTGCATGTAATCATGAAAAATGACAATAATCAGTATCACATAAGAGTGAGAGAACAATAACATAAACTCGAACAATGTAGAGGTACAATTGGGATGCAGCAAAAAAATTGCAACACAGCAAGAAATGAAACACATGATACAAATGTCATAATACAGTACAAGGACAATATAGTAATGACAAATATGGGGTCAGAGTAGGCTTAGACAGCTCTGGTACGAAAGAGATGTCAATCATAAAGTAACATGTGCAGTAGGTGTAGAGCTACAGTATGAATGGCAGAGCTAATGGGTAGACCGACCAGAAAAAGTGGAGAAAAAGTAAAGAAAAAGTGGAGAAAAAAATGGATAACAAGTGGAGAAAAAGTGGAGAAAAAGTGGAGAAAAAGTGGATAAAAAGTGGAGAAAAAGTGAAGAAAAAGTGGAGAAAAAGTGGAAAAAAAAATGTAGAAAAAGTGGAGAAAAAATGTAGAAAAAGTGGAGACAAAGTGGAGAAAAAGTGGAGAAAAAAATGGATAAAAAGTGGAGAAAAAAAGTGGAGAAAAAGTGGAGAAAAAGTGGAGAAAAAGTGGAGAAAAAAATGGAGAAAAAAATGTAGAAAAAGTGGAGAAAAAGTGGAGAAAAAGTGGAGAAAAAAGTGGAAAAAAAGTGGAGAAAAAGTGGATAAAAAAATGGATAAAAAGTGGAGCATAAGAGGAGAAAAAGTGGAGAAAAACTGGATAAAAAGTGGAGAAAAAGTGAAGAAAAAGTGGAGAAAAAGTGGAGAAAAAAATGTAGAAAAAGTGGAGAAAAAATGTAGAAAAAGTGGAGGCAAAGTGGAGAAAAAGTGGAGAAAAAAATGGATAAAAAGTTGAGAAAAAGTGGAGAAAAAAAGTGGAGAAAAAGTGGAGAAAAAGTGGAGAAAAAGTGGAGAAAAAATGGAGGAAAAAATGGAGAAAAAAATGGAGAAAAAGTGGAGAAAAAGTGGAGAAAAAGTGGAGAAAAAAATGGATAAAAAGTGGTGAAAAAGTGGAGAAAAAATGGAGAAAAAGTGGAGAAAAAGTAGAGAAAAAGTGGAGAAAAAGTATAGAAAAAAATGGAGAAAAAGTGGAGAAAAAGTGGAGAAAAAGTGGAGAAAAAAGTGGAGAAAAAGTGGAGAAAAAGTGGAGAGAAAAAGTGGAGAAAAAGTGGAGAAAAAAATGTAGAAAAAGTGGAGAAAAAATGTAGAAAAAGTGGAGACAAAGTGGAGAAAAAGTGGAGAAAAAAATGGATAAAAAGTGGAGAAAAAGTGGAGAAAAAAAGTGGAGAAAAAGTGGAGAAAAAGTAGAGAAAAAGTGGAGAAAAAGTGGAGAAAAAATGGAGGAAAAAATGGAGAAAAAAATGGATAAAAAGTGGATAAAAAGTGGAGAAAAAGTGGAGAAAAAGTGGAGAAAAAAATGGAGAAAAAGTGGAGAAAAAGTTGAGAAAATGTGGAGAAAAAGTGGAGAAAAAAATGGAGAAAAAGTGGAGAAAAAGTGGAGAAAAAATGGAGGAAAAAGTGGAGAAAAAAATGGAGAAAAAGTGGAGAAAAAGTGGAGAAAAAGTGGAGAAAAAAATGGATAAAAAATGGAGAAAAAAATGGAGAAAAAGTGGAGAAAAAGTGGAGAAAAAGTGGAGAAAAAGTGGAGCACCCTTTGGTGCCTTTCATGTGGCACTAAGGGGTGCTTAGCTTTGTATTTAGCCAAAAAAATGAAAAAAAAAATTACGTAGGGTTCCCCCTAGTTTTGTAGCCAGCTAGGGTAAAGCAGACGGCTGCAGCCTGCAGACCACAGCTGGCAACCTCACCTTGGCTGGTAATCCAAAACTGAGGGCACCCCACGCTGTTATTTTAAATTAAATAAATAATTAAAAAAAAAAAACACGTAGGGGTCCTCCAAAGTTGGATCACCAGCCAAGGTAAAGCAGACAGCTGGGGCTTGATATTCTCAGACTAGGGAGGTCCATGGTTATTGGACTCTCCCCAGCCTAAAAATAGCAGGCCGCAGCCACCCCAGAAGTGGCGCATCTATTAGATGCGCCAATCCTGGTGCTTCGCCCCAGCTCAACCCACGCCCTGGTGCGGTGGCAAACGGGTTAATATATGGGGTTAATACCAGATGTGTAATGTCACCTGGCATCAAGCCCTGGGGTTGGTGAGGTCAGGCGTCTATCAGATACCCGACATCACCAACCCAGTCAGTAATAAAAAAAAATAGACGACAAACACATTTTTATTTGAAAAAACACTCCTCAAAACATTCCCTCTTTAACCAATTTATTAGAATGAAAAACAAATCCAGGTCTGCTGTAATCCAAGGGGTTGCCATGACGATCCACACTGTCCCAGTCAATGAAGAGCAGGATGTTCCCCATTGGCTGGGAGAGCAGTGCAGTGACCTGAGCTAACATCTATGGGTCAGCCCAGGTCACTGCAGGGCATGACAAGTGCTGCTGTCAGCGAGGTACATTACCTGCGCTGATCTCCAGCACACTGACAGCCCCTGTCACTGAGTTCAATGACCGCCGCCTTCACAGCCAAATATCGCGAGAGGCCCGTGACGTCACCGCTAGTCAGTCTCGGGTCGGAAGCGAGAGGTGATGTGACAAGCGGCGGCCATGGAGGACAGTGACAGCGCTGAGGTTGGGATGGCGGGACTTCATCACCGCAGGTAAGCTGAGCGGGACCATGTGTGTGTGTGTGTGTGTGTGTGTGTGTGTGTGTATGTGTACATGCCGCGGGCAGGAGGGGGTGGAGCGAGCTGAGCGGGGAAGTGTGGGCTTCCTGCACGTAACTAAGATAAACATCGGGTTACTAACCAAAGCGCTTTGCTTGGATACCCGATGTTTATCTTGGTTACCAGCTTGTGGCAGGCTGCCAGCGATGGCTCCTGCACACTGTAGCTGTAAAAAGCCCTGCTTTTTGCTGCTAGAACCGTTCTCGAACGTATCTAGAACTATCGAGCTTTTGCAAAAAGCTTGAGTTCTAGTTCGATCTCGAACAGCCCCCAAAATCACTCGAGCTTAGAACTGGAGAACCTCGAACCACGAACCGCGCTCAACTCTAGTCGGGACACTGACGCCCTTTCTGGATTTATCTTATCCTGGTGTGTCTTGAGGTGTTTTGGTGAGCATGTGGTCCCACTTGGCCCACTGCCTTTGGATGTAATCCTGAGAATTTCTACATGAGACCTTGAATCACTCATTGATTACATTCATCAGGTGTTTTTGTTGTTTTTATTTATTTTTTTTTTGCATTTAACTGCCTGCACTTTTTAGGCACATTATCCATATTATGGAGCTACTCAGGTTATATTATTACATATATCATCTATTCCAGTCATTGGGGGCAGTTTTGTAGACGGTTAGGGATATACTGTATGTAGCTGCATGGTCATCTGTATGTACATTTTACACAACCATACACTCTTGTATCCAATCACACCAGGTATTTTTTCCTTATGCTCCATCTGTACATCGTTATTGTGTATTCATCCAGAAAGGTTGCCTTTTGATTGTGAGTTATATTCTACTTTTAAATAGTTTTAATGATGTTTTTTGCCACTGTATTTAAATAAATTTTTCATGCACTTTATATGTCAATGGTCCATTTTCGTCACTAACTATCCTGAGATTATTTGGGGTGACTTTGGTGCCTTAGTCTACTTTCACATTTCCGTAGTTTCAAATACGCCAGGTCTGTCGTTGCGACGGAATGATGGATTTGTAGTTTTTTAGCTGTCAACAGACGCAACAGAAATAACTGATCCGTCGCGTCCATTACATCCGTTGTGCATTCGCTTTATGACGGATCCATCGTGATCCTTTTTTTGGGACAGCCCAATGAGAGTGCCAGACATTTTGGAGACCTATTACTGTGTTTTCATAGGCCATCTGGGACAGTTTGGAGACAAAGGGTCAGAATGAATGGTGCTATAGCTAAAATTGTGTGTGAATTATTCCTATCAAGCCAATCTGCAGTCTTGCAATGTGATTGTGTACATACTGGGCATGCTAAGTAGAAAATGACATAATCTAGCACTGGATTCCATCGTGCAATGGATTATGGCGGAATTCTGCACCATAGACAACCATTATACCTCTTGACGGATTGCGACGGAATCCTGCGCAGTGTGTCGTTTCGACGCTCTGAAAAATGTTACATTGTCCGTTGTTTCCGCCCAACGATCAGTCATTCCATGATCTATCCATCGCGCAATGGATGCAACGCAAGGACATCAGTTGCAATCCGTCGTTAAAGGGGTGGTTCACCCATTTTTTTTATTTCCTGTAGGAGTTATACTTACCTTTCTAGGCGTCTTCTCCATTGGCTTGTATTTCCATTTCTGGCACTGAGCGGCGCTATGCTGCATGCTCAGTGCCTGTCACATGACCCCCTGGAGCTGTGGCCGCCGGCATCCTCTGACGTCCCGGCATTTCCGGGCTCTCAAACAAGACGGGTACGTCACAGGATGCCGGCGCCACTCAGATTGAGTGACAGGGCTGTGGGCGGTGACTACCGCACGTCACAGCTCAGCATCGAGGGGAGGAGCCGGAGGACGTCAGTGTGGAGCCGGAAGCGTCCTGCAGATGGAGAGGAACGGAGCGCCAGTGTGCAGTACAGGGGGGGGTTCTTCAGCTGAATCCCCCCCTGCACGTAAGTATGTGATCACACTGTCCACCTGCCCGCTCTGCTGTGATGTCAGGAGAGCGGCCGGTGTCGGGCAGTGTGATCGTCTGCTCCTCCCAGCAGCAAGACACTGACAGGCATGTCACCGCTGTGCTCTGCCATCTGTCCTGCTGCATGGGACCAACTGTCTGCACTCTGTCACCTGCACCACAAGTCACAGAGTGGAGACAGTTGGTGACAGAGCACCTCTGCCCCCCCTCTTCTTTCCCCACTCTCTTCTCCCCCCCTCTCTCTTCTCCCCCCCTCTCTCTTCTCCCCCCTCTCTCTCTCTTCTCCCCCCTCTCTCTCTCTTCTCCCCCCTCTCTCTCTTCTCCCCCCCTCTCTCTCTTCTCCCCCCCTCTCTCTCTTCTCCCCCCCTCTCTCTCTTCTCCCCCCCTCTCTCTCTTCTCCCCCCCTCTCTCTCTTCTCCCCCCTCTCTCTCTTCTCCCCCCTCTCTCTCTTTCCCCCCCCCCCTCTCTCTCTTCTCCCCCCCTCTCTCTCTTCTCCCCCCCTCTCTCTTCTCCCCCCCTCTCTCTCTTCTCCCCCCTCTCTCTCTTCTCCCTCCCTCTCTCTCTTCTCCTCCCCTCTCTCTCTTTTCCCCCCTCTCTCTCTTCTCCCCCCTCTCTCTCTTCTCCCCCCTCTCTCTCTTCTCCCCACCTCTCTCTTCTCCCCCCCCTCGCTCTCTTCTCCCCCCCTCGCTCTCTTCTCCCCCCCTCGCTCTCTTCTCCCCCCCTCGCTCTCTTCTCCCCCCCCTCGCTCTCTTCTCCCCCCTCGCTCTCTTCTCCCCCCCTCGCTCTCTTCTCTCCCCCTCGCTCTCTTCTCCCCCCTCGCTCTCTTCTCCCCCCCTCGCGCTCTTCTCCCCCCCTTGCTCTCTTCTCCCCCCCTCGCTCTCTTCTCACCCCCTCGCTCTCTTCTCTCCCCCTCGCTCTCTTCTCCCCCCCTCGCTCTCTTCTCCCCCCCTCGCTCTCTTCTCCCCCCTCGCTCTCTTCTCACCCCCTCGCTCTCTTCTCACCCCCTCGCTCTCTTCTCACCCCCTCGCTCTCTTCTCCCCCCTCGCTCTCTTCTCCCCCCTCGCTCTCTTCTCCCCCTCGCTCTCTTCTCCCCCCCCTCGCTCTCTCTTCTCCCCCCTCTCTCTCTCTCTTCTCCCCCCTCTCTCTCTCTTCTCCCCCCCTCTCTCTCTCTTCTCCCCCCCTCTCTCTCTCTTCTCCCCCTCTCTCTCTTCTCCCCCCTCTCTCTCTCTTCTCCCCCCTCTCTCTCTCTCTCTTCTCCCCCCTCTCTTTCTCTCTCTCTTCTCCCCCCTCTCTCTCCCTCTCTTCCCCCCCCTGCTCGCTCTTTTCTCCCCCCCTCGCTCTCTTCTCCCCCCCTCGCTCTCTTCTCACCCCCTCGCTCTCTTCTCCCCCCTCGCTCTCTTCTCACCTCCTCGCTCTCTTCTCCCCCCCTCGCTCTCTTCTCCCCCCCTCGCTCTCTTCTCACCCCCTCGCTCTCTTCTCACCCCCTCGCTCTCTTCTCCCCCCCCTCGCTCTCTTCTCACCCCCTCGCTCTCTTCTCACCCCCTCGCTCTCTTCTCACCCCCTCGCTCTCTTCTCCCCCCCTCGCTCTCTTCTCCCCCCCTCGCTCTCTTCTCACCCCCTCGCTCTCTTCTCCCCCCCTCACTGTCTTCTCCCCCCTCACTCTCTTCTCCCCCTCGCTCTCTTCTCCCCCCCCTCGCTCTCTCTTCTCCCCCTCTCTCTCTCTCTTCTCCCCCCTCTGTCTCTCTTCTCCCCCCTCTCTCTCTCTCTTCTCCCCCCTCTCTCTCTCTTCTCCCCCCCTCTCTCTCTCTTCTCCCCCCCTCTCTCTCTCTTCTCCCCCTCTCTCTCTCTCTTCTCCCCCCTCTCTCTCTCTCTTCTCCCCTTTCTCTCTCTCTCTTCTCCCCCCTCTCTCTCTCTCTATTCTCCCCCCTCTCTCTCTCTATTCCCCCCCCTCTCTCTCCCTCTCTTCCCCCCCCTGCTCGCTCTTTTCTCCCCCCCTCGCTCTCTTCCCCCCCCCTCGCTCTCTTCTCACCCCCTCGCTCTCTTCTCCCTCCCTCGCTCTCTTCTCACCTCCTCGCTCTCTTCTCCCCCCCTCGCTCTCTTCTCCCCCCCTCGCTCTCTTCTCACCCCCTCGCTCTCTTCTCCCCCCCCTCGCTCTCTTCTCACCCCCTCGCTCTCTTCTCACCCCCTCGCTCTCTTCTCCCCCCTCGCTCTCTTCTCCCCCCTCGCTCTCTTCTCCCCCCTCGCTCTCTTCTCCCCCCCTCGCTCTCTCTTCTCCCCCCTCTCTCTCTCTCTCTTCTCCCCCCTCTCTCTCTCTCTTCTTTCCCCTCGCTCTCTCTCTTGTCCCCCCTCTCTCTCTCTTCTCCCCCCTCTCTCTCTCTTCTCCCCCCTCTCTCTCTTCTCCCCCCTCTCTCTCTCTTCTCCCCCCTCTCTCTCTCTCTTCTCCCCCTCTCTCTCTCTCTCTTCTCCCCCCTCTCTCTCTCTCTCTTCTCCCCCCTCTCGCTCTCTCTTCTCCCCCTCTCTCTCTCTCTCTCTCTTCTCCCCCCTCTCTCTCTCTCTTCTCCCCCTCTCTCTCTCCCTCTCTTCCCCCCCTGCTCGCTCTCTTCTCCCCCCCTCTCTCTCTCTCTCTCTCTTCCCCCCCTCTCTCTCTCTCTCTCCCCCCCCGCTCGCTCTCTTCTCCCCCCTCTCTCTCTCTCTCTTCTCCCCCCCCTCTCTCTCTCTCTTCTTCCCCCCCTCTCTCTCTCTCTCTTCTCCCCCCCCCCGCTCGCTCTCTTTTCCTCGCTCTCTCCTGGCATGGTCAGTACAGAAATCTCTCCATTGTGGAGGGGTGAGAGGGAGTAATAAACATGGAGTCCCTACTGTGTCTGTGTATTTATTTCTAATAAAGTATTTTTCTCTGTGTGATGTCTTTTTTTTTTTTTTTAAACCCTTTGTTGGAGATTCTTAATGGCCAGGTTAAACTTGGCCTGACATTAAGAATCTCGGGCTTTATACCAGCTGGTAAAACATAGCTGGTATTAACCCCTTATTACCCAGCGTGCCACCTGCCACCAGGGCCACTGGAAGAGTTGGATACAGCGCCTGAAGATGGCGCTTCTATGAAAGCGCCATTTTCTGGGGTGGCTGCGGACTGCAATTCGCAGTGGGGGTGCCCAGAAAGCTTGGGCACCCTTCACTGTGGATTCCAATCCCCAGCTGCCTAGTTGTACCCGGCTGGACACTAAAATTAGGCGAAGCTCACGTCATTTTTTTTTTTAAATTATTTCATGAAATTCATGAAATAATTAAAAAAAAGGGCTTCTCTATATTTTTGGTTCCCAGCCGGGTACAAATAGGCAGCTAGTGGTTGGGGGCAGCCCGTAGCTGCCTGCTGTACCTGGCTAGCATACAAAAATATGGCGAAGCCCACGTCATTTTCTTAAAAACGTTTTCAGGGAAAAACCTTTATAAAAAAAAAAATGCTTCCCTGCATTTCTATTGCCAGTGAAAGTAACACCAAGCAGCGGGGGCTAGCAGCCAGTAGCTGCTTTGGTTACCCTTAGCAATAGAAAATGCAGCGGGAGCCCACAAACAATGTGATTTTTTTGTTTTTTTATTTTTAATGAATTTTTTTTAAAAAAAATCGGCATGGGCTTCCCCCATCGAGCACCAGAGCATTTTACTTCTCATTCATCCCAAGTAATCAGATGACTCCAGTGTCGGCCGATTACTTGTTCTGTGTCCCCCTGCATCCATCGCAGCATGTACGGGCTGTGAGGTCAGCGGAGTGGAGACAGTGACATGCTCTGCTCTGACACATAGTGTGCTGCATGTCACTGTCTCCACTCTGGGACTTGTTGTGCAGGTGACCGGATGCTACATGTCACTAACTGTCTCCACTATGGGACTTGTTGTGCAGGTGAGAGTGTATACAGTTGGTACTATGCAGCAGAAATCACAGAGTGGGGCAGTTAGTGACATGTATCATCCGGTCACCTGCACAACAAGTCCCAGAGTGGATACAGTGACATGCAGCACACTATGTGTCAGAGCAGAGCATGTCACCAACTTGCTCTGCTCTGTCACCTGCGGTGCTGCATGTCACGTTTTTGCCGCGATTTGGTGCCTTTTTTGCTGCGTTTTTGCTCACTGCGTTTTTAATCAGTGCATAATGCCATTAAAGATTGTTGATGAAAAAAAAAAAAAGTTCTGATGTCATTTCCTTATTCAAAATGTTCATTGTATGCAGGAGAGCAGACAGCAGCTGCAGAACTACAAGGCTCAGCATCCTCCATTCACTAGTGTATGCAGGAGAGCAGACAGCAGCTGCAGAACTACAAGGCTCAGCATCCTCCATTCACTAGTGTATGCAGGAGAGCAGACAGCAGCTGCAGAACTACAAGGCTCAGCATCCTGCATCCAGGACTGTATGCAGTTTTTTACCCAAAAAGAAAAAAAAAATGACATGGGCTTCGCCATATTTTTGTATGCTAGCCGGGTACAGCAGGCAGGTACGGGCTGCCCCCAACCCCCAGCTGCCTATTTGTACCCGGCTGGGAACCAAAAATATAGAGAAGCCCTTTTTTTTAATTATTTCATGAATTTCATGAAATAATTTAAAAAAAAAAATGACGTGAGCTTCGCCTAATTTTAGTGTCCAGCCGGGTACAACTAGGCAGCTGGGGATTGGAATCCACAGTGAAGAGTGCCCAAGCTTTCTGGGCACCCCCACTGCGAATTGCAGTCCGCAGCCACCCCAGAAAATGGCGCTTTCATAGAAGCGCCATCTTCTGGAGCTGTATCCAACTCTTCCAGCTGCCCTGATGCCAGGTGGCTAGCTAGGTAATAATGGAGTTAGGGCTAGCTGTATATTATCAGCTAGCCCTAAGCCCGAAATTCATGGTGTCACACCAATATTAGACATGGCCACCATGAATTTCTAGTAATGATAAAAAAAAAAACAACACACAGAAAAATATTTTTATTAGAAATAAAACACAACACAATTAGTGACTCCATCTTTATTGAAATAAACCCCCCTCCGCAGTAATCCTGGGTTAGGGTCCCGCGCCGTCCAATCAGGATCCAATATCATCTGATCGGTTTGCTGGAAGGCAAAGCGATCAGATGATGTGTCAGGTTAAAGGATGTGAATCACATGACACATCAGCTGATTGTATAAAAGCCGATTATACAATCAGCTGAAGCATCAGTGCAAAAAAAAAAAAAAAAATACTCACGTCTGTGCTGATTACCGGTAGCTCCTGCAGCGGAGTCTGATCCTGGCCCATCACTGCAGCAGCTGCAGGTGATCAGCTGATGAAGTCCCCTGATGGCAGGATCAGCTGATAGCCGGCCGGGCGCGAAAAAGCCGGCGACACCACGAGAATCGATCAGCTGATGCGTCAGGTGACTGCATCAGGTGATCCACCGCCAGGTCCTGCAAGCTTCGTACGTGCCCCGGGGAGACTGCACACAGCCGAAGCGGCAGCACCGAGACAGGGGCTGGAAGCAGGCATGGCACCGAGACCCTGCAGACAGGTGAGTATGACATACACACACACATACACACTTACACTGTATATATACACACACTGTATATACACACACACTGTATATACACATACACTGTATATACGCACACACACTGTATATACACACACACTGTATATACGCACACACACTGTATATACACACATACACCCACACACTGTATATACGCACACACACTGTATATACACATACACTGTATATACGCGCACAAACACTTTCTTCCCCTGGCTGTGTAGAGCTGCTGCTGTCTCTGTATGATTGATCTCAGTGCATCCACTGGGAAGAGGCAGGGAGGAGGGTTTGGGTGGGAGCAGAGTGGGTGTATTAGACACAATGGGTGTGTTAGATAAGCCAGACACCGCCCTAGAGCCACAAAGAATTCTGGGACTTGTAGGAACTGAACACAGGAAGTCAGAGGAGAGATTAACCCCATCAGAGCTGGAGCCAGCAATGACCGTGTGCTGCTAGTGCACAATAAAAGCTAATTTTGCTGAAAAAACATAATAGATGTGTTGAGGGGCACATATTAGCAAGATTTATCAGAAAAAAAAAAAATCGGTTTTGGTAGCTGGACAACTTCTTTAATACAAGTCTATGGGAAAAAACGAAATCCTGAAAATTATTTTGCAGGATTCAATTTTTTCTCGAAGCAACAGATTGTGACTGAGGGAAAATGACGGAAATGTGAACATAGCCTTATATGTGCAGTTTCATAATAGTGATTGGATTTTTTTTCCCATTAAATCTACAAATAAGATCAGCTCAAATGTAACATGTACATGTGTAGATATATAACTCGTCTCATAAACACACAAGACCTCCTATTGTGCAGCGTACATAACATTGAAAACTATATGAATGAATGGACAAAAAAATTACTGGTCATCTTAAGAAAAGCCTCACACAAATATCATTCTTTGTATATATATGCACCATGTGAATGTGCATAATTTATATAAGCATGTGAGCATGTTTGTACCATGTATATGTGTGTGTAATGTGTATATATAATGCAAATTATTTCCCAACACAGGTATTATATTTTTGCTTTTCTACAAAGATTATCCAGACAAAGTGCATCTGGTCTGAAAAATCAGTCTACAAAATAAAGTCTGCAATGACTAACACTAGATGACTGGATCACCAGGAGTAACCAATGGATCACTAAGGATGACCAACTGATAGCCTAAATTTGGATTTACATGCTTGTTTTTCAATATTTATATTATTTTATGTAGAAATTAATAAAACATCTGGACGATCTTGTATTTTGACATATTTTACTCAACAAATCTGAAGCAAAGATTCCTAAACTTTAGATCCTGAAAAAATTACCTTGTTGACATATTTTTGGCTTAATATAGGGCAGGAGAGTCTGAGTCATACTTTGAAACACTTTTTTATTGGTGTAAATCAGTTAATAGTTACAAAATAACTGTTGGAAAAAAAGTCAACCTACAATACATTGAAAAGAAGAAAAGGTGTCTAACACCAAATCTGTCCCGGATCGTGCACCACTGTAATAAATCTGGAGCTTCTTCTGACTGCCTGGAAGACGTAGAGGATGACTAAGTATTAGACTGATTAGTAAAGGTGGTGTCTTTGTGTTTTTTTCTAGAAAGAAAAAATAATGATGAAGAATGAGACGTCTGTTAAATATTTTTTCATTTTGCCATTTTCTGGAGAGACAAGGAATAAACCTTTGATTTCCACCTTCTTCTTCTTGATATATCTGGTCGGAGTTCTCATCAATTCTTCCATTATCACAGTCATATGTCTGGAAGTTCAGTTACATAAACCAATGTATGTCTTTATCTGTAATTTATCCATTGTAGACATATTTTACACATCGGTCACGGTTCCTAAATTACTGCACAGGTTATTGTCCGGGAATCACATTGTTTCCTTCTCACAATGTTACGCTCAGTTGTACATTCTGACAGTTGTGGGGACAGTGGAGGGAATTCTCCTTTTCATTATGGCTTATGACCGATATGTCGCTATCTGCCTTCCCTTACATTATCATCGGATCTTAAATCAGAGAAATTGCACCCTAATAACTATTGGGATTTGGACAGCCGCTGTTGTAAACTCTTTAATGTTCGTAACCTCAGCTTTATACATGACCACCTGTCACTCCAACGTCATCCACCAGTTCTTCTGTGATCATAAGTCACTAATAAAGACCACCTGCACCGGGACGGAAATGTTTTTTGCAGTAACCGGTATTGAAATGTTGATCCTTGTGTTTATTCCCCTTATTTGCACTCTTATATCTTATGTTAATATTTTCTCTGTTATCTTCAAGATGACATCAAAACACAGCAGAAAAAAAGCCTTTTCCACCTGCTCATCCCACATCACTGTTGTCTCTATTTACTATGGGACAATGTTAATAGAGTATCTGATCCCATCATACTCTGATGTCTTGGATTTAGTCTTCAGTATAATATATACAATTATCGTCCCAATGATAAATCCTATCATATACAGTCTACAGAATTCCAATGTTCAATCGGCATTGCTGGGGTTAGTGAAAGTGCTTTTAACCCATTCATGATATTTGACATCCCTATACGTCATGGTCGGATAGTAGTTTACAACAGATGACTTAAAAATACGTCATGGGACTTGTGCAGGGCACAGGAGCTGTGCCGGTGCGATCAGCACTCGGAGCTTATATGACAGCTGAGTCCCAGCTTTCACAGCCAGGATCAGTGCCTGCACTTCCAGAGTCTGTTTCAACCTCTAAATTCCAAGAACAATTTTGCTCAATATTGATCACAGCATTTAGGTGGCTGGAAGAGGGAATGTGCTCCCCTCTCCCATTCAATCGGCGCCCCAGCGACATCATCAAGAGAGTTTGATCATTGTCATCGAATCCCAACATCGTGATGGTGACCTTTGGTAGCATTTTCTATGAGGCTTCTGTTTTGCTGACAGGTATTATGTATTGCAATACACTATACTAGAGAACAGACTAGTAACAATTAATGTCCTAAGTAAAAAAGTATAAACAAAGTTTAAAAATCAGAAAATAAAGAAAAAAAAATATATTACAGCAATAAATAAAAGTGGAATAAAAAGCGATCAAAAACTAAAAAAAAATTATATGGCCCAAAATGGTACCAGTAAAAACTTCAACTCATCCGACAAAAAACAAGTCCATGCCTGACTATGTAAGCAGAAGAATAAAAAACCTATAGCCTTCAAAATTCAGTGATGCAAAAACCCTTTATTTTGAAAAAAAAGCATTTTTTGTGTGATAGTAGCCAAACCTAAAAAAACTATTTAAATCTGGTATCGCTCTAATTATACTGACCGAAAGAATAAAACTACCTTATCACTTAAACTAAAAGGTGGACAACATAAAAAAAGAGTATGAAAGCCAATTCTTCAACTGTTATTTATATGTTTATTCTGCCTCCCAAATATCACAGCGCTTACACCAGGGATTAAGTGTAAATCTAAGAAATTGCCAATGGAAAATTCACTGTACTGAGGCAGAAGGAGTCACTTTGAACTCCCATCTGATCTATAGTCTAGTGTTGTTGACTTTTTCACTCATTTTTTTGAGGTGTGCACAAAAGTGTGGTCAACAACAGTTTTGTGTACACCTTGGAAAAGGAGGACAACACTGAAGAAAGGCCAACCAGAGTCCATAGTAACTCTGCGGCCTTATTATAGTGAATAGATATGTCAGAGATTTCACCTGAATCACGTATTTCAAAAATGTAGATGGATCACAGGATAAATGTGAACTGATCCAAAATGTTTTGTAGCCAAACCTAAAAAATAGCATTCAACTCAACCCACAAAAAACAAGCCTCCACTGAGGTTCGTCATATGTTAACAGAAATATATTGGGTTTCCAGGTTACTAGTAGCACAAAGGCTTTAGAAAAGAGCTATGGCTCCCCTAAAAAGAAATCCATCAAAATCTGCAATCTCAAATCCAAATTCTCCCTTTTTTATGAGCACTACAATGTTTCTAAATCATAGATAGCATCTACATGTTTGGCATTGTTGTAGTGAGGAGAGCGCGCTTAATGTATGGGAGGTGTGTCTCCAGTAACATGAGCTTGGAAAAATGTATGAGTATTACAATGTACTAGGCTCTACAAGGGCTCATTCATAATTTTTAATTCTGCAACATTCCCTGTGTTTAACTTCATGGGTACTGAACAGAGATAAAATAAATACAACACCTGTAGATACATTTCCAGAAGGATGTAATTCCCAAAATGTGGTCACTTGAGAGGGCTTCCACTGTTCTGGCAGTTAGGGGCTTTGCAAATAAAGTTCACAATTAGTGATGAGCGAGTATGCTTGTTACTACTCGGTACTCGCACGAGTATCACTGTACTCGGGCTACTCGGCGGGTACCGAGTAATTTCGTGATACTCGTGCTTTACTCGTGGTCTTCATTTCTGCATGTTGGCGCTCTTTTGAGAGCCAGCCCTCATGCAGGGATTGGCTGGCAGACCACTGCAATGCCACAGCCCTGTTAGTTGTGGAATTGCAGTGATTGGCCGGCCTGCACAGCGTGACCGAGCCTTTATACCGGCCGGCGCGCTGTGCTCTGTACACAGCCATCTCATATTCCCTGCTTTCCACGCCCACAGGCGCCTATGATTGGTTGCAGTGAGACACGCCCCCACGCTGAGTGACAGGTGTCACACTGCACCCAATCACAGCAGCCGGTGGGCGTGTCTATACTGTGCAGTAAAATAAATAAATAAATAATTAAAAAAACCGGCGTGCGGTCCCCCCAATTTTAATACCAGCCAGATAAAGCCATACGGCTGAAGGCTGGTATTCTCAGGATGGGGAGCTCCACGTTATGGGGAGCCCCCCACCCTAACAATAACAGTCAGCAGCCGCCCAGAATTGCCGCATACATTATATGCGACAGTTCTGGGACTGTACCCGGCTCTTCCCGATTTACCCTGGTGCGTTGGCAAATCGGGGTAATAAGGAGTTATTGGCAGCCCATAGCTGCCAATAAGTCCTAGATTAATCATGTCAGGCGTCTATGAGACACCCTCCATGATTAATCTGTAAATTACAGTAAATAAACACACACACCCGAAAAATCCTTTATTAGAAATAAAAAACAATAACAAAGTCCCTCATCACCAATTTATTAACCCCGACAAACCCTCCATGTCCGGTGTAATCCACGGTCCTCCAGCGTCGCGTCCAGCTCTGCTGCATGCAGGTGACAGGAGCTGCAGAATACACCGCCGCTCCGGTCACCTCCACGCAGCTAATGAGGTGAGTATAGCGATCAGCTGAGCTGTCACTGAGGTTACCTGGATCCAGCGGTGGATGCAGCGGTGGCCGCGGGTAACCTCAGTGACAGCAGCTGATCGCGCTACTTACCGCCGCTCCGGTCAGCTTCACACAGCAACTGAGGTGAGAAGCGCGATCAGCTGCTGTCAGTCAGGTAACTCGCGGCCACCGCTGGATCCAGCGGTGGCCGCGATTAACCTCAGTGACAGCAGCTGATCGCTATACTCTCCTCAGTTGGTGCATGGAGCTGACCGGAGCGGCGGTGAGTAGTGCGATCAGCTGCTGTCACTGAGGTTACCCGCGGCCACCGCTGGATCCAGGTAACCTCAGTGACAGCTCAGCTGATCGCTATACTCACCTCATTAGCTGCGTGGAGGTGACCGGAGCGGCGGTGTATTCTGCAGCTCCTGTCACCTGCATGCAGCAGAGCTGGATGCGACGCTGGAGGACCGTGGATTACACCGGACATGGAGGGTTTGTCGGGGTTAATAAATTGGTAATGAGGGACTTTGTTATTGTTTTTTATTTCTAATAAAGGATTTTTCGTGTGTGTGTGTTTTTTAACTGTAATTTACAGATTAATCATGGAGGGTGTCTCATAGACGCCTGACATGATTAATCTAGGACTTATTGGCAGCTATGGGCTGCCAATAACTCCTTATTACCCCGATTTGCCAACGCACCAGGGTAAATCGGGAAGAGCCGGGTACAGCCCCAGAACTGTCGCATATAATGTATGCGGCAATTCTGGGCGGCTGTTGGCTGTTATTGTTAGGGTGGGGGGCTCCCCATAACGTGGCGCTCCCCATCCTGAGAATACCAGCCTTCAGCCGTATGGCTTTATCTGGCTGGTATTAAAATTGGGGGGGACCGCACGCCGTTTTTTTTAATTATTTAATTATTTATTTCACTGCACAGTATACACACACACCGGCTGCTGTGATTGGGTGCAGTGTGACACCTGTCACTCAGAGTGGGGGCGTGTCTCACTGCAACCAATCATAGGCGCCGAAAAGCAGGAAAGCAGAGAATACGAGATTGATTAATGACCGGCCGGCTTTTTCAAAAGAAGAAAAGCCGCAGGAGCAGTGTGAATGCCGTGCAGTGCCGCAGCAGTGATCGGCGAACGGTGAGTAAGAGAGAGGGGGGAGAATGACCGACAGACTGTGAGAGGGGGACAGACAAGACAGAGAGAGACCGACAGAGCGAGACCGACCGACGGGAGATAGAATGAAAAAAAAAATGACCGACATCGCTAGTAAAAAGCACAAAACGTGCGTTTTGGACATCGGAGTGCCACACAATGTTTATGTAAAATCTTTCATGTATTAATCTCAAAAAGTAACATACACCAGCTCTATCTCACTATTGGGTATGTGCCCTTAACATTTCCGCCATGAAAATTCATTTTGGGGTCATTTTGCAAGGTTTTCTGGTGAGTCCGTAAAAATGGCGTAAAACTCGGACAAAATTGTTCACAGCTGTGACTTTTGAGTGATAAATGCTTCAAGGGGTCTTCCCCATGCTGATGCCATGTCATTTGAGCACTCTTCTGAGACTTTTGTGACAGTTTTAGGGTTTCTCCATGCTGCCGGGGGGTCATTTCACAAAAATACTCGGGTCTCCCATAGGATAACATTGGGCTCGTTGCTCGGGCCGAGTACACGAGTATCTTGGGAGGCTCGGCCCGAGCCTCGAGCACCCGAGCTTTTTAGTACTCGCTCATCACTATTCACAATCTATTCTAAGAAATTTGTGCTCCAAAAGTCTCAAATGCTGCTGCTTCCCTCCAAAGCCCTGCCATATGGTTAAACAGTACTGTAGAGTTACCTGTGGGATATTGCCATATTCATGAGAAATTGTGTAACATATTATGTGGACATTGTTACCTATATTCCTTGTAAAAATTGGAAATCTGTGGTTAAAACAACATTTTAGTGGTAAAAATGTAATTATTCTTTCGTCATTGTCAAATAGTGTAACATTTTGTGACAATATAATCTTTTCAGGAAAGAACGGGAGTCATTGCTGTGCTAATCACCAATGCCAGTAAGGGATTATTGATCCAGGTCCTTTATTGCATTGACATATACAAGGCTACGCGTTTCAGGGGTCTCTGCCCCCTTCCTCAGGACAGTATATAACAGACAGGAACACATAATTTTGTGAAAATATAACATTTGGTGTTGTTAATATACTCACTGCACCTCTAAGTGAATTCATTGAGGGATGTACTTTTCAAAAAGAGGTCACTTATGGGGGTTCTGCTTTTCTGGCATCTTAGAAGCTCTGTCAATGTGACATGGTACCCCTAAACCATTCCAACTAAATCTGAACTCCAATATGATGCTCCTTCCCTTGTTATACCACATATAGGCAATGTGGCTGTCATGGATACCCGATGTTTATCTTGGTTACCAGCTTGTGGCAGGCTGCCAGCGATGGCTCCTGCACACTGTAGCTGTAAAAAGCCCTGCTTTTTGCTGCTAGAACCGTTCTCGAACGTATCTAGAACTATCGAGCTTTAGCAGAAACCTCGAGTTCTAGTTCTATCTAGAACAGCCCCCAAAATCACTCGAGCCGCGAACTGGAGAACCTCGAACCGTGAACCGCATTCAACTCTATGGGTGTGTCTAGTGCCCTGATTTGCAAATACATATCAGTGTATCTGATGCTGTCAAGGATCAGATCAGAATCGCCAAAGTAGCCTGAGATTGCCGATCGGATCGGCGATTCTAGCCAATCCCATTCAATTCACTATGAGGCAAAAGTGATGTGTTGTAAAATGGTGTAAGAGGGCTGTAAAAGAAAGAAAATTGAAAAGGGTTAAAGCAGTACATACTTACCGCATCTCCCACAGCTGCAGCGATACTTCTGTCTCTGCTACTTATTCTACAAACATATTCACTGTTTTCCCCTTCCACACAGTGTCTCTGATTGGCTGCCATTGGACCACACTTCTACCCTCTGAGACAGCATCTGTGATTGGTTGGAATCACAAATGCTGTCTGTGTCCTTACACTGGACATAAATATATTAAAAAAATGTCATAGGGTCACCTCCTGTATTGATACCCAGCACAGATAAAGCATATGGCTACCAGCTGCAGCCCCAGCCATGTGCTTATCATGGCTGTGCATCAAAATAAGAAGATCCGCATGCGGCATTTTAAAAAAAAATATTTAAATAAACCGGTGTTCGTTCCCCCCAATTTTGATATCCAGCCATGATAAAGCCCGACAGCTGGGGGCTGGTATTCTCATTCTGGGGAGACCCATGCTTATTGTCCCCCAGCCTAAAAATAGCAGCCACCCAGCATTGTCACATCTATTAGATGCAACAGTCCTGGAACTTTACCTGAGAAGATAACGGGGTGGTGGTCAGATATGAGCACTAGGTAGCAGAAGGACTAGGAGGATTAAAAATACAAACAAATCTTTTATTTAAAACCCTCTATCACCTGATGAAGACAGCAATCCGCTGTTGAAACACGTAGTGGCCTTTAGAGGGTTTTAAATAAAAGGTTTGTTTGTATTTTTAATCCTCCTTGTCCTCCTGCTTCCTAGCGCTCCTATCTGACCGCCACCCCGTTATCTTTACTTGTATTATCCCCTTGAGGGATCAACGGCAGGAGCAGTTCTGGGATCGGAGAGTCACTCACTACTCACTAGGACCTATGGTTGCTGGGTTACCGGGCTTGCTCTGGCTGCTTAGGACCTTCGGAGATGTACTTCCAGTCACTCGCGATCACGTGACCTACCCGGAAGGATTCGTCCCACACTGTTTCCCAGTATCTTCAGACAGCTCCAGGCTCCAGTGTGACCCCGTGGATTCTTAACCGCACCAACCGGGGTTGTGCAAGGGTGCACAACCTCTTGAGGTGAGCAGCCTCCGGGCATTGCCTGATTCCACCCTCACCAACGGGTGCTACACAGCGCATCTCTTTTTTTCTCCTTCTGCCAGAACTTTACCTGGCTCTTACTGATTGCCCTGGTGCTGTGGCATGTGGGGTAATAAAGGGTTAATGACAGCTGTGAGCTGGCATTCAGCCCTGGATTAGTGATGGGTAAGGATCTATGAAAACCTCCATGACTAATCCTAGAATTAAAAAGAAATAAGCACAAACAACCGGAAAAATCCTTTTTTTTTAAAAAAAAACAACCCTCTTTCACCAATATATTAACCTCAAAACACCCAGGCCTGGTGTAATTCACTGGAGGTCCCACAATGATTCCAGGTTTTCTACATCTGAAGGCACAGCACATGGCCATAAAACAATTACCGCAGAATAAGCCGCAGTGATGAGCAAGGACATCACTTAGGTTAAGCTGGGTTCACACTAAGCGACAAAGACAACGATGTCGCTGTTACGTCACCATTTTCTGTGACGTAACAGCGACCTTGTAAGTCGCTGTTATGATCGCTGCTTAGCTGTCAAACACAGCGACGCAGCAGTGATCATAACGTCGCTGTGCTACATGTGCAGAGAGCAGGGAGCCGTGCTTAGCGCTGGCTCCTTGCTCTCCTAAGTACAGTACACATCGGGTTAATTAACCCGATGTGTACTGCAGCTACATGTCACAGTGCAGAGAGCAGGGAGCCACGCACACTGCTTAGCGCTGGCTCCTTGCTCTCCTTGCTACAGTATACATCGGGTTAATTACCCGATGTGTACTGCAGCCACATGTGCACAGAGCAGGAGCCGGCGCTGGCAGCAAGGGCGGAGGCTGGTAACGAAGGTAAATATCGGGTAACCAGGGAAAGGTCTTCCCTTGGTTACCCGATGTTTACGCTGGTTACAGCTTACCGCAGCTGCCAGACGCCGGCTCCTGCTCCCTGCTCGCTTCATTTCGTCGCTCTCTCGCTGTCACACACAGCGATGTGTGTATCACAGCGGGAGAGTGACGACCAAAAAATGAAGCTGGACATTCAGCAATGACCGGTGACCTCACAGCAGGGGCCAGGTCGTTGCTGGATGTCACACACAGTGACAGCGACGGGACGTCGCTGCAACGTCACAGAAAATGGTGACGTAGCAGCGACGTCGTTGTCGTTGTCGCTGTGTGTGACACCAGCTTTAGTTGCGGTCACAGCTGGAGGTTTTTATGGCCCTCCACCTATAACCACAGGAAACCTGACCTCAGGGGACTTCAGTAAACTCAGTGGCCTCACCTCAGAAGGTCCCCTGAGGTCAGGTTACCTGCGGCTACAGGCGGAGGGCTGTGGGAACCTTCAGCTGTGACCGCAACTAACATGAGTGACGTCACCGCTGATCGCCGAGGCTCAGTCTCTGCCTGAAACTCACAGCAGGTGGGCATTTTTATGGCCTCATGCTGTCAGTTCAATCACTGTGTGGATTATGTCGGACCCGGGTCTCTTGGAGGTTAAGAAATTGTGTCTGAATCTTGTGAATTTGGCACTCAAGGTTTGTTAAAAAATAAAAAAAAAAATTTGAACAAGCATGATATTTTGTGTGACAATAAATATGACGTATCACTGATGACTTTCTTCAGATTGATTCACACTATAAACAGAATAAACAAACTTAAAAAAATTCATTTATTTTGTGTAAAAAATTATACAAACATTTCTCAATGTTAAAAGCATTCACAAAGAGAACATCAAAGTACCAAAAAAGTAGACATCATCTAGACATCAGATAAAAGAGTGCTATAAGACAGTAGGACACATGAAAAATACATTCAATGCTGCAATTCTGATTTTCAAAATAAGATATAACATAACTAAGATTCCTAAAAAAGTAAGCATAACATTGAAACAGTTAGAATAAGATTCCTATAAAAGTAAACATAAGTTTGAAACAGAATAAGATTCCTAAAAAGTAAACTTAACCCCTTAGTGACGGAGCTAATTTTCACCTTAATGACCAGACCAAATTTTGCAATTCTGACCAGTGTCTTCAAGAGGTTATAACTCTGGAACGCTTCAACGGATCCTGGTGATTTTGTTTTTTCGTCACATATTGGACTTCCTGTTAGTACCAAATTTAGGACAATATTTTTTGCGTTTATTTATGAAAAAAATTGAATTTTGGCAAAAATTTTGAAAATTTAGCAGTTTTTAACTTTTGAAGTTTTATACCGTTAAACCAGAGATTTCTGTGACCCAAAATATTTAATAAACAACATTTCACACATGTCTACTTTACATAAGCACAATTTTGGAAACAAATTTTTTTTTTTGTTAGGAAGTTAGAAGAGTTCAAAGTTTATCAGCGATTTCTCATTTTTACATCAAAATTTACAAAACCATTTTTTTAGGGACCACTTCATATTTGAAGTGACTTCGATAGGCCTAGATGACAGAAAATACCCAAAAGTGACACCATTCTAAAAACTGCACCCCCCAAAGTACTCAAAACCACATTCAAGAAGTTTATTAACCCTTCAGGTGCTTCCATTTTGGAAACTAGGCCCCTCAAGGAATTTATCTAGATGTTTTGTGAGTATCCTGAACCCCCAGGTGCTTCACAGAATTTTATAACGTTGAGCCATGAAAATAAAAAAATAAAATTTTACCACAAAATTGTTATTTCAACCAGGTAGCTTTTTTTTCACAAGGGTAACAGGAAAAAAGTCAGCATGAAATTTATTGTGCAATTTCTCCTGAGTTTGGCGATACCTTATATGTGGTGGAAATCAACTGTTTGAGCACACGGCGGGGCTCGGAAGGGAAGGAGTGCCATTTGACTGCAAAATTGTCTGGAATCAATAGCGGACGCCATGTTGCATTAGGAGAGCCCCTAAGGTGCCTATACAGTAAAGCTCCCCAACATGTGGCCACATTTCGGAAAATAGACCCCACAAGGAATTTATCTAGATGTTTGATGAGTACCCTGAACCCCCAGGTGCTTCACAGAAGTTTATAATGTTGAGCTGTGAAAATAAAAAAATACATTTTTTACCACAAAATTGTTATTTCAACCAGGTAGCTTTTTTTTTTCACAAGTGTAAAAGGAAAAAATTCAGCATAAAATTTATTGTGCAATTTCTCCTGAGTTTGGCAATACCTTATATGTGGTGGAAATCAACTGTTTGGGCGCATGACAGGGCTTGGAAAGGAAGGAGTGACATTTGACTGCAAAATTGTCTGGAATCAATAGCGGACGCCATGTTGCATTAGGAGAGCCCCTGAGGTACCTAAACAGTGGAGGTCCCCCACAAGTGGCCCTATTTTGGAAAATAGACCCCTGAAGGAATTTATCTAGATGTTTGGTGAGTACCCTGAACCCTCAGGTGCTTCACGGAAGTTTATAATGTTGAGCTGTGAAAATAAAAAAAATACATTTTTGCCACAAAATTGTTACTTCAACCAGGTAGCTTTTTTTTTTACAACTGTAAAAGGAAAAAATTCAGCATAAGATTTATCGTGCAATTTCTCCTGAGTGTGCTGATACCTTATGTATGCCTTATGTATGGTGGAAATCAACTGTTTGGGTGCACAGCAGGGCTCAGAAGGGAAGGAGCGCCATTTGACTGCACAATTGGCTGGAATCATTAGCGGACGCTATGTTGCATTTGGAAAGCCCCTAAGGTGCCTAAACAGTGGAGGTCCCCAACAAGTGACCCCATTCTGGAAACTAGACACCTCAAGGCTTTTATCTAGGTGTATATTGATGCAGTTTGAATCCAAGAGTACTTCACAGAATTTGATAAGCTTAGGTTGCCATATTGAAAATTTTCATTTTTTTCACAAAAATGTTGCTTTAGCATCAAATTTCTTACTTTTTCAAGAGGCAACAACAAACCGTGGACCCAAGAGGTTGTTATCCAATGTCTTATGAGCACAGGGATACCCCACATGTGGCCAAAAACCTCTGTTTGGATAAATGGGAGGGCTTGGAATGGAAGAAGCACCATTTGAATTCTGGAAAAGTTGAAATAAATTGCGGGCACCATGTCACATTAGCAGGGCCCCTTGGGTACCTATACAACAGAAACCCCCCACAAGTGACCGCATTTTGGAAACTGGATTTTATTCAGGAGTATAGTAAGCATTTTGAATCCCCAGGTACTTCACAAAAATGTTGCTGTAGCAACAAATTTCTCACTTTTAGGCTATGTGGCCATGATCCAGTGACACGGCGTCTAGTACACAGTGCCAGCCTTCCTGCAGAGATATGAGTGTTGTCCACGGGAGAAGGCAGCTGCCCATGCCCACGATTTGGGTTCAGGCTGCTGTGGACTTTAGCTCTATGCTACCTGCAGAGAACACTCTTATCTCCGCAGCATAAACTGACATGCTGAGGCTCGGGAAGCTGCGCCATGGGTCAGTTTATGCTGTGGAGAAAAGAAGCACAGTGGGCATGGGATTTCTAAAAATCCTTCCACTGTGCTTTTACTGCACAACGCAGCGCTATGGATGCAGGGAAAACACTCTGCGCCCAAAACGCTGCAAATCCCGATTGTGGGCGCACATCCTAAAATGCTACAATGGATGAATGGATAGATGTCAAACAAATATAACGTCCCATTCCCCTGCATATTCTAAGCTGGCGCCCTTTAGTGCCTTTCATGTGGCACTAAAGGGTGCCTAGCCTTGTATTTAGCCCCCCCAAAAAAATAATAATTAAAATAAACAACGTGGGGTCCCCCCTATTTTTGATAGCCAGCTAGGGTAAAGCAGACAGCTGTAGCCTGCAAACCACAGCTGACAGCTTCACCTTGGCTGGTGATCAATTTGGAGGGCTCCCCAGGTGTTTTTAAAACAAAAACAAAAAAACAAACGTGGGGTCCCCCCCAAATTAGATCACCAGCCAAGGTGAAGCGGACAGCTGGGGTCTGGTATTCTCAGGGTGGGAAGAGCCATGGTTATTGGACTCTTCCCAGCCTAAAAATAGCAGGCTGCAGCCGCCCCAGAAGTGGCGCATCCATTAGATGCGCCAATCCTGGCGCTTCGCTCCAGCTCATCCAGCGCCCTGGTGCGGTGGCAAATGGGGTAATATACGGGGTTGATACCAGCTGTAATGTCACCTGGCATCAAGCCCTGGGGTTATTGATGTCACGGCATCTAAACAGATACCCAACATCACTAACCCAGTCAGTAATAGAAAAAAATAAAGACAAAAACAAAATGTATTTGAAAAAACACTCCCCGAAACATTTCCTGTTTCACCAATTTATTGAAAATAAACAAATTCTGGTCACTGTAATCCATTTTGGAGGTCCCTCGACGACTCTGGACCTTCTAGAATATGGGCGGCACGTTCAGGGAACGTATCCCCCATTTTATGAAAGCTCTCCATGAGTAGTGTGGGTGCAGTAATCTGAGAATACTGCACTCACACTGCCCCGGTCCAACCTAGGACAGAGTGACCTGCAGTAACCTCATTCCAGAATATGAGGGGCACGCTCACAGAACGTGCCCCCTATTTTCTAGAACAGCAGGCTCTCCATGTGAGGAGTGTGCCTGCAGATTACTGCACTCACTCTCCCCCGGTCCACAGTACAGCAGCATGTGCAAGCAGCGCGGTCAGCGTCCCTGCTTGCAAGGATCCAACTGACAGCTGCTGTCTGCACATGCGCCGCCAGCTTTCCAGAGGGAGGCGGAGTGATCGCGGGGACGGAGCAGCAGCCGGGTAACGAAAGACCGGGGGCTGAGGGGGGGGTGACGGCGGGAGACCTGGGGACAACTTTTCTGTCGCATGTGACGTGTCACATGCGACAGAAATGAGAGGAGGATAAATGCGGCCGCGCGCTACTGTGCGCTGCGCGCCGCCATCTTGCACGCTCCGGAGGAGGAAAGGGGGAGCGCTCTGGAGAACCGGAGGGTGCTCTGGGGGACCAGACAGCTCTGGTGTACCGGTAGAGGGATGAAGGGGAGGACATTTCCCTCCGATCTGAAATGTTTCATCATTTCAGATCAGAGGGAAATGAATGCAGAGCCGGCGGCGGCGGCAGTTTTCGGCGCGCGGCGGCGCCATTTTGGATGTCCGGTCGGGGTGAGGGTGGTGGAGGTTGATTTCTCCGGTACCGGGGGCTTTGGGGGCACTAGAGGATTATATTTCTTTATCATCTGACATGTTTGATCATGTCAGATGAGAAAGAAATCAGTATTATTTGCCTTTTTTTACGGTGTATACCGGCGATCACATTATCGGGGTCCAAAAAAAACACCCCGATTCATAATCTTGGGGGTCTCAGCTACCTCCGGTAGCTGAAACCCCCGAGATTATTCGTCACTGGGGGGCGCTACAAGCTTTTTCCGGCCTGACGTCTCAAGACGTTGGAACAGAATAAGTACCCTGTTTTTCCGACGTCTTGAGACGTTAGGCCGTCGCTATGGGGTTAAGTTTGAAATAGAATAAGATTCCTATAAAAGTAAACATACGTTTGAAATAGAATAGGATTCCTTTAAAAGTACACATAAGTTTGAAACAGTTAGAATAAGATTCCTAAAAAGGAAATATAAGTTTGAAACAGAATAAGATTCCTATAAAAGTACACATAAGTTTGAAATAGAATAAGATTCCTTTAAAAGTACACATAAGTTTGAAACAGTTAGAATAAGATTCCTAAAAAGTAAATATAAGTTTGAAACAGAATAAGATTCCTAAAAAGTAAACAAATTTGAAGCAGAATAAGATTCCTATAAAAGTAAACATAAGTTTGAAACAGTTAGAATAAGATTCCTATAAGAGTAAACATAAGTTGGAATCAGAATAAGATTCCTTTAAAATTACACATAAGTTTGAAACAGTTAGAAAAAGATTCCTATGAAAGTAAACATACGTTTTAACAGTTAGAATAAGATTCATATAAGAGTAACCATACGTTTGAAACAGTTAGAATAACTGTTGCAAACTTATATTTACTTTTATAGTAATCTTTGTTATGTTATATTTTATCTTGAAAATCATCATTGCAGCAATGAATGGACTATTTCGTTGTGTCCAACTTTCTTATAGCCCTCGTTTATCTGATGTCTAGACGATGTCCACTTTTTTGGTACATTGATGCTCTCTTTGGGAATGCTTTTAACATGGAGAAATATGTAGATTTGAATCTTGTGAATCTTTTCTGCACCATGATTGGCTGCAGGAACATCTACAAATAAAGTTAGATAAAAAATAGTGTTCCGCTCCTCTGGCCTCTCCCCACCCCCTCCCATCATTAAACACATCCCCCCATTCATCATACAGCACCACAATCCTATCCAAAAGCATTATATGTTATTAGCAAAGCATTTTGGATAATAAATATAGCTGATCATACCAGGTTTTCCTAAAAATGCTCATGTACACAACCTAGAACCAGATAGGGAAATGCTCATACTGAATTTGAAATTGGCAAACGCGAACTAAACAAGTTCACTCATCTCTAGCAGAGAATTCTTCTATGGGATGTATATATAGCAGTCTTGGTTTCTTCTGTGTGATGTATACTGCAGACCTCCCACTGCTTGAAGTCTAAATGTAAAGTGAGCAGTGATGAATTTCCCATTTTGAGAGGACATGTGGTGTAATGTACATCTATGTTTGGTAAAATTTACAGCTGTGATTTATTTACAAAACCTATCATTGGAAAGTGCAGCCAGTGCTCCAGACCAACGCAAATCTAGAAAAGCATTCTATCCAAAACAAGAAAATGCTATTAAAAAAGCATTTTTTGGAAATGTGGCCAGAATTTGGGGGTGTAACACAAACATAAACGAACATTACCAAGATTTGAGGGAGAGGCTCGGGTTTATCGAGCAAGAACGAACAAGCTCAGACTTAAGCTGGGTTCACAATAAGCGACAGCGACATTGACGTCGCTGTTACATCACCATTTTTGGTGACGTAACAGCGACCTTGTAAGTCGCTGTTACGATCGCTGCTTAGCTGTCAAACACAGCAGAAGCAGCGATCATAACGTCGCTGTGCTACATGTGCAGAGAGCAGGGAGCCGCGCTTAGCGCTGGCTCCTTGCTCTCCTAGGTACAGTACACATCGGGTTAATTAACCCGATGTGTGCTGCAGCTACATGTCACAGTGCAGAGAGCAGGGAGCCGCGCTTAGCGTTGGCTCCTTGCTCTCCTAGGTACAGTACACATCGGGTTAATTAACCCGATGTGTGCTGCAGCTACATGTCACAGTGCAGAGAGCGGGGAGCTGCGCGCACTGCTTAGCGCTGGCTCCTTGCTCTCCTTGCTACAGTATACATCGGGTTAATTACCTGATGTGTACTGCAGCCACATGTGCACAGAGCAGGAGCCGGCACTGGCAGCAAGAGCGGAGGCTGGTAACGAAGGTAAATATCGGGTAACCAGGGAAAGGTCTTCCCTTGGTTACCCGATGTTTACGCTGGTTACAGCTTACCGCAGCTGCCAGTGCCGGCTCCTGCTCGCTTCATTTCGTCGCTCTCTCGCTGTCACACACAGCGATGTGTGTGTCACAGCGGGAGAGTGACGACCAGAAAATGAAGCTGGACATTCAGCAACGACCGGCGACCTCTCAGCAGGGGCCAGGTCGTTGCTGGATGTCACACACAGCGACAGCGACGGGACGTCGCTGCAACGTCACAGAAAATGGTGACGTAGCAGCGACGTCGTTGTCGTTGTCGCTGCGTGTGACACCAGCTTTATACCAAACCTGAGTTTGGCAGGCTTTTATCAAACAGGTTCCCTAATCCCTTGTTACAGGTGGTATCATCAATACCACGTAGCATCACAGCCACCCCAAACAGAAGCAACTCCAGCCATCACAATAGGGGGAGATAATTCAATGTTTCACTAAAGATAGCAGAATCATATTCAAGTTGATTTTATAAATATTCAAATTGGCCCTTGGCAGCAAAAAGGCTCCAATTTCTGCCAGAAATGGTCACCAGGTTGACTTTTTTGTCTCCGTATGTTTTTTATTTCATACAGAAATATACAGAAGGTTTTTACATTGTATTAAAAACTAATCTTAATAAAGAAAATAGAAAAGAAACTTTCTCCAATGTTCATTGCACACACATTTATTATTGGTGCCTTTGGCCCAAATTAAGAAAGAAGTTTTAAAAATGTTATTTATACAATGTATAATGTAGTTGTATAAAATAGAACTTAGTGGAATATTAATTCAGGACACAAGAGACGCAGTGATGTGACCATTATCCTAATCCCAAACACCTATTTTTCTCATGGGTCATTATGAATTTGTGATTATCATGTTATGGATGTTCCAGCTCTATATAAACCTCCTATACGGCTCCTTCTAGCCCCCAGTAGAGAATTTCCCATCAGGACAAGCCCTCTGTCACTATACTGGTAAGACGACCAAACATGAAATTCTGGTTATTAATATATTTTTATGAACAATTTTACTGTAAGAATCAGATCATTCATTCCTTACTGCAGAATACATTCTGTATCGTCAGAGAAGGGGGAGATTGGATAAACAAAGGATGCGGAGGGATAAAATGTAACTTTTATTTTAACCTTTTATTTTTTTTTAAAAAAATGTATTTTAACAAAATACTGTATATTATATTAAAATAGTCCTGATTTGCTGTTATTTTTGGAATGGAGTGGGCTTTTGTATTCTTTTATAATTATATCCCGAGCAGCAAATTGTGAATTTATCTTATTAAAGGGGTGGATTCTCACTGTGCTCCCGAATGTATGAGAAACGTATTGTTACTGTATTACCAATTCATAGCTGGGTGAAATTATATCACTTTATACAGCGCTTTCCCACTGATAAGCAGCCATGTTACCTATTAGTGCACACTGCTAATTTAGCACTGAACCATAAATAGTCCATGTGCAGTGATCTCACCATCCAGAGCCACACATTACTGCTCCTTATACAGTCTTACTGTCTTTTAATTGTGCTGTCAGTGTTTGGCAGACTAGAGAGGAAAGAGAGCGGATTTAAAAGCATCTAGACACTCGAACAATGGGCCAATGAGAACAGAATGCTTTTTAATAGGGACAAATGCAAAGCCCTACATGTGGGTAAAAGAAATATAAAAAGCAAATATAATATTGGAGGAATATAATTAGGTGATAGCACCGGGGGAAAAGGACTTGGGCATAATAGTGGATCCCAGGTTCAACATGAGCCAACAATGCGGAGCTGCAGCTAAAAAGGCCAACAAAATTCTGGGATGTATCAGGACAACCATTGAATCTAGATAAAGAGAAGTAATTATTCCCCTATACTCTGCCCTGGTCAGACCCCACCTAGAATACTGTGTACAGTTCTGGGAGCCCAAAATTCAAGAAAGATATCGATATATTGGAGCAAGTCCAGAGAAGAACAACCATGATGGTAGCAGGTCTGCAAACAATGTCATATGAAGAATGGCTAAAAGAACTAGGGATGTTTTGTTTGAAAAAGAAAAGGCTGAGAGGAGACTTAATAGCGGTCTACAAATATCTGAAAGGTCGTCACAGTACAGAGGGAACTACCCTATTCTCATTAGCACAAGGACGTACAAGAAGCAATGGGATGAAACTTAAAGGAAGGTGATTCAGATTAAACATGAGGAACAACTTTCTAACAGAGAGGGCAGGCAGAGAAGTGAACAGTCTACCATGGAAGGTGGTGAGCTCTCCATCAATGGAAATCTTCAAGCGGAAACTGGATAAATATATAGCTGGGATGACTTAGGAAAGTCTGCACTTGCAGGGGGTTGGACCCAATGGCCCTTGAGGTTTCTTCCAACTCTACCATTCCAATATTCTATGATTCTATGACAGTGCAGTGGTGAGTGGCAGGCAGAGGGGCAGCCAAAGAGGTCAGAATTGGGTAAATCAAAATAATACTCGCCTTTCTGATAGCTCCTCTGATTTTTGTCCAGTCCTCTTCTTTCCACCACATCCCCTGCCTCTTCACCATAGTCCAGGACTTCTGGCTGCATACAAGCGAGTAGTCACTGTGCATCATAAGGGTGCGCCACTGAAGTGGCAACCTTTTGCCTTATAGTGAAGAGGCCACAGATGAGGTGTGTGATGGTGAAAAAAGAGGAATAAGTGGAGAGTAGCGAGGCGGCCAAAGAGGTCGGCAACAAGGTTTATTTTTTCTTCCTGGCATTGTTCCAAATGTGGGATATGAAAAAACCTACAGAAGATAACTGGTTCCTAACCTTCGTACTGCCTGTATATAACTGTACTTTTCTATATACCCACATATTAGGTGTAAAATATAAATCAGACACTTATTTTCCTATACAATAACTAGATAATAATGAAAACTATTACAATGATTCCATTTTTAATACCCTTTAAAAAACAGACACCACAAATTGGTGAATTACATGGACATATCTGGTTTCCCTGTAATTTAATCAGCCCCTACAATATAGAGAGCAGATTATTTACAGAGATTGGGAAATGGTATTAAAAAAATGGTGTGATTGGATTTTTTTCTCCCTTAAACCTATAGAAAAGATCAGCTTAAATCTAATACTTATTTGTGGTAACATATACAGTAGATTGTCTCA
The DNA here is from genome assembly GCF_048569485.1 of Anomaloglossus baeobatrachus. Classification (NCBI taxonomy): domain Eukaryota; kingdom Metazoa; phylum Chordata; class Amphibia; order Anura; family Aromobatidae; genus Anomaloglossus; species Anomaloglossus baeobatrachus. The sequence continues at coordinate 293,887,951 of NC_134359.1, forward strand.
CAATAAAATAAGACCTCATGTTGTGAAGCTTACATAAAACTGAATAATATATGAATGACTGGCCCCCCAAAAATGTACTGATCATCTTAAGAAGCACTCCCCAGAAATATCATTGTATATACGTGGCATGTGTATGCGTATATTTTATATAAGCATGTGATCATTTTTGTACTATGCATATTTGTGCGTAATGTGTATATATATATATATATATATATATATATATATATATATATATATATACAGTTAGGTCCAGAAATATTTGGACAGTGACACAAGTTTTGTTATTTTAGCTGTTTACAAAAACATGTTCAGAAATACAATTATATATATAATATGGGCTGAAAGTGCACACTCCCAGCTGCAATATGAGAGTTTTCACATCCAAATTGGAGAAAGGGTTTAGGAATCATAGCTCTGTAATGCATAGCCTCCTCTTTTTCAAGGGACCAAAAGTAATTGGACAAGGGACTTGTTACGGTTGCTGCGAGCACTGGAGAATAAGTCCAGATTTCTTGCTACTGCACATGTGCGAGCGCTGGAGACTAAGTCCAGATTTCTTGCTACTGCACATGTGCGAGCGCTGGAGACTAAGTCCTATCTTGGAGCCATTGCACATGTGCGGGTGACATCATCGCTGACACAAGGTCACATGTCTCTGACACCTTCTATGCCGATTGGTCGCTGGTCATGTGCTTGTGACGCCTTGCTCGGTGATAGGCCAGCATGACATCACTCTTGTCGTTCTGGCAGCGGATTGGCTCTGGTGTCCTCCATCTTGGATGAGGCACAGAGTCTATATAAGACCCTGACACACGCCGCATGGCGCTCAGTCCTCTTGGTTCATGCATGAGGGTAGACGCCCTGTGCACGTTCCTCTAGGCATTCCTCTGTCTATGCTAGGTGAGCGCTACCGGCAGGGTAGCGTTCTTATACCTTACAGCTTCGGCTGCTGTCCGTATCCTTACCTCTTAGGGGAGCGGACATAGGCAGGTGCCTGAGGCACATGGTCTGGCTGGGCCTTGTGATTTGACTCGTAGGTGGACGTTGCCGCTAGGGTAACGTTCCTTATACTGCGTCTGGCAGTTGTTCGTATCCTCGCACACTAGGGTAGCGAACAGAGGTAGGAGCTTTGTGCGGCTTACGCTGCTGTTCGTCTCTTTTGCACCACTAGAAGAGCGGACCTAGGCAGGTGCCATATTTAGTGGTTCGTGTCCTCGCACACTAGTGGAGCGAACGCAGGTAGGAGCTTTGTGCGGCTTACGCTGCTGTTCGTCTCTTTTGCACCACTAGAAGAGCGGACCTAGGTAGGTGCCATTTCGCACACATTGCCTTTGTCTCTGTGATTATTAACAGAGATCATTCCACACACCCTCCAAGTAAGGGAGGAATTGCTTTACTTACTTATTATATCCTTCTGTGAGTTAACAGAGGTATTGCACTCTGCCATAGTCTGCAGCAAAGTCTTTGCACGGTGGACCCTGACTGTCTGATACTCCTTTAAGTTATTATCAGACAGCCCCCCGTAACATTAGGACTGAGCCAAGGGTCTGGCAGTTATGGCAGAATATCAGCAGTTACACCATTACATACAAGTACTTGAGTCACGGCTCAAGAGTATAGAGGATAAACCTCAGACCATGGTGACATCTGCACATGATCCTCGACTTGCTCTGCCAAACAGATATTCTGGCGATGCCAGATCATGTCGTGGTTTCATTAGTCAGTGTCAGATACACCTAGAGGTCAACTCTTCTCGCTTCTCTACGGAGAGGTCCAGAGTAGGCTTTATCATCTCCTTACTTCAGGACAAAGCCTTAGAATGGGCGACTCCCCTATGGGAGCGTTCTGATGTGGTTACTCTGAGACATCAAGACTTTCTTGATGCTCTTAAGGCGGTATTCATGGGTCCGCAGGTTACCCATGATGCGGCCCTGAGACTGTTAGATCTATCTCAGGGTTCGTTATCCACTAGTTCTTATGCCATTGCTTTTAGAACTCTGGTGGCAGAACTAGATTGGCCAGAGAAGGTGTTGATTCCTATCTTCTGGAGAGGGTTGGCAGGCTATGTCAAGGATGCTCTTGCTACTCGTGAGGTCCCTGCTTCTCTGGAGGACTTGATCACAGTAGCAACGAGGATCGATGTACGCCATAAGGAACGTAGACTCGAGGTCTCTTCCTCACGCCCTAAGCCTCGGGCTATTCCAGTTGTTGAGGGTCCACTACCATCTTCCTCAGCATCTGAAACATCTCCCACTCCTATGGAGTTAGGTCATACGTCCTCCAGACTACGCAAGTCTGGTCCTCCTATATGTTACGTATGTCGTCAGGCTGGGCACTATGCCAACAAGTGTCCTAGTCGTCAGGGAAACTCCCTGGCCTAGTAACCATTAGAGGGGGGTTACTAGAGACGTCCTCTGCACCCTCTAAGTGTTGTATCCCAGGTCAGCTCTCGTTATCTGAGAATACATGGCCTATTATTGTCAAGGTCAGAATGACGATGATGATGAGACTCAAAGGATCTCTTGATATCCGGCTGCTGCTTCTAATTAAAATGTCATGGGTGCACACGAGAATGAGAAATAACTGCACAGCAAGTCAGTTACATCTATCTCCATGACGGGCTCTTAACCAAGTGTGTTCTTTATTGTTTGAAAGAGACTCTAGACCAAACAGTAAGGGGGTGTGAACAAAAGTTTTAGTCCAATCAAGTATCGTAAGTCAGGGCTTCATGACGTAGAGAGATCTACATATTCTCCGTTGATTGGTCAGTCTAGGATCCAGGAATTTCTCTTTGTCCATCTGTCTTGGGTGTAAACCAGGAAATGGTGGCCATATTCAAGCTATACATATATATCCTAGTATATACTGAGTTTAAGGAAAATACACTGAATATGCAATATACATATATACATGTTAATAAGAAACAAAAGCATTCACAAATATGTGTGTTAGTTCACATCTACTGAACTATATAACTGAGTCTATGAAATGGCTGAATTAAGTATTTTTGGATACTCAATTCTTTATCCTCAACAGTCCCCCCTAAAGACTTACTTCTGCCATTTCTAAATTCTAAGGGTACTGTGTTCCCTTAGGAAGAGAGGTAGAAAGATCTGTTGAAAAACCTGCCTAACTGAACGTTGAAACATGGGCGGAAAGGGGAAAGGGGTTTTCTTCACCGGTTTGAGACCAAGGACTCCTAGGCGAGTCCTCACCCTTTGTAGTTGGACTTTCCCATGTCTCAAGGTTCTCTAAGTCCTCTCTTCTAACTGTTCTGGCAAGACTGGTCTAAAACTGTACAGGGTTTTCTGAAAAGGATAAGTATGAGCAGAACGCTCAGTGCAGCTCTGGTTGATTAACCCTTCTGCAATGCGAGGTGTGGATCCATAGATTTTCTGTGGTTGGATCAGCTCCTCTAGTGTTGACTCATGGCTCTTACTCGCTTGTCCTTTAGGATCAATCAGTCTCCTGACTGGAGACCATATGCTAATAGCTCTGATTTAAGATCTGGAATTGGAGAATACACCTGTTTAGCACACTATTCAGTCAATTATATAAAAATATACATGTCTATGCTAAACCAAAAAACATCTTACATAAAGACCTGCTTATTGCAAAAAGAAAACAGAACATATACATTTTATACACCATTTACTAGTTTCCACTTTTCTATAAAATATACACTTTTTGTAAACACATTTTTCTTTACATACCACCTTCATGTGCTTCTCAACAATAATGTCGTTTTCTGCACAGGAATGCCTCTGACCAAACCTGGAGAGAAATTTACACAACACGCACAGACTTGCATACAACGTGCTCATGATATACATCTATAATCAGTTTGCAGTCTCTAAGAATGGGTAGAGCAGGTGCAGGGTGTTTCTACGGACTCTTTACAGTTTTTTCTCACTTCATTCTAAGCACTTGTCTCACAAGACTGGGTGAATCTGCCCACCTGGGTACTGAACCCGGTGTCACCAAAGCACACGCTGACAATTGTCTTTCACAGATGTTACCTGGGCCATCATTAAGAAGAGCTCTCATGGCAGAGAAAGCTTACCACCCTTTGTCCACAGACCTTCCTCAGTCAGCTGGCTCCCTGCATGTCACACTCCATTCCTTGTTGTATCGCTTGTTCCTGTAGGGATTTAAGAACACAAGGAGTAACAGAAGTCACTGACGTGACCAATGTCACCAAGGCATGGTCGGTATTGGTGAAAGACTCTCAACTCTAGGCCCGTTCACTGCTTCTTGGTCAGCTGCACCTGTGCAAGGATCTCCATCCGAATCCATCAGCTCAGATCTAGACTTTCTTTTCGGCATACCTAATTCATTTGACAACAGGAAAAAATCTACAACCTACATACACCTCTAAAGACTCTTACCCACTCCTGTTCTACCCATCAAGAGAGGCATTAATGCATCACTGTCTCCTGTATCAATAGGATCGGAGGGAGTGGTCGAATTTAGATCTACCTCATGTGGTGTAAACAGCAACATATCCAGTGCAGAATCGACCACCATCTGGTTTCATCTATAAAAACAAAAACTTAAAAATATACATTAGATCATTCTTATAACTTCATCTCTGATCATAATACAGTTAGTGGTCATCTATACCTCACATGACTGAAAATACTAAATAAATAAACAAACAAATAAATAAACAAATAAACATATAAGACAAGACTTTCCTATTTCAGTTAACAGATATACCCCATAGTAATCTAATAAACATAACCTATGGGAAACAGGTCAGCTTCAAAACCAAGGTCAACTTCAAAACCTATCTAATATGCCTGCTGCGCCCTCCAAGAAACTGGAGAATATAATTAATACCTTATTCCCCCCTTGTTTAATTGTTTATTTACCAATATGGCAAAATTCAGCATTTGTATACTGGTATTCCCTAAAAGAAAAGATAAAATAGCAGGTAATAAATTAGCCACATACTAAAAGGAACAAACACTGAAAATAACGTACATCTCACAACAATATACATTACTGGGGAATTTTAAAACTTTACAATAAACAACACTGTATCCATAAAGAAAAGAAAAACCTTTCATACTAGAAACGACTGAGACATGATGAAATGACAGCTGTGACTAGGCGACTAACTGGCAAAAAATATATGAATGGTTTAGAAATAATCGTAAAAACAGAAAAGGTGATAGAGTCACAAAATAAAAATATATTGTTCAAATAAATCGCCATTAAACACAAAACAACACAAATTATATCGCACATCCCATAAAATTTAATATTCCCTATTCAGGTATAAGCAGCAAACTAAAAATGGGAAATCCTGAACTCTAAGGGTTAAACCAAACTCACGTCACTATTGGAGAGAGACACATTCCATTCTTCTTAAAAGTGAGACAGGAAGAAGGAAAAAAACTCAACCTTTGTTATAACAAAGACGTAGCAGTGAACACATCCATTAGCAAAATCTACATTGGATACATTATACATTTTTCCTAATTCCTTTTTACAAATGGATTTGATACATTTTGACATCAGTAGGGGTAAGTCGTTTACGATTTTTGTTTTAAATTAACTAACATAATACAAAGATATATATATATTTACCTTCCTCTATTTTATTTTATGATATAATGCTGCAGGACTTTTAAAATACCAATTAATTTTATGTGAACAGATCTATTTCCACATCATTTCTGTAAAAATTTCACTTACTTATCTTTGACTTGCATTTATGGGATAACTGAGTAAACAAATATACAATTTATACTTATTCAAATATGTTAGTCATTTATACCACAGAACACCTCCCACCGGGGATGGGTGGAGAGCTTTGAACAAAGAGCCATTTCGAGGGGTGTGGCTTATGAGGTGTACTGCCATCAGTGGGTGTAGCAAGACGGCTGCCACAGGAAGTTCCAGGCACCTGACTTCCGGGTGCAGCATCCATGTTGTGACTCCCTGGGTGTACTGGGAGTGGCTGGAACTACGTAGTAAACCAGGGATACTTTTGGTGCCTGTAAATGTGCATTTCAGCATACAAAGGAGAGATATGATTAGCACCAGATATAATGACTTCTAGAGAAGAACAATAAGGCACCGCTAGAGAAAAATATTTAGTGATTCTACAAACAGCAACAGACAGTGAATGAGGTCTTTGTTCTTCATTATAAACTCACTACAGATTAATCTGAACTTCAATACATGGGTTGCAGCCTGCCATCTAGTGGTAGTCCAACGATATTACACAACTTTTTGCAATCTTTTATATTTTTTCCGTTTTTTGTAACTAGGGCGACAGCGTTCTCAGCTCCTACTAAAAAACAATCTCTTCTTGAACAGAGTATACAGTGCTCTAGCTGGATTGGCCACATCCAACTGAACCCTCTTCCCGCTTCCCTACTATGCAATAAGGACATACTGCGACGTCCAACGTACGAATACAATACCGTTCCTCGTACGTTCCTATTTTTCCGGCGTCTCACATAGCAGTGCATGAGTTAATACTCAGGGGAATACGCTGGTTCAAAACACTTTTCTCCACCACCGGAATCCCTCCCCCTCTTTCCCGTGTAAGCGGACGCACTTTTTCAGCGTCCAACACGTGGATACTAATACCGTTCTCCACGTGTTCCTATTTCCGGCTATTAACACAAGAATCGATGTATTTTATATATATATATATAAATAAAACACTGGGGGACACGCCAATTCCCTTATCTCTCTGTTCCAAAAACAAACCAACAATTACAAAATGCTGAAAAACGCATAAACTAGTTAATTTCTCTCAAATCCAAACTAAAATAACACTTGTCTTTCTTTCAAATCATGACAACTTGCTGTAATACAAAGGCTGCAGCAACCTCCACTGACCCCTCCTCTCTCCAAAGAGCTGCGCTGTTGTAACACCCAGCGTCTGCCTCTTCACCCTCCACCCCCCTTGCTTCTTAACTAAAAGACAGCAGAGACTGAGCTGTGTAACTTGATCTCCGCTCTGCCTCAAGCAGCTGGTGGACATATAGCCCCCACCTTTTTGCTTCCTCTGAGTGTAAGAATGTAAAGATGTAGCTGCTTCAGTGGGCTTCTGCTCCCCCCCTCTCGCATTCTTTGTTCTCAATAGAAAGACTGTCATGGATATCCCTGGGCTTAACCAGACCCCCCTTCTCCCTTTGTTCACAGCGAAGAAGAAAAAACTACAGGCAATTAACTCTCCGAGAACCAAACAGAGAAATCACAAGCTTGATTAACCATACACTTATATACAAATAAACAGCTACTCAAGAAAACACCCCATTTCTAATTACAGACAGCCGGATACTTTACAACCTACCCCTAGCCCCTATGGGAGCTGGGTCCTTCTAGCCCACCGGCGAGTGACAGTCACACCGTTAGGTCTCCGGTGCACTACCATTCTCCGGACTAGTGACCACCCACTTTCGCCAGGTGTCTCGATCCACAGGTAAAACAGCACACACAATGTATATGATGTTCTTACCGTGAAACGGAGGGTGATCAAGTCCTCGATATCGAGCAACACCTGGATACTTGTGGAGTAGCCCCAGACGTCCGGAAAGTGGAAGCTCTGACTCACTCTTCTCGGTTGCCCCACACTTGGTGCGCCAACTGTCAAGGTCAGAATGACGATGATGATGAGACTCAAAGGATCTCTTGATATCCGGCTGCTGCTTCTAATTAAAATGTCATGGGTGCACACGAGAATGAGAAATAACTGCACAGCAAGTCAGTTACATCTATCTCCATGACGGGCTCTTAACCAAGTGTGTTCTTTATTGTTTGAAAGAGACTCTAGACCAAACAGTAAGGGGGTGTGAACAAAAGTTTTAGTCCAATCAAGTATCGTAAGTCAGGGCTTCATGACGTAGAGAGATCTACATATTCTCCGTTGATTGGTCAGTCTAGGATCCAGGAATTTCTCTTTGTCCATCTGTCTTGGGTGTAAACCAGGAAATGGTGGCCATATTCAAGCTATACATATATATCCTAGTATATACTGAGTTTAAGGAAAATACACTGAATATGCAATATACATATATACATGTTAATAAGAAACAAAAGCATTCACAAATATGTGTGTTAGTTCACATCTACTGAACTATATAACTGAGTCTATGAAATGGCTGAATTAAGTATTTTTGGATACTCAATTCTTTATCCTCAACATTATGGCTTTTGTGGATTCCGGAGCTGACGGGACTTTTGTGTCCTCAGGATTTGTAAAGGGACACAATATTCCCTCTATCATGTTAGAGGCGCCTATTCCTGTCCGTGTTGTTAATGGAACTATGTTGTCTGACTCCATTACATTGAGGACAGTTCCCTTGCGCCTTTCCCTGTCTCAGGGTCACATAGAGGAGATTTCTTTTCTTGTTTTGCCTGAGGGTATAGACGACGTCCTTCTGGGTCTTCCATGGCTTCGGACTCATGCTCCTCACATTGACTGGGAGTCTGACAGCATTATTAGTTGGGGTTCGAAATGTCAGTCCCGATGTCTTCCCTTACCACCTAAGGTCATTGCGGTTGCATCTACTGATCTCTCTCCCATACCTACACCCTATCTGGATTTCGCTGACGTGTTCTCCAAACAGGGTGCTGAGGTTCTTCCACTCCATAGGCCGTATGACTGTGCCATAGACCTTATCCCAGGTTCGGTTCCACCTAAAGGCAGGGTTTACCCCCTGTCGATACCTGAGTCTGAGGCCATGTCGACCTATATAAGAGAGAGTTTAGAGAAGGGGTTCATTCGTAAGTCTGTCTCTCCCGCGGGAGCTGGGTTTTTCTTTGTTCGGAAGAAAGAGGGTGATTTGCGTCCCTGCATAGATTACAGGGGTCTCAACGCAATCACAATAAAGAACAAATACCCATTGCCTTTAATTTCAGAGCTCTTTGACAGACTGAGAGGAGCTCAAGTTTTTACGAAGTTGGATCTGCGGGGTGCGTATAACTTGGTACGAATTCGAAAGGGTGACGAATGGAAGACCGCTTTTAACACCCGAGACGGTCACTATGAATACCTCGTCATGCCTTTTGGGTTATGTAATGCACCCGCAGTATTTCAGGACTTCGTAAACGATGTGTTCATGGATTTACTGTTATCCTCAGTAGTGGTGTATCTGGACGACATCCTGATTTTTTCTCCTGATCTGGAGACTCATCGTCAGGATGTCGTTCGTGTCCTTTCCCGTTTAAGGGAGCACTCATTGTTTGCTAAACTCGAGAAATGTGTATTCGAGCAGTCCTCATTGCCTTTTTTGGGTTACATTATCTCACAAGAGGGCCTGGCTATGGACCCTGCGAAGCTCTCTGCTGTCCTGCAATGGTCCGAACCTCATTCCTTGAAGGCGGTGCAACGCTTCTTAGGATTCATAAATTATTACAGGCAGTTCATACCCCATTTTTCTACTTTGGTGGCCCCTTTGGTGGCCTTGACTAAGAAAGGTGCTAATCCCAAAGCCTGGTCTACTGAGACATCTCAGGCTTTTGAGGCAGTAAAAAGACACTTTTCAACTGCTCCCGTTCTTCAAAGACCCGATGAGAGTAAGCCCTTCCTCTTAGAGGTTGATGCCTCTTCAGTGGGTGCTGGTGCAGTCTTGTATCAAAAGAACGGTGCAGGTAGAAAAAGGCCGTGTTTCTTCTTTGCTAAAACCTTTTCACCGGCAGAGAGAAACTATACCATTGGGGATAGGGAACTGCTCGCCCTGAGATTAGCCTTGGAGGAGTGGCGTCACTTGCTGGAAGGAGCGAAACATCCTTTCCAGGTCTATACAGACCATAAGAATCTGACGTACTTACAAACCGCTCAGCATCTGAATCTTCGCCAAGCCCGCTGGTCCTTGTTTTTCTCCCGCTTTCACTTCTCCATCAACTATCTGTCTGGGAGTAAGAATAACAAGGCAGACGCCCTGTCTCGCTCTATGCTTTCTACCCAGGAAGAGATTGACGAACCTCGTCTTATCCTTCCCTCCAGGGTTTTTCATACGCTCTCCCCTGTGACGTTAGACCAAATCCCACCGGGCAAGACCTTTGTGCCACCTGATCGACAGAATGATATACTGTCGTGGGCCCACACCTCAAAGGTGGGTGGGCATTTTGGTATTAGGTGGACACGAGAGTTACTGGAGAGGTGGTATTGGTGGCCACACTTAGCCAGCCACGTCAAGAGATATGTCGGTTCCTGCTACTCGTGTGCTCGCAACCGTCCATTACGGCAGAGACCGGCTGGGCTCTTGCATTCTTTACCAGTGCCAGATAGACCATGGGAGGTGGTAGGCATGGACTTTGTGGGTGATCTTCCATGTTCACAGGGACATAGATTTGTGTGGGTCATTACGAACCATTTCTCCCGGATGGTTCATCTCGTACCGTTATCGAGAATCCCGTGTTCCAGGGTACTAGCCAAACTATTCCTCAAGCATGTCTTTAGGCTTCACGGGATGCCAGATCGTATCATTTGTGATAGAGGCCCGCAATTTGCTTCCCGTTTCTGGCGAGATCTTTGTAGCCTTCTGCAAATTGAGTTGAATCTATCTTCGGCATACCATCCGGAGACCAATGGTTTGGTTGAGCGTACCAATCAATCCATGATTATATACCTTCGACACTTTGTTGCTGAGAACCACGATAACTGGTCCTCCCTCCTACCCTGGGCAGAATTTGCCCTTAACAATTCGCTGGCTGAGGCCACTGGGCAGACACCATTCGTACTCAATAATGGGCAACACCCTAGGGTACCGGTACCGTTTCCCGCTGCTGCACCTCCTCCTCTTGTGGCCGACTGGGCAACTAATGCCAGAGAGGTTTGGGATCGGACTCAAGAGTCAATCCAAGCAGCTAAGGACCGTATGAAGACGGTGTCCGATCGGTTTCGTCGCCCGGCTCCTGTCTTTTCTCCAGGGGACTTTGTGTGGCTCTCTGCAAAAAACGTGAAACTTAGAGTGAGCTCTGTCAAATTTGCTCCTCGCTTCCTGGGTCCTTATGAGGTTCTTCGACAGGTAAATCCTGTAGTCTACCAATTGAAGTTACCCGTCCATCTTAGGATCCATGACAAATTCCATGTTTCACTGCTAAAGCCGGCAATTTTACCTCACGCTCGTGAAGTGCACTCTACTGCTTCTGATTCCTCTCGCTCTAGCTATGAGGTACGAGCCATAGTTGGTTCTAAGATGGTTAGAGGGCGCAGGTTCTTCTTGATAGATTGGGAGGGCTACGGCCCGGAACATCGCTCTTGGGAGCCTGAGGAGGCTGTCCATGCTCCCGACTTAGTTACCGATTACCTGCGTCGCCGGGAGGGGGGCCCTTGAGGGGGAGGTACTGTTACGGTTGCTGCGAGCACTGGAGACTATGTCCAGATTTCTTGCTACTGCACATGTGCGAGCGCTGGAGACTAAGTCCAGATTTCTTGCTACTGCACATGTGCGAGCGCTGGAGACTAAGTCCAGATTTCTTGCCACTGCACATGTGCGAGCGCTGGAGACTAAGTCCTATCTTGGAGCCATTGCACATGTGCGGGTGACATCATCGCTGACACAAGGTCACATGTCTCTGACACCTTCTATGCCGATTGGTCGCTGGTCATGTGCTTGTGACGCCTTGCTCGGTGATAGGCCAGCATGACGTCACTCTTGTCGTTCTGGCAGCGGATTGGCTCTGGTGTCCTCCATCTTGGATGAGGCACAGAGTCTATATAAGACCCTGACACACGCCGCATGGCGCTCAGTCCTCTTGGTTCATGCATGAGGGTAGACGCCCTGTGCACGTTCCTCTAGGCATTCCTCTGTCTATGCTAGGTGAGCGCTACCGGCAGGGTAGCGTTCTTATACCTTACAGCTTCGGCTGCTGTCCGTATCCTTACCTCTTAGGGGAGCGGACATAGGCAGGTGCCTGAGGCACATGGTCTGGCTGGGCCTTGTGATTCGACTCGTAGGTGGACGTTGCCGCTAGGGTAACGTTCCTTATACTGCGTCTGGCAGTTGTTCGTATCCTCGCACACTAGGGGAGCGAACAGAGGTAGGAGCTTTGTGCGGCTTACGCTGCTGTTCGTCTCTTTTGCACCACTAGAAGAGCGGACCTAGGCAGGTGCCATATTTAGTGGTTCGTGTCCTCGCACACTAGTGGAGCGAACGCAGGTAGGAGCTTTGTGCGGCTTACGCTGCTGTTCGTCTCTTTTGCACCACTAGAAGAGCGGACCTAGGTAGGTGCCATTTCGCACACATTGACTTTGTCTCTGTGATTATTAACAGAGATCATTCCACACACCCTCCAAGTAAGGGAGGAATTGCTTTACTTACTTATTATATCCTTCTGTGAGTTAACAGAGGTATTGCACTCTGCCATAGTCTGCAGCAAAGTCTTTGCACGGTGGACCCTGACTGTCTGATACTCCTTTAAGTTATTATCAGACAGCCCCCCGTAACAGGACTCTAAGGGATGCAATTAACTCTGAAGGCGTCTCCCTCGTTAACCTGTAATCAATGAAGTAGTTAAAAGGTCTGGGGTTGATTACAGGTGTGTGGTTTTGCATTTGGAAGCTGTTGCTGTGACCAGACAACATGCGGTCTAAGGAACTCTCAATTGAGGTGAAGCAGAACATCCTGAGGCTGAAAAAAAAGAAAACATCCATCAGAGAGATAGCAGACATGCTTGGAGTAGCAAAATCAACAGTCGGGTACATTCTGAGAAAAAGGAATTGACTGGTGAGCTTGGGAACTCAAAAAGGCCTGGGCGTCCACGGATGACAACAGTGGTGGATGATCGCCGCATACTTTCTTTGATGAAGAAGAACCCGTTCACAACATCAACTGAAGTCCAGAACACTCTCAGTGAAGTAGGTGTATCTGTCTCTAAGTCAACAGTAAAGAGAAGACTCCATGAAAGTAAATACAAAGGGTTCATATCTAGATGCAAACCATTCATCAATTCCAAAAATAGACAGGCCAGAGTTAAATTTGCTGAAAAACACCTCATGAAGCCAGCTCAGTTCTGGAAAAGTATTCTATGGACAGATGAGACCAAGATCAACCTGTACCAGAATGATGGGAAGAAAAAATTTGGAGAAGAAAGGGAACGGCACATGATCCAAGGCACACCACATCCTCTGTAAAACATGGTGGAGGCAACGTGATGGCATGGTGATGCATGGCTTTCAATGGCACTGGGTCACTTGTGTTTATTGATGACATAACAGCAGACAAGAGTAGCCGGATGAATTCTGAAGTGTACCGGGATATACTTTCAGCCCAGATTCAGCCAAATGCCGCAAAGTTGATCGGACGGCGCTTCATAGTACAGATGGACAATGACCCCAAGCATACAGCCAAAGCTACCCAGGAGTTCATGAGTGCAAAAAAGTGGAACATTCTGCAATGGCCAAGTCAATCACCAGATCTTAACCCAATTGAGCATGCATTTCACTTGCTCAAGTGCAGACTTAAGACGGAAAGACCCACAAACAAGCAAGACCTGAAGGCTGCGGCTGTAAAAGCCTGGCAAAGCATTAAGAAGGAGGAAACCCAGCGTTTGGTGATGTCCATGGGTTCCAAACTTAAGGCAGTGATTGCCTCCAAAGGATTCGCAACAAAATATTGAAATTAAAAAAAAATTTTTGGGTTTGGTTTATGTGTCCAATTACTTTTGACCTCCTAAAATGTGGAGTGTTTGTAAAGAAATGTGACAATTCCTACAATTTCTATCAGATATTTTTGTTCAAACCTTCAAATTAAACGTTACAATCTGCACTTGAATTCTGTTGTAGAGATTTCATTTCAAATCCAATGTGGTGGCATGCAGAGCCCAACTCGCGAAAATTGTGTCACTGTCCAAATATTTCTGGACCTAACTGTATATATATAATGTAAATTATGACCTAACACAGGAATTACTTTTTTGCTTTCCTACAAAGATTGTGCAGCCAAAGTTCATCTGGTCTGAGAAATCAGTCTACAATGACGGCGACTAGATGACTGGACCACCAGGAAAAACCAATGGATCACTAGGGATGACCAACTGATTGCCTAAATTCGAATTTACATGCTTATTTTTCAATATTTAATATATTTTATATAGAAATTAATAATATATTTGGTTGATCTTTTTTTTTACTTATTTTACTCAACAAATCTGAAGCAACGATTCCTAAACTTTAGCTCCTGGAAAAATTCTCTTGTTGGACATTTTTTTGGCTCAATAGAGGGCAGGAGAGTTGGAGTCATACTTTGAGACAATTTTTTATTTTTGTAAATTAGTTAATAATTGTAAAATAAAATTGGAGAAAAAGTCAACCTACCATAGACCGAAAGAAGTAAAGGTATTTAACACCAAATCTGTCCCAGATCGTGCGCCATTGTAATTAATCATAGTAAAGGTGCGTCTTTGTGTTTTTTCTGGAAAGATAAAAAAAATACTTATGAAGAATGAGACGTCTGTTAATTATTTTTACATTTTGCCATTTTCTGGAGAGACAAGGAATAAACCGGTGACTTCTACCTTTTTCTTCTTCTTCTTCCTGATATATTTGGCCGGAGTTTTCATCAATTCTTCCATAATCACAGTCATATATCTGGAAGTTCAGTTACATAAACCAATGTATGTCTTTATCTGTAATTTATCAATTGTAGACATATTTTATACATCGGTCACAGTTCCTAAATTACTGCACAGGTTATTGTCCGGGAATCACATTGTTTCCTTCTCACAATGTTACGCTCAGTTGTACTTTCTGTCAGTTGTGGGGACAGCAGAGAACATTCTCCTTTTCATTATGGCTTATGACCGATATGTCGCTATCTGCCTTCCCTTCCATTATCATCGGATCTTAAATCAGAAAAATTGCCTCCTGATAACTATTGGGATTTGGACAGCCGCTGTTGTAAACTCTTTAATGTTTGTGCTCTTAGCTATGAAAATGTCCTCCTGTAAATCCAACATCATCCACCAGTTTTTCTGTGATTATAAGTCACTAACAAAAACAACCTGCACCGGCACGGAAATGTTTTTTGTAGTAACCGGTATTGAAATTTTGATTTTGGCATTTATTCCCATTATGTGTATTGTTATTTCTTATGTTAATATTTTCTCTGTCATCTTCAAGATGACATCAAAACACAGCAGAAAAAAAGCCTTCTCCACCTGCTCATCCCACATTGCTGTTGTCTGTATTTACTATGGGACATGCTTAATAGGGTATTTCATACCATTATACTCGAAGGTCTTGGATTTAGTCTTCAGTATAATATATACAAGTATCATCCCCGTGATAAATCCTATCATTTACAGTCTACAGAATTCCCCTGTTCAAACGGCAATGCTAGGGTTAGTGAAAGTGCTTTTTAACCCCTTCATGACATTTGACACCTCTATACTTCATAGGACTAGTGATCGCCACTTGGAGCTTACATGACAGCTGAGACCCACCTTTCACAGTCTGTAGGAGTTCCTGCACCTCCCTAGGCTGTTTAAACCCCTAAATGCCATGATCAAATATTTAAAAGACTGGGGGAGGGAATGTGCTCCCCTCTCCCATCCGATTGGCGTCCTTGTAACGTCATCGCAAGGGTCCGGTTGTTGTCATGACATCCCAAGGTCATGATGACCTTCGGGATTATAATTTTTTCCAAAAAATGACACAAATTTTGTTAATTTTGTTTATTGTGTTTATAGTGTCAAAATTATCTGAAGAAGGTCATTTGTGACTGAAACGTCATATTGATTGTCATACAAAATATCACGCCTGTTCAAATATATATTTTTTTTTTTTCATTTTTTCAATAAACCTTGAGTGTTGGAATTTCCATTTAATTCATTATGGGGTTGGACCCTCTCTGAGCACAAGGCAGTATTCTCACAATAAGAATTGAATCTTGTGAATGATTTGGCTGCAGGAACATCTACAAATAAAGTTAGGAAAAAAAATAGTGTGCGGCTGCTCTGGCCTCTCCCCACCCCCTCCCATCTTTAAACAAATCCCCCTGTTCATCATACAGCACCACAATCCTATCTAAAAGCATCATATGTTATTAGCAAAGCATTTTGGATAATAAATATAGCTGATCATACCAAGTTTTCCCAAAAATGCTTATGTATACGACCTAGAACCAGATAGGGAAATGATCATACCGAATTTGAAATTGGCAAACGCGAACAAAAGAAGTTCACTCATCTCTAGCAGTGAATTCTTCTATGTGATGTATTTATAGCAGTCTTGGTTTCTCCTTTGTGATGTATACTGCAGCCTTCCCACTGCTTCAGGTCTAAATTTAAAGTGAGCAGTGATGAATTTCCCATTTTGAGAGCACATGTGGTGTAATGTATATCTAATTTCTCACAGATGAGGAAGCTTCTAATTATAAAACAATTTATCTTTATTACAAAAATTGACATACATTGTACAAACACTATATCAATAAGAACAGATAGTTATACACCTACTGATGTAGCCAAAACCACATATAAACATAAAAAGGTACCCCTTTACCATTTCCCTAGACCCTATAGAGAGATAGGATTTGTTACATATGAATGTCTGTAACATAGGAGACTTAGGGGTACTTTGCACGTTGCGACATCTCTACTGCGATATAGTTGGGGTCAAATCGAAAGTGATGCACATCCAGCGTCGGTAACGATGTTGCAACGTGTAAAGCCTAGTCGGGAAGATGAACGAGCGTGAAACAGTCAAAAATGTCAGTGCGTTTACATCCCGCTGATCTCCGCCCCTCCGCTGCTATTGGCCAGCCGCTTAGTGACGTCGCGGTGATGTCGCTGTGACGCCGAACGCACCTCCCCCTTGAAGGAGGGATTCTTCGGCAGTCACAGCGACGTCACCGACCAGGTATGTGTGTGTGAAGCTTCCGTAGCGAAAAAAAATATCCCTGTGTATAAGATTTCAGTAGGGGTGCCGAAGTATGAATTGTGAAGTTCACCATATGTTACGCAAGGGTCCTTTTGTTGTCATGACATCCCAAGGTCATGATGACCTTCGGGTCAGCCAGCTATGGCATGCCTGTTGGACCATGCAAGTAGCATGGTCTGAGAGGCTTCTATCTCATGGACAGGTATAACTTATTGCAATGTAGATGGATTGCAATACTCTATACTAGAGATCAGACTAATAAAAGTTAATGTCCTAAATAAAAAAAATAAAAAAAGTTTTAAAAAAAATCAGAAAAAAAAAATATTATACCAATAATTAAATTTGTAATAGAAACCGATCAAAAACTGAAAAAAAATTATATGGCCCAATATAGTAGCAGTAAAAACTCCAACTCATCCCACATAACACAAGCCCTCACATGACAATGTAAGCAAAAGATTAACCACATTACAACAGCCTTTCGAAGATAAACAGCAGCAGATTAGGGTACTTATTCTAATCCGCTGTTTATAAACGACAGCAAAACAAAAGTGAACAGCACCCCCAGTGTCAGAAAATCACTAGGAGGATTAAAAATACAAACAAACCTTTTATTTAAAACCCTCCATCACCTGATGAAGACAGCAATCAGCTGTTGAAACACGTAGTGGCCTTTAGAGGGTTTTAAATAAAAGGTTTGTTTGTATTTTTAAACCTCCTTGTCCTCCTGCTGTCTAGAGCTCCTATCTGACCGCCACCCCACTATCTTCACTTGTATTATCCCCTTAAGGGATCAACGGCCGGAGCTGTTCTGGGATCGGAGAGTCACTCACTACTCACTAGGACCTATGGTTGCTGGGTTACCGGGCTTGCTCTGGCTGCTTAGGACCTTCGGTGATGTACTTCCGGTCACTCGCAATCACATGACCTACCCGGAAGGATTCATCCCACACTGTTTCCCAGGATCTTCAGACAGCTCTAGGCTCCAGTGTGACCCCGTGGATTCTTAATCGCACCAACCGGGGTTGTGCAAGGGTGCACAACCTCTTGAGGTGAGCAGCTTCCGGGCATTGCCTGATTCCACCCTCACCACCGGGTACTACACAGCGCATCTCTTTTTTTCTCCTTCTGCCGGAACTTTACCTGGCTCTTACCGATTTCCCTGGTGTGGTTGCATGTGGGGTAATAAGGGGTTAATGACAGCTGTGAGCTGGCATTAAACCCTGGATTAGTGACAGGTAAGGATCTATGAAAATCCCCATGACTAATCCTATAATTAAAAAGAAATAAGTACAAACAACCAGAAAAATCCTTTTTTTTTAAAAAAAAACACCCTCTTTCACCAATATATTAACCTCAAAACACCCAGGCTTGGTTTACTTTACTGGAGTTCCCACAAAAATTCCAGGTTTGCTAGATCTGAAGGCACAGCACATGGCCATAGAACAATAACCACTTCCTGTTGGCTTCAGGCAGGGAATAAGCTGCAGTGATGAGCAGTGACATCACTTAGGTTAGTTGCGGTCACAGCTGGAGGTTTTTATGGCCCTCCACCTATGACCGCAGGTAACCTGACCTCAGGGGACCTCAGTAAACTCAGTGTCCTCACCTCAGAATTTCCCCTGAGGTAAGGTTACCTGCGGCTACAGGCGGAGGGCTGTGGGACCTTCAGCTGTGACCGCAACTAATATGACTAATATGACTAGTCTTTACGACTAGTGATGTCACTACTGATCGCTGAGGCTCAGTCTCTGCCTGAAGCTTGCAGCGGGTGGTTATTTTTTATGGCCTCATGCTGTCAGTTCAATCGTTGTGAGACCTCGTGTGGATTGTGTCAGACCTGGGTCTCTTGGAGGTTAAGAAATTGTGTCTGAATCTTGTGAATCCGGCAGTCAAGGTTTGTTAAAAAAAAAATGAAAAAAAATTTTTTTTCAACAAGTATGGTATTTTGTGTGACATTAAATATGACGTATTACTGATGACTTTCTTCAGATTAATTCACACTATAAACAGAATAAACAAAATTAACAAAATTCATGTATTTTGTGTAAAAAAATATACAAACTTATTCCTCAATGTTAAAAGCCCTCACAAAGAGAACATCAAAGTACCAAAAAAGTAGACATCATCTAGACATCAGATAAATGAGGGCTATAAGACAGTAGGACACAATGAAAATGTCTATACATTGCTGCAATTCTGATTTTTAAGATAAGATATAACATAACTAAGATTCCAATAAAAGTAAGCATAACATTAAAACAGTTAGAATAAGATTCCTATAAAAGTAAGCATAAGTTTGAAATAGTTAGAATAAGATTCCTAAAAAGAAAACATAGGTTTGAAACAGAATAAGATTCCTATAAGAGTAACCATAAGTTTAAAACAGTTAAAATAAGATTCCTATAAAAGTACACATAAGTTTGAAATAGAATAAGATTCCTTTAAAAGTACACATAAGTTTGAAACAGAATAAGATTCCTATAAAAGTAAACATAAGCTTGAAACAGTTAGAATAAGATTCTTATAAAAGTAAACATAAGTTTAAAACAGAATAAGATTCCTATAAAATGACACATAAGTTTGAAACAGTTAGAATAAGATTCCTGAAAAGTAAACATAAGTTTGAAACAGAATAAGATTCCTTTAAAATTACACATAAGTTTGAAACAGAGAATAAGATTCCTAAAAAGTAAACATAAGTTTGAAACAGTTAGAATAAGATTCCTATAAGAGTAAACATAAGTTTGAAATAGAATAAGATTCCTTTAATAGTAAACATAAGTTTGAAACAGAATCAGATTCTTATAAAGTAGACATAAGTTTGAAACAGTTAGAATAAGATTCCTAAAAAGTAAGCATATGTTTGAAACAGTTAGAATAAGATTCCTATAAGAGTAAACATAAGTTTGAAACAGAATAAGATTCCTTTAAAAGTACACATAAGTTTCAAACAGTTAGAATAAGATTCCTTTAAAAGTAAACATAAGTTTCAAACAGTTAGAATAAGATTCCTAAAAAGTAAACATAAGTTTGAAACAGAATAAGATTCCTTTAAAAGTACACATAAGTTTCAAACAGTTAGAATAAGATTCCTTTAAAAGTAAACATAAGTTTGAAACAGAATAAGATTCCTTTAAAAGTACACTAAAGTTTGAAACAGAATAAGATTCCTTTAAAATTAAACATAAGTTTGAAACAGAGAATAAGATTCCTAAAATGTAAACATAAGTTTGAAACAGTTAGAATAAGATTCCTATAAGAGTAAACATAAGTTTGAAACAGAATAAGATTTCTATAAAAGTAAACATTAGTTTGAAACAGTTAGAATAAGATTCCTAGAAGAGTAAACATAAGTTTGAAACAGTTAGAATAAGATTCTTATAAAAGTAAACATAAGTTTAAAACAGAATAATATTCCTTTAAAATTACACATATGTTTGAAACAGAGAATAAGATTCCTAAAATGTAAACATAAGTTTGAAACAGTTAGAATAAGATTCCTATAAGAGTAAACATAAGTTTGAAACAGAATAAGATTCCTTTAAAAGTAAACATTAGTTTGAAACAGTTAGAATAAGATTCCTATAAGAGTAAACATAAGTTTGAAACAGAATAAGATTCCTTTAAAATTACACATAAGTTTGAAACAGAGAATAAGATTCCTATAAGAGTAAACATAAGTTTGAAACAGAATAAGATACCTATCAAAGTAAACATTAGTTTGAAACAGTTAGAATAAGATTCCTATAAGAGTAAACATAAGTTTGAAACAGAATAAGATTCCTTTAAAATTACACATAAGTTTGAAACAGAGAATAAGATTCCTATAAGAGTAAACATAAGTTTGAAACTGAATAAGATTCCTTTAAAATTACACATAAGTTTGAAACAGAGAATAAGATTCCTAAAAAGTAAACATAAGTTTGAAACAGTTAGAATAAGATTCCTATAAGAGTAAACATAAGTTTGAAACAGAATAAGATTCCTATAAAAGTAAACATTAGTTTGGAACAGTTAGAATAAGATTCCTATAAGAGTAAACATAAGTTTGAAACAGAATAAGATTCCTTTAAAAGTGCACATACGTTTGAAACAGTTAAAATAAGATTCTTATAAAAGTAAACATAAGTTTAAAACAGAATAAGATTCCTATAAAAGTAAATATAAGTTTGAAACAGTTAGAATAAGATTCCTATAAGAGTAAACATTAGTTTGAAACAGAATAAGAATCCTTTAAAATTACACATAAGTTTGAAACAGAGAATAAGTTTCCTAAAAAGTAAACATAAGTTTGAAACAGTTAGAATAAGATTCCTATAAGAGTAAACATAAGTTTGAAATAGAATAAGATTCCTTTAAAAGTAAACATAAGTTTGAAAAAGTTAGAATAAGATTCCTATAAGAGTAAACATAAGTTTGAAACAGAATAAGATTCCTTTAAAATTACACATAAATTTGAAACAGTTAGAATAAGATCCCTAAAAAGTAAACATAAGTTTGAAACAGAATAAGATTCCTATAAGAGTAACTATAAGTTTGAAACAGTTAAAATAACTGTTTCAAACTTATGTTTACTTTTATAGTAATCTTTGTTATGTTATATTTTATCTTGAAAATCATCATTGCAGCAATGAATGGACTTTTTAGTTCAGTCCTACTTTCTTATAGCCCTTGTTTATCTGATGTCTAGACGATGTCCACTTTTTTGGTACATTGATGCTCTCTTTGGGAATGCTTTTAACATGGAGAAATATGTATAATTTTTTCCAAAAAATAACACAAATTTTGTTAATTTTGTTTATTGTGTTTATAGTGTAAAAACAATCTGAAGAAGGTCATTTGTGACTGAAACGTCATATTGATTGTCATACAAAATATCACGCCTGTTCAAATATATATATATTTTTTTTTTCATTTTTTCAATAAACCTTGAGTGTTGGAATTTCCATTTAATTCATTATGAGGTTGGACCATCTCTGAGAACAAGGCAGTATTCTCACAATAAGAATTGAATCTTGTGAATGTTTTGGCTGCAGGAACATCTACAAATAAAGTTAGGAAAAAAAATAGTGTGCGGCTGCTCTGGCCTCTCCCCACCCCCTCCCATCATTAAACAAATCCCCCTGTTCATCATACAGCACCACAATCCTATCTAAAAGCATCATATGTTATTAGCAAAGCATTTTGGATAATAAATATAGCTGATCATACCAAGTTTTCCCAAAAATGCTTATGTATACGACCTAGAACCAGATAGGGAAATGCTCATACCGAATTTGAAATTGGCAAACGCGAACAAAAGAAGTTCACTCATCTCTAGCAGTGAATTCTTCTATGTGATGTATTTATAGCAGTCTTGGTTTCTCCTTTGTGATGTATACTGCAGCCTTCCCACTGCTTCAGGTCTAAATTTAAAGTGAGCAGTGATGAATTTCCCATTTTGAGAGCACATGTGGTGTAATGTATATCTAATTTCTCACAGACGAGGAAGCTTCTAATTATAAAACAATTTATCTTTATTACAAAAATTGACATACATTGTACATACACTATATCAATAAGAACAGATAGTTATACACCTACTGATGTAGCCAAAACCACATATAAACATAAAAAAGGTACCCCTTTACCGTTTCCCTAGACCCTATATAGAGATAGGATTTGTTACATATGAATGTCTGTAACATAGGAGACTTAGGGGTACTTTGCACGTTGCGACATCGCTACTGCGATATCGTTGGGGTCAAATCGAAAGTGACGCACATCCAGCGCCGGTAACGATGTTGCAACGTGTAAAGCCTAGGAGGGAAGATGAACGAGCGTGAAACAGTCAAAAATGTCAGTGCGTCCGCAGGTACGATGTTGTTTGTCGTTCCCGCAGCTCCACACATCGCTGTGTGTTAAGCCACAGGAGCGACAAACATCTCCTTACCTGCGCCCGACGTCCACCGGCAATGCGAAAGGGAGAAGGTGGGCGGGATGTTTACATCCCGCTGATCTCCGCCCCTCCGCTGCTATTGGCCGGCCGCTTAGTGATGTCGCGGTGATGTCGCTGTGACGCCGAACGCACCTTTTCCTTGAAGGAGGGATTCCTCGGCAGTCACAGCGACGTCACCGACCAGGTATGTGTGTGTGAAGCTGCCGTAGCGATAATGTTTGCTACGGCAGCTTGCACTACATATTGCATGTGCAACGGGGAAGGGGCTATCGCGCTCGGCATTGGTAGCATCGGCTAGCGATGTCGCAGCATGCAAAGTACCCCTTAGAGTTTATCAAATTACCCATCAGTCCACAGTCAGCAGTCACAGGTCTCGGGCTTAACAGTATGAAAAAAATATCCCTGTGTATAAGATTTCAGTAGGGGTGCCGAAGTATGAATTGTGAAGTTCACCATATGTTACGGTGGCAACCAGCACACCTATGTCCCCACTCGGCCTGACGTGTTTCTCCTCCCATCAGGAGGTTCATCAGGGGTCGTATATATATATATATATATATATATATATATATATATATATATATAAATATAAAATAGAGTATGGTGCAAAATAACACTGGTAGAACAACCTCTGGATCTGTTTGTGTTTGACAGACCAGTTACAATGATAATGTAATTCAGATATATATATATATATATATATATATACTGGTGCCACATAAGGTGTCTGAAACCTATAGCGGACTAAATCTATCACCTATAGGGGAGTTAAGGAAGAATTTGATTCCATAGCAAGTGACTGAGACTTATGATAATCTCCACCTTAGTCACCCTCTGAAGAATATAGAATTCAGCGTGTTTCCACCTGTAAGGTCAAAAAACTACTATCAGTTCATGGAACCATATTTAAATATATATGTAATAAACCACTCTGTTGGAACTACAGTAACCATCACCCCCACATCAGAGGATGCCAGTGTTCTGTATACGAAAAACCATTACCTGAGGAAGGGATACCTTAATGCATATTCCTACCAGTCTCTGGATCCCTTATATATCCTGTGACAATCTGTTGCTTCAGGATGCTGTGATACTGTAGAAAAAAGCCCTAAGAGGTTCCTATAACAAACCAATGACAATCAACATTTCTATATTATCTAAAATTCCTCAATACAAATCAAATCCATGCCATACCTAATGTATATCCATTGTAGGGGTGGTCACGAGATATAATACTTCAAGGTTTATTTCATAAATAGGATCCTACAAAAAACAGTTATAATTAAAAATCCGTGGAATCAGTAGATAGTACCTCTAAAAAAGAGACTCTTAACATACCCAAACATTCTTTAAGGGTAGACAATCCTGACTGTGCAATCACATAGCTGCTTTCTGAGGGAAAACAGAGTGCATGAATCTCCATATAATCAAGTGACCACAGCCATTCCTTATCAGATTAGCAAGACTACATTCTACTTACATGATGACAGCTGATTCACATGCTAACAGACTCCTTCCGGCTTCCTGGAGGCCTGCCATCACATGTTTTTCCCAGGCCAATCAAAGTTTAATTACAGTTGCAGTTCTGCCCACATGCCATTCTGACACGCACGCCCTACTGCCCCTTCCAACTGCGTGTCAAACAAAGGAAGCTTAGAATCCCCCACGGATTCCAGTGCGCAGGTTCCGAAGAGTCGTAGAGCATGTGACCCCGCCATAACCAGGAATTCTCTATCCATTACTCATTTTGATAAGCACGCCCATTCATGTCACGTGATAGTCTCATCAGAGTGCCATCTATGTTTGGTAAAATTTGGTAAAATTTACAGCTGTCAGCTATTTACAGAATCTATCTTTGCAAAGAGTGGCCCGCTCTCCAGACTAACGCAAATCTAGAAAAGCATTCTATCCAATACCAGAAAATGCTATTAAAAAGCATTTTTTGGAAATGTGGCCAGCATTTTGGGGCATAAAACAAACATAAACAAACATTACCGAGATGGGGGAAGGGGCTTGGGTTTATCGAACAAGAACGAACAAGCTCAGACTTATACCGAACCTGAGTTTGGCAGGCCTTTATCAAACAGGTTCTCTAACCGCTGATTACAGGTAGTATCATCATTACCACATAGCATCACAGCCACCCCAAACAGAAGCAGCTCCAGCCATTACGTTATGTGGGAGATAGTTAAATGTTTGACCAAAGATAGCAGAATCATATTCAAGTTGATTTTATAAATATTCAAATTGGCCCTTGGCAGCAAAAAGGCTCCAATTTCTGCCAGAAATGGTCACCAGGTTGACTTTTTGTCTCCGTATGTGTTTTATTTCATACAGAAATATACAGAAGGTTTTTACATTGTATTAAAAACTAATCTTAATAAAGAAAATAGAAAAGAAACTTTCTCCAATGTTCATTGCACACACATTTATTATTGGTGCCTTTGGCCCAAATTAAGAAAGAAGTTTCAAAAATGTTATTTATACAATGTATAATGTATAGAGATGAGCGAACCGGTCCCGGTTCGTCTCGAGGTCGGTTCGCCGAACGGAGGTCCCGTTCGAGTTCGGTTCGTCGAACGTTCGACGAACCGAACTCGAACCGCATAGGAAACAATGGCAGGCATTCACAAACACATAAAAACACCTAGAAAACACCCTCAAAGGTGTCCAAAAGGTGACAAACAACTCACAACACAACACAAACACATGTGAAAGTGACAAGGACATATACTCATGCGAAAACAAAAGAGCTGGACAAGGAAAAAGAGGAGGACACACAGATATATGAGTATATGCAAGGAAACATCGATGCCATTACTGTGCAACTTGAGCCCTGCTCATTTTAGGCTTCCAATCTGGATAAATTGCCTGAGCTCGACACGTACGCCTTGGGGATCTTGTCGTGTCCTGCAGCCAGCGTTCTCTCGGAACCTGTCTTCAGTGCTGCTGGGGGTCTGCTGGCAGATAAGCACACGTGTCTGTCCACTGACAATGTGGACATGGCTCTCAGAGGACTTTTCTTCCCCTGGGTCAGCCAGGGGACGGGAAAGGCACACGTATTTTTGAGAGTGCTTCATGCAAAGCATCTTTTTCATTTTGAAAATTGGGTCAACTGATGCCAGTCAAGTGGGGTGTGTGGCCCAATTAGTGGCAACGAGGGAGACTGTGGTTGGAGTCCCCTCGCTGTGTTTCAAAAAGACAAAAAAGATGAACAAGTCATGGCTCCCAGAGGACTTTTCTTCCCCTGGGTCAGCCATGGGACGGGAAAGGCACGCGTATTTTTGAGAGTGCTTCATGCAAAGCATCTTTTTCTTTTTCAAAAGGGGGGTCAACCGATGCCAGTCAAGTGGGGTGTGTGTGGCCCAATTAGTGGCAACGAGGGAGACTGTGGTTGGAGTCCCCTCGCTGTGTTTCTAGAAGAACTAAAATGCACAAATCATGGCTCTCAGAGGACGTTTCTTCCCCTGGGTCAGCCAGGGGATGGGAAAGGCACGCGTATTTTTGAGAGTGCTTCATGCAAAGCATCTTTTTCTTTTTCAAAAGGGGGGTCAACCGATGCCAGTCAAGTGGGGTGTGTGTGGCCCAATTAGTGGCAACGAGGGAGACTGTGGTTGGAGTCCCCTCGCTGTGTTTCTAAAAGACAAAAAAGATGAACAAGTCATGGCTCTCAGAGGACGTTTCTTCCCCTGGGTCAGCCAGGGGACGGGAAAGGCACGCGTATTTTTGAGAGTGCTTCATGCAAAGCATCTTTTTCTTTTTCAAAAGGGGGGTCAACCGATGCCAGTCAAGTGGGGTGGGTGTGGCCCAATTAGTGGCAATGAGGGAGACTGTGGTTGGAGTCCCCTCGCTGTGTTTTACATGCTTTTAGAAGGGCATGACATGGCTTAGAGGTTGACTTTCAGCATCTGGAAACTGTTGGCTACCAAAATGCTGCCTTTCCAACATTTTTAACCGAGGGTTTTCGAGACCTTATGCTCATCGCAGTGCCCCAAGAGCCGATGCCCAGGTGCCACTCCTTCTCCAACAAAGGCGTGCACGCGCTACACCAGCATGTCGCACTAAACATCACTGATTCCTTGAGAAACTCTGTGTGACAGGGTACATTTCACCACAGATAATTGGCCCAGTAAGCATGGACAGGGGCGTTACATGTCGCTGACTGGGCAATGGGTTACTGTGGGGAGAGATGGAGAAGGGTCTGCTGTACAAGTCTTGCCGTCCCCACGAGTTGTGTCAATCCTTCTGTATGTAGAATTTAATACACTGCTTCTGCCTCTTCAACCTTGTGTGGGTCCTCTACCTTGGCCCAAACCCTGTGTGGTCAGGCCACCCTTCCTTGTAACTGCGCACAAGGAATACCACACACCTCCTTACTATGCTTGCAGCAGAGCTCAATGCCATCAGGCGGTCAAAGATTTACTTTGAAATGTATGGGAAATGTGAGTCACACCGCTGAGAAGTTGTGGACGGTTAGCTCTGGAGACCGAGTTTCATCAATGGTTGTCTCCACTCAACCAGCAGCCAGGGAAGGCCGGGTGCGACAATGATGCAAACATGGGTGCGGCCCTTCGCTGTGACAATGTGACACACGTGCCTTGTGTGGCTCACGTGTTGAACCTGGTTGTCCAGCAATTTTTAAAGCACTATCCTGGCCCACATGGCCTTCTGCAGAGAGCATGGTGTAACGCCTTCCTTGATCCACACACTCGGATGGGCTGTAAATGATAGGCTAGAGGGAAGCCACTCACCAAGCAGGACCCCTAGAACCCTGAAACCCTTTAACCCCTATACAGGGATTAGGAATTACACAGGGCCCAAGGTGATCAATACCTGTGTAAGGCTGCAGTTCCAGAGAATAGTAGTCAGGCAGGGTCAAAACATTAATTGAGTAACAGGAACAGAATGGGACGGCCAGGACTTAATCAGAAAACAAGCAGAGGTGAAATGCGGATCGGCCAACAAGGTACATAAACAGCAAGCAGGAAAAGTAGTCAAGTAACAAGCACACAAAATCATAAAACTGAACTGGGGGTAAAAGTAACCAGAGGTTCATAGCTATGTCTGGCAGTGGTCTGCAGGCAGGATGGGCATACAAAACGGTGTGGTGTCTTCCCATTGGTTGTAGCTGAATGATGGTACTTCATCTGTGAGATACCCACCAGCTACATTCAGCCAGAGATTCTGCATCTGTCAAGGTAATGCAGCCCAGTGGGTGAGCATAACCTGCGTCCACCTGCGCCACTGGCATCGACTCCTCTCCCATCATCAGCACTATGCATGAAAGGAACACGTTGTCACCTGGCGACCGGAGTACAAATTGACGGAGCGGACTCCGTTGGTGACTTAACAGCCGTGTGCGGCAATGATGCAAACCTGGCTGCGGGCCATCGTCAGGGCAATGTGAGACACGTGCCTTGTATGGCTCACGTGTTGAACCTAATTCTCCAGCAATTTTTAAAACACCATCCCGGCCTACATGGCCTTGTGCAGTGGGCACGCTTGCTATGTGCTCACTTCCATTGTGCACACACAGCAGCTCAACAACTTTCATCGCTACAGAAGTCTTTAGGTCTGGTGGTTAAACGCCTGAAATGCGATGTGCCGACACGCTGGAATTTTAATCTGCACATGTTGCAGCGTTTGTGGCAGCACCGCCGAACCCTGCTGCAATACGTTATGACATATAGCCTGGGATAACTTGATCCAGAGGTGGTGCAGATCACGCTGCTGGAGTGGTGTCAGATCAAGGACCTATGCACCCTTCTACACAGTTTACAAATGTCGACGAAGATGTTTAGCACTGGCGATGCCATTATCAGCATGACAATTCTGGTCATCTACATGATGGAGCACACTGTAATTATTATTCGGAGTCAGGTGTTGGGACAAGAGGAAGGGGAGGAAGTACAGGAGAAGTGATATGCGGAAGTGATAACAAGATCTACGAGGTCCAGATGGTCAGCGGCACCTAGACGGCAGTCATGGTGAGGGAGAGGGATTAACAAGGGCACATAGTATCAGCAAAAAGTGTTGAGGAAGGTGCAGGAGCCCATGAAGAAATGGAGGACGAACTGGCGATGGGCATGGAAGACTCAGCAGATGAGTGAGAGCTTGCTCACATTTCGGTTGTGCGAGGTTGGGGGGAGAGGGCAGAGGAAGGAGGCACGATTCTCACCTCTCTGCCACCAACACACCAAGGACTTGGTCCTCCTGGATGCACAAGACACATGAGCGCCTTCTTGCTGCACTACCTACAACATGACCCTCGGATTGTACAAATTCAAAGTAATCCTGACTACTGGGTTGCCACACTGTCAGATCCCCGGTACAAGACAAAATTTGGCAAAATAATTCCTGCCATAGAAATAGACGCACGTATACAGGAGTATCTGCAGAAGGTGGTACGCAATCTTAGATCTGCTTTTCCACTAAACACCAGTGCTGCACAGAGTGAATCTCAACGCTTTGTCATGGATAGGAGGAAATGGTCTTTTACTTGTCCACATCTGAGGGACCGAGGGCTGGCTGCTGTGCTGAGTAGAGTTGAGCGCGGTTCGCGGTTCGAGGTTCTCCAGTTCTAAGCTCGAGTGATTTTTGGGGTTGTTCGAGATCGAACTAGAACTCGAGCTTTTTGCAAAAGCTCGATAGTTCTAGATACGTTCGAGAACAGTTCTAGCAGCAAAAAGCAGGGCTTTTTACAGCTACAGTGAGCAGGAGCCATCGCTGGCAGCCTGCCACAAGCTGGTAACCAAGATAAACATCGGGTATCCAAGCAAAGCGCTTTGGTTAGTAACCCGATGTTTATCTTAGTTACGTGCAGGAAGCCCACACTTCCCCGCTCAGCTCGCTCCGCCCCCACCTGCCCGCGGCATGTACACATACATACACACACACACACACACACACACACACAAACCCCCCCCCGCTCGGCTTACCTGCGGTGATGAAGTCCCGCCATCCTGACCTCAGCGCTGTCACTTTCCTCCTTGGCCGCCGCTTGTCACATCATCTCTCGCTTCCGACCCGAGACTGACTAGCGGTGACGTCACGGACCTCTCGCGATATTGAGAGGAAGACGCCGGTCATTGAACTCAGTGACAGGGGCTGTCGGCAGTGCTGGAGATCAGCGCAGGTAATGTACCTCGCTGACAGCAGCACTTGTCACCCCCCTGCAGTGACCTGGGCTGACCCATTGATGTTAGCTCAGGTCACTGCACTGCTCTCCCAGCCAATGGGGAACATCCTGCTCTTCATTGACTGGGACAGTGTGGATCGTCATGGCAACCCCTTGGATTACAGCAGACCTGGATTTGTTTTTCAATCTAATAAATTGGTTAAAGAGGGAATGTTTTGGGGAGTGTTTTTTCAAATAAAAATGTGTTTGTCGTCTATTTTTTTTTATTACTGACTGGGTTGGTGATGTCGGGTATCTGATAGACGCCTGACCTCACCAACCCCAGGGCTTGATGCCAGGTGACATTACACATCTGGTATTAACCCCATATATTACCCCGTTTGCCACCGCACCAGGGCGCGGGATGAGCTGGGGCGAAGCACCAGGATTGGCGCATCTAATGGATGCGCCACTTCTGGGGCGGCTGCGGCCTGCTATTTTTAGGCTGGGGAGAGTCCAATAACCATGGACCTCCCTAGTCTGAGAATATCAGGCCCCAGCTGTCTGCTTTACCTTGGCTGGTGATCCAGTTTTAGGGGACCCCTACGTGTTTTTTTTTTTTAATTATTTATTTAATTTAAAATAACAGCGTGGGGTGCCCTCAGTTTTGGATTACCAGCCAAGGTGAGGTTGCCAGCTGTGGTCTGCAGGCTGCAGCCGTCTGCTTTACCCTAGCTGGCTACAAAACTAGGGGGAATCCTACGTCATTTTTTTTTTTCATTTTTTTGGCTAAATACAAAGCTAAGCACCCCTTAGTGCCACATGAAAGGCACCAAGGGGTGCTCCACTTTTTCTCCACTTTTTCTACATTTTTTCTCCACTTTTTCTACATTTTTTTCTCCATTTTTTCCAACTTTTTCTCCTTTTTTTCTCCACTTTTTCTCCACTTTTTCTCCACTTTTTCTCCATTTTTTTCTCCACTTTTTCTCCACTTTTTCTACATTTTATTCTCCACTTTTTCTCCACTTTTTCTCCACTTTTTCTCCACTTTTTCTCCATTTTTTTCTCCTATTTTTCTCCACTTTTTCTCCACTTTTTTTCCATTTTTTTCTCCACTTTTTCTCCACTTTGTCTCCATTTTTTTCTCCACTTTTTCTCCACTTTTTCTCCACATTTTCTCCACTTTTTCTCCACTTTTTCTCCATTTTTTTCTCCACTTTTTCTCCACTTTTTCTACATTTTATTCTCCACTTTTTCTCCACTTTTTCTCCAACTTTTTCTCCACTTTTTCTCCACTTTGTGGAGAAAAAGTGGAGAAAAAGTGGAGAAAAAAATGGAGAAAAAGTGGAGAAAAAGTGGAGAAAAAGTGGAGAAAAAGTGGAGAAAAAGTGGAGAAAAAAATGGAGAAAAAGTGGAGAAAAAGTGGAGAAAAAAATGGAGAAAAAGTGGAGAAAAAGTGGAGAAAAAGTGGAGAAAAAGTGGAGAATTTTTTTCTCCACTTTTTCTCCACTTTTTCTCCAGTTATTCTCCACTTTTTCTCCACTTTTTCTCCACTTTTTCTCCACTTTTTTTCCAACTTTTTCTCCACTTTTTCTCCACTTTTTCTCCACTTTTTCTCCACTTTTTCTCCATTTTTTTCTCCACTTTTTCTCCACTTTTTCTCCACTTTTTCTCCACTTTTTCTCCATTTTTTTCTCCACGTTTTCTCCACTTTTTCTACATTTTATTCTCCACTTTTTCTCCACTTTTTCTCCACTTTTTCTCCACTTTTTCTCCACTTTTTTAACAACTTTTTCTCCACTTTTTCTCCACTTTTTCTCCACTTTTTCTCCACTTTTTTTTCCAACTTTTTCTCCACTTTTTCTCCACTTTTTCTCCACTTTTTCTCCCCTTTTTCTCCATTTTTTTCTCCACTTTTTCTCCACTTTTTCCTCCACTTTTTCTCCACTTTTTCTCCACTTTTTTCCATTTTTTTCTCCACTTTTTCTCCATTTTTGCTCCACTTTTTCTCCACTTTTTCTCCACTTTTTTCCATTTTTTCTCCACTTTTTCTCCACTTTTTCTCTACTTTTTCTCCACTTTTTTCTCCACTTTTTCTCCACTTTTTCTCCACTTTTTCTCCATTTTTTTCTCCACTTTTTCTCCACTTTTTCTACATTTTTTTTCTCCACTTTTTCTCCACTTTTTCTACATTTTTTCTCCACTTATGGAGAAAAAGTGGAGAAAAAGTGGAGAAAAAAATGGAGAAAAAGTGGAGGAAAAGTGGAGAAAAAGTGGAGAAAAAGTGGAGAAAAAGTGGAGAAAAAAATGGAGAAAAAGTGGAGAAAAAGTGGAGAAAAAGTGGAGAAAAAAATGGAGAAAAAATGGAGAAAAAGTGGAGAAAAAGTGGAGAAAAAGTGGAGAAAAAGTGGAGAATTTTTTTCTCCACTTTTTCTCCACTTTTTCTCCAGTTATTCTCCACTTTTTCTCCACTTTTTCTCCACTTTTTCTCCACTTTTTCTCCACTTTTTCTCCACTTTTTCTCCATTTTTTTCTCCACTTTTTCTCCACTTTTGCTCCACTTTTTCTCCAACTTTTTCTCCACTTTTTCTCCACTTTCTCTCCACTTTTTCTCCACTTTTTCTCCATTTTTTCTCCACTTTTTCTCCACTTTTGCTCCACTTTTTCTCCACTTTTTCTCCACTTTTTTCCATTTTTTCTCCACTTTTTCTCCACTTTTTCTCTACTTTTTCTCCACTTTTTTCTCCACTTTTTCTCCACTTTTTCTCCACTTTTTCTCCATTTTTTTCTCCACTTTTTCTCCACTTTTTCTACATTTTTTTTCTCCACTTTTTCTCCACTTTTTCTACATTTTTTCTCCACTTATGGAGAAAAAGTGGAGAAAAAGTGGAGAAAAAAATGGAGAAAAAGTGGAGGAAAAGTGGAGAAAAAGTGGAGAAAAAGTGGAGAAAAAGTGGAGAAAAAAATGGAGAAAAAGTGGAGAAAAAGTGGAGAAAAAGTGGAGAAAAAAATGGAGAAAAAATGGAGAAAAAGTGGAGAAAAAGTGGAGAAAAAGTGGAGAAAAAGTGGAGAATTTTTTTCTCCACTTTTTCTCCACTTTTTCTCCAGTTATTCTCCACTTTTTCTCCACTTTTTCTCCACTTTTTCTCCACTTTTTCTCCACTTTTTCTCCACTTTTTCTCCATTTTTTTCTCCACTTTTTCTCCACTTTTGCTCCACTTTTTCTCCACTTTTTCTCCACTTTTTTCCATTTTTTTTCTCCACTTTTTCTCCACTTTTTCTCCATTTTTTTCTCCACTTTTTCTCCACTTTTTCTCCACTTTTTCTCCACTTTTTCTCCATTTTTTTCTCCACTTTTTCTCCTCTTTTTCTACATTTTATTCTCCACTTTTTCTCCACTTTTTCTCCACTTTTTCTCCACTTTTTCTCCACTTTTTTTCCAACTTTTTCTCCACTTTTTCTCCACTTTTTCTCCACTTTTTCTCCACTTTTTCTCTACTTTTTTTTCCAACTTTTTCTCCACTTTTTCTCCACTTTTTCTCCACTTTTTCTCCACTTTTTCTCCATTTTTTTCTCCACTTTTTCTCCACTTTTTCCTCCACTTTTTCTCCACTTTTTCTCCACTTTTTTTCCATTTTTTTCTCCACTTTTTCTCCACTTTTGCTCCACTTTTTCTCCATTTTTTCTCCACTTTTTCTCCACTTTTTCTCCTCTTTTTTTCCATTTTTTCTCCACTTTTTCTCCACTTTTTCTCCACTTTTTTCTCCACTTTTTCTCCACTTTTTCTCCACTTTTTCTCCACTTCTTCTCCATTTTTTTCTCCACTTTTTCTCCACTTTTTCTACATTTTTTTCTCCACTTTTTCTCCACTTTTTCTCCACTTTTTCTCCACTTTTTCTCCATTTTTTTTCTCCACTTTTTCTCCACTTTTTCTCCACTTTTTCACCACTTATGGAGAAAAAGTGGAGAAAAAGTGGAGAAAAAGTGGAGAAAAAAATGGAGAAAAAGTGGAGAAAAAGGGGAGAAAAAGTGGAGAAAAAGTGGAGAAAAAAATGGAGAAAAAGTGGAGAAAAAGTGGAGAAAAAGTGGAGAAAAAAATGGAGAAAAAGTGGAGAAAAAGTGGAGAAAAAGTGGAGAATTTTTTTCTCCACTTTTTCTCCAGTTATTCTCCACTTTTTCCCCACTTTTTCTCCACTTTTTCTCCACTTTTTCTCCACTTTTTCTCCATTTTTTTCTCCACTTTTTCTCCACTTTTTCTACATTTTATTCTCCACTTTTCTCCACTTTTTCTCCAACTTTTTCTCCACTTTTTCTCCACTTTTTCTCCACTTTTTCTCCAATTTTTCTCCATTTTTTTCTCCACTTTTTCTTCATTTGTTCTCCACTTTTTTTCCATTTTTTTCTCCACTTTTTCTCCACTTTTGCTCCACTTTTTCTCCATTTTTTCTCCACTTTTTCTCCACTTTTTCTCCACTTTTTTTCCATTTTTTTCTCCACTTTTTCTCCACTTTTTCTCCACTTTTTTTCCATTTTTTTCTCCACTTTTTCTCCATTTTTTTCTCCACTTTTTCTCCACTTTTTCTCCACTTTTTTTCCATTTTTTCTCCACTTTTTCTCCACTTTTTCTCTACTTTTTCTCCACTTTTTTCTCCACTTTTTCTCCACTTTTTCTCCACTTTTTCTCCATTTTTTTCTCCACTTTTTCTCCACTTTTTCTACATTTTTTTTCTCCACTTTTTCTCCACTTTTTCTACATTTTTTCTCCACTTATGGAGAAAAAGTGGAGAAAAAGTGGAGAAAAAAATGGAGAAAAAGTGGAGGAAAAGTGGAGAAAAAGTGGAGAAAAAGTGGAGAAAAAAATGGAGAAAAAGTGGAGAAAAAGTGGAGAAAAAGTGGAGAAAAAAATGGAGAAAAAGTGGAGAAAAAGTGGAGAAAAAGTGGAGAAAAAGTGGAGAAAAAGTGGAGAATTTTTTTCTCCACTTTTTCTCCACTTTTTCTCCAGTTATTCTCCACTTTTTCTCCACTTTTTCTCCACTTTTTCTCCACTTTTTCTCCACTTTTTCTCCACTTTTTCTCCATTTTTTTCTCCACTTTTTCTCCACTTTTGCTCCACTTTTTCTCCAACTTTTTCTCCACTTTTTCTCCACTTTCTCTCCACTTTTTCTCCACTTTTTCTACATTTTTTCTCCACTTTTTCTCCACTTTTGCTCCACTTTTTCTCCACTTTTTCTCCACTTTTTTCCACTTTTTTCCATTTTTTTCTCCACTTTTTCTCCACTTTTTCTCTATTTTTTTCTCCACTTTTTCTCCACTTTTTCTCCACTTTTTCTCCACTTTTTCCCCATTTTTTTCTCCACTTTTTCTCCTCTTTTTCTACATTTTATTCTCCACTTTTTCTCCACTTTTTCTCCACTTTTTCTCCACTTTTTCTCCACTTTTTTTCCAACTTTTTCTCCACTTTTTCTCCACTTTTTCTCCACTTTTTCTCCACTTTTTCTCTACTTTTTTTTCCAACTTTTTCTCCACTTTTTCTCCACTTTTTCTCCACTTTTTCTCCACTTTTTCTCCATTTTTTTCTCCACTTTTTCTCCACTTTTTCCTCCACTTTTTCTCCACTTTTTCTCCACTTTTTTTCCATTTTTTTCTCCACTTTTTCTCCACTTTTGCTCCACTTTTTCTCCATTTTTTCTCCACTTTTTCTCCACTTTTTCTCCACTTTTTTTCCATTTTTTCTCCACTTTTTCTCCACTTTTTCTCCACTTTTTTCTCCACTTTTTCTCCACTTTTTCTCCACTTTTTCTCCACTTCTTCTCCATTTTTTTCTCCACTTTTTCTCCACTTTTTCTCCACTTTTTCTACATTTTTTTCTCCACTTTTTCTCCACTTTTTCTCCACTTTTTCTCCACTTTTTCTCCATTTTTTTTCTCCACTTTTTCTCCACTTTTTCTCCACTTTTTCACCACTTATGGAGAAAAAGTGGAGAAAAAGTGGAGAAAAAGTGGAGAAAAAAATGGAGAAAAAGTGGAGAAAAAGGGGAGAAAAAGTGGAGAAAAAGTGGAGAAAAAAATGGAGAAAAAGTGGAGAAAAAGTGGAGAAAAAGTGGAGAAAAAAATGGAGAAAAAGTGGAGAAAAAGTGGAGAAAAAGTGGAGAATTTTTTTCTCCACTTTTTCTCCAGTTATTCTCCACTTTTTCCCCACTTTTTCTCCACTTTTTCTCCATTTTTTCTCCACTTTTTCTCCACTTTTGCTCCACTTTTTCTCCACTTTTTCTCCACTTTTTTCCACTTTTTTCCATTTTTTTCTCCACTTTTTCTCCACTTTTTCTCTATTTTTTTCTCCACTTTTTCTCCACTTTTTCTCCACTTTTTCTCCACTTTTTCCCCATTTTTTTCTCCACTTTTTCTCCTCTTTTTCTACATTTTATTCTCCACTTTTTCTCCACTTTTTCTCCACTTTTTCTCCACTTTTTCTCCACTTTTTTTCCAACTTTTTCTCCACTTTTTCTCCACTTTTTCTCCACTTTTTCTCCACTTTTTCTCTACTTTTTTTTCCAACTTTTTCTCCACTTTTTCTCCACTTTTTCTCCACTTTTTCTCCACTTTTTCTCCATTTTTTTCTCCACTTTTTCTCCACTTTTTCCTCCACTTTTTCTCCACTTTTTCTCCACTTTTTTTCCATTTTTTTCTCCACTTTTTCTCCACTTTTGCTCCACTTTTTCTCCATTTTTTCTCCACTTTTTCTCCACTTTTTCTCCACTTTTTTTCCATTTTTTCTCCACTTTTTCTCCACTTTTTCTCCACTTTTTTCTCCACTTTTTCTCCACTTTTTCTCCACTTTTTCTCCACTTCTTCTCCATTTTTTTCTCCACTTTTTCTCCACTTTTTCTCCACTTTTTCTACATTTTTTTCTCCACTTTTTCTCCACTTTTTCTCCACTTTTTCTCCACTTTTTCTCCATTTTTTTTCTCCACTTTTTCTCCACTTTTTCTCCACTTTTTCACCACTTATGGAGAAAAAGTGGAGAAAAAGTGGAGAAAAAGTGGAGAAAAAAATGGAGAAAAAGTGGAGAAAAAGGGGAGAAAAAGTGGAGAAAAAGTGGAGAAAAAAATGGAGAAAAAGTGGAGAAAAAGTGGAGAAAAAGTGGAGAAAAAAATGGAGAAAAAGTGGAGAAAAAGTGGAGAAAAAGTGGAGAATTTTTTTCTCCACTTTTTCTCCAGTTATTCTCCACTTTTTCCCCACTTTTTCTCCACTTTTTCTCCACTTTTTCTCCACTTTTTCTCCATTTTTTTCTCCACTTTTTCTCCACTTTTTCTACATTTTATTCTCCACTTTTTCTCCACTTTTTCTCCAACTTTTTCTCCACTTTTTCTCCACTTTTTCTCCACTTTTTCTCCAATTTTTCTCCATTTTTTTCTCCACTTTTTCTCCATTTTTTCTCCACTTTTTTTCCATTTTTTTCTCCACTTTTTCTCCACTTTTGCTCCACTTTTTCTCCATTTTTTCTCCACTTTTTCTCCACTTTTTCTCCACTTTTTTTCCATTTTTTTCTCCACTTTTTCTCCACTTTTTCTCCACTTTTTTTCCATTTTTTTCTCCACTTTTTCTCCATTTTTTTCTCCACTTTTTCTCCACTTTTTCTCCACTTTTTCTCCATTTTTTTCCACGTTTTCTCCATTTTTTCTACATTTTATTCTCCACTTTTTCTCCACTTTTTCTCCACTTTTTCTCCACTTTTTCTCCACTTTTTTTCCAACTTTTTCTCCACTTTTTCTCCACTTTTTCTCCACTTTTTCTCCACTTTTTCTCCAGTTATTCTCCACTTTTTCTCCACTTTTTCTCCACTTTTTCTCCACTTTTTCTCCACTTTTTTTCCAACTTTTTCTCCACTTTTTCTCCACTTTTTCTCCACTTTTTCTCCACTTTTTCTCTACTTTTTTTTCCAACTTTTTCTCCACTTTTTCTCCACTTTTTCTCCACT
The DNA here is from genome assembly GCF_048569485.1 of Anomaloglossus baeobatrachus. Classification (NCBI taxonomy): domain Eukaryota; kingdom Metazoa; phylum Chordata; class Amphibia; order Anura; family Aromobatidae; genus Anomaloglossus; species Anomaloglossus baeobatrachus. The sequence continues at coordinate 293,925,841 of NC_134359.1, forward strand.
TTTTCTCCACTTTTTCTCCATTTTTTTCTCCACTTTTTCTCCACTTTTTCCTCCACTTTTTCTCCACTTTTTCTCCACTTTTTTTCCATTTTTTTCTCCACTTTTTCTCCACTTTTGCTCCACTTTTTCTCCATTTTTTCTCCACTTTTTCTCCACTTTTTCTCCACTTTTTTTCCATTTTTTCTCCACTTTTTCTCCACTTTTTCTCCACTTTTTCTCCACTTTTTCTCCACTTTTTTTCCATTTTTTTCTCCACTTTTTCTCCACTTTTGCTCCACTTCTTCTCTATTTTTTTCTCCACTTTTTCTCCACTTTTTCTCCACTTTTTCTACATTTTTTTCTCCACTTTTTCTCCACTTTTTCTCCACTTTTTTTCCATTTTTTTCTCCACTTTTTCTCCATTTTTTTCTCCACTTTTTCTCCACTTTTTCTCCACTTTTTCTCCATTTTTTTTTCCACGTTTTCTCCACTTTTTCTACATTTTATTCTCCACTTTTTCTCCACTTTTTCTCCACTTTTTCTCCACTTTTTCTCCACTTTTTCTCCACTTTTTTTTCCAACTTTTTCTCCACTTTTTCTCCACTTTTTCTCCACTTTTTCTCCCCTTTTTCTCCATTGTTTTCTCCACTTTTTCTTCACTTTTTCCTCCACTTTTTCTCCACTTTTTCTCCACTTTTTTCCATTTTTTTCTCCACTTTTTCTCCACTTTTGCTCCACTTTTTCTCCATTTTTTCTCCACTTTTTCTCCACTTTTTTTCCATTTTTTCTCCACTTTTTCTCCACTTTTTCTCCACTTTTTCTCCACTTTTTTCTCCACTTTTTCTCCACTTTTTCTCCACTTTTTCTCCACTTTTTCTCCATTTTTTTTCTCCACTTATTCTCCACTTTTTCTCCACTTTTTTTTCCAACTTTTTCTCCACTTTTTCTCCACTTTTTCTCCACTTTTTCTCCCCTTTTTCTCCATTTTTTTCTCCACTTTTTCTCCACTTTTTCCTCCACTTTTTCTCCACTTTTTCTCCACTTTTTTCCATTTTTTCTCCACTTTTTCTCCACTTTTGCTCCACTTTTTCTCCATTTTTTCTCCACTTTTTCTCCACTTTTTCTCCACTTTTTTTCCATTTTTCTCCACTTTTTCTCCACTTTTTCTCTACTTTTTCTCCACTTTTTTCTCCACTTTTTCTCCACTTTTTCTCCACTTGTTCTCCATTTTTTTTCTCCACTTTTTCTCCACTTTTTCTACATTTTTTTCTCCACTTTTTCTCCACTTTTTCTACATTTTTTTCTCCACTTATGGAGAAAAAGTGGAGAAAAAGTGGAGAAAAAAATGGAGAAAAAGTGGAGGAAAAGTGGAGAAAAAGTGGAGAAAAAGTGGAGAAAAAGTGGAGAAAAAAATGGAGAAAAAGTGGAGAAAAAGTGGAGAAAAAAATGGAGAAAAAGTGGAGAAAAAGTGGAGAAAAAGTGGAGAAAAAGTGGAGAAAAAGTGGAGAATTTTTTTCTCCACTTTTTCTCCACTTTTTCTCCAGTTATTCTCCACTTTTTCTCCACTTTTTCTCCACTTTTTCTCCACTTTTTCTCCATTTTTTTCTCCACTTTTTCTCCACTTTTTCTCTACTTTTTCTCCACTTTTTTCTCCACTTTTTCTCCACTTTTTCTCCACTTGTTCTCCGTTTTTTTTCTCCACTTTTTCTCCACTTTTTCTACATTTTTTTCTCCACTTTTTCTCCACTTTTTCTACATTTTTTTCTCCACTTATGGAGAAAAAGTGGAGAAAAAGTGGAGAAAAAAATGGAGAAAAAGTGGAGGAAAAGTGGAGAAAAAGTGGAGAAAAAGTGGAGAAAAAGTGGAGAAAAAAATGGAGAAAAAGTGGAGAAAAAGTGGAGAAAAAAATGGAGAAAAAGTGGAGAAAAAGTGGAGAAAAAGTGGAGAAAAAGTGGAGAAAAAGTGGAGAATTTTTTTCTCTACTTTTTCTCCACTTTTTCTCCAGTTATTCTCCACTTTTTCTCCACTTTTTCTCCACTTTTTCTCCACTTTTTCTCCACTTTTTCTCCATTTTTTTCTCCACTTTTTCTCCACTTTTGCTCCACTTTTTCTCCAACTTTTTCTCCACTTTTTCTCCACTTTCTCTCCACTTTTTCTCCACTTTTTCTCCATTTTTTCTCCACTTTTTCTCCACTTTTGCTCCACTTTTTCTCCACTTTTTCTCCACTTTTTCTCCACTTTTTTCCATTTTTTTCTCCACTTTTTCTCCAGTTTTTCTCCATTTTTTTCTCCACTTTTTCTCCACTTTTTCTCCACTTTTTCTCCACTTTTTCTCCATTTTTTTCTCCACTTTTTCTCCTCTTTTTCTACATTTTATTCTCCACTTTTTCTCCACTTTTTCTCCACTTTTTCTCCACTTTTTCTCCACTTTTGTTCCAACTTTTTCTCCACTTTTTCTCCACTTTTTCTCCACTTTTTCTCTACTTTTTTTTCCATTTTTTTCTCCACTTTTTCTCCACTTTTGCTCCACTTTTTCTCCATTTTTTCTCCACTTTTTCTCCACTTTTTCTCCACTTTTTCTCCACTTTTTCTCCACTTTTTTCCACTTTTTTCCATTTTTTTCTCCACTTTTTCTCCACTTTTTCTCCACTTTTTCTCCACTTTTTCTCTACTTTTTTTTCCATTTTTTTCTCCACTTTTTCTCCACTTTTGCTCCACTTTTTCTCCATTTTTTCTCCACTTTTTCTCCACTTTTTCTCCACTTTTTCTCCACTTTTTCTCCATTTTTTTCTCCACTTTTTCTCCACTTTTTCCTCCACTTTTTCTCCACTTTTTCTCCACTTTTTTTCCATTTTTTTCTCCACTTTTTCTCCACTTTTGCTCCACTTTTTCTCCATTTTTTCTCAACTTTTTCTCCACTTTTTCTCCACTTTTTTTCCATTTTTTCTCCACTTTTTCTCCACTTTTTCTCCACTTTTTCTCCACTTTTTTTCCATTTTTTTCTCCACTTTTTCTCCACTTTTGCTCCACTTCTTCTCCATTTTTTTCTCCACTTTTTCTCCACTTTTTCTACATTTTTTTCTCCACTTTTTCTCCACTTTTTCTCCACTTTTTTTCCATTTTTTTCTCCACTTTTTCTCCATTTTTTTCTCCACTTTTTCTCCACTTTTTCTCCACTTTTTCTCCATTTTTTTTTCCACGTTTTCTCCACTTTTTCTACATTTTATTCTCCACTTTTTCTCCACTTTTTCTCCACTTTTTCTCCACTTTTTCTCCACTTTTTTTTCCAACTTTTTCTCCACTTTTTCTCCACTTTTTCTCCCCTTTTTCTCCATTGTTTTCTCCACTTTTTCTTCACTTTTTCCTCCACTTTTTCTCCACTTTTTCTCCACTTTTTTCCATTTTTTTCTCCACTTTTTCTCCACTTTTGCTCCACTTTTTCTCCATTTTTTCTCCACTTTTTCTCCACTTTTTTTCCATTTTTTCTCCACTTTTTCTCCACTTTTTCTCCACTTTTTCTCCACTTTTTTCTCCACTTTTTCTCCACTTTTTCTCCACTTTTTCTCCACTTTTTCTCCATTTTTTTTCTCCACTTTTTCTCCACTTTTTCTCCACTTTTTCTCCACTTTTTTTTCCAACTTTTTCTCCACTTTTTCTCCACTTTTTCTCCACTTTTTCTCCCCTTTTTCTCCATTTTTTTCTCCACTTTTTCTCCACTTTTTCCTCCACTTTTTCTCCACTTTTTCTCCACTTTTTTCCATTTTTTTCTCCACTTTTTCTCCACTTTTGCTCCACTTTTTCTCCATTTTTTCTCCACTTTTTCTCCACTTTTTCTCCACTTTTTTTCCATTTTTCTCCACTTTTTCTCCACTTTTTCTCTACTTTTTCTCCACTTTTTTCTCCACTTTTTCTCCACTTTTTCTCCACTTGTTCTCCATTTTTTTTCTCCACTTTTTCTCCACTTTTTCTACATTTTTTTCTCCACTTTTTCTACATTTTTTTCTCCACTTATGGAGAAAAAGTGGAGAAAAAGTGGAGAAAAAAATGGAGAAAAAGTGGAGGAAAAGTGGAGAAAAAGTGGAGAAAAAGTGGAGAAAAAGTGGAGAAAAAAATGGAGAAAAAGTGGAGAAAAAGTGGAGAAAAAAATGGAGAAAAAGTGGAGAAAAAGTGGAGAAAAAGTGGAGAAAAAGTGGAGAATTTTTTTCTCCACTTTTTCTCCACTTTTTCTCCAGTTATTCTCCACTTTTTCTCCACTTTTTCTCCACTTTTTCTCCACTTTTTCTCCACTTTTTCTCCATTTTTTTCTCCACTTTTTCTCCACTTTTGCTCCACTTTTTCTCCAACTTTTTCTCCACTTTTTCTCCACTTTCTCTCCACTTTTTCTCCACTTTTTCTCCATTTTTTCTCCACTTTTTCTCCACTTTTGCTCCACTTTTTCTCCACTTTTTCTCCACTTTTTCTCCACTTTTTTCCATTTTTTTCTCCACTTTTTCTCCACTTTTTCTCCATTTTTTTCTCCACTTTTTCTCCACTTTTTCTCCACTTTTTCTCCACTTTTTCTCCATTTTTTTCTCCACTTTTTCTCCTCTTTTTCTACATTTTATTCTCCACTTTTTCTCCACTTTTTCTCCACTTTTTCTCCACTTTTTCTCCACTTTTGTTCCAACTTTTTCTCCACTTTTTCTCCACTTTTTCTCCACTTTTTCTCCACTTTTTCTCTACTTTTTTTTCCATTTTTTTCTCCACTTTTTCTCCACTTTTGCTCCACTTTTTCTCCATTTTTTCTCCACTTTTTCTCCACTTTTTCTCCACTTTTTTTCCATTTTTTCTCCACTTTTTCTCCACTTTTTCTCCACTTTTTCTCCACTTTTTTCTCCACTTATGGAGAAAAAGTGGAGAAAAAGTGGAGAAAAAGTGGAGAAAAAAATGGAGAAAAAGTGGAGAAAAAGGGGAGAAAAGGTGGAGAAAAAGTGGAGAAAAAACGGAGAAAAAGTGGAGAAAAAGTGGAGAAAAAGTGGAGAATAAAATGGAGAAAAAGTGGAGAAAAAGTGGAGAAAAAGTGGAGAATTTTTTTCTCCACTTTTTCTCCAGTTATTCTCCACTTTTTCCCCACTTTTTCTCCACTTTTTCTCCACTTTTTCTCCACTTTTTCTCCATTTTTTTCTCCACTTTTTCTCCACTTTTTCTACATTTTATTCTCCACTTTTTCTCCACTTTTTCTCCAACTTTTTCTCCACTTTTTCTCCACTTTTTCTCCACTTTTTCTCCAATTTTTCTCCATTTTTTTCTCCACTTTTTCTCCACTTTTTCTTCACTTTTTTTCCATTTTTTTCTCCACTTTTTCTCCATTTTTTCTCCACTTTTTCTCCACTTTTTCTCCACTTTTTCTCCATTTTTTTCTCCACTTTTTCTCCACTTTTTCTCCACTTTTTCTCCATTTTTTTTCCACGTTTTCTCCATTTTTTCTACATTTTATTCTCCACATTTTCTCCACTTTTTCTCCACTTTTTCTCCACTTTTTCTCCACTTTTTTTCCAACTTTTTCTCCACTTTTTCTCCACTTTTTCTCCACTTTTTCTCCAGTTATTCTCCACTTTTTCTCCACTTTTTCTCCACTTTTTCTCCACTTTTTCTCCACTTTTTCTCCACTTTTTTTCCAACTTTTTCTCCACTTTTTCTCCACTTTTTCTCCACTTTTTCTCCACTTTTTCTCTACTTTTTTTTCCAACTTTTTCTCCACATTTTCTCCACTTTTTCTCCACTTTTTCTCCACTTTTTCTCCATTTTTTTCTCCACTTTTTCTCCACTTTTTCCTCCACTTTTTCTCCACTTTTTCTCCACTTTTTTTTCCATTTTTTTCTCCACTTTTTCTCCACTTTTGCTCCACTTTTTCTCCATTTTTTCTCCACTTTTTCTCCACTTTTTCTCCACTTTTTTTCCATTTTTTCTCCACTTTTTCTCCACTTTTTCTCCACTTTTTCTCCACTTTTTTCTCCACTTTTTCTCCATTTTTTCTCCACTTTTTCTCCACTTTTTCTCCACTTTTTTTCCATTTTTTCTCCACTTTTTCTCCACTTTTTCTCCACTTTTTCTCCACTTTTTTCTCCACTTTTTCTCCACTTTTTCTCCACTTTTTCTCCACTTCTTCTCCATTTTTTTCTCCACTTTTTCTCCACTTTTTCTCCACTTTTTCTACATTTTTTTCTCCACTTTTTCTCCACTTTTTCTCCACTTTTTCTCCATTTTTTTTCTCCACTTTTTCTCCACTTTTTCTCCACTTTTTCACCACTTATGGAGAAAAAGTGGAGAAAAAGTGGAGAAAAAGTGGAGAAAAAAATGGAGAAAAAGTGGAGAAAAAGGGGAGAAAAAGTGGAGAAAAAGTGGAGAAAAAAATGGAGAAAAAGTGGAGAAAAAGTGGAGAAAAAGTGGAGAAAAAAATGGAGAAAAAGTGGAGAAAAAGTGGAGAAAAAGTGGAGAATTTTTTTCTCCACTTTTTCTCCAGTTATTCTCCACTTTTCCCCCACTTTTTCTCCACTTTTTCTCCACTTTTTCTCCACTTTTTCTCCATTTTTTTCTCCACTTTTTCTCCACTTTTTCTACTCTTTATTCTCCACTTTTTCTCCACTTTTTCTCCAACTTTTTCTCCACTTTTTCTCCACTTTTTCTCCACTTTTTCTCCAATTTTTCTCCATTTTTTTCTCCACTTTTTCTTCACTTTTTCTCCACTTTTTTTCCATTTTTTTCTCCACTTTTTCTCCACTTTTGCTCCACTTTTTCTCCATTTTTTCTCCACTTTTTCTCCACTTTTTCTCCACTTTTTTTCCATTTTTTTCTCCACTTTTTCTCCACTTTTTCTCCACTTTTTTTCCATTTTTTTCTCCACTTTTTCTCCATTTTTTTCTCCACTTTTTCTCCACTTTTTCTCCATTTTTTTTCCACGTTTTCTCCACTTTTTCTACATTTTATTCTCCACTTTTTCTCCACTTTTTCTCCACTTTTTCTCCACTTTTTTTCCAACTTTTTCTCCACTTTTTCTCCACTTTTTCTCCACTTTTTCTCCACTTTTTCTCCACTTTTTTTTCCAACTTTTTCTCCACTTTTTCTCCACTTTTTCTCCACTTTTTCTCCCCTTTTTCTCCATTGTTTTCTCCACTTTTTCTCCACTTTTTCCTCCACTTTTTCTCCACTTTTTCTCCACTTTTTTCCATTTTTTTCTCCACTTTTTCTCCACTTTTGCTCCACTTTTTCTCCATTTTTTCTCCACTTTTTCTCCACTTTTTTTCCATTTTTTCTCCACTTTTTCTCCACTTTTTCTCCACTTTTTCTCCACTTTTTTCTCCACTTTTTCTCCACTTTTTCTCCACTTTTTCTCCATTTTTTTTCTCCACTTTTTCTCCACTTTTTCTCCACTTTTTCTACATTTTTTTCTCCTTTTTTTCTCCACTTTTTCTCCACTTTTTCTCCACTTTTTCTCCATTTTTTTTCTCCACTTTTTCTCCACTTTTTCTCCACTTTTTCTCCACTTGTGGAGAAAAAGTGGAGAAAAAGTGGAGAAAAAAATGGAGAAAAAGTGGAGAAAAAGTGGAGAAAAAGTGGAGAAAAAAATGGAGAAAAAGTGGAGAAAAAGTGGAGAAAAAAATGGAGAAAAAGTGGAGAAAAAGTGGAGAAAAAGTGGAGAATTGTTTTCTCCACTTTTTCTCCACTTTTTCTCCAGTTATTCTCCACTTTTTCTCCACTTTTTCTCCACTTTTTCTCCACTTTTTTCCAACTTTTTCTCCACTTTTTCTCCACTTTTTCTCCACTTTTTCTCCATTTTTTTCTCCACTTTTTCTCCATTTTTTCTCCACTTTTTCTCCACTTTTTCTCCATTTTTTTCTCCCCGTTTTCTCCACTTTTTCTACATTTTATTCTCCACTTTTTCTCCACTTTTTCTCCACTTTTTCTCCACTTTTTCCTCCACTTTTTCTCCACTTTTGCTCCACTTTTTCTCCATTTTTTCTCCACTTTTTGTCCACTTTTTCTCCACTTTTTTTCCATTTTTTCTCCACTTTTTCTCCACTTTTTCTCCACTTTTTCTCCACTTTTTTCTCCACTTTTTCTCCACTTTTTCTCCACTTTTTCTCCATTTTTTTTCTCCACTTTTTCTCCACTTTTTCTACATTTTTTTCTCCACTTTTTCTCCACTTTTTCTCCATTTTTTCTCCACTTATGGAGAAAAAGTGGAGAAAAAGTGGAGAAAAAAATCTAGAAAAAGTGGAGGAACAGTGGAGAAAAAGTGGAGAAAAAGTGGAGAAAAAGTGGAGAAAAAAATGGAGAAAAAGTGGAGAAAAAGTGGAGAAAAAGTGGAGAAAAAAATGTAGAAAAAGTGGAGAAAAAGTGGAGAAAAAGTGGAGAAAAAGTGGAGAAAAAGTGGAGAATTTTTTTCTCCACTTTTTCTCCACTTTTTCTCCAGTTATTCTCCAGTTATTCTCCACTTTTTCTCCACTTTTTCTCCACTTTTTCTCCACTTTTTCTCCACTTTTTCTCCACTTTTTCTCCACTTTTTCTCCACTTTTTTTCCAACTTTTTCTCCACTTTTTCTCCACTTTTTCTCCACTTTTTCTCCATTTTTTTCTCCACTTTTTCTCCACTTTTGCTCCACTTTTTCTCCAACTTTTTCTCCACTTTTTCTCCACTTTTTCTCCACTTTTTCTCCATTTTTTCTCCACTTTTTCTCCACTTTTGCTCCACTTTTTCTCCATTTTTTCTCCACTTTTTCTCCACTTTTTCTCCACTTTTTCTCCACTTTTTTCCATTTTTTTCTCCACTTTTTCTCCACTTTTTCTCCATTTTTTTCTCCACTTTTTCTCCACTTTTTCTCCACTTTTTCTCCACTTTTTCTCCACTTTTTCTCCATTTTTTTCTCCACTTTTTCTCCTCTTTTTCTACATTTTATTCTCCACTTTTTCTCCACTTTTTCTCCACTTTTTCTCCACTTTTTCTGCACTTTTTTCCATTTTTTTCTCCACTTTTTCTCCACTTTTTCTCCATTTTTTTCTCCACTTTTTCTCCACTTTTTCTCCACTTTTTCTCCACTTTTTTTCCAACTTTTTCTCCACTTTTTCTCCACTTTTTCTCCACTTTTTCTCCACTTTTTCTCTACTTTTTTTTCCAACTTTTTCTCCACTTTTTCTCCACTTTTTCTCCACTTTTTCTCCATTTTTTTCTCCACTTTTTCTCCACTTTTTCTCCACTTTTTCTCCACTTTTTTTCCATTTTTTTCTCCACTTTTTCTCCACTTTTGCTCCACTTTTTCTCCATTTTTTCTCCACTTTTTCTCCACTTTTTCTCCACTTTTTTTCCATTTTTTCTCCACTTTTTCTCCACTTTTTCTCCACTTTTTCTCCACTTTTTTCTCCACTTTTTCTCCACTTATTCTCCACTTATTCTCCACTTATTCTCCACTTTTTCTCCATTCTTTTTCTATGGTCGGTCTACCCATTAGCTCTGCCATGCACACTGCAGCTCTACACCTACTGCACATGTTACTTTATGATTGACATCTCTTTCGTACCAGAGCTGTCTAAGTCTACTCTGACCCCATATTTGTCAATACTATATTGTCCTTGTACTGTATTATGACATTTGTATCATGTGTTTCATTTCTTGCTGTGTTGCAATTTTTTTGCTGCATCCCAATTGTAGCTCTACATTGTTCGAGTTTATGTTATTGTTCTCTCACTCTTATGTGATACTGATTATTGTCATTTTTCATGATTACATGCAGATAAGTCCAATCTGACGAAGGCTCAGGCCGAAACGTCATTTGTAACTTGTTTTGGACAAAAACATATATGCTTACGAAAAAAATTTTTTTCTTAATACGGACCAATAAAGAGTGATTTTGCATTACTATCCGTTGTGACTTACTGACTTAGTCTGGGAGATTTAGAGTGCCGAGGTTACTCACTAATTTTATCTATTATTACCTCTGAGCACCTATATACCAGTGAGCAGAGCTTCCTCTACAGTAGTTCTCCTTATTAGGCATGCCCTTACCTCATGAGCAGGGCATTGCAGCTTTGGTAGCAGCCATTACGACATGGACTCTGCTGCTGTGGACCCGAGAAGAGTGAGTGCAGATTCATTGCACCCACACTCCTCACATGAAGGGTCCGCACTCCTAGAAAATGGGGGATACGTTCCCTTAGTGTCTCCCCCCCCATATTCTAGACGGTCCAGAGTCGTCGTGGGACCCCTTTATTTTTTTTCTTACAATAAATTGGTGAAAAAGGAAATGTTTTGGGGACTGTTTTTTCAAATAAATTTCTTTTGTCGATTTTTTTTTTTTTGTTAGTACTGACAGTTTATGATGTTGAGTATCTAATAGACGCCATGACATCACAAACTGCTGGGCTTGATCTCAGGTTACTTTACAGCTAGTATCAATTCGGTTTATTACCCCGTTTGCCACTGCACCAGGGCACGGGATGAGCTGGGGTGAAGCGCCAGGATTGGCGCATCTAGTGGATGCGCCACGTCTGGGGTGCCTGCGGCCTGCTATTTTTAGGCTGTGAAGGCCCAATAACTATGGACCTTCCCACCCTGAGAATACCAGACCACAGCTGTCCGCTTTACCTTGGCTGGTGATCCAATTTGGGGGGGACCCTACTTTTATTGTGTAATTATTAATATTTATACAATAATTATAAAAAAGATCCTGAGGGGACCTCCACATTGGATCCCCAACCACGGTAAAGCTGCCAGCTGTGGTTTTCAGGCTACAGCCGTCTGCTTTACCCTAGCTGGCTATCAAAAATGGGGGGACCCAACGTCATTTTTTTTTTTTAACTATTTTTTAAATAGAAAAAATTAATGGGCTTCCCTGTATTTTGATTGCCAACCAAGGTAACGGCAGGCAGATGGGGGTGGCAACCCATAGCTGTCTGCTTTATCTGCGCTGAGAATCAAAAATACCGCGGAGCGCTACGTCATTTTTTTAAAGATTTATTTTTACAGCACTGTGATGTCCAGCAATCAAAATACAGGGAAGCCCATTTTATTTTTAGTTATTTAAATCAATAATTAAAAAAAATATATATGGGCTCCCGCTGCATTTTTTGTATTGCTAGCTAAGGGTAATCCAAGCAGCTACTGGCTGCTAACCCCCACTGCTTGGCGTTACCTTCACTGGCAATGGAAAATCCAGGGAAGCATTTTTTATTTTTTTTGCCAAAAAACTACAAAAAAATGACGTGAGCTTCGCCATATTTTTGTATGCTAGCCAGGTATAGCAGGCAGGTGCTGGAAGAGTTGGATACAGCGCCAGAATATGGCGCTTCTATGAAAATGCCATTTTCTGAGGCGGCTGCAGACTGCAATTCGCAGCAGTGGGGCCCAGAAAGCTCAGGCCAACCTGTGCTGCGGATTCCAATCCCCAGCTGCCTAGTTGTACCTGGCTGGACACAAAAATGGGGCGAAGCCTACGTCATTTGTTTTCTAATTATTTCATGAAATTCATGAAATAATAAAAAAAGGGCTTCCCTTTATTTTTGGTTCCCAGCCGGGTACAAATAGGCAACTGGGGGTTGGGGGCAGCCGTACCTGCCTGCTGTACCTGGCTAGCATACAAAAATATGGCGAAGCCCACATAATTTTTGCAGGGGGCAAAAAACTTCTGCATACAGTCCTGGATGGAGTATGCTGAGCCTTGTAGTTCTGCAGCTGCTGTCTATCTGTATGGAGAAGAGCAGACAGCAGCTGCAGAACTACAAGGCTCAGCATACTCCATCCAGGACTGTATGCAGAATTTTTTTGCCCACCAAAAAAATGACGTGGGCTTCGCCATATTTTTGTATGCTAGCCAGGTACAGCAGGCAGCCACAGGCTGCCTCCAACCCCCAGTTGCCTATTTGTACCCGGCTGGGAACCAAAAATATAGGGAAGCCCGTTTTTTTTAATTATTTCACTTATTTCATGAAATAATTAAAAAACAAATGACATGGGCTTCGCCCCATTTTTGTGTCCAGCCGGGTACAACTAGGCAGCTGGGGATTGGAATCCGCAGCACAGGTTAGCCCGAGGTTTCTGGGCGCCTCTGCTGCGGATTTCAGTCCGCAGCCGTCCCAGAAAATGGCGCTCTCATAGAAGCGCCATCATCTGGCGCTGTATCCAACTCTTCCAACAGCCCTGGAGCCGGGTGGCTTGTTGGGTAATCATGAGTTAATACTGGCTTTGTTTTACTAGCCAGTATTAAGCCAGAGATTCTTAATGTCAGGCACGTTTGACCCGGCCATTAAGAATCTCCAATAAGGGGTTAAAAAAAACACCACACAGAGAAAAAATACTTTAATAGAAATACATACACAGACACATTAGAGACTCCATCTTTATTACCCCTGTCAGCCCTCCACGATCCTGCTCTTCTGTCTTCTTTCTTTCTAGTGTAGTAGTAGTGACGATTGTAGTGAGGATGAGGTTCCCCAGCCCATCATGGGCTGAGGCATCTCATCCTCACTACAATCCTCACTAGTGTAGTAGTAGTGACGATTGTAGTGAGGATGAGGTTTACCAGCCCATCATGGGCTGGGGAACCTCATCCTCAGTACAATCCTCACTACAATCAGGAAGCAGCGTGCAGCCTTCACTCCTTGAGTGATCACTGCTGGCTGTCAGCGGTAACAGCGGTAATGCTGACAGACGCGTTACCATAGCAACGGTGCTCTCGGAGCCGCGGTTAGCGGTGACGTCACCGCTAACTGCGTTGCTATGGCAACGGTGATCTCCGTTAATGACCGGCTGTGTCAGCCGGTCCCTAACGGAACGGGGAGTCGACCGTGTGCTAGAGCATGTCGCCGGTACACGGCGATACACATATGTGCACCGTGTACCGGAGAGATGCACTCGCAGGTCCTACATGACGTGTCATAGTCATGTGACCAGTCTGTAGCCAATGAGATAATAGCCACATGACTGGTCACATGGCTATTTTGACGTCACGATAGGTCCTGCATCTCTGCTGGCAGTGCAAGTCACCGGGAGGATTCAGCGATCATCGGATGGCAGTGTTATGGCAATGTTTATTAACTGTTTGTGTACATTTATAATGCATTTTTATGTGTTTGTGATTGCCTCCCATTCTAGCCTATACGTTCTAGTTCGGTTCGTCGAACGTTCGACGAACCGAACTCGAACGGGACCCCCGTTCGGCGAGCCGACCTCGAGCCGAACCGGGACCGGTTCGCTCATCTCTAGTGCTGAGATGGCGTTGAGTACGGTGTCCCTGCAGAGTTGCACTTTTGGTCATATACAAAATGAGTTGAAAAAGGACAGATGCTGGTGGAAAGGGGAACAGGTGTGTTGGAAAGGGGAAAAAAGTTTTTGTCCGTGGATTTGGTGGTTAAGCAACAGTAACATTTGCTGAAGAAACACCATCTGCTACAGTGGGACTGGCAGATTTGGATAAGGTGGTATATACTATATTACCGCTATATACCGAAAATTATTAAGAAAAGAAAGAGAAAGGTATATATCCCCATCAGCAGTCAGTGTCCACCGTGCTCCCAGATGGAAAAGGAGAGGTTGGCAACTGGAAGGTTTGGTGGAGGATACAGAGCTGTGTGGCTATGAAACTAATAGTAGCCTGAACCGAGTTAGACGCCATTCGGATCTGGAGACTGGGAGCCCTGTTAGCGTCACAGGGTCCACATGCCCACCCAGCCCAGGAACTCACTGTTAACAACACAGGGGCCATTGAGTACGCTGACCGTGTGCGTAGGGGCCACACCTTTGGACAGCAGGTGCATCAGCAGCAGCAGGCCTGTTAATGCCACTGGGCTGCACAAGCAGGACTGGTAGGACAGGAGCTGGTCTTAACCGTTCTGCGTTACCAACTGTGGTGGCGGCCTGCATCGACGCCTTATCCCTGCCTACCTCTGGCCTAAAGCCGCAATGGGTTCAACACATGGAGGTGTGCTCTTTCGGAGCATAATAGAAGACTGCGCACCTCCTTGTTGGCTCCAGCCCCTTTTATAACCTGGGTCCACCCCAAACCAGGGTGAACCACAATGCACCTCCTGGAGACAAAAGCAGAGTGACACGTCATGAGTGGCATAACTAGCGTCCTATTTGGAACCGCAACTTCAATGATGACCTCATGGCTGCCATGACCCAAACACCTCACCAGTCATCGTCTGACCATCAATAATGCGGTGAGAAGTCATAGGGGCGGGCCTCTGCAAGCCATTTGGGAGTGGCCTGGCCACATTGTCAGGACACCTGATGCCCTGTGGTCTATATTGGACCCCCACATCAGGGGCAGGGCCAAAGAGTTCATTACCGGACATAGTCTCTGATGCAATAAGTGCCTGAGCATGCTCAGTAGCATGAAATACAGTGTCTGAAAAAAGACTATCAGCTTTATGGTGTCTAGGCACAACACAGGACCTAGACCCGGCACGGAGTGCAAGTACCTGTGCAAAGAGGCTTTTTGCACTAAGTGTGGGAGCATGCGCTGTATCCCGAAATGAAGACAGCCTCAGCAATGGCACAGTCAGGCTGAGCATACTCACTAGGCGAAACACTGTAGTTAGGCTGCGGCTGGGGTAAATCGGCACACGCATGCGCACTAGCTGCCTCTCCACACTTAGACGTGGAGGAGAAAGCAGCCAGCTGGACAACCCAAGGCCCAGCCCTAAATGGCAGCTGACGCCTGGGCGCAAATGAAACCGCAGCAGGCTTCAGGTTACAGGTTTTGTAACAACAAATACCATCCAAAAGAACAGGTGTACTTCTTCCCATGGATAATCTGATATGATCCTTTTTTTCACGGACACAACCATCGCTAACAAATGTAGATGAGGCCAAAACAGCAGCTGCTTCAATGGATCGAAAGTGCTCCATAAAGTGGCCTCTCCTCCACCCCAATTTCAAGATCCCAAATTCTCCATTCCTCTGTGGTGTCAATCCAATCGCACTTGCTTCCTAACAGCTCTCAAGTTTCCACCAGCCCTGCTGAGTATGGGGTGACAGAGATGGTTGAGTTTGCATAGCTGTTCAGTCACACTATAGCCTGGGAATCAGAGGTCTGCTCCAAAGCTGCAATGAGTACAGACAAGGAAGTTATTATTATTTTTATTATTATTGATTTATAGTATAATTATTCTTATAGATTGATTTATAGAGCACCATTGATTACATGGTGCTGTACATGAGAAGGGGGTTACATACAGAACACATATACAAGTAACTATAGACAGACTGGTACAGAGGGAAGAGGGACCTGCGCTTGCGGGATTACATTCTAAAGGATTTTTGGGAGGAGACAGTAGGAGTGGTGTAGGTTGAGCGTCAAGTACATATGGTGGTGGTTTCATTGAAGGTTATAGTCATTTCTGAACAGATGAGTTTTCAGATTCAGTTTGAAGCTTGCGGGTGTAGCAGATAATCTGACGTGTTGAGGTAGCGAGTTCCATGAGACAGGGGAAATGATCTGCGCAGATGGCCAGAAGCTTTGTGACTGGGATCCAGGCCCCGATGAAGAAGGTGCTGAGCCTAATCTACACCCTCATTTCCAAAAAGTCAATCCTCCTGGTGGAGACAATGGGGAACATGATGAGGAGCACAGATACCTGATTGGAATGACAACTTTACTATTCGGTCAGGGCAGGAAGAGGTTTTCTCGGAGGACTCAGGACGAGGGGAATGAAAACACACAGGGTTATTGATGAGGTTGGAGACAACACTTACTGTCAAACCAAAGTCAGCCAGTCGATGAGGTCAGCAGAGGAGGTGGAGGAGGATGCTACTGACGACGAGGTTACGTTGCGTCTTCCTGGCCAGAGACAAAGTACTGGAAGCAAGTCAACAACTGAATCCTGGACCACAACTTTGACTCTGAGCAGAAGTCGTGTTGGCTATGCAGGTCGCATGGGCTGTAAGCCTTGCCTAGCCTGTGAATTTATGGACATCGCAAAGGATCACCCAAGTCATGGAATCTGTAAGATTTGTCAACAATCTGTAAGTAGAAGGCAAAAACTCACACCTTTGAGTAGTTCCTCCTTGAAGTCTCACATGGATATAAATTGATAGCGTGAAGGTGTATTGCTCAGTTTTAGCCACTGTCAATGCAACATGCTTATTTGCCATTGCATGCATTGTTGCAGACTACACACAAGGGGCTGCTGTTTTTTTGGATCTGCCTTGGTTTGGTCACTATAGCAATATCAAATTGCTCTTCGGATGTGGACTTGGAGATGCTGTCTATGAACAGAAGGAAAAGCTAAAGGTGTGTGTTACAGCAAGGAGCCACCGCGGAAACACTTCGTTGAATTGTGAGGGGAGTCATGTTGTACTTTGATGATGAGCCCCGTAATGCCAGTGAGCAACATCCTGAGCCACAGACCAACATTCTTACAGTGCTGTCTATACTGTTTACCGTGAGAGGAGCGTAAAGTCTGTATTTCTGGAAACTGGACATCACAGTACCCGGGTACGGTAGGCTGTGCCCAGACAATAATGCGGGCACGCAACACTTTGTTTTATTAGCAAAACACATATCTGTTCTGGGTAGGCCGACTATATAGACAATAAGACTTGCTGCCTCTGCACTGTCAAATTGTCACGTACAGTTTAAATCATAGAGGGACAGCAACACATGTTTGCATTGACTGTTGCTTTTCAAGATTTCCATGACTGTGTTGCAGAGCTGTGTGGTTTGCATTCACACTGTTATCATCTGCATTATCTGTGAGGCTTCAGCTAACAAGGGTATTCAGGGGGGGTAATGTGTTTTGACTATGTTTAGGTAGATAACTTGTAAGCTCTTGTGATGCACCACTGGTAAGTCGTGTTCGCACACACACACACACGCACAAACACACAATTACTGCTACACAGAGGGATTAGCAGGTAGTAGGCAACAGAATAGATTGTTCCAATATTTAAATTGTATGCATGGTTCTTATTGTTTGTTTTGGTAAAGTTAAACACTCATTTATCAACCCAACTGCCTAGAGTCCTTTTCCTGTTGCCTGGTTTTGCTGCATACTGGGGAGCCCACCCTGTACACGACTTAAAATGAAGGATAAGTCGCAATGTGAATTTCACTGTGCTACAATGCGGCCTAGCGTGCCTGTGCAATCACCGCCTGCCCCATCAAGTGCATCTGCATGCTCTTCATCCTCTGTGACTGTGGGGACAGCAGTCACACATGGTTTTTCACACTGAACTTCCACTCCTTTACCCGCAACAGGGAGTGTGATTGGCAGGTCATCACTTGTTTTGGAAGTGGTAACAGAAGGTATTGTTGAGCTGTCAGACATCGAGAGAACCATCATTGGATGCAGGCTACATTATATCCACGCCTGCACCTTCGTCACAGATTGGCTGGACTACCTGCAGTTAATAATTGCATTCCAGAAATGGAAAGGAGAGTAGAATGCACATGTGTTGTACCTTGCTTGGCAGCAAAGGAACGCTATCTTAGTATTCCAGACAATTTTAGGATGGCAGAAAAAGAGTCAGCTATTTGGGCAAATTAAATAGCGTGGCAAAAGTGGACAGATGGGTACAGTGGCCGTGTTCTGTGGGTACCAAGACAGTAAAAGAAGCCTCACTTTCTATCCCTCCTAATGATCAAATGCAGCAAGGAATTCCCTGAGTTTGCTATAAAATTAGCATAGCAAAATGTGCATGAGGGTAGAATGCAGAGGTGCTTGAGATTGCTTGGCACAAGTGGCACAATAAAGGAGTCCAACAGCCACTTTTTGTATGCCACTAAATGGCAGTATTTTTTGCAATCATTATAGCTTATTAAAAACAGAGCAGGAGGGTGTCCTGCACAGGTGCTAGAAATAGCTTGGCACCAGTGGGACAATAATGAAATACAACAACCAGTTCTATGATGCCACTAAATGGCAGTATTTTTTGCTATCATTATAGCTTATTAAAAAGAGAGCAGGAGGGTGTCCTGCACAGGTGCTAGAAATAGCTTGCCACCAGTGGGGCACTAATGGAATACAACAACCAGTTCTATGATGCCACTAAGTTTACTCAATTTTTGGTATTATAACATCTTAGTAAGTAACAATGAGTTTGAGTGTGCAATGCAGGCAGACGTGCTGCAAATATCTTTGCACTAGTGGGACTATACAAAAGTCCAATAGCCACGTTTAGGATGCCACTAGGTACACTGAGTGTTTGCTAGTATAATGGCTTAGTTATAATGAGTTGGAGTGTGCAGAGGACAGGAGGGTACAGTGCCAGGATTGTGGGGCTCTGGGTAGAGGAATGGAAGCCTGCCTTTCTATTCCCTCCTAATGGGGAAATGCAGCGAGGAAATCCCTGACCTTAGCTACACAGACGCTGTCTCTGTTTTCAGGACCTGTCACCTATGGCTCTGACCCTGCCGGTACGAGCCCTTAAAAGGACTGATAGAAAGTGCTATCCCTATGCTGTACAGCGCTGTGTATGGAGCGTAATACAGCTGTATCGGCGATAGGAGCTGCGCCAGCGATGTCTGACACCAAGGACGCAGAAGGCAGATAATGGCATGCTGGAGAAAAATGTCCGGTTTTATAATGCAGGGACATGTGACATGGACATCCTATCACACATGCCGTTGCTTCTCTGGCTAAAAGTCCACTTAGCTGTGTGTGTGTCTGGGATTGGCTGACATGCTGGCCCGCCCCACTACACGCGCGCGCTTAGGGAAGGAAGACAAGGAAAAAAAAAAAATGGCGATCGCCATTATCCATACAGCAGTGATCTGAAGGCGCTGTTCCCGCACACTATACACTGAAATGTCATAATAGTGTGAGTCACAGAGTGACTTACACTATTACAGCGGAAAGCCAGCTAGGAATTAGCTGTTTTTTTTGCTGCTAGAACCGTTCTCGAATGTTTCTAGAACTATCGAGCGTTTGCAAAAAGCTCGAGTTCTAGTTCGGTCTAGAACAGGCCCCAAAATCACTCGAGCCTAGAACTGGAGAACCTCGAACCTCGAACCGCGCTCAACTCTAATAATGTAGTTGTATAAAATAGAACTTAGTGAAATATTAATTCAGGACACAAGAGACGCAGTGATATGGCCATTATCCTAATCCCAAACACCTATTTTTCTCTTGGGTCATTATGAATTTGTGATTATCATGTTATGAATGTTCCAGCTCTATATAAACCTCCTATACGGCTCCTTCTAGCCCCCAGTAGAGAATTTCCCATCAGGACAAGCCCTCTGTCACTATACTGGTAAGACGACCAAACATGAAATTCTGGGTATTAATATATTTTTATGAACAATTTTACTGTAAGAATCAGATCATTCATTCCTTACTGCAGAATACATTCTGTATCGTCAGAGAAGGGGGAGATTGGATAAACAAAGGATGCGGAGGGATAAAATGTAACTTTTATTTTAACCTTTTATTTTTTTTTAAAAAAATGTATTTTAACAAAATACTGTATATTATATTAAAATAGTCCTGATTTGCTGTTATTTTTGGAATGGAGTGGGCTTTTGTATTCTTTTATAATTATATCCCGAGCAGAAAATTGTGAATTTATCTTATTAAAGGGGTGAATTCTCACTGTGCTCCCGAATGTATGAGAAACGTATTGTTACTGTATTCAGCTGATTGTCATCTCTCGATGATCAAAATTAATTATCAGCTCAATATATTAATAAGAAGTGATTGCCTTATATAATTATTATAATGATACATTGTTATCAATAGAAAGACGCTATGAGAATAAAAGCATTAGCTCCTATGATAGAAGCAGCAATCGTTCTGCTCCTAATAGTGAGTCAGTGCAAAGTACTCATTACCAATTCATAGCTGGGTGAAATTATATCACTTTATATAGCGCTTTCCCACTGATAAGCAGCCATGTTACCTATTAGTGCACACTGCTAATTTAGCACTGAACCATAAATAGTCCATGTGCAGCGATCTCACCATCCAGAGCCACACATTACTGCTCCTTATACAGTCTTACTGTCTTTTAATTGTGCTGTCAGTGTTTGACAGACTAGAGAGGAAAGAGAGTGGATTCAAAAGGATCTAGACACTCGAACAATGGGCCAATGAGAACAGAATGCTTTTTAATAGGGACAAATGCAAAGCCCTACATGTGGGTAAAAGAAATATAAAAAGCAAATATATTATGGGAGGCATATAACTAGGTGATAGCACCGGGGGAAAAGGACTTGGGCATAATAGTGGATCCCAGATTCAACATGAGCCAACAATGAGGAGCTGCAGCTAAAAAGGCCAACAAAATTCTGGGATGTATCAGGACAAGCATTGAATCTAGATCAAGAGAGGTAATTATTCCCCTATACTCTGCCCTTGTCAGACCTCACCTGTAATACTGTGTACAGTTCTGGAAGCCCCAATTCAAGAAAGATATCGATATATTGGAGCAAGTCCAGAGAAGAGCAACCAAGATGGTAGAAGGTCTGCAAACCATGTCATATGAAGAACGGCTAAAAGAACTAGGGATGTTTAGTTTGAAAAAGAGAAGGCTGAGAGGAGACTTAATAGCGGTCTACAAATATCTGAAAGGTCGTCACTGTGCAGAGGGAACTACCCTATTCTCATTAGCACAAGGAAGTACAAGAAGCAATGGGATGAAACTTAATGGAAGGAGATTCAGATTAGACATGAGGAAAAACTTTCTAACAGAGAGGGCAGGCAGAGAAGGGAACAGTCTACCATGGAAGGTGGTGAGCTCTCCATCAATGGAAATCTTCAAGCGGAAACTGGATAAATATATAGCTGGGATGACTTAGGAAAGTCTGCACTTGCAGGGGGTTGGACCCGATGGCCCTTGAGGTCTCTTCCAACTCTACCATTCCATTATTCTATGATTCTATGACAGTGCAATCTAAGGGGTTAACAGGCGTGGGTAGATCTCCAATTCACCTGCGCCTATTAGCCAAACATGTATGGGGAATATCACGATCTGTCTTGCTGCCGGAGCCCACGGTAACCAGAGGGAGGCAACCAAGGATGTACCAGTATGTCCTTGGTCATAAAGAGGTTAATATAATATATTTTATTAAAATACAAAATTTTATAATAAAAGTTACATTTTCTCCTTCCACACGCTGTCTCCAACCTGTCCCTTCCCTGACTTTACCGCATTGTAATAGAGCGGTGCACACTGGTGGGGGATTTAGTATACAGAGTTCCTGAAATAGACAAAATAAATTATGTTAGGAAACGTGATAGAACAATTGAACAGTTAGTAAATTGCTGAATTTATCTGTGTGTCACTTTATATTGTTTATTTCATCTTGCTATTTTGTACAGTTAGGTCCAGAAATATTTGGACAGTGACACAATTTTTGCGAGTTGGGCTCTGCATGCCACCACATTGGATTTGAAATGAAACCTCTACAACAGAATTCAAGTGCAGATTGTAACGTTTAATTTGAAGGTTTGAACAAAAATATCTGATAGAAATTGTAGGAATTGTACACATTTCTTTACAAACACTCCACATTTTAGGAGGTCAAAAGTAATTGGACACATAAACCAAACCCAAACAAAATATTTTTATTTTCAATATTTTGTTGCGAATCTTTTGGAGGCAATCACTGCCTTAAGTCTGGAACCCATGGACATCACCAAACGCTGGGTTTCCTCCTTCTTAATGCTTTGCCAGGCCTTTACAGCCGCAGCCTTCAGGTCTTGCTTGTTTGTGGGTCTTTCCGTCTTAAGTCTAGATTTGAGCAAGTGAAATGCATGATCAATTGGGTTAAGATCTGGTGATTGACTTGGCCATTGAAGAATGTTCCACTTTTTTGCACTCATGAACTCCTGGGTAGCTTTGGCTGTATGCTTGGGGTCATTGTCCATCTGTACTATGAAGCGCCGTCCGATCAACTTTGCGGCATTTGGCTGAATCTGGGCTGAAAGTATATCCCTGTACACTTCAGAATTCATCCGGCTACTCTTGTCTGCTGTTATGTCATCAATAAACACAAGTGACCCAGTGCCATTGAAAGCCATGCATGCCCATGCCATCACGTTGCCTCCACCATGTTTTACAGAGGATGTGGTGTGCCTTGGATCATGTGCCATTCCCTTTCTTCTCCAAACTTTTTTCTTCCCATCATTCTGGTACAGGTTGACCTTTGTATCATCTGTCCATAGAATACTTTTCCAGAACTGAGCTGGCTTCATGAGGTGTTTTTCAGCAAATTTAACTCTGGCCTGTCTATTTTTGGAATTGATGAATGGTTTGCATCTAGATGTGAACCCTTTGTATTTACTTTCATGGAGTATTCTCTTTACTGTTGACTTAGAGACAGATACACCTACTTCACTGAGAGTGTTCTGGACTTCAGTTGATGTTGTGAACGGGTTCTTCTTCACCAAAGAAAGTATGCGGCGATCATCCACCACTGTTGTCATCCGTGGACGCCCAGGCCTTTTTGAGTTCCCAAGCTCACCAGTCAATTCCTTTTTTCTCAGAATGTACCCGACTGTTGATTTTGCTACTCCAAGCATGTCTGCTATCTCTCTGATGGATTTCTTATTTTTTTTCAGCCTCAGGATGTTCTGCTTCACCTCAATTGAGAGTTCCTTAGACCGCATGTTGTCTGGTCACAGCAACAGCTTCCAAATGCAAAACCACACACCTGTAATCAACCCCAGACCTTTTAACTACTTCATTGATTACAGGTTAACGAGGGAGATGCCTTCAGAGTTAATTGCAGCCCTTAGAGTCCCTTGTCCAATTACTTTTGGTCCCTTGAAAAAGAGGAGGCTATGCATTACACAGCTATGATTCCTAAACCCTTTCTCCGATTTGGATGTGAAAACTCTCATATTGCAGCTGGGAGTGTGCACTTTCAGCCCATATTATATATAGAATTGTATTTCTGAACATGTTTTTGTAAACAGCTAAAATAACAAAACTTGTGTCACTGTCCAAATATTTCTGGACCTAACTGTATTATTTACATTTTTGAAAAATTCATTTTAATAAAAAAAAACTGAGTATGTTCACAAAACCATCTCTTATCAGATGTAATATCTTCAGGGGATATTGTCATCATTCCTAAAATGTAATTAAATGAACTGTAAGCCTGGAAGTGGCTGAATGTCACAAGGTCGTAACATTGATATCACGATTTTATGATACATAGTGACCTCTGGCCGGGGCAAGGTTAGAAATTTAATATTCAGTCTATAGTGAAAAAGCCGAATATACAGAGCAATAATGGAAAGAGAGGGATGGGTGGCAGGCAGAGGGGCAGCCAAAGAGGTCAGAATTGGGTAAATCAAAATAATACTCACCTTTCTGGTATCTCCTCTGTTTTTTGTCCAGTCCTCTTCTTTCCACCACATCCCCTGCCTCTTCACCATAGTTCAGGACTTCTGACTGCATACAAGCAAGTAGACACTCTGCGTCATAAGGTTGCGCCACTGAAGTAGCGACCTTTTTCCTTATAGTGAAGAGGCCACAGAGGAGATGTGCGATGGTGAAAAAAGAAGAATGAGCGGAGAGTAGCGAGTGACAAAGAGGTCTGCAACAAGGTTTATTTTTCTTCCTTGCATTGTTCCAAATTTGGGTTATGAAAAAACCTACAGAAGCTAACTAGTTCCAAACCTGAGTACTGCCTGTATATAACTGTATATTTCTATATACCCACATATTAGGTGTAAAATATAAATAAGACACTTATTTTCCTATACAATAACTAGATAATAATGAAAACGATTACAATAATCCCATTTTTAATACCCTTTGAAAAACAGACATCACAAATTGGTGAATAATATGGAAGTATTTGGTTTTCCTGTAATTTAATCAACCCTACAATACAGGGAGCAGATTATTTATAGAGATTGGGAAATGGTACTAAAAATGGTGCGATTGGATTTTTTTCTCCCTTAAACCTATAAAAAAGATCAGCTCAAATCTTAGCCTTACTTGTGTTAATAACTACAGTAGCTCATCTCTCAATAAAATAAGACCTCTTATTGTGAAGCTTACAAAGAATTGAATAATATATGAATGACTGGCCTCCAAAAATGTTACTGATTATCTAAATAAGCACTTTCCAGAAATATCATTGTATTTATGTGTCATGTGTATGTGCATATTTTATATAAGCATGTGAGCATGTTTGTACTATCAATATGTGTGCATGTGTATATATATATATATATATATATATATATATATATATATATATATATATATATATATATATATATATGTAAAATGTAAATTATGACCTAACACAGGAATTACATTTTTGCTTTCCTACAAAGATTGTCCAGCCAAAGTTCATCTGGTCTGAGAAATCAGTCTACAATGACGGTGACTAGATGACTGGATCACCAGGAAAAACCAATGGCTCACTAGGGATGACCAACTGATTGCTTAAATTCGGATTTGCAAGCTCATTTTTCAATATTTAATATACTATATATAGAAATTAATTATATATTGATCTTGTTTTTTGACTTATTTTACTCAACAAATCTGAAGCAACGATTCCTAAACTTTAGATCCTGGAAAAATTACCTTGTTGACATTTTTTTGGCTCAATAGAGGGCAGGAGAGTTGGAGTCATACTTTGAGACAATTTTTTATTGTTGTAAATTAGTTAATAATTGTAAAATAAAAGTTGGAGAAAAAGTCAACCTACCATAGACCGAAAGAAGTAAAGGTATTTAACACCAAATCTGTCCCAGATCATGCACCATTGTAATTAATCATAGTAAAGGTGCGTCTTTGTGTTTTTTCTGGAAAGATAAAAAAATACTTATGAAGAATGAGACGTCTGTTAAATATTTTTACATTTTGCCATTTTCTGGAGAGACAAGGAATAAACCGTTGATTTCCACCTTCTTCTTCTTGATATATTTGGCCGGAGTTCTCATCAATTCCTCCATTATCACAGTCATATATCTGGATGTTAAGTTACATAAACCAATGTATGTCTTTATCTGTAATTTATCCATTGTAGACATATTTTATACATCGGTCACGGCTCCTAAATTATTGCACAGGTTATTGTCCGGGAATCACATTGTTTCCTTCTCACAATGTTACGCTCAGTTGTACTTTCTGTCAGTTGTGGGGACAGCAGAGAACATTCTACTGTTCATTATGGCTTATGACCGATATGTCGCTATCTGCCTTCCCTTACATTATCATCGGATCTTAAATCAGAAAAATTGCCTCCTGATAACTATTGGGATTTGGACAGCCGCTGTTGTAAACTCTTTAATGTTTGTGCTTTTAGCTATGAACATGACCTCCTGTAAATCCAACATCATCCACCAGTTATTCTGTGATTATAAGTCACTAACAAAAACAACCTGCACCGGCACGGAAATGTTTTTTGTAGTAACCGGTATTGAAATTTTGATCTTGGCATTTATTCCCATTATGTGTATTGTTATTTCTTATGTTAATATTTTCTCTGTCATCTTCAAGATGACATCAAAACACAGCAGACAAAAAGCCTTCTCCACCTGCTCATCCCACATTGCTGTTGTCTGTATTTACTATGGGACATGCTTAATAGGGTATTTTATACCATTATACTCGAAGGTCTTGGATTTAGTCTTCAGTATAATATATACAAGTATCATCCCCATGATAAATCCTATCATATACAGTCTACAGAACTCCCCTGTTCAAACGGCAATGCTAGGGTTAGTGAAAGTGCTTTTTAACCCCTTCATGACATTTGACATCTCTATACGTCATAGGAATAGCGATCGCCACTTGGAGCTTACATGACAGCTGAGTCCCACCTTTCACAGCCTGTAGCAGTTCCTGCACCTCCCTAGGCTGTTTAAACCCCTAAATGCCATGATCAAATATTTAGGAGACTGGGGGAGGGAATGTGCTCCCCTCTCCCATCTGATTGGCATCCTTGTGACATCATCGCAAGGGTCCGGTTGTTGTCATTACATCCCAAGGTCATGATGACCTTCAGGTCAGCGAGCTATGGCATGCCTGTTGGACCATGAAGTAGCATGGTCTGAGAGGCTTCTCTCTCATGGACAGGTATAATTTATTGCAATATAGATGGATTGCAATACACTATACCAGAGATCAGACTAATAAAAGTTAATAAAAAAAGTTTTAAAAAAATCAGAAAAAAAAGAAAAAAAAATATATTACACCAATAAATAAAATTGTAATAGAAACCGATCAAAAACTGAAAAAAAATTATATGGCCCAATATAGTACCAGTAAAAACTCCAACTCATCTCACATAAAACAAGCCCTCACATGACAATGTAAGCAAAAGATTAACCCCATTACAACAGCCTTACGGAGATAAACAGCGGCAGAATAGGGTACTTATTCTAATCCGCTGTTTAGAAACGACAGCAAAATAAAAGTGAACAGCACCCCCAGTGTCAGAAAATCTCCAGGATTTCAGCTACCGGGGGTAGCTGAGACCCTGGAGATCATGATTCGGCCATTTTTTCCGGTCCCTGCTCATGTGATAATGGGTATACACCATATACCAATGATCACATTACAGTAAATGACAGTGCAGGTAAAAAATTATTTATCTCTCATCTGGCATGATCAAACATGTCAGATGGGAGATAAATCTCCTCTCCGGTCCCCCAGTGTCAAAATGGGGTCACTGGTGGAAGTTTATGCTGTACCCTAGGGGCCCTGCAAATGTGACTTTTCCAAAATTCAAATGGTGCTTCTTCCATTTGAAGCCATCCCATTTATTTAAACAGAGGTTTTTGACCACTTGTGGGGTTTCCCTGTGCTCACATGAAATTGGTTAACAACCTGAGGGTCCACTTTTTGATGTTACCTCTTATAAAAATGAGAAATGTGGTGCTAAAGCAACAATTTTGTGAAAACAAAAGGAACATTTTCAATATGGCGACCTAATGTTATCAAATTCTGTGAAGTACCTGTGGGTTCAAAATGATCACTATACCCCTAAATAAAATCCTTGAGGTGTCTTGTTTCCAGAATGAGATCACTTGTGGAGGAGCACTACTGTTTAAGCACCTCAGGAGCTCTCCAAATGCGACATAATGATTCCAGCCAATTATGCAGTCAAATGGCACTCCTTTCCTTCTGAGCCCTGCCGTGCACCCAAACAGTTGATTTCCACCACACATGAGGTATCGGCATATTCAGAAAAAATTGTACAATAAATATTATGCTGACATTTTTCCTGTTACTCTTGTAAAAAAAAAAGCTATCTTGTTGAACTAACAATTTTGTGGTAAAAATGTATTTTTTTATTTTCACAGCTCAACATTATAAACTTCTGTGAAGCACCTGGGGGTTGAAGGTGCTCACCAACCATCTATATAAATTCCCTGAGGGGTCTAGTTTTTAATATGGTGTCCCTTGTGGTTTCTGCTGTTTAGGTCCCTTAGGAGCTCTGCAAATGCAACATGGTGCCCACAATCTATTTCAGCCAAAAAATTTAAAATATTGCTCCCTCTGTTCAGGGCCCTCCCATTTGTCCAAACAGAGGTTTCTGATCACATGCGG
This sequence comes from Anomaloglossus baeobatrachus, assembly GCF_048569485.1. NCBI lineage: Eukaryota > Metazoa > Chordata > Amphibia > Anura > Aromobatidae > Anomaloglossus > Anomaloglossus baeobatrachus. The sequence goes on from NC_134359.1 coordinate 293,953,318, forward strand.
CACGCTCAGAAGAAGAAACTGGGTAATACATTTTCGGATCCATTTTCCTGTGTTATTTCTTCTAAAAGTGAATAAATTGGGTTTAGAGCAACATTTTTATTTTTTTTCATTCCACATCGATTTAGCTCCTGTGAAGCACCTGAAGGGTTAATAAACTTCTTTGATGTGGTTTTGAATACTTTGAGGGGTGCAGTTTTTAGAATAGTGTCACTTTTGGGTATTTTCTGTCACCTCGGCCTCTCAAAGCCACTTCAAACGTGATGTGGTCTCTAACAAAATGGTTTTGTAAATTTTGTTGAAAACATAGTTACATAGTTACTTAGGTTGAAAAAAGACCTAGGTCCATCTAGTTCAACCTTCCTCCACCAGTTCTACATAAGAAATTGCTGATGAGCTTTGAATCCTTCTAACTTCCTAACCCCCAAAAATTTGGTTTCAAAAATTGCGCTGATGTAAAGTAAAGATGTGGGAAATGTAATTTATTAACTATTTTTGTGACATAAAATTAAAAGTTTGAAAATTGCAAAATTTTCAAAATTTTCATCAAATTTCCGATTTTTCACGAATAAAAGCAAAAAACATCATCCTAAATGTATAACTCTCCTGAAGTACAATATGTCACAAAAAAACAATCTCAGAATCACCGGGATCCGTTGAAGCGTTCCAGAGTTATAACCTCATAAAGTCACTCTGATCAGAATTGAAAAAAATGGCCTGGGCATTAGGGACAAAACTGGCTTCGTACTTAAGGGGTTAAAAAAGAACTATCAAACTTCAACATTCGGTGAAGCAAAAAAAAGCTTTATTTTGTTAAAAAAAAGCATTTTTTGTGTGATAGTAGCCTAACCCAAAAAAACATATAAATCTGGTATTGCTCTAATCAAACTGACCAGAGGAATAAAGCCACCTTATCACTTATACTACAAGGTGCCTGACATAAAAAAGTAATAAAGCCAATTCTTTAACTGCTGCTTATGTGTTTATTCTGCCTCCCAAAGATCGCAATAAGGTTCAGCTCACATTGATGCTGCACACTACGCTGAGCGCTTACACCAGAGATTAAGTGTAATTCTCAGAAAAATGTGATTCAGACAAAATTCCCAATGGAAAATTCACTGTAATAAGGCACAAGGAATCACTTTGAACTCCCATCTGGCCTGTGGTCTGGTGTTTTCGACCTTTTTACTCATCTTTTGAGAACACCACTGAACAAAGGCCAACTGGAGTCCAGAGTAACTCTGCTGCCTCATTATAGTGAATGGATCTGTCGAAAATTTCACCTGAATTCCATATTTCAAAGATGTACATGGATCACAGGATAAATGTGAACTGATCCAAAATGTTTTACACCCAGGTTGCCACAAAATAGCATTCAACTAATCCCACAAAAAAACAAGTCTCCACTCAGGTCCATCATATATTAAAAGAAATATAGGGGGCTTCCAGGTTACTGGTAGCACAAAGGCTTTGGAAAAGTGCTAAGCCTCCCCCAAAAAAGAAATCAAGCAAAATCTGCAGTGCCAAATTCCCCCTCGTCTATGAGCCCTACAATGTGTCTAAACCACAGATAGCATCCACATGTTTGGCAATGTTGTAGTGAGAAGAGCTCGCTTAATGTATGGGATGTGTGTCTCCAGTAACACAAGTTTGGAACAATGTACGAGCATTACAATGTATTGGGCACTACAAGGGCTCATTCACAATTTTTAATTCTGCAACATTCACTGTGTTTAACTCCATAGGTGCTTTTCAGAAACAAAATCATCACTACACCTGTAAATGAATTCCCAGATGGATGTAATTTCCAAAATATGGTCACCTAGGGCGTTTCTGCTGTTCTGGCACTTAGGGGCTTCGCAAATAAAGTTCACAATCTAGTCTAAGAAAATGTGCTCCAAAAGTCAAATGTTGCCGCTTCCCTCTAAAGCCCTGCCGTGTGGCCAAACAGCACTCTACATGTGGGGTATTGCCATATTCAGGATAAATTGTGTAACATATTATGTGGACTTTTTCCCATATTCACCTTGCAAAAATTGGAAATTTGGGGTTAAAACAGCATTTTAGTGGTAAAAATGTAATTATACTTTTGTAATTCTCCATTAGCATAACATTTTGTGACAAAATAACATTTTGTGCTGTTAATATACTTACTGTACCCCTAAGTGAATTCATTGAGAGGTGTACTTTGCAAAAAGAGGTTACTTATGGGGGTTCTGCTTTTGTGATATGTTAGGAGGTCTGCCAATGTGACATGGTATCTTCAAACCATTCTAACTAAATCTGAACTCCAATATGGTGCTCCTTCCCTTCTGACCTTTGCACTATGCCTCAAAAGTAGTTTATAACCAAATATCAGCAATTAGCGCACTCAGAAGTTGCAACAAATTGTATGTTGCGTTTTCTCCTATCTCCCTTGTGAAAAATACAAAATATGGGGCTGAAACAACATTTTTGTGGGGAAAAAGTGATTTTTTTATTTTCATGGTTCAAAAAATCTGTAAATCATTAGGGGGTCAAATTGCTCACAATTAGAGATGAGCGAACCGGTCCCGGTTCAGCTCGAGGTCGGCTCGACGAACGGGGGTCCCGTTCGAGTTCGGTTCGTCGAACGTTCGACGAACCGAACTCGAACGTATAGGCTATAATGGGAGGCAATCACAAACACATAAAAATGCATTATAAATGTACACAAACAGTTAATAAACATTGCCATAACACTTACCGGTCCTCGCGATCCCTTCTGCACTCTGTCTCCTGCCGCTATTCCATCCGATGATCGCTGAATCCTCCCGGTGACCTGCACTGCCAGCAGAGAAGCAGGACCTATCGTGACGTCAAAATAGCCATGTGACCAGTCACGTGGCTATTATCTCATTGGCTACAGACTGGTCACATGACTATGACACGTCATGTAGGACCTGCGAGTGCATCTCTCCGGTACACGGTGCACATATGTGTATCGCCGTGTACCGGCGACATGCTCTAGCACACGGTCGACTCCCTGTTCCGTTAGGGACCGGCTGACACAGCCGGTCATTAACGGAGATCACCGTTGCCATAGCAACGCAGTTAGCGGTGACGTCACCGCTAACCGCGGCTCCGAGAGCACCGTTGCTATGGTAACGCGTCTGTCAGCGTTACCGCTAGCAGCCAGCACTGATCACTCACGGAGTGAAGGCTGTACGCTGCTTCCCGATTGTAGTGAGCATTGTAGTGAGGATGGAGGTTCCCCAGCCCCAAGTGATGAGCTGGTGAATCTCATCCTCACTACAATCGTCACTACTACTACACTAGAAAGAAAGAAGACAGAAGAGCAGGATCGTGGAGGGCTGACAGGGGTAATAAAGATGGAGTCTCTAATGTGTCTGTGTATTTATTTCTATTAAAGTATTTTTTCTCTGTGTGGTGTCTTTTTTTTAACCCTTTATTGGAGATTATTAATGGCCGGGTCAAACGTGCCTGACATTAAGAATCTCTGGCTTAATACTGGCTGGTAAAACAAAGCCAGTATTAACTCATGATTACCCAACAAGCCACCCGGCTCCAGGGCTGTTGGAAGAGTTGGATACAGCGCCAGATGATGGCGCTTCTATGAGAGCGCCATTTTCTGGGACGGCTGCGGACTGAAATCCGCAGCAGAGGCGCCCACAAACCTCGGGCTAACCTGTGCTGCGGATTCCAATCCCCAGCTGCCTAGTTGTACCCGGCTGGACACAAAAATAGGGCGAAGCCCACGTCATTTGTTTTTTAATTATTTCATGAAATAAGTGAAATAATTAAAAAAAACGGGCTTCCCTATATTTTTGGTTCCCAGCCGGGTACAAATAGGCAACTGGGGGTTGGAGGCAGCCCGTGGCTGCCAGCTGTACCTAATTAGCATACAAAAATATGGCGAAGCCCACGTCATTTTTTTGGTGGGCAAAAAAATTCTGCATACAGTCCTGGATGGAGTATGCTGAGCCTTGTAGTTCTGCAGCTGCTGTCTGCTCTTCTCCATACAGACAGACAGCAGCTGCAGAACTACAAGGCTCAGCATACTCCATCCAGGACTGTATGCAGAAGTTTTTTGCCCCCTGAAAAAATTATGTGGGCTTCGCCATATTTTTGTATGCTAGCCAGGTACAGCAGGCAGGTACGGCTGCCCCCAACCCCCAGTTGCCTATTTGTACCCGGCTGGGAACCAAAAATAAAGGGAAGCCCTTTTTTTATTATTTCATGAATTTCATGAAATAATTAGAAAACAAATGACGTAGGCTTTGCCCCATTTTTGTGTCCAGCCAGGTACAACTAGGCAGCTGGGATTGGAATCCGCACCACCGGTTGGCCTGAGCTTTCTGGGCCCCACTGCTGCGAATTGCAGTCTGCAGCCACCTCAGAAAATGGCATTTTCATAGAAGCGCCATCTTCTGGCGCTGTATCCAACTCTTCCAGCACCTGCCTGCTATACCTGGCTAGCATACAAAAATATGGCGAAGCTCACGTCCTTTTTTTGTAGTTTTTTTGGCAAAAAAAATAAAAAATGCTTCCCTGGATTTTCCATTGCCAGTGAAGGTAACACCAAGCAGTGGGGGTTAGCAGCCAGTAGCTGCTTGGATTACCCTTAGCTAGCAATACAAAAAATGCAGCGGGAGCCCATATATATTTTTTTTAATTATTTATTTAAATAACTAAAAATAAAATGGGCTTCCCTGTATTTTGATTGCTGGACATCACAGTGCTGTAAAAATAAATCTTTAAAAAAATGACGTAGCGCTCCGCGGTATTTTTGATTCTCAGCGCAGATAAAGCAGACAGCTATGGGTTGCCACCCCCATCTGCCTGCCGTTACCTTGGTTGTCAATCAAAATAAAGGGAAGCCCATTAATTTTTTCTATTTAAAAAATAGTTAAAAAAAAAAAATTACGTTGGGTCCCCCCATTTTTGATAGCCAGCTAGGGTAAAGCAGACGGCTGTAGCCTGAAAACCACAGCTGGCAGCTTTACCGTGGTTGGGGATCCAATGTGGAGGTCCCCTCAGGCTCTTCTTTATAATTATTTTATAAATATTAATAAATACACAATAAAAGTAGGGTCCCCCCCAAATTGGATCACCAGCCAAGGTAAAGCGGACAGCTGTGGTCTGGTATTCTCAGGGTGGGAAGGTCCATAGTTATTGGGCCTTCACAGCCTAAAAATAGCAGGCCGCAGGCACCCCAGACGTGGCGCATCCACTAGATGCGCCAATCCTGGCGCTTCACCCCAGCTCATCCCGTGCCCTGGTGCAGTGGCAAACGGGGTAATAAATCGGGTTGATACTAGCTGTAAAGTCACCTGGGATCAAGCCCAGCAGTTTGTGATGTCATGGCGTCTATTAGATACCCAACATCATAAACTGTCAGTACTAACAAAAACAAAAAATCGACAAAAGAAATTTATTTGAAAAAACAGTCCCCAAAACATTCCCTCTTTCACCAATTTATTGTAAGAAAAAAAATAAAGGCGTCCCACGACGACTCTGGACCGTCTAGAATATGGGGGGGAGACACTCAGGGAACGTATCCCCCATTTTCTAGGAGTGCGGACCCTTCATGTGAGGAGTGTGGGTGCAATGAATCTGCACTCACTCTCCCCGGGTCCACAGCAGCAGAGTCCATGTCGTAATGGTTGCTACCAAAGCTGCAATGCCCTGCTCATGAGGTAAGGGCATGCCTAATCAGGAGAACTACTGTAGAGGAAGCTCTGCTCACTGGTATATAGGTGCTCAGAGGTAATAATAGATAAAATTAGTGAGTAACCTCGGCACTCTATATCTCCCAGACTAAGTCAGTAAGTCACAATGGATAGTATTGCAAAATCACTCTTTATTGGTCCGTATTAAGAAAATTTTTTTTTCATAAGCATATATGTTTTTGTCCAAAACAAGTTACAAATGACGTTTCGGCCTGAGCCTTCGTCAGATTGGACTTATCTGCATGTAATCATGAAAAATGACAATAATCAGTATCACATAAGAGTGAGAGAACAATAAAATAAACTCGAACAATGTAGAGGTACAATTGGGATGCAGCAAAAAAATTGCAACACAGCAAGAAATGAAACACATGATACAAATGTCATAATACAGTACAAGGACAATATAGTAATGGCAAATATGGGGTCAGAGTAGGCTTAGACAGCTCTGGTACGAAAGAGATGTCAATCATAAAATAACATGTGCAGTAGGTGTAGAGCTACAGTATGCATGGCAGAGCTAATGGGTAGACTGACCATAGAAAAAGAACGGAGAAAAAGTGGAGAAAAAGTGGAGAAAAAGTGGAGCATAAGAGGAGAAAAAGTGGAGATTAAGAGGAGAAAAAGTGGAGAAAAAGTGGAGCATAAGAGGAGAAAAAGTGGAGAAAAAGTGGAGCATAAGAGGAGAAAAAGTGGAGAAAAAGTGGAGCATAAGAGGAGAAAAAGTAGAGAAAAAAGTGGAGAAAAAGTGGAGAAAAAGTGGAGCATAAGAGGAGAAAAAGTGGAGAAAAAGTGGAGAAAAAGTGGAGCATAAGAGGAGAAAAAGTGGAGAAAAAGTGGAGCATAAGAGGAGAAAAAGTGGAGAAAAAGTGGAGAAAAAGTGGAGAAAAAGTGGAGCATAAGAGGAGAAAAAGTGGAGAAAAAAGTGGAGAAAAAGTAGAGAAAAAGTGGAGCATAAGAGGAGAAAAAGTGGAGAAAAAGTGGAGCATAAGAGGAGAAAAAGTGGAGAAAAAAGTGGAGAAAAAGTGGAGAAAAAGTGGAGAAAAAGTGGAGCATAAGAGGAGAAAAAGTGGAGAAAAAGTGGAGAAAAAGTGGAGAAAAAGTGGAGATTAAGAGGAGAAAAAGTGGAGAAAAAGTGGAGCATAAGAGAAAAAGTGGAGAAAAAGTGGAGAAAAAGTGGAGCATAAGAGGAGAAAAAGTGGAGAAAAAGTGGAGCATAAGAGGAGAAAAAGTGGAGAAAAAGTGGAGATTAAGAGGAGAAAAAGTGGAGAAAAAGTGGAGAAAAAGTGGAGAAAAAAGTGGAGAAAAAGTGGAGAAAAAGTGGAGAAAAAGTGGAGAAAAATTGGAGCATAAGAGGAGAAAAAGTGGAGAAAAAAGTGGAGAAAAAGTGGAGAAAAAGTGGAGCATAAGAGGAGAAAAAGTGGAGAAAAAGTGGAGCATAAGAGGAGAAAAAGTGGAGAAAAAGTGGAGCATAAGAGGAGAAAAAGTGGAGAAAAAGTGGGGAAAACGTGGAGCATAAGAGGAGAAAAAGTGGAGAAAAAAGTGGAGAAAAAGTGGAGCATAAGAGGAGAAAAAGTGGAGAAAAAGTGGAGATTAAGAGGAGAAAAAGTGGAGAAAAATTGGAGAAAAAAGTGGAGAAAAAAGTGGAGAAAAAGTGGAGCATAAGAGGAGAAAAAGTGGAGAAAAAAGTGGAGAAAAAGTGGAGAAAAAGTGGAGAAAAAGTGGAGCATAAGAGGAGAAAAAGTGGAGAAAAAGTGGAGCATAAGAGGAGAAAAAGTGGAGAAAAAGTGGAGCATAAGAGGAGAAAAAGTGGAGAAAAAGTGGAGCATAAGAGGAGAAAAAGTGGAGAAAAAAGTGGAGAAAAAGTGGAGAAAAAGTGGAGCATAAGAGGAGAAAAAGTGGAGAAAAAGTGGAGCATAAGAGGAGAAAAAGTGGAGCATAAGAGGAGAAAAAGTGGAGAAAAAGTGGAGAAAAAGTGGAGCATAAGAGGGGAAAAAGTGGAGAAAAAAGTGGAGAAAAAGTGGAGAAAAAGTGGAGCATAAGAGGAGAAAAAGTGGAGATTAAGAGGAGAAAAAGTGGAGAAAAAGTGGAGCATAGGAGGAGAAAAAGTGGAGAAAAAGTGGAGCATAAGAGGAGAAAAAGTGGAGAAAAAGTGGAGCATAAGAGGAGAAAAAGTAGAGAAAAAAGTGGAGAAAAAGTGGAGCATAAGAGGAGAAAAAGTGGAGAAAAAGTGGAGAAAAAGTGGAGCATAAGAGGAGAAAAAGTGGAGAAAAAGTGGAGAAAAAGTGGAGCATAAGAGGAGAAAAAGTGGAGATTAAGAGGAGAAAAAGTGGAGAAAAAGTGGAGCATAAGAGGAGAAAAAGTGGAGAAAAAGTGGAGCATAAGAGGAGAAAAAGTGGAGAAAAAGTGGAGAAAAAGTGGAGCATAAGAGGAGAAAAAGTAGAGAAAAAAGTGGAGAAAAAGTGGAGAAAAAGTGGAGCATAAGAGGAGAAAAAGTGGAGAAAAAGTGGAGAAAAAGTGGAGCATAAGAGGAGAAAAAGTGGAGAAAAAGTGGAGCATAAGAGGAGAAAAAGTGGAGAAAAAGTGGAGAAAAAGTGGAGCATAAGAGGAGAAAAAGTGGAGAAAAAAGTGGAGAAAAAGTGGGGAAAAAGTGGAGAAAAAGTGGAGCATAAGAGGAGAAAAAGTGGAGAAAAAGTGGAGAAAAAGTGGAGCATAAGAGGAGAAAAAGTGGAGAAAAAGTGGAGAAAAAGTGGAGAAAAAGTGGAGATTAAGAGGAGAAAAAGTGGAGAAAAAGTGGAGCATAAGAAGAGAAATAGTGGAGAAAAAGTGGAGAAAAAGTGGAGCATAAGAGGAGAAAAAGTGGAGAAAAAGTGGAGAAAAAGTGGAGCATAAGAGGAGAAAAAGTGGAGAAAAAAAGTGGAGAAAAAGTGGAGAAAAAGTGGAGCATAAGAGGAGAAAAAGTGGAGAAAAAGTGGAGATTAAGAGGAGAAAAAGTGGAGAAAAAGTGGAGAAAAAAGTGGAGAAAAAGTGGAGAAAAAGTGGAGAAAAAGTGGAGAAAAAGTGGAGCATAAGAGGAGAAAAAGTGGAGAAAAAAGTGGAGAAAAAGTGGAGAAAAACTGGAGAAAAAGTGGAGCATAAGAGGAGAAAAAGTGGAGCATAAGAGGAGAAAAAGTGGAGAAAAAGTGGAGCATAAGAGGAGAAAAAGTGGAGAAAAAGTGGGGAAAAAGTGGAGCATAAGAGGAGAAAAAGTGGAGAAAAAAGTGGAGAAAAAGTGGAGCATAAGAGGAGAAAAAGTGGAGAAAAAGTGGAGATTAAGAGGAGAAAAAGTGGAGAAAAATTGGAGAAAAAAGTGGAGAAAAAGTGGAGAAAAAGTGGAGAAAAAGTGGAGCATAAGAGGAGAAAAAGTGGAGAAAAAGTGGAGAAAAAAGTGGAGAAAAAGTGGAGCATAAGGGGAGAAAAAGTGGAGAAAAAAGTGGAGAAAAAGTGGAGAAAAAGTGGAGAAAAAGTGGAGCATAAGAGGAGAAAAAGTGGAGAAAAAGTGGAGCATAAGAGGAGAAAAAGTGGAGAAAAAGTGGAGCATAAGAGGAGAAAAAGTGGAGAAAAAGTGGAGAAAAAGTGGAGCATAAGAGGAGAAAAAATGGAGAAAAAAGTGGAGAAAAAGTGGAGAAAAAGTGGAGCATAAGAGGAGAAAAAGTGGAGAAAAAGTGGAGCATAAGAGGAGAAAAAGTGGAGAAAAAGTGGAGCATAAGAGGAGAAAAAGTGGAGAAAAAGTGGAGAAAAAGTGGAGCATAAGAGGAGAAAAAGTGGAGAAAAAAGTGGAGAAAAAGTGGAGAAAAAGTGGAGCATAAGAGGAGAAAAAGTGGAGAAAAAGTGGAGATTAAGAGGAGAAAAAGTGGAGAAAAAGTGGAGCATAAGAGGAGAAAAAGTGGAGAAAAAGTGGAGCATAAGAGGAGAAAAAGTGGAGAAAAACTGGAGAAAAAGTGGAGCATAAGAGGAGAAAAAGTGGAGAAAAAAGTGGAGAAAAAGTGGAGAAAAAGTGGAGAAAAAGTGGAGATTAAGAGGAGAAAAAGTGGAGAAAAAGTGGAGCATAAGAAGAGAAAAAGTGGAGAAAAAGTGGAGAAAAAGTGGAGCATAAGAGGAGAAAAAGTGGAGAAAAAGTGGAGAAAAAGTGGAGCATAAGAGGAGAAAAAGTGGAGAAAAAAAGTGGAGAAAAAGTGGAGAAAAAGTGGAGCATAAGAGGAGAAAAAGTGGAGAAAAAGTGGAGATTAAGAGGAGAAAAAGTGGAGAAAAAGTGGAGAAAAAAGTGGAGAAAAAGTGGAGAAAAAGTGGAGAAAAAGTGGAGAAAAAGTGGAGCATAAGAGGAGAAAAAGTGGAGAAAAAAGTGGAGAAAAAGTGGAGAAAAACTTTAGAAAAAGTGGAGCATAAGAGGAGAAAAAGTGGAGAAAAAGTGGAGCATAAGAGGAGAAAAAGTGGAGAAAAAGTGGAGCATAAGAGGAGAAAAAGTGGAGAAAAAGTGGGGAAAAAGTGGAGCATAAGAGGAGAAAAAGTGGAGAAAAAAGTGGAGAAAAAGTGGAGCATAAGAGGAGAAAAAGTGGAGAAAAAGTGGAGATTAAGAGGAGAAAAAGTGGAGAAAAATTGGAGAAAAAAGTGGAGAAAAAGTGGAGAAAAAGTGGAGAAAAAGTGGAGCATAAGAGGAGAAAAAGTGGAGAAAAAGTGGAGAAAAAAGTGGAGAAAAAGTGGAGCATAAGTGGAGAAAAAGTGGAGAAAAAAGTGGAGAAAAAGTGGAGAAAAAGTGGAGAAAAAGTGGAGCATAAGAGGAGAAAAAGTGGAGAAAAAGTGGAGCATAAGAGGAGAAAAAGTGGAGAAAAAGTGGAGCATAAGAGGAGAAAAAGTGGAGAAAAAGTGGAGAAAAAGTGGAGCATAAGAGGAGAAAAAGTGGAGAAAAAAGTGGAGAAAAAGTGGAGAAAAAGTGGAGCATAAGAGGAGAAAAAGTGGAGAAAAAGTGGAGCATAAGAGGAGAAAAAGTGGAGAAAAAGTGGAGCATAAGAGGAGAAAAAGTGGAGAAAAAGTGGAGCATAAGAGGAGAAAAAGTGGAGAAAAAAGTGGAGAAAAAGTGGAGAAAAAGTGGAGCATAAGAGGAGAAAAAGTGGAGAAAAAGTGGAGATTAAGAGGAGAAAAAGTGGAGAAAAAGTGGAGCATAAGAGGAGAAAAAGTGGAGAAAAACTGGAGAAAAAGTGGAGCATAAGAGGAGAAAAAGTGGAGAAAAAAGTGGAGAAAAAGTGGAGAAAAAGTGGAGCATAAGAGGAGAAAAAGTGGAGAAAAAGTGGAGATTAAGAGGAGAAAAAGTGGAGAAAAAGTTGAGAAAAAGTGGAGAAAAAAGTGGAGAAAAAGTGGAGAAAAAGTGGAGAAAAAGTGGAGAAAAAGTGGAGCATAAGAGGAGAAAAAGTGGAGAAAAAGTGGAGAAAAAAGTGGAGAAAAAGTGGAGCATAAGAGGAGAAAAAGTGGAGAAAAAAGTGGAGAAAAAGTGGAGAAAAAGTGGAGCATAAGAGGAGAAAAAGTGGAGAAAAAGTGGAGATTAAGAGGAGAAAAAGTGGAGAAAAAGTGGAGCATAAGAGGAGAAAAAGTGGAGATTAAGAGGAGAAAAAGTGGAGAAAAAGTGGAGCATAAGAGGAGAAAAAGTGGAGAAAAAGTGGAGCATAAGAGGAGAAAAAGTGGAGAAAAAGTGGAGTATAAGAGGAGAAAAAGTGGAGAAAAAGTGGAGCATAAGAGGAGAAAAAGTGGAGAAAAAGTGGAGAAAAAGTGGAGCATAAGAGGAGAAAAAGTGGAGAAAAAAGTGGAGAAAAAGTGGAGAAAAAGTGGAGCATAAGAGGAGAAAAAGTGGAGAAAAAGTGGAGATTAAGAGGAGAAAAAGTGGAGAAAAAGTGGAGCATAAGAGGAGAAAAAGTGGAGAAAAAGTGGAGCATAAGAGGAGAAAAAGTGGAGAAAAAGTGGAGAAAAAGTGGAGCAGAAGAGGAGAAAAAGTGGAGAAAAAAGTGGAGAAAAAGTGGAGAAAAAGTGGAGCATAAGAGGAGAAAAAGTGGAGAAAAAGTGGAGAAAAAGTGGAGAAAAAAGTGGAGAAAAAGTGGAGAAAAAGTGGAGAAAAAGTGGAGATTAAGAGGAGAAAAAGTGGAGAAAAAGTGGAGCATAAGAGGAGAAAAAGTGGAGAAAAAGGGGAGAAAAAGAGGAGAAAAAAGTGGAGAAGAAGTGGAGAAAAAGTGGAGAAAAAGTGGAGATTAAGAGGAGAAAAAGTGGAGAAAAAGTGGAGCATAAGAGGAGAAAAAGTGGAGAAAAAGTGGAGAAAAAGTGGAGAAAAAGTGGAGAAAAAAGTGGAGAAAAAGTGGAGAAAAAGTGGAGAAAAAGTGGAGAATAAGAGGAGAAAAAGTGGAGAAAAAGTGGAGAATAAGAGGAGAAAAAGTGGAGAATAAGTGGAGAAAAAAATGGAGAAAAAGTGGAGAAAAAGTGGAGAAAAAGTGGAGAAAAAAATGGAGAAAAAGTGGAACACCCTTTGGTACCTTTCATGTGGCACTAAGGGGTGCTTAGCTTTGTATTTAGCCAAAATGAAAAAAAAATGACGTAGGGTTCCCCCTAGTTTTGTAGCCAGCTAGGGTAAAGCAGACGGCTGCAGCCTGCAGACCACAGCTGGCAACCTCACCTTGGCTGGTAATCCAAAACTGAGGGCACCCCACGCTGTTATTTTAAATTAAATAAATAATTTAAAAAAAAAAAACACGTAGGGGTCCCCCAAAATTGGATCACCAGCCAAGGTAAAGCAGACAGCTGGGGCCTGATATTCTCAGACTAGGGAGGTCCATGGTTATTGGAATCTCCCCAGCCTAAAAATAGCAGGCCGCAGCCGCCCCAGAAGTGGCGCATCCATTAGATGCGCCAATCCTGGTGCTTCGCCCCAGCTCATCCCGCGCCCTGGTGCGGTGGCAAACGGGGTACTATATGGGGTTAATACCAGATGTGTAATGTCACCTGGCATCAAGCCCTGGGGTTGGTGAGGTCAGGCGTCTATCAGATACCCGACATCACCAACCCAGTCAGTAATAAAAAAAAATAGACGACAAACACATTTTTATTTGAAAAAACACTCCCCAAAACATTCCCTCTTTAACCAATTTATTAGATTGAAAAACAAATCCAGGTCTGCTGTAATCCAAGGGGTTGCCATGACGATCCACACTGTCCCAGTCAATGAAGAGCAGGATGTTCCCCATTGGCTGGGACAGCAGTGCAGTGACCTGAGCTAACATCAATGGGTCAGCCCAGGTCACTGCAGGGGATGACAAGTGCTGCTATCAGCGAGGTACATTACCTGCGCTGATCTCCAGCACACTGACAGCCCCTGTCACTGAGGTCAATGACCGGCGCCTTCACATCAAGTATCGCGAGAGGTCCGTGACGTCACCGCTAGTCAGTCTCGGGTCGGAAGCGAGAGGTGATGTGACAAGCGGCGGCCATGGAGGACAGTGACAGCACTGAGGTCGGGATGGCGGGACTTCATCACCGCAGGTAAGCCGAGCGGGGGGGGGATGTGTGTGTGTGTGTGTGTGTGTGTGTGTGTATGTGTACATGCCGCGGGCAGGAGGGGGCGGAGCGAGCTGAGCGGGAAAGTGTGGGCTTCCTGCACGTAACTAAGATAAACATCGGGTTACTAACCAAAGCGCTTTGCTTGGATACCCGATGTTTATCTTGGTTACCAGCTTGTGGCAGGCTGCCAGCGATGGCTCCTGCACACTGTAGCTGTAAAAAGCCCTGCTTTTTGCTGCTAGAACCGTTCTCGAACGTATCTAGAACTATCGAGCTTTTAGCAAAAAGCTCGAGTTCTAGTTCGATCTCGAACAGCCCAAAAATCACTCGAGCCTAGAACTGGAGAACCACGAACCGCGAACCGCGCTCAACTCTACTCACAATATATCAAGGTAAGCTCCTTGAGGTGTCAATTTTCCAAAATGGGGTCACTTGTGGGGGGTTTCTACAAATAGGCACATCTTAGGGTTTCCAAATGGGACATGGCGTCCGCTAGCAATTCAGCCAATTTTGAATTCCAAAAGTAAAATGGTGCTCCTTTCCTTTATGTGCTCCTTTCCTTCTGCTATACTCCAAAATATGAAACATGTGAAAATACCAAATGTTGGACTAAAATAACATTTTTGTGAGAAAAAGTAAAATTTTAATTTTTTCCTTCCACATTACTTTAGTTCTGGTGAAGCACCTGAAGGGTTAATAAACTTCTTGGATATGGCTTTGAGCAGCTTGAGGGGTGCAGTTTTTTTAGAATGGTGTCACTTTGGGGTCTTTTCTGTCATATAGGCCTCTCAAAGTAACCTCAAATTTGATTTTGTCCCTAAAAAATAAAGTTTTGTATATTTTGTTGGAAAAAATGAGATGTTGCTGATACATTTTAAACCTTTCTAACTTCCTCCAAAATACAAGTTATGTTACAAACATGGCGCTGATGTAAAGTAGACGTGGTAAATGTTATTTATTAACTATTTTGTGTTGCATAACTCTGTGATTTAAGGGCATAAGAGCTCAATTTGAAAATTGCTAAATTTTCAAAAGGTTCACAACATTTCTGATATTTTTACAAATAAACACAAATAATATTGTTGTAAATTTACCAGTATCATGAAGTACAATTTGGCACAAAAAACAGTCTCAGAATCACCGAGATCTGCTGAAGCTTTACAGAGATTATACCTCCTAAAGTGACGCTGGTCAGAATTGAAAAAATTGGTCTGGTCAGGAAGATGAAAAGAGACTAGAGAGCGAAAGGGTTAGGAACAGACTTCGGACACCGGCACATATGAAAATTAATATTAATAAAGCAATTTGAACTGAAACTTAAAGGATTAAAAAATGATTTACCTAAAGGCCCCGTTACACGCAACAACATCGAAAATGAGATATCGCTGGGGTCATGTAATTCATGACACACATCCGGCGTCATTAGCGATGTCGTTGCGTGTGACACCTACGAGCGACCGCTAACGATCCAAAAAACAGCAAAAATCGTTGATTGTTGACACGTCGTTCCTTTCCCAAATACCGTTGCTCTTTTTGGATGCAGGTTGTTCGTCATTCCTGAGGCAGCACACATCGCTACCTGTGACTCCCCGGGAACGACAAACAACAGCGTTCCTGCGTCCTACGGCAATGAGGTGGGAGTAACGTTAATGCGGCTGCTCTCCACCCCTCCACTTCTACTGGTGGCCTGCTGTGTGACGTCACTGTGACGCCGCACAAACCTTCCCCTTAAAAAAAGAGTTTGTTCAGCGGCCACAGCGACGTCGTTAGAAAGATATGTGCGTGTGACGCGTACTACCGATATTGTTCGCCACGGGCAGCGATTTGCCTGTGATGCACGCACAACGGGGGCGGGTGCGATCGCTAGTGACATCGCTAGTGATATCGCAGCGTGTAAAGCGGCCTTAAGAACAGAAGATGAAGAATTTTGGCAATTACATAAAAGTACTTAGTACACTTGAAATTTCAATTCTTTGTGATAAATACTTTTAGTTTAGTATTAAACATAACAAAGAACATAAAACTCTACCTAGAAGTCAAGCTCTCACACAAATTTGTAGCTATTTGGCTAACCCTTATTCTTTAGTATTGTGTTTAACCAGTAAGAAAAGTGTTTTGATAAAATTAGGTGAGATACATTTACATCATGTGAAAAACAGACACTAGCGCCCACTAAATCTAGATCTGGCTAGACTGAACAACTGTGATAGATGCTGGCAGTCCAAACGGGCCTTGTGGGATGACCCGCTAACAATAATCTAATATATAAAGCTGATTGTGTGTATCTATGTATGTCCGGGATTGGCAACTGCACCGTCGCAGCTACAGCCACAAAATTTTGCACACTCAAACTTCTGGACCCCGAAAGTGTCATAGGTTATGTTGTGAGGCGAACTTTAACCCTGTGCTTTCCAATTTACCAGTCAATTTTGCCCCTATCTACATAATGGGGAAAAAGTGAAACGAAAAGTGTTGGAGGCAAATTGACAGCTGCCCGATGTGAACAAGGAGGACTTAAAGAATGAGAGTGATGGTGCCATAGAGTATATACCGCACAGTTGCTAAGGTGGGGCCCCGTCATGGGATACTCACCACACTCGGGGATATGAACGCACACACAATGCGCCACACACTACCACGTGCTTGAACACATATACCACCCTCAGCACACATCTCACCACACATACACCAACCTCGCCACATAATCGCCCTTAAACACACACAAATCTGGTACATATACCACCCTCAGCACACATTTCACCACACATACACCAACCTCACCACATAATTGCTCTAAAACACACACAATTCTTGTACATATACCACCCTCAGCACACATCTCTCCACACATATACCAACCTCGCCACATAATCGCCCTTAAACACACACAAATCTGGTACATATACCACCCTCAGCACACATTTCACTACACATACACCAACCTCACCACATAATTGCTGTAAAACACAAACAATTCTTGTACATATACCACCCTCAGCACACATTTCACTACACATACACCAACCTCGCCACATAATCGCCCTAAAACACGCACAAGTCTGGTATTAGTCTTCAAAAATAAAAATCTGATTAATAAGCAACCAAACTACAAGAACAACAAATGTACCATATAGGAAATACGGCAACTGTCAGTCACATGACCTGTCTATATGTGTATGTGTGAGCTAATATATACTGTCAGGGGGAGGGCTTTTTGTTGCCTGGGGATTTATCAGGCTGCCACTAGCAGCCAATCACAGCTCAGCTTCTATTTTGCTACAGTTAATTAATCTGAGCTCTGATTGGTAAATATAGGCAACAAAGGACATTCTCAGTATAACAAAGCTTGTGTGAGGTAATAGGATGTCAGTTAGGGTGTGTTGGTGGAAAGTATGATGTCAGTCACATTACCTTTATGTAAGTGGATATAGAAACTGTCAGTTACAGACTATTTTTACCACAATAATGCCTCATAAGAAAAGGAATTCCTTGGCATGAATGTCAGCTGATCAAAAAAAAAAAGCTTCATTACAGGCCAATGAAAAATGTGAAGACCGAGAAACCAGGATGACACACATGAGAACAACAGCTGCTTCCTAAAGAGCCAATGAACTTTCTGAGGAGAGGGAAGCGAGGCTTGCGGACAACAGAACAAGAGCTGCTTCCTCAAGGGCCAATTAACTTTCTGAAGAGAGGGAAGTGAGGCTTGCAGATATGAAAACAAGAGCTGCTTCCTCAAGAGCCAATGAACATTCTGAGGAGAGGGAAGCGAGGCTTGCAGACATGACAACAAGAGCTGCTTCCTCAAGGGCCAATGAGCTTTCTGAGGACAGGGAAGCAAGGCTTGCAGACAAGAGAACAAGAACTGCTTCCTCAAGAGCCAATGAACTTTCTGAGGAGAGGGATGCGAGGCTTGCAGACAAGAGAAGAAGAGCTGCTTCCTCAAGGGCCAATAAATCATCTCAGCAGAGAGAAGGTCGACTTGCCACTAAGGGAAATGTTATTTCTTCCAACAGGCCACAGGAAATTGTTGGATATTTGAAACATGCTGCCTTTTGCTACCAGTCAGACATAAACTATCAGGATCATCCTGAAGTTCAGATAGGAAAAATGGATGTGGTCTGCATGTACTGCAGTGCCCTGAAATGGAAAGATGAACCGCCAGGTTTATGCTATGAAAATGGCAAGATAAAACTTCCACCTCTCCTGTCACCACGAGATCCCCTAAAGTCTCTGATGACAGGTACCAGTACAATATCAAAGCATTTCTTGGACAATATTAGGAAGTACAACTCCTGCTTCCAAATGACATCATTTGGTGCAACAAAAGAAATGTTTACAACAGGATTTATGCCGACATTTAAAGTTCAAGGACAGGTTTACCGCTCAATTGGGTCACTGCTTTCATTACAAGGAGAAGAACCTCAATTTCTTCAACTCTTCTTCATGGGAAATGCAGAAGCAGAGGCTCAGTGGAGATGCTCTTTAATTCCTAACACTCGCCTTGATATTGTCACTATTTTGCAGAAGTTCCTTCACTCCAACAATCCATATGTTCAACTTTTCAGGACTGCACTTGAATGCATGGCAAATGACGATTACAAGGTTGTCATTCGAGCTGACAAAAAACCACAAGCTGAACATCAGTGACGTTTCAATGCTCCCACATTTGATGAGGTAGCCATCTTGATTGTAGGTAATGATTTTCAAAAGCCATGACATTGTGCTTCAGAAAAGGAGCAATAGTTTGCAATAAGTAGCAGAAACTCACAGGTCCTATGATGCTCTGCAGTATCCAATCATCTTTTGGCAAGGACAGGATGGCTATCACTTTGGAACACCTTAGACAGATCCTACAATAGGCAACTCTTCAGGAAAAAAAAG
The DNA here is from genome assembly GCF_048569485.1 of Anomaloglossus baeobatrachus. NCBI lineage: Eukaryota > Metazoa > Chordata > Amphibia > Anura > Aromobatidae > Anomaloglossus > Anomaloglossus baeobatrachus. The sequence goes on from NC_134359.1 coordinate 293,971,482, forward strand.
TGTCTGCCATGGACTTCTGTGCATATAGGATCATGACAAGATTTGCAGAGGAAAATCACATCTTGAAATGCAGACACCTCTTCCACCAATTTATTGTTAACATGTATGCAAAGATTGAGAGTGATCGTCTTTTATACACCCTCACCTTGCTCATCACAGCCATGTCAAGTATTGGCCACTGTAAAAAAAAAAGAATGCAAAAGGGTTAAAGCGGTACATACTAACTGAGTCTCCCTGCAGCTGCAACACTACTTGCAGGTCCGATAATTATCCCTAATTCATATTCATTCCTTTCTCCGGCCACCGGCATCTCTGATTGGCTGAAGTCTGACTCCACCCCAGACAGTATCTGTGATAGGTTGGAATCACAGACACTGTTTGCGGGTCTATCATAGCATAAAATAAATCAATAAAACAATTGGCATAAGGTCCCCCATCTACTGATAGCAGCACAGATAAAGCCATGTTCTTATCTTGGCTGTGTATCAAAATAAGAGGAACTGCATTTGGCTTTTTTTTAATTATTTAAACAACTAATTTAAAGAACGGCATGTGGTGCACTCTAATTTTGATACCCAGTCATGATAAAGACCAACAGCTGGGGGATGGTATTCTGAGGCTGGAGAAACCCATGGGTACTGAGCCCCCCAGACTAAAAATAGCAGCCTGCAGCTGCCCAAGATTGCCACATTCATTAGATGCGAAAAGCTCAGCACTTTACATGGCTATTGCCAATTGTCCTGGTGCGGTAGTAATTAGGGTAATAAGGAGTTAATGGCAGCTTACAGTTGCCACTGAGCCCGAGATTAATAATGGGAGGCGTCTATGTGACTGCCATTACTAATCTACAAGAAAAAGTAAATAAACACAAACACCATAAAAATCCTTTATTTGAAAGAAAAACCTCTTTCACTACTTTATTAACCCCCAAGATACCCAGGTCTGACGTAACCCACAAGAGGTCCAATGATGATTCCAGCTCTGCTACATCTGAACTAGCAGCATGCAGCAATAAAACGTGTCCGCATGCTGTAACTTCAGGCAGAGACTGAGCTGCAGCAATGAGCAGTGACCTCACTCTGGTTACTTGTAGTCACAGCTGGAGGTTCCCACAGCCCTAGATCTGTAATTGCAGATAACCTGACCTCAAGGGACCTCAATGAACTCTCACTGAGTTCACAAACCTGCATCTTCTGGCAGAAAACTGTGGGGGGTTTTGCCAAGAGATGCAGATTCAGTGCTAAAATTGTTACACCATATTCCTTCACCCAATCTACACCTCCTGGCAGAATACATATCACTACTGCATGTGGTATGCGTTAACATATACAAAATGGCAGCGGCGCCGCATGTCCGCATTTTATATGCAGATGGACATGCAACTTAGGCTGCCAAAGACACAAGCCCCTGTGTCTTAATCTTGTGCATGTTTCCTGCACCGTGATTGGCTGCGAGAACATCCACAAATATAGTTAAGAAAAAAAAAAGTGTGCCACTCCTCTGGCCTATCTCCACCTCCCCCCCCATCATTAAACACGTCATTTATCAAACAGTACCACAATCCTATCCAAAAGCATCATATCTTATTAGAAAGGCATTTTGGAAAATGAAAATAGCTGATCATTACTGGGTCTTCCCAAAAATGCTCGTGTACACGCCTTGGACCCGGATACGGAAATGCTGGTACTGACTTTGAAATTGACAAACGCAAACCAAACAAGTTCACTCATCTCTAGCGGTGAATTCTTCTCCTATGAAATATGTACTGCAGACCTCCCACTACTTGAAGTTTAAATGTAAAGGGAGCAGTTATGAATTTCCCACTTTGAGGGGACAAGTAGTGTAATGTACATCTACCGTACTTTTCATTTTATAAAACGCACTGGATTGTTAGAAGCACCCCAAATTTAGAGAAAAAAAAATTAGGTCCGTCTTTTAATCCGGTGGTGTCTTACCGGAAGTGTCCGCAACGGTGGTGGAACGGGGTCACAAGAGGCAGGGAGGGTGCTGGAATACGGTGATTCTGCGGACGGTACAGTGGGTGTCCGATATGCATCTCTTGGCTCAATGACAAGCTGAGATCCCATCTGCGCACTCGCCATCTCCTGGTGCCATTTTCCTTAAGTCCGCTGCAGGGAGATCAATGGGCCAGATATGGTCACATGAAATCTTGAGCTATGAGCTCCATCTGTGCACGTGCTGACTCCGGGCACAATTATTTGAAGCCGACATTTTCAGAATAGTGGTCCATGTCTCACAGCTGGCAGCACAACCTGCAGCACAGCACCTGCAGTAAGCTTGCAGAAGTACGTCCGTGGCCCGCAGCATCTCCTAGGACCCCTCTCCACCTCCCCTGGTAAGCTACATTCAGATTATAAGATGCCCTCTTATTCTCCTCCCAATGTTTTGGGAAGAAAAGTGTGTCTTATAATCCAAAAAAATACGGTATGTTTGGTAAAATTTACTGGTGTGAGTTCTTTACAAAACCTATTATTGCAAAGAGTGGCCTGCGATCCAGACCAATGCAAATCTAGAAAAGCAGTTATAGGTGGTATCATCAATACCACGTAACATCACAGCCGCCCCAAACAGAAGCAACTCCAGCCATCACACTAGGGGGAGATAATTAAATGTTTCACCAAATATAGCAGGATCATTTTTAAGTTGATGGTATAAATATTCAAATTGGTCCTTGGCAGAAAAAAGGTTTCCCAATCTCTGCCATAAATGGCCACCAGTTTGACAACTCTGTCTTCGTATGTTTTTGATTTCATACAGAAATATACAGTTTTTGACGTTGTATTAAAAACTAATGTTAAAAAAAGAAGAAAACAAAAAAGAAACTTGCTCCAATGTTCTTTGCACACATTAATTATCGGAGACTTTGACTGAAATCAAGAAGAAAGTTTCAAATATGTTATTTGCAGAATATAAAAAAAATTGTATAAAATACAAAATAGGGAAAAGTTAATTCAGGACACAAGAGACGCGAGGATATTATCCTAATCCCAAACACCTTTTATTCTCATGGGTCATTATGGATTTGTGATTATCGTGTTATGGATGTTCCAGCTCTATATAAACCTCATACATGGCTTCTTCTAGCCGCCCACTGGAGAATTTCCCATCAGGACAAGCCCTCCGTCATTACTCTGGTAAGTCCACCAGACACAAAATAATGGTTATTATTATATTTTTATGAACAATTTTTCTGTAGGAATCAGATCATTCATTCCTTACTGCAAAATAAATTCCGTATAGTCAGGGAAGGGGGAGATTGGATAAAATGTAACTTTTATTTTAACCTTTTTTAAAAAATTTTAATAAAACTTTTATAAAATATATTAAAATATTCCTGATTTGTTGGTATTTTTGGCTTTTACCTCTGTTTGGTTTTCTATTATAATTATATCCCGAGCAGGAAATTGTGGATTTATCTTATTAAAATGGTAAATTCTCGCTGTGCTCTTAATGTATAAGAAATGTATTGTTACTATATTCAGCTGATTGTTGTCTCTTGATGATCAAAATTAATTATCAGCTCCATATATCAATAAGAAGTGATTGCCTTATATACTTATTATAATCATACATTTTATCAATAGAAAGACGCTATGAGAATAAAGGCATTGGCTCCAGATTCTTCTAGCTCTGATCTGCCAATGTATGTAAAGCGCTGTGGAATTAATAGCGCTATATAAGTGAATAAATAATATATTAGTATGATATCTGCAGTGGGCAGTGGATTCTCCTCTGTTATAGCCGTCACTGACTGATCAGGCGGTAATGTGCGGCTCTGGATTGTGAGATCACTGCACATGGACTATTTATGGTTCAGCGCTAAATTAAGAGCAGTGAGCAGAAGACAAGCATTAAGAGATAACAATCAGCTGAATATAGTAAAGGGCACTTTACACGCTGCGACATCGCTAGCTATCGCACACGCCCCTGTCATTTGTGCATCATGGGAAAATCGCTGCCCGTGGCGGACAAAATCGGTAGTGCGCGTCACTCGTACTTACCTGGCTAACGACGTCGCTGTGGCCAGGAAACAACCTCTTTTGTAAGGGGGCGGTTCATGCAGCGTCACAGCGACGTCACACAGCAGGCGTCCAATGGAAGCAGAGGGGTGGAGAGCAGCCGCATGAACGTCACTCCCACCTCGTTGCCGAAGGACGCAGGTAAGCTGTTGTTCGTCGTTCCTGGGGTGTCACACATAGCGATGTGTGCTGCCTCAGGAACGACGAACAACCTGCATCCAAAATGAGCAGCAATATTTGGGAAATAAACGACGTGTCAACGATCAATGATTTGGTGAGTATTTTGGATCGTTAGCGGTCGCTCGTAAGTGTCACACGCAACGACGTCGCTAACGAGGCCGGATGTGCATCACGAATTCCGTGATCCCAATGATATCTCGTTAGCGATGTCGTTGCGTATCATAACGGGGCTTTAACAATATGTTTCTCATACATTGAGAGCACAGTGAAAATTCACCAATTTAATTAGAGAAGTTCACAATTTGCTGCTCGACATATAATTATAATAAAAAACCAAACAGCAGCAAAAGCCCACTCCATTCCAAAAATACCAATAAATCATCATTATTTTAACCCCTTCACCCCTGGGCGATTTTCCATTTTTCATTTTTGTTTCTTCCTCCCCTTCTTAAGAGAGTCATAATTTTTTTATTTTTCCGTCAATATTGCTACATGAGGGCTTATTTTCTTGTGGGACAAGTTGTACTTTTCAATGAAAGCATTAGTTTTATCATATACTGTGCTGGAAAACAGGAAAAAACAATCCAAGTGCGATGAAAATGCAAAAAAAAGTGCAATTGCGCAATTGTTTTGGGGGTCTTTTTATTTATTATGTTCAGTATATGGAAAACTGATGTGCCGGTGTGATGCCTCACATCAGTATGAGTTCATTGGTAGCAAACATGTATACTTTTATTTTTTTCTAAAGGGTGAAAATAATTCAGATATTGTCCAAAAAAAGAATAGCGATTTTGTTGCCATTTTCTGAGATCCGCACTGTTCTCATTTTTGGGATCTGGAGCTCAGTGATGGCTTATTTTTTGCATCTTGAGCTGGTGTTATTAGTTTTATCATATTTGTGTAGATCCACTGTTTTGATCGCCTGTTAATGCATTTTAAAAAAAATGTTCCGGCGACAAAAAAACATAATTTTGGCATTTAGATTTTTTTTCTCTTGATGCCGTGTACTGATCAGATTAATTGATTTTATATTTTGAGAGATCAGGCATTTTAGAGTGCAGCAATATCAAATATGTTTTTTATTTTCTTCTTTTAACTAATTACTTTCAATGTGGTGAAAGGGGGTGATTTAAACTTTTATTTTTTTATTTTTTTCATATTTTTTAAAACTTTTTTTACATTTTTTATTTATTTTACTAGTCCTCCTAGGGGACTTTATAACTGCACAGTCTGATTGCCTGTCTATTTCTGATGATCAGAGCAGCATCACTCTGATTAGCAGAAATGCTCATCTTCTGTGAGTGTCAGCTCCCACAGGAAGTGAGTCATGGCGATGCCAGCTGACCCCACACTACCATGACAACACATGGTCCTATCTATGCCACGGCCCTTTAAATCATGCTGTCAGTTTTTGACAGTGCAATCTAACGAGTTAACAGGCAGAGGTGGATCTCTGATCCACCTGAGCCTGTTAACCCCACATGTAGGCTGATCAGATCAGTAGGCATTAGCAGGTAATACCACAGGCTTGCCGCTGGAGCCCACGGTAACCGGAGGGAGGCAACGAAGGACGTACTAGTATGTTCTTGGTCGTAAAGGGGTTAATATAATGTATTTTATTAATATACATTTAACAAAAATGGTTATAATAAAAGTTAAATTTTATCCTTCCACACGCTTTATCCAATCGCTCCCTTCCCTGAATATACTGCATTCTAGTACAGCGGTGCACACTTGTGTGGGATTTAGTATATTGAGTTCCAAAAATAGACAAAACAAATTCTGATAGGAAATGTGATATATGAATTGAACATTTAGTCAATTGCTGGATTTACATCTGTGTCACTTTATATTATGTTTATTTCATTTCCTATTTTTTACTATTTACAGTTTTTAAAAATTACTTTTAACAAAAAATAAAAAAACTGAGTATGTTCACGAAACTCTCTCTTGTCAGAAGTAATATCTTCAGGACATACTGTCGTCATTCTTAAAATGTAATAAAATGAAATGTAAGTCTGGAAGTGGCTGAATACCGCAAGTTTGCAATATTGATATCATGACTTTATGATGTGCAGTGACCCCTGGCCGGGACGACGTTGAAAATGTGGGTCTATATTGAAAAAGCCAAAGATAAAGCATGCTGATAGGAAGGGGAGGGGTGGGCGGCAAACGGAGGGGCAGCCGGAGAGGTCAGTATTTGTTATATAAAACTAATAGTCTCCTTTCCAGTTACCCCTTTGTTTGATGTCCAGTCCTCTTCTTTCCACCACATCTCCTGCCTCTTCACCATAATCCAGATCTTCAGGCTGTTTCCAAGGTCACTCTGCATCATAAGGTTGCGCCATTAACTACCGTATTTTGGCTTATAGGGAAGAGGCCAAAGATAAAATGTGCAATGGTGGAAAAAGAGGACTGAGCGGAGAGTAGCGGGGCGGCCGAAGAGATCAGCAACAAGGTTTATTTTTTTCTTCCTTGCATTGTTCTAAATTTGGGTTATGAATAAACCTAGAGAAGCTAACACGTTCCAATCTTGACTGAGTACTGCCTGTATATAACTGAACATTTCTATATACCTGTAAATTAGGGGTAAAATATAAATCAGACAGTTATTTTACTATACAATAACTAGATAATAATGAAAACAATTACAATAATCACATATTTAATACCTTTTCAAAAACTGACATCACAAATCAGCGAATCACATGGACATATCGGGTTTCCCTGTAAGTTATTCAACCTCAGTAGAGAGGGCAGATTATTTACAGAAATTGGGAAATGTTCCTAAAAAAATGGTGGGATTGGATATTATCTCTGTTAACACTAGAAGTCCCTGAGAGGAGTCATTTGACATTTCTACCATTGGAACCCTATGGAGCTCGAAATTCCTGGGACTTCTAGTGCTAAAGCCATAAAAAATGACAACTCAAATATAAAACGTGTAATACTACAACTCATCTCGAAAAAACAAGACCTCATATTGTGAAGCTTTTATAAAATTGAAAAATATATGAATGAATGAATGGACAAAAAAAAAATTACTGGTCATCTTAAGAAGAGTTTCAAGCGGAAACTGGAAAATCATATAGCTGGGATGATTCAATAAAACCTGCACTCGCAGGGGGTTGGACCCGATGGCCTTTGAGGATCCTTTCAATTCTACCATTCTATGATTCTATGAAATATCATTGTGTATGCATGCGTCACGTGAATGTGCATATTGTATATTAACTTGTGAGCATGTTTGTACTATGTTTATGTGTTCATAATGTGTATATATAATGTAAATTATTTCCCAACACAGGAATTACATTTTTTCTTTCCTATAAAGATTATCCAGCCAACAAGCATCTGGTCTGAGAAATCAATTTAAAAAAAAAATAGACTGCAGTGACTGAAACTAGATGAGTGGATCATCAGGATTAACCAATGGATCACTAGGGATGACCAACTGATTGTCTAAATTTGTATTTACATGCTCCTTTTTTAATTTTTCATGTATTACATGTAGAAATTAATAATATATTTGGTTGATCTTGTATTTTGACTCTCCAAATCTGAAGCAAAGATTCCTAAACTTCAGCTCTTGAAAACAATTACCTTGTTCACATATTTTTGGCTTCATATAGGGTTGGACAGTTGGCATCATCCTTTGAGACAAATTTTTATTTGTTTGAATCAGTTATTAGTGGCAAAATAATGATTGGGAAAAAAGTCAACCTGCGATTACCCGAAAAGAAGAAAAGGTGTCCAACGCCAAATCTGCCCCAGATCGTGCGCCATTGTGATAAATCTGGATCTTCTTCTCACTGCCTGGAAGACGTAGAGGCTGACTAAGTATTAGACGGATTAGTAAAGGTGGGTCTTTGTGTTTTCTCTAGAAAGATAAACAAATACTGATGAAGAATGAGACGTCTGTTGAATATTTTTATATTTTGCCATTTTCTGAAGATACTTGGAATAAACCATTAATTTCCACCTTCTTCTTCTTGATATATCTGGTCGGAGTTCTCATCAATTCCTCCGTTATCGCAGTCATATATCTGGAAGTTCAGTTACATAAACCAATGTATGTCTTTATCTGTAATTTATCCATTGTAGATATATTTTATACATCGGTCACGGTTCCTAAATTACTGCACAGGTTATTGTCCGGGAATCACTTTGTTTCCTTCTCACAATGTTACGCTCAGTTGTACTTTCTGACAGTTGTGGGGACAGCGGAGGAAATTCTCCTCTTCATTATGGCTTATGACCGATATGTCGCTATCTGCCTTCCCTTACATTATCATCGGATCTTAAGTCAGAGAAATTGCACCATGATAATTATTGGGATTTGGGCAGCCGCTGTTTTAAACTCATTAATGTTCGCAACCTCAGCTTTATACATGACCTCCTGTCACTCCAACATCATCCACCAGTTATTCTGTGATCATAAGTCACTAACAAGAACAACCTGCACCGGGACACTAATGTTTTTTGTAATAACTGGTATTGAAATGTTGATCTTGGCATTTATTCCGATTATTTGCACTCTTACATCTTATATTAATATTTTCTCTGTCATCTTCAAGATGACATCAAAATACAGCAGAAAAAAAGCCTTCTCCACCTGCTCTTCTCACATTGCTGTTGTCTCTATTTACTATGGGACAGGCGTAATAGGTTATCTGATACCACCTTACTCCAATGTCTTGGATTTAGTCTTCAGTATAATATATGCAAGTATCATCCCTATGATAAATCCGATCATATACAGTCTACAGAATTCCAATGTCCAATCAGCATTGCTGGAGTTGGTGAAAGTGCTTTTTAACCCCTTCACGACATTTGACGTATCTATACAATAGATGACGTAAAGATACGTAATGGGACTCACTCAGGGCACAGGAGCTGTGCCTGCGCAATCACCACTCAGAGCTTACATGACAGTTGAGACTCAACCTTCACAGCCAGCAGCAGTGCCTGCACCTCCCCGGTCTTCCTAAACCCCTAAATGCCATGATCAATATTGATTGCAACATTAAGGAGGCTGAGTGAGGGAATGTCCCCCCTTCTCCCTTTTGATCGATGTCCTCACTATTATACCGATAAATAAAAGTGGAAAAGAAAGAGATCAAAAAATAAAAAACTTATTATATGGCCTCAAATGGTACCAAGGAAAACTCCACCTCATCCCAGAAAAAAACAATCCATCAAATGACACAGTAAAAAAAAAACTATAGCCTCCAAAATTTGGTGATGCAAAAAAACTTTATTTTGTAAAAAAAAAAAAAACATGTTTAGTGTGATAGTAGCCAAACATAAAAATAAATATATAAATCTTGTATCGCTGTAATCATACTGTCCGGAACAATAAAGCCGACTTATGACTTATACTGCAAGGTGGACAACAAAAAGAGATTAATGAAACCTATTCTTCAATTGCTCTTTATATGTTTATTCCGCCTCCCAAAGTTTGCAGCAAGGTTCAGCTCACATTTATGCTGTGCTCTATGCTGAGCGCTTACACCATGAACTGAGTGTAAATCTTAGAAAATGGGATTGACAAAATTTCCAATGGAAAATTTAATGTAATGAGGCAGAGGGACTGACTTTCAACTGGCCTGAAGTCTGGTGGTGTGAATCTTTTTACTCGTCTTTTTTTGGCATGCACAAAAGTGCGGTCAACAACAATTTTTTCTGCACCTTTGAAAAGAAAGATAATGCTGAACAGGTAACTCTCTAACTCTGCTGCCTCATTATAATGAATGGATCCATCGGGGGTTTCCCCTGAATCACATACTTTAGAGATGTACATGGAAACCCTGATAAAAGTCCTCAGCATAGAGCACAGGATAAATGTGAACTGATCTAAAATGATTTGTCCGCAAATTGCCACAAAATAGCATTCAACTCAACCCACAAAGAAACAAGTCCCCATTCAGGTCTGTCATCTGTTAACAGAAATATAGGGGACTTCCACGTTACTAGTAGCGCAGAGGCTTTGGGAAAGCGCTATGACTCCCCCCCAAAAAAAAAATCCAGCAAAATCTGCACTCCCAAATCAAAATGTCCCCTCCATTTTGAGCACCACAAAGTGTCTAAGCCACAGATTTCATCCACATATTTGGAATTTTTTTGGTGAGGAGAGCTCATTTAATGTATGGAATGTGTGTTTACAGTAACACAAGCTGGGAACAATGTACAAGCATTACCATGTACTGGGAACTACAAGGTCTCATTTTCAATTTTTCATTCTGCAGTATTCACTCCATGGGTATTTTCCAGAGACAAAATCATCACTACACCTGTAGATGAATCCCTAAAGAGAAATAATTTCTAAAATGTGGTCACTTGAGGGGGTTTCTGCTGTTCTGGCACTAAGGGGCACTGCAAATAAATCTATTCTAAGAAAATCTGTGCTCCAAAAGTCAAATGGTGCTGCTTTCCTCCCAAGCCCTACTATGTGGCCAAAGAGTACTGTACAGTTACATGTGGGGTATTGCCATTTGAGGAGAAATTGTGTAACATTTTATGTGGACATTTTTACCTATTCCCTTTGTGGAAATTGGAAATTTGGGGTTAAAACAACATTTTAGTGGTAAAAATATAATTAATTATTCATTCATCACTGTCAATTAGTATAACATTTTGTGACAATATAACATCTTGTGGTGTCAATGTGCTCACTGCACCCCTAAGTGAAATCATTGAGGGGTGTCCTTGGCAAAAAGAGGTCACTTATGGGGGTTCTGCTTTTTCTTGCATGTTAGGAGCTTTTCCAATGTGACATGGTACCCCAAAACCAACTAAATCTCAACTTCAATATGGTGCACTTTCCCTTCTGAGATTTGCACTATTGTAGCTGTTCTGTTTTATCAGAAGTCAGCTTATGGGATCACCAGTGAGGTCCTGTTGACGTAGGCCTCTTTACCTAGTCAATATCGAGTGCTCGGAGAAAAGACCTGCATCCATGTGAGCATGATCAGTTTTCTGTTTATTTAGCCAAGGCACAGATAATTTATACCATTTACAGATCTATGTGATATTGCAAAAAAGGCTTCGAGTGGAAATTTACATGTTGATCATATGACCTTTAAGTTTGAGAAAGACAAAAAAGAAGAACATTTAGCAGACAATAATAATCCTTGAGCTTGTTTCTTATTTTGAAGGCTACACAATGGCTATGAACTTACACCAGATATACTAATGGAACAATTAAATATTTAAAATCAAGAAATATAGAAACTATTAACCCTTCTATATCAATTTCCCCCTTTTGTAAATGGTATAACCTTCACTACAGGGTCAGTAGGTGTCCAACCAGGTGCTGCTGGCTCATGGACATAGTACCCATGAGGGGTCTTCCTACCACTTTACCCATCCACACTCAGTGTGGACACCTACTCCCTGTCAGCAGAGGCCATTTGGGGTCTGTAGTAAACTACAGAGGGTTCAATACTGGAACTCTTAGCACATACATTATTCAGTAGTTTAGGTAATTCATATATCAATGCTTTTACAGATATATAAAGCAATAGACAGAATAACAATATTTGCATGCAGGTTTGTATAATGCCAGAAATGTCTCAAAAGTATATAAAGACCACATTTGGGCAATTGACAAGCTCAGGAGAAATTGCAACAAATTGTATTTTAAACTTTTTTTTTACACCTTTGAGAAAATACAAAATGTAGAACTAAAACAACATTTTTGTGGGTAAAATTGATTTTTTATTTTCATGGTTCAAAAATTCTGTAAATCATCTGGGGTTTGAAAGTGCTCACCATACATCAAGATAAACTCCTTGAGGGGTCAAGTTTCCAAAATGGGGTCACTTGTGGGGGTTTCCACAGTTTAGGCACATCAAGGGCTCTCCAAATGGGATATGGCGTCCTCTAACAATTTCAGCCAATTTGGAGTTCCAGAAGTCAAATGGTGCATCTTTCCTTCCTGTGATCCTTTCCTTTTGCTATGATCAACATATGAAACATATGAAAATGCAAAATTTGCGACTAAAATAACATTTTTGAGAGGAAAAGTAAAGTTTAATTTTTTTTCCTTCAACATTGCCTTAGTTCTGGTGAAGCACCTGAAGGGTTAATAAACTTCTTGGATGTGGATTTCAGCAGCTTGAGGGGTGCAGCTTTAAAATGGGATCCCTTTGGGGTATTTTCTGTCGCATAAGTCTCTCATTTTTTCCCTAAAATTTAAAGTTTTGTATATTTTGTTAGAAAAAATGAGAAATTGCTGATACATTTTTAACTCTCCCATCTTCCTAAAAGTAAAAATTATGTTTTAAACATGGCGCTGATGTAAAGTAGACGTGTGATAAATCTTATTTATTAACTATTTTGTGTTGCATACCTTTTTGATTTAAGGGTGTAAAAACTCAAAGAAAAAATTGCTAAATTTTCAAAAGGTTCACCAAATTTCTAATATTTTTACAAATAAATACAAAAAATATTGTCCTAAATTTACCATGAAGTATAATTTGTCATGAAAAAACAGTCTCAGAATCACTGAAATCCATTGAAGTTCATAGAGTTATTACCTCCTAAAGTGACGCTGATCAGAATTGAAAAAATTGGCTTTGTCAGGATAGTGAAAACAGACTCGAAGGTGAAAGGGTTAAAAACAAACTTTAGAGACCTGCACCTATGAAAACTAGTAATGATAAAGGAACTGAAACTCAAACTTAAAGGATTAGAAAATGATCTACCTAAGAAAATAAGATGAAGAATTTTGGTAATTACATAAAAGTACTTAGTAGAGTTGAAATTTCAATTCTTTGTTTAGGATAAATATTTTTATCTTAGTATTAAATGTAAAAAAGAACATAAAACACTTCTTAGAAGTCAATTTGTCTCCCGATTATTTAGCTATTTGGCTATCCCTTATTCTTTAATGTTGTGTTTAGCGGTTACAAATAATGTTTTGGTAAAATTAGGTGAGATACATTTACATGATGTAGAAAACAGACACTAGCGCCCACTAAATCTAGATATGGCTAGACTGAATATCACTGATAGATGCTGACAGTCCAACCCGGCCCAGTGTGATGACCCGCTAACAATGCTAATATATATATAAGACAATGTATGCGCTACTGCCATGCTAATATATACTGTATCATTAAGTAAGCAAAATATCAGTCTAATAATAAAACAGTGAAGGATCCACTTACTAAATTGGTAATGTCCTATGCTGAGATAAAGAACAGTCCTATTGGTAGAAGAACGACTGGTGCTCGTGAATCCACAAAGTTCATGCAAGGTCCCAAGCGCAGTCCGTGCAGAGTATGAGCTTAACCCTTTGGTGTCCTGTGCATACCATTGGTGGTGATGGCTATGGAGTTCCAGCCGGTAGCATCACTGGCCCCTACACATACAAGTCATAAGAGAGAGGAGAGAACTCACTAGCTGCTAAGTCCAGTATTCTGTAGGAGCCAAATAATTAACATCTTTCGAAAAACAAAATGGTGGGACTTTTAATTATTAGGCTATTATTTTGTTTTCTTTCTGTCTCTACATTTGTCTTACATTTACATGACAGTGTCTAAATATTTTCTTGCTTGAAGACATCTACAACTTCCGGAAGCACTAACGGATGTGTTCAGTGCCCTCATTTGCAAATAGATATCAGTGTATCTGATGCTGTCATAGACTGAGATTTGCTCTTTGAATGTGGGGATCAAGGACACTGCAGTGACAATGGCTACAAATAAAAGGAACCTGACAGGAGATTCATGCTGCTGGAAACACAGCCAGGATCAAACAGACAGTCGGAAATAATCTAGTCATTAGAGATGAACAGATGTTCAAAAATTAGAATTTACATTGTTCAATGAATTTTTCTAAAAAATAAAATTTTTGGTGAATAAATTCACAGGTGCTCCAATTCCCGTGAAAAGATGTGATAACACATATACCTGTATCCAACCCCTTTTATTTAGTGATGAGCGACAACTAAAATACTCAAGTGCTGGGTCCTTGAATTGAGAAGGTCGAATGCTCAGATGAGCTCAACTCGTGTATCGAGTATAATGAAAGTCAATTGGATACTCAAGCATTTTTCTGGTAGACCCCAACAGGAGGACTGGGAGGGCAGAAAATTCACAGAAATGGATTTAAACAGGGCTCAAATAGAATAGGAATAGCATAGGAAAGATGCCTGGATGCTTCTCTAATTCCCAGGTCACTGCAGGGAACAATCGTGTCATAGTCTTAAGGGTACTTTACACACAACGATATCGCTACTGATGTATCGTCAGGGTCACGGTATTCGTGACACACATCCGGCGCCTTTAGCGATATCGTGTGTGACTAAAAAGAGCGACGATCCACGATTGCAAAAACATCAAAAATCATTGATCGTTGACACGTCGCTCCTTTTCAGAATATCGTTGCTGTTGCATGCCGCTGGTTGTTCGTCGTTCCTGCGGCATCACACATCGCTATGTGTGACACCGCAGGAACGACGAACATCTCCTTACCTACGTCCACCGGCAATGAGGAAGGAAGAAAGTGGGCGGCATGTTACAGCCGCTCATCTCCGCCCCTCCTTTGCTATTGGGTGCTTGCTTAGTGACGCCGAACGAACTGCCCCCTTAAAGGAGAGATTGTTCGGTGTCTCCAGCGACGTCAATAAGCAGGTATGTGCATGTGACACTGCCATAGCGATATTGTTCGCTACGGCAGCGAACACCCCCATGACCAAACAGCGACGTAGGCGGGTGCTATCGCGCATGACATCGCTAGCTATCGCTAGCGATGTTGCAGCGTGTAAAGCACCCTTTAGAGTATGTGCACACATTGAGTATTTGGATTCCAAAATTTCTGCACCACTTCTACATCTCTTGGCAGGAAAACATAGTTGTAAAAATTGCACTTTTTCATATTTTTGCCATGATTTTTATGCCTTCTTGTATGCATTTTTGGGTGCGTATTTCAAGTGAGTTTTTTAGTGTTTTTTTGACAACAATGAATGATATAGAGATATATATTAGCGATAGATAGATAGATAGATAGATAGATAGATAGATAGATAGATAGATAGACAGATAGAGGGATAGATAGATAGATAGATAGATAGATAGCTGATATTATCAGTGTGGGAAGATCCCTGGTTATTGGGTCTTTCCCAGCCTATAAATACCGGACCGCTGAATGGTCCTAAAGTGGCGAATCACATTAGATGCTCTCATTCTGGAGCTTTGCATGGCTCTTTCTGATAGCCCATCATGCAGATGATCCAAAGTAGTCCACCGAAACTGTTGTAGTCCACAAATGGAAACCTGCAAGACATAAAAAGAAAGACAAGACACTGTCCCTCATTCACCAATTTATTATTCAGAAAAATAACACCGCAGCTCCGACATAGTCCATGGTTTTCCAATGATGCCCCCCGAAGCTTTAGTATAACCTATGGAGCCTTGTTCTGAGAATGATGCTTCCTATTTAGCTCCCGGTCAGCCTGCACTACCCGACAACTGTGATGAGAAGTTTTGATGTCAGTAATATTACCACTCAACACTGTTCCCACTGGGTCATACAGAGGGTAATGCGAGACTCGGAACGCATCAAAAGGGGTAACGTCAGTAACTCAGTGACATCTCCGCTCATCAGACATTCAGGGTCTCCCACTGCCATCTGTGTGACTTGGCGAGAGCAGTGATGAGTGTTAATCCTACTGACATCATCACTACCTATCACAGTTGCCAAACATCGCAGACCAGCTGGAAACAACTGATCTTGGTGAAGTTGATACAAATTCAGTTGAGGTGAATTCACCAAAGTAAGTTGTTAAGAGACGGGAAATGTTTGCACTCAGGGTCGGATTTATCCATTTCTAGGCCCTAGGCTAAAGCACATAATTCTGTGTCTACGGCGCCTGGCGCTAGTGTCACTCACTCAAACTATCTCCACCCACTTGAAATATCTTCGGTCACAGTTAGAAGCTACAGGGACCAGAGATAGCAGCAGAGAGCCGGAGATGCACTCACATCACCCACAGTGTCTATTACTCAAAATCCAGGACATCTTTGGAGGTGGTGCAAGAAACTGTACTAACTGCAGTGTTGCTCACTGTGACTGAGCAAGACTCCTTAAGATATTAAAATGGGCAACGTAAATGTTATACTCAATTTATATAATTTTGCAGAAATTTATATCAGCTGGAGACGGATCCCATGACCTCAGAAAGGCTACCCCATTCAGCTGAACAACTATCATATTACAGCTCCAACACTCAGGAGGGACTATAACAACCCAAATAACAGCAGAAACATGGAATTCTGCAGCCATTTTGGGGTGAATCTGGATATCGAGAGGGCGTCCCAGGTTAGACACAAAAATAGGGATAGAAATCCATGACACACTGAAGAAACTGCACAGATAGCGTGTGACAGCACAACACTGAAGAAAAATAGTGTTGGGGGAGAAGATTTTATTGTCATCCACATTTTTCAGGGCAATTTGAGAAATTGCAATATTTTTGATTAAAAATAAATTGATTTACTGCAAAGGAATTTTTGGGGGAAGAATTTGACAAATCTAGCTAATTGAAAATTGAAAACATTTACTCATCTCATGTCGGGGCCATTCACTAAACGACTCATCCTCTGGTGATGACTAAGATTCTTTTCGACATGTTCCCTTTTCTGACTTTCTCTGCTTTCTTTAATATTGGGCATATGTGCTAAAATTTAGATTTTTTTTTTTCCCTAGGAATACTTATACAATGCTAATAAAGAATGAGACTTTTTATGTTTTGCCATTTTTTAGACATAATAAATAAACCAATAACTACCACCATCTTTTACGTGATATATCTGCTTGGAGTACTCATGAACTCATTCTCAATTACTGTCATAAGCCTAAAAGTTCCATTAGATAAACCAATGTATCTATTTATCTGTATATTATCTATTGTAGATATATTTAACACATCAGTCACATTTCCTAAATTACTGCACAATGTAAAGGCCCCGTCGCATAGCTAACGAGATGTTGTTGGGGTCACGGAATTCGTGATGCACATCCGGCCTCGTTAGCGACGTTGTTACGTGGGACACGTACGAGCGACCGCTAACGATCAAAAATACTCACCTTATCGTTGATCGTTGAGACGTCGTTCATTTCCATAAAATCGTTGCTGGTTCATCAGGACGCAGGTTGTCCGTCGTTCCTGAGGCAGCACACATCGCTACGTGTGACACCCTGGGAATGACGAACAGCAACGTACCTGTGTCCTGACGGCAACGAGGTGGGCGTGACTTTCATGCAGCTGCTCTCCGCCCCTACGCTTCTATTGGACGCCTGCCGTGTAACGTCGCTGTGACATTACACGAACCGCCCCCTTAGAAAAGAGGCTGTTCGCCACCCACAGCGACGTTGCTAGGAAGTTAAGTATATGTGACGGGTACTAGCGATATTGTGCGCCACGGGCAACAATTTGCCCGAGACGCACAAACGACGGTTGCGGGTGCTTTCACTGCTTTCATGAGCGACATCGCTAGCGATGTCGCTGCATGTAAAGCCCCCTTTAGGCTCACCTGGCGAGGGGGATCCTTCAAGCACAAGATTCGGTAGAATACACGGGCCACAGGCATCAATACATCAGGCAGATGAGGCACATGGGAGTTAATTAGTAGAGTTACTATAGACCGCAGGCAGACATCACACTGAGAATAAGTAACAGAGGTACTGGAAGTCACAGACAGACATGAGATGTCCTTAAGACCACAAACAGGTACCAGAGGTCCTGGAAGACCGCACACAGACAGGAGACATACTGGAAACTGCAGACAGGTAGACAAGGTCCAGTAGAGCACAGTCAGGAGACATCCTGGACTCCACAGACAGATAAAAGAGGTCGTTGAAGACTGAAATCTACGGGCAGGTAGCAGAAGTCTTGGAATATCGGAGACTGCAGACAGGAAGTAGAGGTTCTGGAGAGAACACCCAGGTAACAGATGTTCTGGAGACCGCAGACAGGTAGAAAACACCCTGTAGAATATAACTTATAATATAGATACTAAAAATAACACACAAATTGTCACCACACATATATAAAAACAATGGAGGAGGGTTCATCCCTATCAATATTTCTCCCTCCTTTGTGCAACCTTGCCGTGGAGATCAGCACCCTAGGATTCATTATGGCACTCACCATCGACTGTCCCTACAGCTGTCCTCTAATGCTCTCAAAAATAAAGACAGATAAGTGATAAAGTGCACAATATAATCCTAGCCACAGAAACTGACTATAGAGGACAGCTAGATCTTTGGGGAAAGCCCCAGATAACACATCACTAATCCATGCCTCAACGCATGTTCCTCAGGAGGCTGATTTAAATATAGATGGCAAAATGCCCAAATGATGCTATAGATGTTTTCCTGATAGACTGATGGCTTCCTGCTAGAGTGATAGTAGCACAAAACAGTAGCAATACCTATTGATTTGAGATGGTTCACTATCACATTTTTAGCAGTTTCTAATTTTTAGCAGTCTCTAAAAAGTAGCAACACCAATTGAGATGGTTCACTGGCAAATTTTTAGAAGACACTAATAAGTAGCAATACCTATTGAGATGGTTCACTGGTAACCTTTTAGCAGACACTCACAAGTAGCAATACCTATTTATATCATGAAATGCCAATTTGTGACACACACCTTTCCCTATGCTGCATGACCCTATTCTACTCTACAGTATCACTCTCCTATCTATCTCAACTGTCCATGCATAAAACCCTAGCTAAGCTAACTGTGCAGCAGCAGCGGCAGCAGCATCTTCCCTAAGCTTTAACAATTACAAAATGGCACCGACGACATAGGGTCGCATTTTATATGTAGAGAGCCATGTGACTTAAGGCCCTGTCACACACACAGATAAATCTGTGGCAGATCTGTGGTTGCAGTGAAATTGTGGACAATCAGTACCAGGTCTGTGGCTGTGTACAAATGGAACAATATGGCCATGATTTCACTGCAACCACAGATCTGCCAAAGATTTATCTGTGTGTGTGTGACGGGTCCTTTAAGCAGCCTATGACACAAGCCCTTGTGTCTGAATCTTGTGGATGTTGTCTGCACGAGATTGGCTGCAGGAACATCCACAAATAAAGTTAAGAAAATAAAGTGTGCCGCTTCTCTGGTCTCTCCCCACCCCTTCCCGCCATTAAACAAATCCCCCATTCATCATACAGCACCGCAATCCTATCCAAAAGCATCATATGTCATTAGAAAAGCATTTTGGAAAGCAACCATAGCTAATTATTACCGGGTTTTCCCAAAAATGCTTGTGTACATGAACTAGAACGGGAGAGGTAAATGCTCGTACCGAATTTGAAATTGGCGAACGCGAAACGAACAAGGTCACTCATTTCTACCAGTGAATTCTTCTCCTATATGATGTATACTGCAAACCTTCCACTGCTTTAGGGCTAAATATAAAGTAACTGTGTTGAATACTTTTTCTCTGTTCCATTTTTCATTATTACATATAACTTAATTTACGGGCATCAGTGGTTTTTTTGTTTTTTTTTTGCCTGTGTGTATTGGATGGGTTGCTACCTACAGTTCATGAGCAATTCATGTCAATAGCAACTTTAGAAATATAGTTACTTAGAAAATTGGTGATTGTTCAATACCTATTTCACCCGCTGCTCAACTGTCAACTCACTTGCACTTCTTGGGACTCACCAGTAATTTACGACCTTGCACCAATTTTTAGCATCAAAATGAACTTGGTCTGTGTCCACTGACATGTTGTTGGGTATCCATGCTCTTTTTTACGTCCCCACCCCTCAAAAGTCCACATCCATTTTGTATTAACCCTCAACTCAAGTGTTATCCCATAAAACATGGGTTGGGAACTTAATTTTTTTCTGGCTCACAGGCAGATTCCTAGGGACTGTATGGCTTGGACTGGCAGCTGTGATTTTAACAGTCTTTTACAAATTAACATATTAATGCTTTGTGAGAAGACACATGTGGCTTTCACTACTGTACTCTGCTGCGCATGCAATAAAGGATTACCTCTTGGGCGAAGTTAGCACATCATGCACTACAATACCAAAGATGAAGACAGCCTCAGCATTTCCTGTGAGTTATCTTTTCCTTACAAGTGGAAAGATTTTGGTACCATGTTAGCCAGTTGAAAAATTATTGAATGTTCTCAGTGAGAGAAACAAAATTATTGTTACGAATCGGCGCTGCCATAGCCGCAAGCAGCCTGCTGCAGTTCCTGTTGCGCCCAGGCCCCGGCTGCCGTTTTTGGCCGTGCCTCGGGTCGTCTAGCTGGCTGCTTCCTCCTCCACGTCTAAGTGTGGAGAGGTGGCTAGTGCGCATGCGCGCCCCGATTTACCCCAGCTAGAGTCAAAGTCCAGTGTTTCGCCTAGTGAGCATGCTCAGCCTGATAGTGCCATTTCTGAGGCTAAGTCCTCGGTTCAGGCTACTGAGCATGCTCCTACACTTAGACATGGCACAATGTCCAAGTACCTGTGCAAAGAGGCTTTTCGCTCTAAGTCCTGTGTTGTGCCTACTGAGCATGCTCAGGCTGATTTCCGAGACTGTTGTTCAGGCTACTGAGCATGCTCAGGCACTTAGTGCATTAGAGGTTGGATCCAGTAAGGACCTCACTGAGCATGTCCGTGAGGTGGAAAGTCCTGATAGGGCAGAGGGTGTGAGGTGTCCTGATGATTAGAGTTGAGCGCGGTTCGTGGTTCGTGGTTCTCCAGTTCGCGGCTCGAGTGATTTTGGGGCATGTTCTAGATCGAACTAGAACTCGAGCTTTTTGCAAAAGCTCGATAGTTCTAGAAACGTTCGAGAACGGTTCTAGCAGCCAAAAAACAGCTAAATCCTAGCTTGGTTTCTGCTGTAATAGTGTAAGTCACTCTGTGAATCAAACTATTATCACATTTCAGTGTATAGTGTGCGTGAACAGCGCCTTCAGATCACTGCTGTTTCTATAATGGCGATCGCCATTTTTTTTTTTTTTTTCTTGTCTTCCTTCCCTAAGCGCGCGCGTCTTGTGGGGCGGGCCAGCATGTCAGCCAATCACAGACACACACACACCTAAGTGGACTTTGAGCCAGAGAAGCAACGGCATGTGTGATAGGATCTGCATGTCACATGTCCCTGCATTATAAAACCGGACATTTTCTTCACGAACGCCATTATCTGCCTTCTGCGTCTTTGGTGTCAGACATCAGTGTCGCAGCTCCGTCCTCCTGAGTCCTATAGCCGATACAGCTGTATGCGCTGCATACACAGCGTTAGACAGCTTAGGGAGAGCACTTTATAGCAGTCCTTTTAAGGGCTCAAAGCGGCAGGGTCAGAGAGCCATAGGTGACAGGTCCTGCAAACAGCAACAGCGTCTGTGTAGCCCAGGTCAGGGATTTCCTCCCTGCATTTCACCATTAGGAGGGAATAGAAAGGCAGGCTTCCATTCCTCTACCCAGAGCACCACAATCCTGCCACTGTACCCTCTTGTCCTCTGCACACTCCAACTCATTCTAAGTAAGCCATTATACTAGCAAACATTCAGTGTACCTAGTGGCATCCTATACGTGGCTATTGGACTTTGCTATAGTCCCACTAGTGCAAAGACATTTGCAGAGCACGTCTGCCTGCATTGCACACTACAACTTTTTTAAACTAAGCAATTTTACTAGCAAACACTCAGTGTACCTAGTGGCATCCTATACGTGGCTATTGGACTTTGCTATAGTCCCACTAGTGCCAAGACATTTGCAGAGCGCATCTGCCTGCGTTGCACACTCCAACGAATTATAACTAAGCCATTATACTAGCACACACTCAGTGTACCTAGTGGCATCCTATACGTGGCTATTGGACTTTGCTATAGTCCCACTAGTGCAAAGACATTAGCAGAGCACATCTGCCTGCATTGCACACTCCAAGTTTTTTAAACTAAGCAATTTTACTAGCAAACACTCAGTGTACCTAGTGGCATCCTATACGTGGCTATTGGACTTTGCTATAGTCCCACTAGTGCAAAGACATTTGCAGAGCACGTCTGCCTGCATTGCACACTACAACTTTTTTAAACTAAGCAATTTTACTAGCAAACACTCAGTGTACCTAGTGGCATCCTATACGTGGCTATTGGACTTTGCTATAGTCCCACTAGTGCCAAGACATTTGCAGAGCACATCTGCCTGCGTTGCACACTCCAACTAATTATAACTAAGCCATTATACTTGCACACACTAAGTGTTTTTTAGTGGCATCCTATACGTGGCTATTGGACTTTGCTATAGTCCTACTAGTGCCAAGACATTTGCAGAGCGCATCTGCCTGCGTTGCACACTCCAACTAATTATAACTAAGCCATTATACTAGCACACACTCAGTGAACCTAGTGGCATCCTATACGTGGCTATTGGACTTTGCTATAGTCCCACTAGTGCCAAGACATTTGCAGCACGTCTGCCTGCGTTGCACACTCCAACTAATTATAACTAAGCCATTATACTAGCACACACTCAGTGTACCTAGTGGCATCCTATACGTGGCTATTGGACTTTGCTATAGTCCCACTAGTGCCAAGACATTTGCAGCACGTCTGCCTGCGTTGCACACTCCAACTAATTATAACTAAGCCATTATACTAGCACACACTCAGTGTACCTAGTGGCATCCTATACGTGGCTATTGGACTTTGCTATAGTCCCACTAGTGCCAAGACATTTGCAGCACGTCTGCCTGCGTTGCACACTCCAACTAATTATAACTAAGCCATTATACTAGCACACACTCAGTGTACCTAGTGGCATCCTATACGTGGCTATTGGACTTTGCTATAGTCCCACTAGTGCCAAGACATTTGCAGCACGTCTGCCTGCGTTGCACACTCCAACTAATTATAACTAAGCCATTATACTAGCACACACTCAGTGTACCTAGTGGCATCCTATACGTGGCTATTGGACTTTGCTATAGTCCCACTAGTGCCAAGACATTTGCAGCACGTCTGCCTGCGTTGCACACTCCAACTAATTATAACTAAGCCATTATACTAGCACACACTCAGTGTACCTAGTGGCATCCTATACGTGGCTATTGGACTTTGCTATAGTCCCACTAGTGCAAAGACATTTGCAGAGCACGTCTGCCTGCATTGCACACTACAACTTTTTTAAACTAAGCAATTTTACTAGCAAACACTCAGTGTACCTAGTGGCATCCTATACGTGGCTATTGGACTTTGCTATAGTCCTACTAGTGCCAAGACATTTGCAGAGCGCATCTGCCTGCGTTGCACACTCCAACTAATTATAACTAAGCCATTATACTAGCACACACTCAGTGAACCTAGTGGCATCCTATACGTGGCTATTGGACTTTGCTATAGTCCCACTAGTGCCAAGACATTTGCAGCACGTCTGCCTGCGTTGCACACTCCAACTAATTATAACTAAGCCATTATACTAGCACACACTCAGTGTACCTAGTGGCATCCTATACGTGGCTATTGGACTTTGCTATAGTCCCACTAGTGCCAAGACATTTGCAGCACGTCTGCCTGCGTTGCACACTCCAACTAATTATAACTAAGCCATTATACTAGCACACACTCAGTGTACCTAGTGGCATCCTATACGTGGCTATTGGACTTTGCTATAGTCCCACTAGTGCCAAGACATTTGCAGCACGTCTGCCTGCGTTGCACACTCCAACTAATTATAACTAAGCCATTATACTAGCACACACTCAGTGTACCTAGTGGCATCCTATACGTGGCTATTGGACTTTGCTATAGTCCCACTAGTGCCAAGACATTTGCAGCACGTCTGCCTGCGTTGCACACTCCAACTAATTATAACTAAGCCATTATACTAGCACACACTCAGTGTACCTAGT
Source organism: Anomaloglossus baeobatrachus (assembly GCF_048569485.1). Classification (NCBI taxonomy): domain Eukaryota; kingdom Metazoa; phylum Chordata; class Amphibia; order Anura; family Aromobatidae; genus Anomaloglossus; species Anomaloglossus baeobatrachus. The sequence continues at coordinate 293,995,578 of NC_134359.1, forward strand.
GGCATCCTATACGTGGCTATTGGACTTTGCTATAGTCCCACTAGTGCCAAGACATTTGCAGCACGTCTGCCTGCGTTGCACACTCCAACTAATTATAACTAAGCCATTATACTAGCACACACTCAGTGTACCTAGTGGCATCCTATACGTGGCTATTGGACTTTGCTATAGTCCCACTAGTGCCAAGACATTTGCAGCACGTCTGCCTGCGTTGCACACTCCAACTAATTATAACTAAGCCATTATACTAGCACACACTCAGTGTACCTAGTGGCATCCTATACGTGGCTATTGGACTTTGCTATAGTCCCACTAGTGCCAAGACATTTGCAGCACGTCTGCCTGCGTTGCACACTCCAACTAATTATAACTAAGCCATTATACTAGCACACACTCAGTGTACCTAGTGGCATCCTATACGTGGCTATTGGACTTTGCTATAGTCCCACTAGTGCCAAGACATTTGCAGCACGTCTGCCTGCGTTGCACACTCCAACTAATTATAACTAAGCCATTATACTAGCACACACTCAGTGTACCTAGTGGCATCCTATACGTGGCTATTGGACTTTGCTATAGTCCCACTAGTGCCAAGACATTTGCAGCACGTCTGCCTGCGTTGCACACTCCAACTAATTATAACTAAGCCATTATACTAGCACACACTCAGTGTACCTAGTGGCATCCTATACGTGGCTATTGGACTTTGCTATAGTCCCACTAGTGCCAAGACATTTGCAGCACGTCTGCCTGCGTTGCACACTCCAACTAATTATAACTAAGCCATTATACTAGCACACACTCAGTGTACCTAGTGGCATCCTATACGTGGCTATTGGACTTTGCTATAGTCCCACTAGTGCAAAGACATTTGCAGAGCACGTCTGCCTGCATTGCACACTACAACTTTTTTAAACTAAGCAATTTTACTAGCAAACACTCAGTGTACCTAGTGGCATCCTATACGTGGCTATTGGACTTTGCTATAGTCCTACTAGTGCCAAGACATTTGCAGAGCGCATCTGCCTGCGTTGCACACTCCAACTAATTATAACTAAGCCATTATACTAGCACACACTCAGTGAACCTAGTGGCATCCTATACGTGGCTATTGGACTTTGCTATAGTCCCACTAGTGCCAAGACATTTGCAGCACGTCTGCCTGCGTTGCACACTCCAACTAATTATAACTAAGCCATTATACTAGCACACACTCAGTGTACCTAGTGGCATCCTATACGTGGCTATTGGACTTTGCTATAGTCCCACTAGTGCCAAGACATTTGCAGCACGTCTGCCTGCGTTGCACACTCCAACTAATTATAACTAAGCCATTATACTAGCACACACTCAGTGTACCTAGTGGCATCCTATACGTGGCTATTGGACTTTGCTATAGTCCCACTAGTGCCAAGACATTTGCAGCACGTCTGCCTGCGTTGCACACTCCAACTAATTATAACTAAGCCATTATACTAGCACACACTCAGTGTACCTAGTGGCATCCTATACGTGGCTATTGGACTTTGCTATAGTCCCACTAGTGCCAAGACATTTGCAGCACGTCTGCCTGCGTTGCACACTCCAACTAATTATAACTAAGCCATTATACTAGCACACACTCAGTGTACCTAGTGGCATCCTATACGTGGCTATTGGACTTTGCTATAGTCCCACTAGTGCCAAGACATTTGCAGCACGTCTGCCTGCATTGCACACTACAACTTTTTTAAACTAAGCAATTTTACTAGCAAACACTCAGTGTACCTAGTGGCATCCTATACGTGGCTATTGGACTTTGCTATAGTCCGACTAGTGCCAGGACATTTGCAGAGCGCATCTGCCTGCGTTGCACACTCCAACTAATTATAACTAAGCCATTATACTAGCACACACTCAGTGAACCTAGTGGCATCCTATACGTGGCTATTGGACTTTGCTATAGTCCCACTAGTGCCAAGACATTTGCAGCACGTCTGCCTGCGTTGCACACTCCAACTAATTATAACTAAGCCATTATACTAGCACACACTCAGTGTACCTAGTGGCATCCTATACGTGGCTATTGGACTTTGCTATAGTCCCACTAGTGCCAAGACATTTGCAGCACGTCTGCCTGCGTTGCACACTCCAACTAATTATAACTAAGCCATTATACTAGCACACACTCAGTGTACCTAGTGGCATCCTATACGTGGCTATTGGACTTTGCTATAGTCCCACTAGTGCCAAGACATTTGCAGCACGTCTGCCTGCGTTGCACACTCCAACTAATTATAACTAAGCCATTATACTAGCACACACTCAGTGTACCTAGTGGCATCCTATACGTGGCTATTGGACTTTGCTATAGTCCCACTAGTGCCAAGACATTTGCAGCACATCTGCCTGCGTTGCACACTCCAACTAATTATAACTAAGCCATTATACTAGCACACACTCAGTGTACCTAGTGGCATCCTATACGTGGCTATTGGACTTTGCTATAGTCCCACTAGTGCCAAGACATTTGCAGCACGTCTGCCTGCGTTGTACACTCCAACTAATTATAACTAAGCCATTATACTAGCACACACTCAGTGTACCTAGTGGCATCCTATACGTGGCTATTGGACTTTGCTATAGTCCCACTAGTGCCAAGACATTTGCAGCACGTCTGCCTGCGTTGCACACTCCAACTAATTATAACTAAGCCATTATACTAGCACACACTCAGTGTACCTAGTGGCATCCTATACGTGGCTATTGGACTTTGCTATAGTCCCACTAGTGCCAAGACATTTGCAGCACGTCTGACTGCGTTGCACACTCCAACTAATTATAACTAAGCCATTATACTAGCACACACTCAGTGTACCTAGTGGCATCCTATACGTGGCTATTGGACTTTGCTATAGTCCCACTAGTGCCAAGACATTTGCAGCACGTCTGCCTGCGTTGCACACTCCAACTAATTATAACTAAGTTACATTGTCAGGGATATTTATTCTTTATTATTCTGCTGTTAATAAAGCTAGACCACCACTGCAATCTTCACCACCTCTCAATTTTTACTACCACATTTTCAGTCCACAATCTTGTCGCAATCAACATGAGTGGCAAAATGACAGATGCTGGTGGAAAGGGGAAGAGGCGTGGTGGAAAAGGCAAAAAAGGTTTTGTCAGTGGGGAAGGTGCCAAAGCTCCATTATCATCTGCTGAAGATAGACCATCTACTAGCAAAAGTAAGATGTCTACTACTTATTGTGGACAATCCGATGTGCTCCCTTTTTTACGGACACGAACAAGAGGAACAAAGGTAGATGATGGGCAAAAAAGGAAAATGCTTGAATGGATCTCAAGTGGTCCAACAAGTGCCCTCTCAGCCACTTCAAGTACCGCATCCAAAAAACACCATTCCTCTGAGTTGTCATCCCAATCACACTTGATTTCTCCCAGCTCTGAAGTCTCCATCAGCCCTGCACAGTATGGTGGAACTGAGATGGCTGAGTCTGCAGAGCTGTTCAGTCACACTATAGCCTGGGAATCAGAGGTCTGCTCCCAAGCTACAGTGAGTACAGAACAGGAAATGGTCTGCAGTGATGCCCAGAACCTTTGTGACTCAGATTCAGGCCGTGAGGACCAAGTTTCTGAGCATAATGTTGACCCTTTGTCACAAACTGTAACACCTGTGGTTATAGACAATGAGGAACATACTGATGAAGATGAGACGCAGATACCCGATTGGGATGACAACTTAAATATTCGGTCAGGGCAAGAAGAGGCTCGGTCTGAGGGGGAGGGGAGTGCGAACACAACAATTGATGATGACGTTCTAGATCCCACCTACTGTCAACCCCCAGTCAGGCACTCGAGGAGGTCAACAGAGGCGGTGGAGGAGGATGCAACCGACGACGAAGTTACCTTGCGCCTTCCTGGACAGAGTCGGAGCACTGGTAGCACGTCTACAACTGCATCCTCAGCCACCACTCTGCCTATGAGCATTATTCGGGGTGGATCAACAGGTCGCATGGCCTCTAAGCCTTGCCTAGCCTGGGCCTTTTTTCACATCGAAAAAGATCGCCCAACTCATGTGATATGTAACATTTGTCATGATTCTGTTAGTAGAGGTCAAAACCTCAGCAGTTTGACAACTTCTTCCATGAATCGTCACATGAATAAATATCATAAGTCCCGGTGGGAAGCTCACCGTGCTGCAATGCCGGCTAGCGGAGCGAACCATCCACCGCCCGCCCCTTCCAGTGCATCCGCGCGCTCTTCATCTTCTAGGACTGTGGGGACAGCTGTCACACCTGTTTTTCCACTCAAAACTTCCACCACTGTAACCGCAACAGGCAGTTTGCTTGTAAGGTCGTCAGTTGGTTTGGAAGGGGAAACAAGTGAGTGTGTACAGCTCTCTCAGACATCGATAGCACCAACGTTGGATGAAGGCAACATCATGTCTCCGCCTGCACTTTCCTCACAAACCTGCATTTTTCCAGGGACACCCTACTCAACACCGTCTACACACAGCAGCCAGATCTCTGTCCCTCAGATGTGGTCAAATAAAAGGCCACTTCCTCCGACCCATGACAAAGCTAAGAGGTTGACTCTATCCCTCTGTAAGCTGTTGGCTACCGAAATGCTGCCTTTCCGCCTAGTGGACACACAGGATTTTAGAGACCTTATGTCTGTCGCTGTGCCCCAGTACCAGATGCCTAGTCGCCACTACTTCTCTAAGAAAGGTGTGCCCGCGCTACACCAGCATGTCGCACACAACATCACCGCTTCCTTGAGAAACTCTGTGTGTGAACGGGTGCATTTCACCACCGATACTTGGACCAGTAAGCATGGACAGGGACGTTACATGTCGCTGACTGGGCACTGGGTAACTATGGTGATAAATGGTGAAGGGTCTGCTGCACAAGTCTTGCCGTCCCCACGACTTGTGTGTCAATCCTCTGTCTGTCCAAGTTCCGCCACAGCTTCTGCATCCTCCACCTCATCTGGGTCCTCCACCTCCGCCCCAAGCCTGCCTGGTCAAGCCACCAGCATTCTCACTGCGCAGAAGGAATCACGCACGCCTCATTACTATGCTGGCAGCCGAGCGCAACGGCATCAGGCGGTCTTTAGCTTGACATGTCTTGGTAATAAGAGTCACACAGCTGAGGAGTTGTGGTCAGCTCTGCGGTCCGAGTTTAATAAATGGTTGTCTCCACTCAACCTGCAGCCTGGTAAGGCCGTGTGCGACAATGCTGCAAACCTGGGTGCGGCCCTTCGCCTGGGCAAGGTGACACACGTACCTTGTATGGCTCACGTGTTGAACCTTGTCGTGCAGCAATTTTTAACACACTATCCCGGCCTAGATGGCCTTCTGAACAGGGCACGAAAACTGTCTGCTCACTTCCGGCGTTCAAGCGCCGCAGCTGAGCGACTTGCATCGCTACAGAAGTCTTTCGGCCTGCCGGTTCATCGCCTGAAATGCGATGTGGCGACACGCTGGAATTCAACTCTCCACATGTTACAGCGACTGTGGCAGCACCGCAGAGCCCTGGTGCAATACGTCATGACTAGTGATGAGCGAGCATGCTTGTAACTACTCGGTACTCGCACGAGTATCACTGTACTCGGGCTGCTCGGCGGGTACCGAGTAATTTTGCAATACTCGTGCTTTACTCGTGGTCTTCATCCCTGCATGTTGGCGCTCTTTTGAGAGCCAGCCCTCATGCAGGGATTGGCTGGCAGACCACTGCAATGCCACAGCCCTGTTAGTTGTGGAATTGCAGTGATTGGCCGGCCTGCACAGCGTGACCGAGCCTTTATACCGGCCGGCGCGCTGTGCTCTGTACACAGCCATCTCATATTCCCTGCTTTCCACGCCCACAGGCGCCTATGATTGGTTGCAGTGAGACACGCCCCCACGCTGAGTGACAGGTGTCACACTGCACCCAATCACAGCAGCCGGTGGGCGTGTCTATACTGTGCAGTAAAATAAATAAATAAATAATTAAAAAAACGGCGTGCGGTTCCCCCCAATTTTAATACCAGCCAGATAAAGCCATACGGCTGAAGGCTGGTATTCTCAGGATGGGGAGCCCCACGTTATGGGGAGCCCCCCACCCTAACAATATCAGTCAGCAGCTGGCCAGAATTGCCGCATACATTATATGCGACAATTCTGGGGCTGTACCCGGCTCTTCCCGATTTACCCTGGTGCGTTGGCAAATCAGGGTAATAAGGAGTTATTGGCAGCCCATAGCTGCCAATAAGTCCTAGATTAATCATGTCATGCGTCTATGAGATACCTTCCATGATTAATCTGTAAGTTACAGTAAATAAACACACACACACCAGAAAAAATCCTTTATTAGAAATAAAAAACACACACACATTCCCTGGTTCACCACTTTAATCAGCCCGAAAAAGCCCTCCTTGTCCGGCGTAATCCAGGATGATCCAGCGTCGCATCCAGCGCTGCTGCATGGAGGTGACCGGAGCCGCAGCAGACACAGCCGCTCCGGTCACCTCCACGCAGCAAATGAACACAGCCGCGCGATCAGCTGAGCTGTCAGTGAGGTTACCCGCTGTCACTGGATCCAGCGGTGGCCGCGGGTAACCTCAGTGACAGCAGCTGATCGCGCGGCTGTGTTCATTAGCTGTGTGGAGGTGACCGGAGCGGCTGTGTGTGCTGCGGCTCCGGTCACCTCCATGCAGCAGCGCTGGATGCGACGCTGGAGCATCCTGGATTACGCCGGACATGGAGGGCTTTTTGGGGCTGATTAAAGTGGTGAACCAGGGTATATGTGTGTGTTTTTTTATTTCTAATAAAGGATTTTTCGGGTGTGTGTGTTTATTTACTGTAACTTACAGATTAATCATGGAAGGTATCTCATAGACGCCTGACATGATTAATCTAGGACTTATTGGCAGCTATGGGCTGCCAATAACTCCTTATTACCCCGATTTGCCAACGCACCAGGGCAAATCGGGAAGAGCCGGGTACAGTCCCAGAACTGTCGCATATAATGTATGCGGCAATTCTGGGCGGCTGTTGGCTGATATTGTTAGGGTGGGGGGCTCCCCATAACGTGGAGCTCCCCATCCTGAGAATACCAGCCTTCAGCCGTATGGCTTTATCTGGCTGGTTTTAAAAATGGGGGGAACCGCACGCCGTTTTTTTTAATTATTTATTAATTTATTTTACTGCACAGTATAGACACGCCCACCGGCTGCTGTGATTGGGTGCAGTGTGACACCTGTCACTCAGCGTGGGGGCGTGTCTCACTGCAACCAATCATAGGCACCGGTGGGCGGGGAAAGCAGGGAATAGGAGATTGTTTAATGAGCGGCCGGCTTTTTCAAAATAGTAAAAGCCGCCGGTCACCTCCACGCAGCTAATGAAGGGAATAGCGCGATCAGCTGCTGTCAGTCAGGTAACTCCCGGCCACCGCTGGATCCAGCGGTGCCGCGATTAACCTCAGTGACAGCAGCTGATCGCTCTACTCACCTCAGTTGGTGCATGGAGCTGACTGGAGCGGCGGTGAGTAGCGCGATCAGCTGAGCTGTCACTGAGGTTACCCGCGGCCACCGCTGCATCCACCGCTGGATCCAGGTAACCTCAGTGACAGCTCAGCTGATCGCGCTACTCATCTCATTAGCTGCGTGGAGGTGACCGGAGCGGCGGTGTCTTCTGCAGCTCCTGTCACCTCCATGCAGCAGAGCTGGACGCGACGCTGGAGGACTGTGGAGTACGCCGGACATGGAGGGTTTGTCGGGGTTAATAAATTGGTAATGAGGGACTTTGTTAGTGTTTTTTATTTCTAATAAAGGATTTTTCGGGTGTGTGTGTTTTTTAACTGTAATTTACAGATTAATCATGGAAGGAATCTCGGGGAGACGCCTGACATGATTAATCTAGGATTTAGTGGCAGCTATGGGCTGCCATTAACTCCTTATTACCCCGATTTGCCAACGCACCAGGGTAAATCGGGAAGAGCCGGGTACAGCCCCAGAACTGTCGCATCTAATGTATGCGGCAATTCTGGGCGGCTGCTGACTGATATTGTTAGGGTGGGGGGCTCCCCATAACGTGGAGCTCCCCATCCTGAGAATACCAGCCTTCAGCCGTATGGCTTTATCTGGCTGGTATTAAAATTGGGGGGACCGCATGCCGTTTTTTTTAATTATTTAATTATTTATTTCACTGCACAGTATACACACACCGGCTGCTGTGATTGGTTGCAGTGAGACAGCTGTCACTCAGTGTGGGAGCGTGTCTCACTGCAACCAATCATAGGCGCCGAAAAGCAGGACAGCAGGGAATAGGAGATTGATTAATGAGCGGCCGGCTTTTTCAAAAGAGGAAAAGCCACCGGAGTTTGAACAGCTGTGCAGCGCCGCGGCAGTGATCGGGGAACGGTAAGTAAGAGAGAGGGGGGGGAACTGACCGACAGACTGTGAGAGGGGGACAGACAAGACAGAGAGAGACAGACCGACGGACTGAGGGAGATAGAATAAAAAAAAAAAAATGACCGACATCGCTAGTAAAAAGCACAAAACGTGCGTTTTGGACATCGGAGTGCCACACAAGGTTTTCATGTAAAATCTTTCATGTATTAATCTCAAAAAGTAACATACACCAGCTCTATCTCACTATTGAGTATGTGCCCTTAACATTTCCGCCATGAAAATTCATTTTGGTGTCATTTTGGAAGGTTTTCTGGTGAGTCCGTAAAAATGGTGTAAAACTCGGACAAAATTGTTCACATCTGTGACTTTTGAGTGATAAATGCTTCAAGGGGTCTTCCCCATGCTGATGCCATGTCATTTGAGCACTCTTCTGAGACTTTTGTGACATTTTTAGGGTTTCTCCATGCTGCCGGGGGGTCATTTCACAAAAATACTCGGGTCTCCCATAGGATAACATTGGGCTCGGTGCTCGGGCCGAGTACACGAGTATCTTGGGAGGCTCGGCCCGAGCTTCGAGCACCCGAGCTTTTTAGTACTCGCTCATCACTAGTCATGACGTATAGCCTGGGCCAACGAGATGCAGAGGTGGGGCAGATCACCCTGATGGAGTGGTCTCAGATCAAGGACCTATGCACCCTTCTGCACAGTTTCGACATGGCGACGAATATGTTTAGCTCTGACAATGCCATTATCAGCATGACGATTCCAGTCATTTACATGCTGGAGCACACGCTAAACACTATTCGGAGTCAGGGGGTGGGACAACATGAAGGGGAGGAACTACAGGAGGATTCATATGTGCAAGGGACAACAACATCACCAAGGTCCAGACGTTCATCATCACCAACGCAGCAGGCATGGGACCATGGGGAACAGGGATCGACAAGGGCGCATAGTAGCAGGCGAAATGTTGAGCAAGGTGCAGGAGAACATGAAGAAATGGAGGACGAACTGTCCATGGACATGGAAGACTCAGCGGATGAGGGAGACCTTGGTCAAATTTCAGTTGAAAGAGGTTGGGGGGAGATGTCAGAGGAAGAAAGAACGGGTAGCACCTCTATGCCACAAACACAGCGTGGACTTGGTCCGCATGGCTGCGCAAGACACATGAGTGCCTTTTTGTTGCACTACCTCCAACATGACAGTCGTATTGTCAAAATTAGAAGTGATGATGACTACTGGATTGCCACACTATTAGATCCCCGGTACAAGTCCAAATTTTGTGACATAATTCCAGCCATAGAAAGGGACGCACGTATGCAGGAGTATCAGCAGAAGCTGTTACTCGATCTTAGCTCGGCTTTTCCACCAAACAACCGTGCAGGTGCAGGGAGGGAATCTCCCAGTTGTAACTTGACAAACATGGGACGGTCTCGTCATCTTCACCAGTCTACCCGTACCAGTAGGACCGTATCTGGTGCCGGTAACAGCAATTTTATGGAATCTTTTCATAATTTTTTTAGACCCTCTTTTGCAAGGCCACCAGAGACAACAAGTCTGACACATACTCAACGGCTGGAGAGGATGATACAGGAGTATCTCCAAATGAACATCGATGCCATGACTGTGCAACTGGAGCCTTGCTCCTTTTGGGCTTCAAACATAGAAAAATGGCCAGAGCTCTCCAGTTACGCCTTGGAGATTTTGTCGTGTCCAGCTGCCAGCGTTGTCTCTGAACGTGTATTCAGTGCTGCTGGGTGTGTGCTGACAGATAAGCGCACGCGTCTGTCCAGTGACAATGTGGACAGACTGACGTTCATCAAAATGAACAAGTCATGGATCCAGAAGGAATTTACTACCCCTGTGTCATCCTGGGGAGAGTAAATGCTTGTGGATTTGGAATGTGCTTGATGCAAATCAAAACATCCTGTTTGCAACTAGGGCCCAAGTGCTGCCACTGATGGGGTGGGTGTCTGTGTGGCCCAATTTTTGGAAAAAAGGGAGACTCCGCTTGGAGTAACCCTTGCTTACATTGTTTTTAAAAGAAGCCAAGATGAACAAGTCATGGGTCAGCAAAGACTTTGCTACCTACCCCGGTGTCATCCTGGGGACGGTTAATTATGGGGTATTTTTGAATGTGATTGATGCAAATCAAAACATCCTGTTTGCAACTAGGGCCCAAGTGCTGCCACTGATGGGGTGGGTGTCTGTGTGGCCCAATTTTTGGAAAAAAAGGGAGACTCCGCTTGGAGTAACCCTTGCTTGATGTGTTTTTAAAAGAAGCCAAGATGAACAGAGCTGGGATCAGCAAAGACTTTGCTACCTACCCCGGTGTCATCCTGGGGACGGATAAGAATGGCGTATTTTTGAATGTGCTTGATGCAAATCAAAACATCCTGTTTGCAACTAGGGCCCAAGTGCTGCCACTGATGGGGTGGGTGTCTGTGTGGCCCAATTTTTGGAAAAAAAGGGAGACTCCGCTTGGAGTAACCCTTGCTTGATGTGTTTTTAAAAGAAGCCAAGATGAACAGAGCTGGGATCAGCAAGGACTTTGCTACCTACCCCGGTGTCATCCTGGGGACGGATAAGAATGGCGTATTTTTGAATGTGCTTGATGCAAATCAAAACATCCTGTTTGCAACTAGGGCCCAAGTGCTGCCACTGATGGGGTGGGTGTCTGTGTGGCCCAATTTTTGGAAAAAAAGGGAGACTCCGCTTGGAGTAACCCTTGCTTGATGTGTTTTTAAAAGAAGCCAAGATGAACAGAGCTGGGATCAGGAAAGACTTTGCTACCTACCCCGGTGTCATCCTGGGGACGGATAAGAATGGCGTATTTTTGAATGTGCTTGATGCAAATCAAAACATCCTGTTTGCAACTAGGGCCCAAGTGCTGCCACTGATGGGGTGGGTGTCTGTGTGGCCCAATTTTTGGAAAAAAGGGAGACTCCGCTTGGAGTAACCCTTGCTTACATTGTTTTTAAAAGAAGCCAAGATGAACAAGTCATGGGTCAGCAAAGACTTTGCTACCTACCCCGGTGTCATCCTGGGGATGGTTAATTATGGGGTATTTTTGAATGTGATTGATGCAAATCAAAACATCCTGTTTGCAACTAGGGCCCAAGTGCTGCCACTGATGGGGTGGGTGTCTGTGTGGCCCAATTTTTGGAAAAAAAGGGAGACTCCGCTTGGAGTAACCCTTGCTTGATGTGTTTTTAAAAGAAGCCAAGATGAACAGAGCTGGGATCAGGAAAGACTTTGCTACCTACCCCGGTGTCATCCTGGGGACGGATAAGAATGGCGTATTTTTGAATGTGCTTGATGCAAATCAAAACATCCTGTTTGCAACTAGGGCCCAAGTGCTGCCACTGATGGGGTGGGTGTCTGTGTGGCCCAATTTTTGGAAAAAAAGGGAGACTCCGCTTGGAGTAACCCTTGCTTGATGTGTTTTTAAAAGAAGCCAAGATGAACAGAGCTGGGATCAGCAAAGACTTTGCTACCTACCCCGGTGTCATCCTGGGGACGGATAAGAATGGCGTATTTTTGAATGTGCTTGATGCAAATCAAAACATCCTGTTTGCAACTAGGGCCCAAGTGCTGCCACTGATGGGGTGGGTGTCTGTGTGGCCCAATTTTTGGAAAAAAAGGGAGACTCCGCTTGGAGTAACCCTTGCTTGATGTGTTTTTAAAAGAAGCCAAGATGAACAGAGCTGGGATCAGGAAAGACTTTGCTACCTACCCCGGTGTCATCCTGGGGACGGATAAGAATGGCGTATTTTTGAATGTGCTTGATGCAAATCAAAACATCCTGTTTGCAACTAGGGCCCAAGTGCTGCCACTGATGGGGTGGGTGTCTGTGTGGCCCAATTTTTGGAAAAAAAGGGAGACTCCGCTTGGAGTAACCCTTGCTTGATGTGTTTTTAAAAGAAGCCAAGATGAACAGAGCTGGGATCAGGAAAGACTTTGCTACCTACCCCGGTGTCATCCTGGGGACGGATAAGAATGGCGTATTTTTGAATGTGCTTGATGCAAATCAAAACATCCTGTTTGCAACTAGGGCCCAAGTGCTGCCACTGATGGGGTGGGTGTCTGTGTGGCCCAATTTTTGGAAAAAAGGGAGACTCCGCTTGGAGTAACCCTTGCTTACATTGTTTTTAAAAGAAGCCAAGATGAACAAGTCATGGGTCAGCAAAGACTTTGCTACCTACCCCGGTGTCATCCTGGGGATGGATAAGAATGGCGTATTTTTGAATGTGCTTGATGCAAATGTAGCTGTGAAGTGTACAACTGGGGCACAACTGCTGCCACTGAAGGGGTGGGTGTGTGTGTGGCCCAATTTTTGGAAAAAATGGAGACTCCGCTTGGAGTCACCTTGCGGTGTTTTACATGATTTTAGAAGGGCGTGCCATGCCTATATCTGTGTGTCCTCCTCTTTTTCCTTGTCCAGCTGTTTTGTTTTCGCATGAGTATATGTCCTTGTCACTTTTCAATGTGTTTGAGTTGTTTGTCACCTTTAGGACACCTTTGAGGGTGTTTTCTAGGTGTTTTTCTGTGTTTGTGATTGCCTGCCATTGTTTCCTATGCAGTTCGAGTTCGGTTCGTCGAACGTTCGACGAACCGAACTCGAACGGGAGGTCCGTTCGGCGAACCAACCTCGAGCCGAACCGCGACCGGTTCGCTCATCTCTACTGATGATGTGGCCACTCCGGACTGGCTCGCAGAGGCCCGCCCCTATGATCTGGCACCTCACCATTGGTTGTCAGACAATGACTGGTGAGGTGTTTGGGGCGTGGCTGCCATGAGGTCATCAATGACAATGCGGTTCTGGATAGGCCGCTGGTGATGTCACTGATGACATGGCACTCTGCTATTGGACCTTGGTGTTTCCTCCCTGGGTTTGGGGCGGACCCAGGTTATAAAAGGGGCTGGAGACAACATGGAGGCACGCAGTCTTCACTTAGAGTTCATGGTGGCATAAGCCTTGTTGGAAGCAGTGGGTAGGGCTAGGCGAACGGTGCCTGTCATGCCAAGATTCGTGGCTCAGCACATCTGGGTCAGGCGCCGTGCTTCCTTGCTGCCATTCCAGTAGTGTTATAGTAGTCCAGTGGTGTTAACTGGACTGCGGCTGCTGTGTTACTTGTCCGTTTGTGCCTTCTACACAGCATACCTGCGGCGTCACCTGTCCAAGAGTGCCCTCTACGCACACGGACAGCGTATTCCAGAACCCCTGTGGAGTTAACAGGGTGTTCCTGGATTGGGTGTGTGAACTCTATTTCCCTCCTCGGCTTCCCAGTCAAATGCTACTGGCGTGACTACCTGGTCTGATGTGTCCTTCACACACGTGGCCAGTTGAGTGTTGACCAGAAACGCTAATCGGAGGACCGCTCGGCCTGACGTGTTTTACACACATGGCCGACAGGGCGTTGTCCCAGCGGTCTTCTCGCTCAATACTACCTGGTCACCACCCAGCCAGACGTGTTCCCTTCACACGTGGTCGGAGTAGCACCCGCTCCACCGAAACGCCTGCTGGGTTGTCGTCCGGTCTGATGTGTTCTTACACACGTGACCGATTCCCAGGTCTCCTGTGTTATCTCTGAGTCATCAGCTCTTTAGTCTCTGCCTAACACACAGGGTGCCAGCAGCTCCATTACCATCTGGAGCACAGTGGGCCCCGACTGGCGATTGGGATATCTACCCCCTGGTCCTAATCTGCCGGTCCCCCGGTAACAATTATAATCTTGTGATACCTTTTAATGGCTAACTAAAATAAAATAAAGTGATGTTACAAAGCAAGCTTTCGAGACATCTCAGGTCCCTTCATCAGGCATGGTATGACAAAATATCTGAAGAAACACAAATATATGCACAAACAGAGCAGAGGGATGGCATAATAAAAGATATTTAAATAAACAAACACTGAGCTTAGAAAGTGAATCCTTAATTAGCTTTGATTAATGGTGTGAGAATTTTATTGTCCCAATATCCATGTAGGATCAGAGGTCTGGTGAGTCTCTGGAATAGACTCCTCAGATTTTACAATGGGCCATAAATCCTTCTGACAGGTTGAGTCCAGTGTCCACAGAGTTAAACATTTTAATGAATTTGTATTCCCAGACCCTGCGATGGCTCTGTGATCTGAAGTTGCCTTTTAATATGGCAACTTTCATATGGTTTATGTTGTGTCCTGAAGAACAGAAATGTTTGGCCACAGGTAAATTGAATTTTTTGTCTGTAATTATGTGGCGGTGAGATCTCATCCTTGCTCTCAGTCTCTGTCTTGTTTTTCCAACATAGAGGCCCCCAATAGGACATATAGTGCCCAATATTAAGTACACCATGTTGGAAGAGGAACGTGTGAATGTCCTAAGAATTTTATAGTCCATCTGTGTGTTTGACCATCCCACATACCTCAGATGGGACAGCTTTCACCCCAAACACATTAAAAAGTCCATTGTCTACAGCCAGGCCCTCAGATATAATCATATCTGTTCCAACCCTGCAGATGGGGATGAACACTTAACCCATCTTAAAAAGAAATTTCTAAACCAAGGCTACCACTCCACCTCTATTGATGATCAGATCATTAGAGCAACAAGGACCCCTAGAAGTGAACTGCTTCAATACAAACAAAAAGAGGAAAATAGTCGAGAACCTCTGGTGGTGACATACAACCCACAGCTTGAGGTACTGAGAAGAATGGCAAAGAAACTTCACTACATTTTACACAAGGATAACTGGTTAAAAACAATATTCAAAGATCCTCCATTGCGGTGCTACAGGCAATCTCCTAATTTAAGGAGCCTCATGATCCGAAGTTCTATGCCCTCAGACACACCAAGCGGAACTTATCCTTGCAATGTAAAGCACTGCAAAACCTGTACTCATGTAGAGACCAAAGACCGGATACAGATCCCTAACACACAGAAGGACTATAAAATTCCTGACACATTCACATGTTCCTCTTCCAACGTGGTGTACTTCATCCTGTGCACTATATGTCCTATTGGGGGCCTCAATGTTGGAGAAACAGGACAGAGACTGAGAGCAAAGATGAGATCTCACTGCCACACAATTACAGACAAAGAAAAATCCATTTACCTGTGGCCAAACATTTCTGTGCTTCAGGACACAACAGAAACCATATGAAAGTTGTCATAATTACAAGGCAACTTCAGATCACAGAGCCATCGCAGGGTCTGGGAATACAAATTCATTAAAATGTTTAACTCTGTGGACACAGGACTCAACCTGTCCGGAGGATTTATGGCCCATTACAAAATCTGAGGATCTATTCCAGAGACTCACCAGACCTCTGATCCTACATGGATATTGGGACAATAAAACTCTCACACCACTAATCAAAGCTAATTAAGGATTCTTAAGGATTCTTCTTAAGGAGCTAATTAAGGATTCTTTCTAAGCTCAGTGTTTGTTTATTTAAATGTCTTTTATTATGCCATCCCTCTGCTCTGTTTGTGCATATATTTGTGTTTCTTCAGATATTTTGTCATACCATGCTTGATGAAGGGACCTGAGATGTCTCGAAAGCTTGCTTTGTAACATCACTTTATTTTATTTTATTTTAGTTAGCCATTAAAAGGTATCACAAGATTATAATTTTGTTTCTCTCACTGAGAACATTCAATAATGTATCTTTTCCTGTCCCACTTGACAGAAAAGAGGTTCCTATTAGTGATGAGCAAATAGTAACTATTCGTGTTCAGATTATTCATAATGACTCTCAAAGTACTATTCTGGTATTCGTACCGAATAACAAACCTAATGCAAGTCAATGATTAACTAAAATAGTTTTCTGGAAGATTTCCCTGAAAATGATTTGAGTTCCCCTTTGACTTGCATTAGGTTTGTTATTCGTGACCGATACCGGAATAGTGCTTTGGGATTTGTTACAAATGATCCAAACACATATAGTTATAATTCGCCCATCATCAGTTCCTATCCCTGCCAGAAATGGTCACCAGGTTGACATCTCTGTCTCCGTATGTTTTTGATTTCATGCAGAAATATAAAGAAGTTTTTTTACATTCTATTAAAAACTAATCTTAGAAAAAAAGAAACTTGCTCCAATGTCTATTGTACACACATTTATTACCGGAGCCTTTGACCCAAATCTAGAAGGAAAGTTCAAATATGTTACTTGTAGAATATAAAACCAAATTTTATAACAATAGATCTCAGTGAAAAATTAATTCAGGACACAAGAGACGCAGTGATGTGACCATTATCCTAAACACCTTTTTTATCCTCATGGGTCATTATGAATTTGTGATTATAATGTTATGAATGTTCCAGCTCTATATAAACCTCATACACGGCTCCTTCTAGCCGCCCAAGTAAGAAATATTTTATCAGGACAAGTCCTCTGCCATTATACTGGTAAGACGACCAGACATGAAATTCTGGTCATTAATATATTTTTATGAACAATTTTACTGTAAGAATCAGATCATTCATTCCTAACTTCAAAGTAATTTCTGTTAGGAAACATGATAGATGAATTGAACTTTGAGTTAATTGCTGTCTTTATCCATGTGCAACTTTATATTTTGTTTCTTTTATCTGCATATTTTTTTATTGTCTATATTTTTTAAAAATCATTTTAACAGAAAAGAAAAAATTGAGTATGTTCACAAAACCATCTCTTGTCAGATGCAATATCTTCTTGGATATTTTCAAAATTCTTAAAGTGTAATTAAATGAAATGTAAGCCTGGAAGTGGCTGAATGTTGTGACATTGATATAACGCCTTTATGATGTGTAGTGAACTCTGGCCGGTACGAGGTTGTAAATTCAGATTTATAGTGAAAAAGCCAAAGATATAGTATGATGAAAGAAAGAAGAGCGGTGGGAGGCAGGTAGAGACACAGCCGGAGAGGTCAGTGTTGGTTACATAAAACTTATACTCACCTTTCCAGTTGCCCCTCTGTTTGCCGTCCAGTCCTCTTCTTTCCACCACATCTTCTGCCTCTTCACCATAGTCCAGGACTTCTGGCTGCATCTAGAGATGAGCGAACCTTTCAAAGTTTGTTTCCCCAAGCCTTACCAAACAAATGCTATGTTCGCCGAACTGTTCGCCTAACTGAACGCCGTATCTTTCCAAACTCCATTGGATTCAATGGGAGGTCAAACCTAAGGCAGAGAAAAAGAGGTTAAAAATCCTCCAAAATAGTAAAATACATTATACAGTGAAGTCCCACTGTTTTGGCATAGCCACTAGCTTTCTAGAGTATTTATTATTATTATTTATTATTATAGCGCCATTTATTCCATGACGCTTTACAAGTGAAAGAGGGTATACGTACAACAATCATTAACAGTACAAAACAGACTGGTATAGGAGGAGAGAGGACCCTGCCCGCAAGGGCTCACAGTCTACAGGGAATGGGTGATGGTACGTATTGACATAAGTAATATTGAGTATTGACATAAGTAATATTGAGGTCGATGAGAGAGAAATGTAGGCCTGGTGCTCCCATACCCCTGCCAGTACAGACAAGACACAACTTGGAAACCCATCTTGGAGTCAAAAGGTTTAGAAACATTTCAGGCAGACAGCAGGACAGTGGCATCAATTTCCCCCTCCTTTCCCCATAGTGTCCTTGAATCTCTGTTTGTCATCCGGTCCTCTTCTTTCCACCAAAACGTCTGCTTTTTCACCATAGTCCAAAACATCTGGCTGCATCCAAGCAAATAGTCACTGAAGTAGCGACCTTTTGGTTTATAGTAAAGAGACCACAGATTAGATGTGTGATAGTGGAAAAAGAGGACTGAGCAAAGAGTAGCGAGGCATCCGAAGAGGTAAGCAACGAGGTTTATTTTTTCTTCCTTGCATTGTTCAAAATTTGGGTTATGGGCAAACCTACAGAAGCAAACTAGTTACAAACCTGGCTACTGCCTGTATATAACTGTACATTTCTATATACCTATAAATTAGGGGTAAAATATAATTCAGAGACTTATTTTCCTATACAATAACTAGATAATGATGAAAATGATTACAATAATCACATTTTTAATGCCATTTCAAAAGCAGACATTAAAAATCAGTGAATAACATGGACATATTTGGTTTCCCTGTAATTTAATGAACCTCTACAAAACAGGGAGCAGATTAATTACAGGAATTTGGAAATGTTATTAGAAAAAATGGTGTGATTGGATATTTTCTCTGTTAAGCCTCTAAAAAGGTCAGCTAAAATTTAACATGTGTAAAACTACAGCTCGTCTCACACAATAACAGCACCTTATATTGTGAAGCTTATCTAAAATTGAAAAATATATGAATGAATGGACAAAAAGAAATTACTGGTCACCTTAACAAGAGCTTCACAGAAATATCATTGTTTGTATATTGTCAGGTTATACTGAAGCGTAACAGGGCTAACTAAGGGAGTAGTTATGAGACCAACCACTAGGGGGTGATAGGTTAGTAAAAGCCTGGTCTAAAGCAATGCTTCCCAGAAAGAAAGCACTGAAGCTCACCTCAAAGAGCAGTAAGCAGGCAAGCCCACTAGAGGGCAGAAGCATAGTCAGCAATACGGGTCTGTAGCAGGAGGTCACGTCAGTAGTACAGGAGAAGGCAAAAACTTGGTCAGGTGATAGCCAGAAGATCAGGAGCTGGGAAATCATGGAAACAGGAATGGGGAACACTGGGGACAAGGACTGGAATGGGGACACAGGTCAGAGGTTGGGAAATGGACAAAGGGGAGAATGACTAGGACAGGATTGGACTGGAGGGAAACAGAGGTGGAGACAGGGCAAGACGGGAGACACAGGTCAAGTCGGGTTCAGAGGGAGATGAAAATCAGATTCGGTGAGAAGAAAGATGGAGGTAAAATCAGGTCATGGGTAGAGTTGAGAGAGAGAGAGATAGAGAGAGGGAGAGAGAGAGGGGGGGAGAGAGAGAGAGAGACAGAGAAAAAAAAAAAACGAATCCAGATCGTGCACCCGGAATCCCGGGTCTGGCTCGGACTCGGATCTGCAGCTCAAACCACGCGGATCCGGATTTTTCAGGTTCGGGGTCCGCTCAACACTAGTCATGGGGAAAGACGGAGGTCAGGACAGGACAAAGCACAATACAGGTCACTCATGGTAATGAACGCAGCTGAGACACAAATATCACTGGCGAAGCACTGGAGGTGCAGTGCCAGGATATAACAGCCAATCCAGCAGAGCAAGGCAGTAAGGATTAACCCCTCATGACCTGGAACTCTGAGAGAGAGCACTCGCAATGGCTCAGCAATGACTGAACCAGGCATATATCATGATGTACAGTCATATGAAAAAGTTTGGGCACCCCTATTAATGTTAACCTTTTTTCTTTATAACAATTTGGGTTTTTGCAGCAGCTATTTCAGTTTCATATGTCTAGTAACTGATGGACTGAGTAATATTTATGGATTGAAATGAGGTTTATTGTACTAACAGAAAATGTGCAATCCACATTTAAACAAAATTTGACCGGTGCAAAAGTATGGGGACCTCAACGTAAAAGTGACATTAATATTTTGTAGATCCTCCTTTTGCAAAAATCACAGCCTGTAGTCACTTCCTGTAGCTTTTAATGAGTTCCTGGATCCTGGATGAAGGTATATTTGACCATTTCTGTTTACAAAACAATTCCAGTTCAGTTAAGTTTTATGGTCGCCGAGCATGGACAACCCACTTCAAATCATCCCACAGATGTTTAATGATATTCAGGTCTGGGGACTGGGATGGCCATTCCAGAACATTGTAATTGTCCCTCTGCATGAATGCCTGAGTAGATCTGGAGCAGTGTTTTGGATCATTGTCTTGCTGAAATATCCATCCCCTGCGTAACTTCAACTTCGTCACTGATTCCTGCACATTATTGTCAAGAATCTGCTGATACTGAGTTGAATCCATGCGACCCTCAACTTTAACAAGATTCCCGGTACCGGCATTGGCCATACAGCCCCAAAGCATGATGGAACCTCCACCAAATTTTACTGTGGGTAGCAAGTGCTTTTCTTGGAATGCCGTTTTTTTTTTGCCTCCATGCATAACGCCTTTTTGTATGACCAAACAACTCAATCTTTGTTTCATCAGTCCACAGGACCTTCTTCCAAAATGTAACTGGCTTGTGCAAATGTGCTTTTGCATACCTCAGGCGACTCTGTTTGTGGCGTGCTTGCAGAAATGGCTTCTTTCGCATTACTCTCCCATACATCTTCTCCTTGTGCAAAGTGCGCTGTATTGTTGACCGATGCACAGTGACACCATCTGCAGCAAGATGAAGCTGCAGGTCTTGGGAGGTGGTCTGTGGATTGTCCTTGACTGTTCGCACCATTCTTCTTCTCTGCCTTTCTGATATTTTTCTTGGCCTGCCACTTCTGGGCTTAACAACAACTGTACCTGTGTTCTTCCATTTCCTTACTATGTTCCTCACAGTGGAAACTGACAGTTTAAATATCTAAGACAACTTTTTGTATCCTTCCCCTGAACAACTATGTTGAATAATCTTTGTTTTCTGATCATTTGAGAGTTGTTTTGAGGAGCCCATGATGCCACTCTTCATAGGAGATTCAAATATGAGAACTACTTGTAAGTGGCCACCTTAAATACCTTTTCTCACGATTGGATACACCTGCCTATGAAGTTCAAAGCTCAATGAGGTTACAAAACCAATTTAGTGCTTTAGTAAGTCAGTAAAAACTAGTTAGGAGTGTTCAAAACAAGAAATTGATAAGGGTGCCCATACTTATGCACCGGTTAAATTTAGTTTCCATGCAGATTGCACATTTTCTGTTAGTACAATAAACCTCATTTCAATCCAGAAATATTACTCAGTCCATCAGTGATTAGATATATGAAACTGAAATAGCTGTTGCAAAAACCCAAATTGTTATAAAGAAAAAAGGTTAACATTAATAGGGGTGCCCAAACTTTTTCATTTGACTGTATATATGCGTCATGTCATGTGCATGTGCATATTTTATATAAGCATGTGTGCATGTTTGTACTATGTATATGTGTGCATAAACTGTATATATAATGTAAATTATTTCCTAACACAGGAATTAAACTTGATGACTGGATCACCAGAAGTAACCAATGGATGACTAAGGATGACCAATTGATTGATTTCTTTGATCTTGTATTTTGACATATTTTACACTACAAATCTGAAGCAAAGCTTCCTAAACTTTAGCTTCTGGAAGAAATTACCTTTTTCACATATTTTTGGCTCAATATAGGGTTAGATAGTTGGAGTTATACTTTGAGACACTTTTTTTATTGGTGTAAATCACCTGATAATTGCAAAATAATGGTCGTAAAAAAGTCAACCTATAATAGAACGAAAAGAAGAAAAGGTATAAAATCTTTCAAGATCCCAAATCTGTGACAGAGTGTGCTCCGCTATAATAAAACTGGTGCTTCTTCTCACTGCCTGGAAGACGTAGAGGCTGACTAAATGTTAGACGGCATATAAAGGTTCATCTTTGTGTTTTTTTCTACAAAGATAAAAAAATAATGTTGAAGAATGAGACGTCTGTTAAATATTTTTACACTTTGCCATTTTCTGGAGAGACAAGGAATAAACCATTAATTTCTACTATCGTCTTCTTGATATATCTGGTCGGAGTTCTCATCAATTCTTCCATTATCACAGTCGTATGCCTGGAAATTTAATTACATAAACCAATGTATCTCTTCATCTGTAATTTATCCATTGTAGACATATTTTATACATCAGTCACGGTTCCTAAATTATTGCACAGGTTACTATCTGGAAATCACTTTGTTTCCTTCTCACAATGTTACGCTCAGTTGTACTTTCTGACAGTGGTGGCGACAGTGGAGGACATTCTCCTATTCATTATGGCTTATGACCGATATGTCGCTATCTGCCTTCCCTTACATTATCATCAGATCTTAAGTCAAAGAGCTTGCATCCTGATAACTATTGGGATTTGGACAGCCGCTGTTATTAACTCTTTACTGTTTGTGATCTTAGCTATGAACATGACCTCCTGTAACTCTAATGTCATTCATCAGTTATTCTGTGATCATAAGTCACTAACAAAGACCACCTGCACCGGGACGCTAATGTTTTTTGTAATAACTGGTATTGAAATTTTGACCTTGGTGTTTATTCCTATTATGTGCACTGTTACATCTTATGTTAATATTTTCTCTGTCCTTTTCAAGATGACATCAAATCACAGCAGAAAAAAAGCCTTCTCCACCTGCTCATCCCACATTGCAGTTGCCTCTATTTATCATGGTGCAGGCGTAATAGGGTATCTGATACCATCGGACTCAGTTGTCTTGACTTTAGTCTTCAGTATAATATATACAATTATCATCCCCATGATAAATCCTATCATATACAGTCTACAGAATTCCAATGTTCAATCGGCATTGTGGGGGTTAGTGAAAGTGCTTTTAAACCCCTTCATGACATTTGACATCTCTACATGTCATGGTCAGATAGTAGTTCACAACAGATGAGTCATGGGATTCGAGCAGCCACTTGAAACTTACACAACAGCTGAGACACAACTTTTACAGCCAGTAGTAGGGCCTGAACCTCCCCGGGCTGTTTAAACCCCTAAATGCAATGATCAATATTGATTGTAGCATTTAACAGGCTGAGAGAGGGAATGTGCTCTCCCATCCAAGCGGCGCCCTGTTGTGTGATTGCAAGGGCTCGATCATTTTCATCGTATTTCCACATCATGATGATGACCTTTAGGTTAGTCGGCTATGGCATGCCTGTTAGACCATGCCAGTAGCATGGTCTGAGAGGGTTCTGTCCCGCTGACAGGTATAATGTATTGCAATGTAGATGGATTGCAATACACTATACATGGGATCAGACTAATAAACATTAATGTCCCACAAAGAGACAAAGTAAAAAAATAAGTAAAATAGTAAAAAAAATGAGAAAATAACAAAAAAAAGATTTTTTTTACCAATAAATAAAAGTGAAATAGAAAGCGATCAAAAAATCAAATAATTGTATGACCCAAAATGGTACCAATAAGAACTCCAACTCATTCCACAAAGAACAAGCTCTCACATGACTCTTTAAGCTGAAGAATAAAAAACTATAGCCTTCAAAATTTGGTGAAAAACATTATTTTGTAAATAAAAAAAAGCATTTTTAGTGTGGTAGTAGCCAAACTTAACACAAATATGTAAAGCTGGTATCGCTGTAAACATACTGACTTGAGAAATAAAGTAGCCATATCACTTATACTGCCTGGTGGATTACATAAAAAAGCATATTAAAGACAATTCTTCAACTTCTGTTTATATGTTTATTCTGCCTCCCACAGATCACAGGACGGTGAGGCTCCTATTTATCCTGCACTCTATGCTGAGTGTTTACACCAGGAATTATGTGTAAATCCAAAAAACGGGAATCAGATAAAATTCACAATGGAAAATTCACTGTAGTGAGGCAGAGGGAATCACTTTGAAATCCTGTCCGGCCTATGGTCTAGCATTGTCGACTATTTTACACATCTTTTTAGGCGTCCACAAAAATGCGGTCAACAACAGTTTTTTTGTACACCTTTGAAAAGTAGGACACCACTGAACAAAGGCCAACTGGAGTCCAGAGTAAAGCCTGCTCTATACGTTACAATTACACATGCTATCTCGTATGCGATCGCACCTGCCCCCATCGTATTTGCGGCACGTTCAATTTGTTGCCTGTGTCGCACAAACGATTAAATCCCATCACACGTACTTACCTTCCATACGACCTCGCTGTGGGCGGCGAACATCCTCTTCCTGCAGTGGGAGGGTCGTTCGGTGTCACAGCGATGTCACACGCCAGCCGGCCAATAGAAGCGGAGGGGCGGAGATGAGCGGGACATAAACATCCCGCCCACCTCCTTCCGCATTTCCGGCGAGATGCAGGTAAGATGTGTTCATCGTTCCCGGGGTGTCACAAATACCGATGTGTGCTGCCTCAGGGACATTGAACAACTGGACATTCAATTTTTAGAATTTGAATGACGTGTATGCGATGAACGTGTTTTCGTACAATCGCAATCACACGTAGGTTTCAAACGCTACAACAACAGTAACGATGCCGGATGTGCATCACTTACGGCGTGACCCCGCCGACACATCGACACCGCCGACATATTGCTTCTGAACAAGGAGTCTGTTCTTCTCCGAAACGCGTTAAGCGTATTTATACTCTGCACTTGGTCAGATTTTCCATTTTATGAATTTTGAATAAGGAAAATTTTTTTACTACATCGGTGCTGGATTTCTCTCCTCCCTTGTTCCTCTTGATGGTACTCATAAAAATTTAGCAGTTTTCAAACCTGAGTTTTTTAGGCCCTTTAGCCAAAGAGTTATGCAATACAAATACAAAATAGTTAATAAGTAACATTTTCCACATGTCTACTTTACATCAGTACCATGTTTGAAACATAATTTTTATTTTTTACAAAGCTGCTTTAGCAACAATTTTCTCACTTTTTCAAGTGGTAAAATCAAAAAGTGGACCCTACAGCCTACAGTTTGTTGCACACTTTCTTATAAGCATAGTGATACCCACATATAGTCATAAAGTTCTGTTTGGACAAATGGGAGGGCTCAGAATGGAAGGAGCAATATTTGAATTTTGGCTAATTTGGCTAAAATAGATTGCAGGCACCATTTTGCATTTGCAGTGCCCCTAAGGTATTAAACAGCAGGAATTCACACAAGTGACCAAATTTAGAAACTAGACCCCTCAAGAAATGTATCTAGATGTTTGGTGATCACCTTGAACCCCCAGGTGCTGCACAGAATTTTAAAATGTTGAGCTTTGACAAAACCCCCACAGAATTATTTCTTCAACCAGATAGCTTTTTTCACAAGGGTAACATGAGAAAATACACCATACAACTTATGGTGAAATTTCTCCTGAGTATGCTAATACCTTATATGTGGTAGAAATCAACTGTTTGGGTACATGGCAGGGCTTGAAATGGAAGGAGCGCCATTTCACTCTTTGAAAGATACAATACAGTAGTTGCAATTGTTAGAGGATGCCATCTCGCATTTGGAGAACCCCTGCTTTGCCTAAACAGTGGAGCTCCATCATAAGTGACCCCATTTTGGAAACTAGACCCTCAAGGAATTTATCTAAATATCTGTTGAGCACCTTGAACCCCCAGGTACTTCACAGAATTTTATAACGTTGAGCTGTGAAAATAAAAAAACATGTTTTTGCCACAAAATTGTTACTTCATCCAGATAGCTTTTCTTCACAAGAGTAACAGGAGAAATTGCACAGTAAAATGTATGGTGCATTTTTTCTTGTTTATGCTGATACCTCATATGTGCTGGAAATCAGCTGTTTTGGCGCATGGCTGAAAAGCCGCTTAGGAACACTGGAAAATGTGGATCTACCCCTGCGCTGCTGGAGATACGACACACATCACGGAGGGGTATAATGCAAGGGGATTTAATTGAACGCATTTCGAAGTGTTACCCCACTTCTTCATCAGGAAATCAGCCAGAATGACAGACAACGTTAGTAACACGTAATAAAGTAATTAGTAATAAACTGCTAGTTGTTCACAAAAAGGTGCCAAACCAAGACACATGATAATGAGTCAGGGTTCAAAAGGTGAAAAGGGGTGTATAGTCTGCACGTTGTCTGATGCATATATAAAAATACATTTTTCTATTTGAATATATTTTATTAGGTTGTTGTAGACAAAAAAAAGAAGGAAAAGATAAAAAGGAAAGAAGGAAAAAGGGAAAAGAAAAAGGAAAAAGTAAAATGAAAAAAGAAAAATAAAACCTGAAAAAAGGGGATTTTTATTGTCTGGAAACACCAAGCAGGATATGGACCCATCAATGATCAAGCAAATAATGTCAGAAATGGATGGCCCTTAGAGACTGTCCTGCAGGAGAAACTAGAAAAATGTGGACAAAAAAGTGATCTTAGTTGTATACATTAGTGATGAGCGAGCATGCTTGTAACTACTCGGTACTCGCACGAGTATCGCTGTACTCGGGCTGCTCGGCGGGGACCGAGTAATCTCGCGATACTCGTGCTGTACTCGTGGTCTTCATTTCTGCATGTTGGCGCTCTTTTGAGAGCCAGCCCTCATGCAGGGATTGGCTGGCAGACCACTGCAATGCCACAGCCCTGTTAGTTGTGGAATTGCAGTGATTGGCAGGCCTGCACAGCGTGACCGAGCCTTTATATCGGCCGGCGCGCTGTGCTCTGCTCACAGCTATCCAGACTGTCAGTGCAGGGAGAGTGTCGCTGATTCAGGGAAAGCTTTGCGGCCCTTTATAGCTTTTTCAGTTGCAGGGCTGCAAACAGTGTGACCAAAAGTCCTTCTCAGGACTATTCTAGTTGTATACAGGCAGGCAGGGTATAGCCAGGTCGGAGTACAGTAGCAGAGTCCTTCTCAGGACTATTGTTGCTATATACAGGCAGGGTATAGCCAGGTCTGAATACAGGCTAGTGACCAAAAGAGTCCTTGTCAGGACTATTGTACCAGTATACAGGCAGGCAGGCAGGCAGGGTAGTGGTGACCGTATACCAGCCTTCATCATATCTGGGGCTGGTGTACACAGTGTAAAACAGTCCAGATAGTGTCTGACTTGTCTGTAATTGTCGCTCCCCAAAAAAACCTGTTAGGTTCTTATTGCGTCCGTGCTTGGTTTTTAAAACCGCACGTGTGTGCCTGTTGGTGGCAGCGTACAGGTGCACTTGTGTGCAATTTCCAGAAACTTTGATATAACGCACAAGTAGTGAATATACACGTCAGCAGTGCACAGCATTGCAAAATGCGCAAGGGCATTGGCAAGGAACAAGGAAGTGGACGTGATGGTGGTGCAGGCAGAGGCCGAGGTCGTGGGCAAGCTCTAATTTCGCCACAACAAAGGGCCACATCTAGTCGCTCGCACATCCTGTCCCAAATTCTTGGGGACCGCAGCAGTACACCGCTCTTGAACCAAGACCAGTGTCAACAGGTTGTTAGTTGGATAGCAGATAATGCTTCCAGTCAGATTGGCACCACCACAAACACTCTGTCTTCCACACGGTCAAGTGTCAGTAGCCGTGATACTGCACCGCACATTTCTGAACCTGATCCTCCTTCCTACCACCAGGCTGAGTACACGTCCTCCTCGGACATTAATGATCCCACACTTGGACACTCGGAAGAGCTGTTCACGTTTCCATTCACACATTCTGGCCTCTCGCCAGCTCATATTGAAGTGGGTCATGAGGAGATCGTCTGTACAGATGGCCAAATATTTGAGCAGCCACGTTCTCACGAAGTTGGCAACATGTCTCAACAAGTGGTGGACGATGATGAGACACAATTGTCAGGAAGTCAGGAGGAGGAGCAGGGTGCGGAAGAGGAAGACGACGTGGTGGATGATCCAGTAACTGACCCAACCTGGCAGGAGGATATGCAGAGCGAGGACAGCAGTGCACAGGGGGAGGGAGGCGTAGCATCACAACAGGCAGTAAGAAGCAGGGTGGTGGCCCCAGGCAGAAGTCAGGCAACCGTTCCCCGGAACAACACGACGACACAAGGTGCCTGTACAAATGTTAGGTCTTCCCGAGTCTGGCAGTTTTTTAAGTTGGATCCAGATGATTCAAAAAAGGCCATTTGCAACACCTGCCGTGCCAGCATCAGCAGGGGTACCAAAACTAGCAGCCTGACCACCACCAGCATGATCAGGCACATGTCAGCCAAGCACCCGACTTTGTGGGAAGTACAACAGAGTCGAGGAGCAGTGCTTGCTGATGTCACTGCTACGTCTTCGCTGGTTGTGCATGCGAGCCAATCCCCTGTCCATGCTGCCTGCGAACAAGCCTCCTCCACTCCTGCACCTGCAGTTGCCTACACAGAAAGAACACCATCATCAAGCACGTCCTTGTCCCAGCGCAGCGTTCAGTTATCCATTCAGCAAACCTTTGAACGCAGGCGCAAATACACTGCCAACACCCCACATGCCACAGTTCTAAATGCTAACATTTCGCGACTGCTTGCACTGGAAATGTTGCCTTTTAGGCTGGTGGAGACAGAAGCATTCCGTGACCTGATGGCGGCAGCTGTCCCACGTTACTTGGTCCCCAGCCGCCACTATTTCTCTCGGTGTGCCGTCCCCGCGTTGCATAACCACGTGTCACAAAACATCACACGTGCCCTGAACAACGCTGTTTTACCCAAGGTCCACCTAACCACAGACACGTGGACAAGTGCTTGTGGGCAAGGCCGCTACATCTCGTTGACGGCACACTGGGTTAATATTGTGGAAGCTGGGACCCAGTCTGAGTGAGGGACGGAACACGTCCTTCCCACACCAAGGTTTGCAGGCCCTACCTCAGTCAGTGTTTCACCCACACTCTACAGCTCCGGAATGTCATGCTCTTCAGCCTCCTCCTCCTCCTGCGCATCCTCATCCACTGTACCCTCCACACCAGTCACAAGCTGGAAGCACTGCAGCACTGCCTCGGCGAAGCGGCAACAGGCTGTGCTGAAGCTAATCTGCATAGGTGACAAACCCCACAATGCAGAAGAGCTGTGGACAGCTCTGAAACAGCAGGCAGATCACTGGCTCACACCTCTGAACCTAAAGCCAGGAAAGGTCGTGTGTGACAATGGCCGGAACCTGGTGGCGGCTTTGAGGCGAGGCCAGCTGACACATGTTCCATGCGTGGCCCATGTGCTCAACCTCGTGGTTCAGCGGTTTCTAAAGTCATACCCAGAGCTGTCTGATCTGCTGGTAAAAGTTCGCCGCATGTCTGCACATTTTCGAAAGTCACCTACTGCTTCAGCCGGCCTTGCCGGCTTTCAGCGCCGTTTGCATCTTCCGGCTCACAGACTGGTGTGTGATGTCCCCACGCGTTGGAATTCAACTCTGCACATGTTGGTCAGGATATGTGAGCAGAAGAGGGCAGTTGTTGAGTACCTGCATCACCTAAGCCGTCGGGAAATGGGTCAAACTCCACACATAACACCTGAGGATTGGAGATGGATGTCAGACCTATGTACCATCCTCCAAAACTTTGAGGACTCCACCAAGATGGTGAGTGGTGATGACGCCATTATTAGCATCACCATACCGCTACTCTGCCTTCTAAAACGGTCTCTGCTGAAAAATAAACATGATGCATTGCAGGCGGAGCGCGATGAGTTGCAGCAAGAAACAGTAGTGGGTGTGGGTGATAACACACAGCCCAGCCTCGTCTCATCACAACGTGCAGTGGAGGACTATGACGAGGAGGAGGATGAAGACATGGAGCAACTCTCCGGCCAAATTGAGGATATGACATGCACACCAGTCATATCCTCGGTTCAGCGTGGCTGGCCAGAGGACAGGGTAGATGAGGAGGAGGAGGAGGAGGAGGAGGACAGCATGTTCAGTCATCTTGTTGGTCAGGCTACTGAAGTCCTGGCTGTTAAGAGTCTGGCGCACATGGCTGACTTTATGGTAAGCTGCCTGTCTCGTGACCCTCGCGTTAAGAACATCTTGGCCGACAATCATTACTGGTTGGTAACACTGTTAGACCCACGCTACAAGGAGAACTTTTTGTCTCTTATTCCCGTGGAGGAGAGGTCAACCAAAATGCAGCAGTTCCGGAAGGCCATAGTCACGGAAGTAGGCAAAGCATTCCCCTCACAAAACGCTAGCGGCATAGGTCAGGAATCAGTGGACAACCGAGGCGCACAGCCGAGAGAGGCACAAGTCCAATCCGCCAGAGGTAGGGGAACAGTCTTTAAGATGCGGGACAGTTTTCTCACCCCCTCACGTACCACAGCCCCTGAGGTGCGGGGTAGTGCCACAAGAAATCCTAAGTTTGCCCAGATGCTGAAGGAGTACCTTGCAGATCGAACAACTGTACTCCGACATTCCTCTGTGCCTTACAATTATTGGGTATCCAAGCTGGACACGTGGCATGAATTGGCTCTCTACGCCTTGGAAGTCCTGGCCTGCCCTGCTGCTAGCGTTTTGTCAGAGCGTGTTTTTAGTGCCGCAGGTGGAATCATTACAGATAAACGCACCCGCCTGTCAACTGAAAATGCTGACAGGCTGACTCTGATCAAGATGAACAAGGGTTGGATTGGGCCAGACTTCACCACACCACCAGTAAATGAGAGCGGAATTTAAAGTTTGCCATGTACATCCACTCACCCATGGGTACACACTTCTGGACTTTGGATAATCGCTGGACTGCTCCTCCTTCTCCTCATGCGCCACCATGATGACCGTTACAAATTGCAATACTTAGGCCTTTGTTTCAGGTATACCCCCAGTGGTAAATTTTTTCGCCCATTCTTTGCAGAATGGACATTACAACGACAGGAGACCCGCTCCTTTGCAATGGGAACAATGTTTTGAGGCCCTCATGCACGTCTCTACCCAGGGACAACGTGGAGCCTCACAATTTTTGGCTGCCCTGCCTAAGGGCTATACTATAATACACCCACTTCCTGACAATGGACACTTAATGTTTTGAGGCCCTCATGCACGTCTCTACCCAGGGACAATGTGGAGCCTCCCAATTTTTGGCTGCCCTGCCTAAGGGCTATACTATAATACACCCACTTCCTGACAATGGACACTTAATGTTTTGAGGCCCTCATGCACGTCTCTACCCAGGGACAACTTGGAGCCTCCCAATTTTTGGCTGCCCTGCCTAAGGGCTATACTATAATACACCCACTTCCTGACAATGGACACTTAATGTTTTGAGGCCCTCATGCACGTCTCTACCCAGGGACAATGTGGAGCCTCCCAATTTTTGGCTGCCCTGCCTAAGGGCTATACTACAATAGACCCACTTCCTTACAATGGGCACTTCAGGTTTACAGGCCATCATGCACGTCTCTATCCAGGGACAACGTGGAGCCTCCCAATTTTTGGCTGCCCTGGCAAAGGGCTATACTACAATAGACCCACTTCCTTACAATGGGCACTTCAGGTTTACAGGCCATCATGCACGTCTCTATCCAGGGACAACGTGGAGCCTCCCAATTTTTGGCTGCCCTGGCAAAGGGCTATACTAAAATAGACCCACTTCCTTACAATGGGCACTTCAGGTTTACAGGCCATCATGCACGTCTCTATCCAGGGACAACGTGGAGCCTCCCAATTTTTGGCTGCCCTGCCTAAGGGCTATACTACAATAGACCCACTTCCTTACAATGGGCACTTCAGGTTTACAGGCCATCATGCACGTCTCTATCCAGGGACAACGTGGAGCCTCCCAATTTTTGGCTGCCCTGGCAAAGGGCTATACTAAAATAGACCCACTTCCTTACAATGGGCACTTCAGGTTTACAGGCCATCATGCACGTCTCTATCCAGGGACAATGTGGAGCCTCCCAATTTTTGGCTGCCCTGCCTAAGGGCTATACTACAATAGACCCACTTCCTTACAATGGGCACTTCAGGTTTACAGGCCATCATGCACGTCTCTATCCAGGGACAACGTGGAGCCTCCCAATTTTTGGCTGCCCTGGCAAAGGGCTATACTAAAATAGACCCACTTCCTTACAATGGGCACTTCAGGTTTACAGGCCATCATGCACGTCTCTATCCAGGGACAACGTGGAGCCTCCCAATTTTTGGCTGCCCTGGCAAAGGGCTATACTAAAATAGACCCACTTCCTTACAATGGGCACTTCAGGTTTACAGGCCATCATGCACGTCTCTATCCAGGGACAACGTGGAGCCTCCCAATTTTTGGCTGCCCTGCCTAAGGGCTATACTACAATAGACCCACTTCCTTACAATGGGCACTTCAGGTTTACAGGCCATCATGCACGTCTCTATCCAGGGACAACGTGGAGCCTCCCAATTTTTGGCTGCCCTGGCAAAGGGCTATACTACAATAGACCCACTTCCTGACAATGGACACTTAATGTTTTGAGGCCCTCATGCACGTCTCTACCCAGGGACAACGTGGAGCCTCCCAATTTTTGGCTGCCCTGCCTAAGGGCTATACTATAATACACCCACTTCCTGACAATGGACACTTAATGTTTTGAGGCCCTCATGCACGTCTCTACCCAGGGACAATGTGGAGCCTCCCAATTTTTGGCTGCCCTGCCTAAGGGCTATACTACAATAGACCCACTTCCTTACAATGGGCACTTCAGGTTTACAGGCCATCATGCACGTCTCTATCCAGGGACAACGTGGAGCCTCCCAATTTTTGGCTGCCCTGGCAAAGGGCTATACTAAAATAGACCCACTTCCTTACAATGGGCACTTCAGGTTTACAGGCCATCATGCACGTCTCTATCCAGGGACAACGTGGAGCCTCCCAATTTTTGGCTGCCCTGGCAAAGGGCTATACTAAAATAGACCCACTTCCTTACAATGGGCACTTCAGGTTTACAGGCCATCATGCACGTCTCTATCCAGGGACAACGTGGAGCCTCCCAATTTTTGGCTGCCCTGCCTAAGGGCTATACTACAATAGACCCACTTCCTTACAATGGGCACTTCAGGTTTACAGGCCATCATGCACGTCTCTATCCAGGGACAACGTGGAGCCTCCCAATTTTTGGCTGCCCTGGCAAATGGCTATACTACAATAGACCCACTTCCTGACAATGGACACTTAATGTTTTGAGGCCCTCATGCACGTCTCTACCCAGGGACAACGTGGAGCCTCCCAATTTTTGGCTGCCCTGCCTAAGGGCTATACTATAATACACCCACTTCCTGACAATGGACACTTAATGTTTTGAGGCCCTCATGCACGTCTCTACCCAGGGACAATGTGGAGCCTCCCAATTTTTGGCTGCCCTGCCTAAGGGCTATACTACAATAGACCCACTTCCTTACAATGGGCACTTCAGGTTTACAGGCCATCATGCACGTCTCTATCCAGGGACAACGTGGAGCCTCCCAATTTTTGGCTGCCCTGGCAAAGGGCTATACTACAATAGACCCACTTCCTTACAATGGGCACTTCAGGTTTACAGGCCATCATGCACGTCTCTATCCAGGGACAACGTGGAGCCTCCCAATTTTTGGCTGCCCTGGCAAAGGGCTATACTAAAATAGACCCACTTCCTTACAATGGGCACTTCAGGTTTACAGGCCATCATGCACGTCTCTATCCAGGGACAACGTGGAGCCTCCCAATTTTTGGCTGCCCTGCCTAAGGGCTATACTACAATAGACCCACTTCCTTACAATGGGCACTTCAGGTTTACAGGCCATCATGCACGTCTCTATCCAGGGACAACGTGGAGCCTCCCAATTTTTGGCTGCCTTGGCAAAGGGCTATACTAAAATAGACCCACTTCCTTACAATGGGCACTTCAGGTTTACAGGCCATCATGCACGTCTCTATCCAGGGAAAATGTGGAGCCTCCCAATTTTTGGCTGCCCTGCCTAAGGGCTATACTACAATAGACCCACTTCCTTACAATGGGCACTTCAGGTTTACAGGCCATCATGCACGTCTCTATCCAGGGACAACGTGGAGCCTCCCAATTTTTGGCTGCCCTGGCAAAGGGCTATACTAAAATAGACCCACTTCCTTACAATGGGCACTTCAGGTTTACAGGCCATCATGCACGTCTCTATCCAGGGACAACGTGGAGCCTCCCAATTTTTGGCTGCCCTGGCAAAGGGCTATACTAAAATAGACCCACTTCCCTACAATGGGCACTTCAGGTTTACAGGCCATCATGCACGTCTCTATCCAGAGACAACGTGGAGCCTCCCAATTTTTGGCTGCCCTGCCTAAGGGCTATACTACAATAGACCCACTTCCTTACAATGGGCACTTCAGGTTTACAGGCCATCATGCACGTCTCTATCCAGGGACAACGTGGAGCCTCCCAATTTTTGGCTGCCCTGGCAAAGGGCTATACTAAAATAGACCCACTTCCTTACAATGGGCACTTCAGGTTTACAGGCCATCATGCACGTCTCTATCCAGGGACAATGTGGAGCCTCCCAATTTTTGGCTGCCCTGCCTAAGGGCTATACTACAATAGACCCACTTCCTTACAATGGGCACTTCAGGTTTACAGGCCATCATGCACGTCTCTATCCAGGGACAACGTGGAGCCTCCCAATTTTTGGCTGCCCTGGCAAAGGGCTATACTAAAATAGACCCACTTCCTTACAATGGGCACTTCAGGTTTACAGGCCATCATGCACGTCTCTATCCAGGGACAACGTGGAGCCTCCCAATTTTTGGCTGCCCTGGCAAAGGGCTATACTAAAATAGACCCACTTCCTTACAATGGGCACTTCAGGTTTACAGGCCATCATGCACGTCTCTATCCAGGGACAACGTGGAGCCTCCCAATTTTTGGCTGCCCTGCCTAAGGGCTATACTACAATAGACCCACTTCCTTACAATGGGCACTTCAGGTTTACAGGCCATCATGCACGTCTCTATTCAGGGACAACGTGGAGCCTCCCAATTTTTGGCTGCCCTGGCAAAGGGCTATACTACAATAGACCCACTTCCTGACAATGGACACTTAATGTTTTGAGGCCCTCATGCACGTCTCTACCCAGGGACAACGTGGAGCCTCCCAATTTTTGGCTGCCCTGCCTAAGGGCTATACTATAATACACCCACTTCCTGACAATGGACACTTAATGTTTTGAGGCCCTCATGCACGTCTCTACCCAGGGACAATGTGGAGCCTCCCAATT
Source organism: Anomaloglossus baeobatrachus (assembly GCF_048569485.1). Taxonomy (NCBI): domain Eukaryota; kingdom Metazoa; phylum Chordata; class Amphibia; order Anura; family Aromobatidae; genus Anomaloglossus; species Anomaloglossus baeobatrachus. Next base: position 294,030,633 of record NC_134359.1, read on the forward strand.
TTTGGCTGCCCTGCCTAAGGGCCATACTACAATAGACCCACTTCCTTACAATGGGCACTTCAGGTTTACAGGCCATCATGCACGTCTCTATCCAGGGACAACGTGGAGCCTCCCAATTTTTGGCTGCCCTGGCAAAGGGCTATACTAAAATAGACCCACTTCCTTACAATGGGCACTTCAGGTTTACCGGCCATCATGCACGTCTCTATCCAGGGACAACGTGGAGCCTCCCAATTTTTGGCTGCCCTGGCAAAGGGCTATACTAAAATAGACCCACTTCCTTACAATGGGCACTTCAGGTTTACAGGCCATCATGCACGTCTCTATCCAGGGACAACGTGGAGCCTCCCAATTTTTGGCTGCCCTGCCTAAGGGCTATACTACAATAGACCCACTTCCTTACAATGGGCACTTCAGGTTTACAGGCCATCATGCACGTCTCTATCCAGGGACAACGTGGAGCCTCCCAATTTTTGGCTGCCCTGGCAAATGGCTATACTACAATAGACCCACTTCCTGACAATGGACACTTAATGTTTTGAGGCCCTCATGCACGTCTCTACCCAGGGACAACGTGGAGCCTCCCAATTTTTGGCTGCCCTGCCTAAGGGCTATACTATAATACACCCACTTCCTGACAATGGACACTTAATGTTTTGAGGCCCTCATGCACGTCTCTACCCAGGGACAATGTGGAGCCTCCCAATTTTTGGCTGCCCTGCCTAAGGGCTATACTACAATAGACCCACTTCCTTACAATGGGCACTTCAGGTTTACAGGCCATCATGCACGTCTCTATCCAGGGACAACGTGGAGCCTCCCAATTTTTGGCTGCCCTGGCAAAGGGCTATACTACAATAGACCCACTTCCTTACAATGGGCACTTCAGGTTTACAGGCCATCATGCACGTCTCTATCCAGGGACAACGTGGAGCCTCCCAATTTTTGGCTGCCCTGGCAAAGGGCTATACTAAAATAGACCCACTTCCTTACAATGGGCACTTCAGGTTTACAGGCCATCATGCACGTCTCTATCCAGGGACAACGTGGAGCCTCCCAATTTTTGGCTGCCCTGCCTAAGGGCTATAGTACAATAGACCCACTTCCTTACAATGGGCACTTCAGGTTTACAGGCCATCATGCACGTCTCTATCCAGGGACAACGTGGAGCCTCCCAATTTTTGGCTGCCCTGGCAAAGGGCTATACTAAAATAGACCCACTTCCTTACAATGGGCACTTCAGGTTTACAGGCCATCATGCACGTCTCTATCCAGGGACAATGTGGAGCCTCCCAATTTTTGGCTGCCCTGCCTAAGGGCTATACTACAATAGACCCACTTCCTTACAATGGGCACTTCAGGTTTACAGGCCATCATGCACGTCTCTATCCAGGGACAACGTGGAGCCTCCCAATTTTTGGCTGCCCTGGCAAAGGGCTATACTAAAATAGACCCACTTCCTTACAATGGGCACTTCAGGTTTACAGGCCATCATGCACGTCTCTATCCAGGGACAACGTGGAGCCTCCCAATTTTTGGCTGCCCTGGCAAAGGGCTATACTAAAATAGACCCACTTACTTACAATGGGCACTTCAGGTTTACAGGCCATCATGCACGTCTCTATCCAGGGACAACGTGGAGCCTCCCAATTTTTGGCTGCCCTGCCTAAGGGCTATACTACAATAGACCCACTTCCTTACAATGGGCACTTCAGGTTTACAGGCCATCATGCACGTCTCTATCCAGGGACAATGTGGAGCCTCCCAATTTTTGGCTGCCCTGGCAAAGGGCTATACTAAAATAGACCCACTTCCTTACAATGGGCACTTCAGGTTTACAGGCCATCATGCACGTCTCTATCCAGGGACAATGTGGAGCCTCCCAATTTTTGGCTGCTTTGCCTAAGGGCTATACTACAATAGACCCACTTCCTTACAATGGGCACTTCAGGTTTACAGGCCATCATGCACGTCTCTATCCAGGGACAACGTGGAGCCTCCCAATTTTTGGCTGCCCTGGCAAAGGGCTATACTAAAATAGACCCACTTCCTTACAATGGGCACTTCAGGTTTACAGGCCATCATGCACATCTCTATCCAGGGACAACGTGGAGCCTCCCAATTTTTGGCTGCCCTGGCAAAGGGCTATACTAAAATAGACCCACTTCCTTACAATGGGCACTTCAGGTTTACAGGCCATCATGCACGTCTCTATCCAGGGACAATGTGGAGCCTCCCAATTTTTGGCTGCCCTGCCTAAGGGCTATACTACAATAGACCCACTTCCTTACAATGGGCACTTCAGGTTTACAGGCCATCATGCACGTCTGTATGCAGGGGCATTGGTGAACCTCACAATTTTGGACTGCCCTGGCAAAGGAAAATACTACAAAGACTCACTTCCTCAAAATGGGCACATTAGACTCAAGAGGCCTTCATGTACGTCTCTTCTCAGGGACATCGGAGTGCCACACAATGTTTTCACGTAAAATCTTTCATGTATTAATCTCAAAAAGTAACATACACCAGCTCTATCTCACTATTGGTATGTGCCCTTAACATTTCTGCCATGACAAATCATTTTGGGGTCATTTTGGAAGGTTTTCTGGTGAGTCCGTAAAAATGGCGTGAAACGCGGACAAAATTGTTCACAGCTGTGACTTTTGAGTGATAAATGCTTCAAGGGGTCTTCCCCATGCTGTTGCCATGTCATTTGAGCACTCTTCTGAGACTTTTGTGACATTTTTAGGGTTTCTCCATGCTGCCGGGGGGTCATTTCACAAAAATACTCGGGTCTCCCATAGGATAACATTGGGCTCGTTGCTCGGCCCGAGTACACGAGTATCTTGGGAGGCTCGGCCCGAGCTTCGAGCACCCGAGCTTTTTAGTACTCGCTCATCACTAGTATACATCCATGAACTGATATAAAAAAATAATACATAATGAAGAAAAGATAAAAAAAAATGTTTCTACAAAATTTTGTGAACGTGGTGAAATGGTATGATTGAAAACACACATATATATATAATTGCCTTATTCTGTCTGTCTTTCTCTAATATGACGTCATTACAGTGACAACCATCGTATTGGCCACTCGGCTCGGCCCCGCCCCCCGCATGCATTGGCCGCTCCGCTCGGCCCGGCCCCCAACACACTGTGCCCGCTCGGCCACACCCCCTTCACACTATGCCCGCTCGGCAATGCCCCCCGCACACTGTGCCCGCTCGGCCACGCCCCCTGCACACTGTGCCCGATCAGCCACGCCCCCCGCACATCCCCTGCACACATTGGGCACCTATACACCTCTCCTAGGACTACTCCACCTATTAGACACCTCCCCCCAGGACTACTCCACCTATTAGACACTTTTCCCCCAGGACTACTCCACCTATTAGACTCTTCTCCCCCAGGACTACTCCACCTATGAGACTCCTCTCCCCCAGGACTACTCCTCCTATTAGACTCCTCCCCCCAGGACTACTCCTCCTATTAGACTCCTCCCCCCAGGACTACTCCACCTATTAGACACCTCCCCCCAGGACTACTGCACCTATTAGACTCCTCTCCCCCCAGGACTACTCCTCCTATTAGACTCCTCTCCCCCCAGGACTACTCCTCCTATTACACTCCTCTCTCCTCAGGACTACTCCTCCTATCATACTCCTCTCCCCCAGGACTACTCCTCCTGTTATCCTCCTCTCCCCCCAGGACTACTCCTCCAAGACACACACACTGCACAAAACATACCCCCACCCAAAACACACACCCACACAAACCGCGCAACACGCAGCACCACACACACAAGGTTGCAGACACACAGCGCTCCACAAACAACGCAACACACACAACGCAACACACAAACAACACCGCTCTCACACACCCCCACCCAGATAACACCCAGAACATTTACAGCACCCTACACATACACTTGGCAACTACACACAACAACATCTATATATATAACACAAATCATACATTAACTACACAATAAATTCTAGAATACCGGATGCGTTAGAATCGGGCCACCTTCTAGTATATATATATATATATATATATATATATATGTATATATAAAATAAAATAAAAATGGAATATGTGTGATGAGTGAAACATTAATTTATTAAATACATATTGTGTGTGAAATTTTTTTATGATAAAATATGTAGTTTTAGTGTAATATATTACTGATATAAGTGAATGCATGTGCTAAAATAAGTGAGGAGATAATAGTGATTTATCCTGAAGGAATAATGTGAAAAACTGTGTGGAAATGTGTAAAAACTCCAAGAGGTCAAGTGAATCCATGGAATAACTAAGAAATCACAGTGAAGTTTGTGTATGTGAACGAGTGCACAGGGATCGCAAGTGAATGAGAAGATGATGAAGCAATGTCGGGTAGCCATGCTGGAAGGGATCAGACAAGTTCAGTGAGTAGATCAGATATTACAAAGAAATGTGCACAGGTGGACCAGAGGCCAAAAGGTGTGCACAGGGACCACAGTGCAGTCTCTGAATTTCATGAATGTCATGAAATAATTAAAAAAAAAGCCATGTGGGCTTCGCACAATTTTTGTGTCCAGCCAGGTCAACTAGGCATCTGGGGATAGGAATCTGCCACACAGGGTGGCCCAAACTTTCTTCCCCCCCCCCCCACTGTGAATTGCAGTCCACAGCCGCCCCAGAAAATGGTGCTTTCATCAAAGTGCCATCTTCTGGCGCTTTATCCAACTCTGCCAGTGGTCCTGGCACTGGGTGGCATGCTGGGTAATAAGAGGTTAATACCAGTTTTGTTTTACCAGCTGGTATTAAGCCCAAGATTCTTAATGTCAGATGTTGTGAATGTCATCTGTGTGGGTGCTGTTTTGAAGCTCCCTCTGGTGTCCAGGAATGGTAGTGGAGCTGAATCTGAGCTTGTGACTTAGACAGGTGTTGGCATTAATTGGGAATTAGAGAAGTCCTATTGCAGGCAAGTCTGGTCTATATAGGAGAGAACTTTTTGCCTTGCTGGTGCTGGTTATAATTGCATATTACTCAGCCTCTGTTCCTGGCTTGGAGTTCTGTCTGTCCCTGTTTCCCTGAGCAAGACTTCTGCAGATAAGTTCTCACTTTTTTCCTTGCTTTCTGGTTTACACCATAGGGTGGTTGTTTTGCCTTGTTTTGCTTTGTATTTGTTTTCTTGCAGGTGAAGTTTGGTTACTCTTGTGTTGTGAGCATGGGTGTTCCCCTTTGCTAGCTTTCCTGCAGGAAAAGGGATTTTCTCCCTGTCTGTTGCCCCATACACCCTCTGTGACAGTGTTTGTATTTGGTTGCAGACTGCTATACAAACCCCCACCCTGTCTGCGTAGGTGACCACACTGTCCATGTTGTGTTGGTGGTGGCATAATGTTCAAACTTGCCTCCTCCATCCCCTCCCACCAACTACAGAGAACAGGGATGGGATCAATATCTTTTTGATTTAATTATTCAGCACCCATCACATGTTCCTCCTCCATTTGTACTTTGTTCTTCGGCTCCTGCACCTTCACTACCAGTTTGTTTGTTACAATGAGCCCACCGTGATTGATGGACTTCACCCCCCTGACACCAGCCTGTGTGACGTCTGTCTGTAACTGGCAGGAAATGGTATCCCTTCCTCATCCTCCTCTGCTTCTTTCTTTTCTTCTGAGACCACCAGCTCCTCCCGCAGACTACTCAAAGTGTGCTCCATCATGTAGATGACCAGAATAGTGGTGCTAACGATGGCATTGTCAGTGCTAACTATCTTTGTAGCCTTTTCAAAACTGTGCAGGAGGGTGCAGAGGTCCTTCATCTGTGCCCATTCGGAAATCGTGATTTGGCCAACATCCAGACTGCAGTATCCTAGGCTATGAATCATGACTTACTGCACCAGGGCTCATTGCTAATGCCACGGTTGCTGCAAAATGTGCAGAGTAGAATTCCACTGTGTTGGCAAATTGCATATCAACTAGTTAATGGGTAGGCCAAAATATCTTTGTAATGATGCAAGACGATTAGCCGTGAGGTGGGAACAGTTGAAGTGAGCACACAGCAATCAAGCCTTCTACAGCAGCTCATCCAGGCCAGTATAGTGGCCTAGAATTTGCTGCATAACCAGGTTGAGGACATGAACCATACAAGGCACATGTGTGAGATTGTCCAGGCATAGGGCCACCATCAGGTTTGCACCATTATCACACACAGCCTTCCTGGCTCCTGGTTCAGTGGAGACAGCCAGTGATAAAACACGGCCCGGATAGCGGTCCACAACTCTGCAGCACTGCCTGATTGCATTGAGCCCTTGTTGAGTTGTACGGAGGTGGGGGGATATTCTCTGCACTCTTGGAAAGCATGTTACATTAAGGGAGAAGTATGGGGTGTAGATGGAGGCCCTAAAAGAGGTGGAGGAAGTGGAAGAAGTGGAGGAAGGGGTAGATCCAGAGGTTTGTCCTTAAAGCCTTGGAGATTTCAAAACTTGTGAAGCAGCCCCTTCCCTGCCTGCCTGCCCCCACATCCACTAGGAAAATGTAGTGCTTAGTCAGCGAGATATAATGCCCCTGGCCATGCTTGCTTGTCTTAATGTAAGTGCTGAAATACACCCTGGGAGACACAGAGTTTTTTAAGGAAAAGATAATGTTGACTGTAACATGATGGAGTCGCACAGGCACAGCTTTATTAGAGAAAAAATACCGAATTTGCTACTGGTACTAGGGGACTGTCATGGCCATCATCTCTTGGAAACCCTCTGTTTCCATCAGGTGGAATGGCAGCATTTCTGTGGCTAACAGATTGGATATGGTGAAGTTCAAGCTCTTAAGTTTGGAATGTGTGGGAGGAAATAATATTTTACGTGACCAGAACCATAGGACTAAGGGCTGGCTGTTGTGCTAAGAGAGGGTGAATTAGATTGTGCACAACTAATTGGTTGACTGCAAGGGAGGTGCAGGCAGAGATGTTATGGTGGGTTGTGAAACATGTGGTGTGATCGGTCTGTAAGATTGGTCAAAATCTACAGGCATGTCCACTTCTGTAACAACTGATGGGCTCTCACCCAGTCTGTAAATGTTAAACAATTGGAGGTTCTATGGCCGGAGCCCTGGGTAAAAATGGTTTTGAGGGTGACGGAGAAGGAAGAAGCATCAGAGGCCACATTTTAGCGCAGTAAAATTACCAGTATAATTCATGTTGGTTGGGCATGTGAAGGATCATGCATGTAGTCAACAAATTATTTGTATTTCTGCCTCTTCTGAGCATTTTTTACAAATTTTGCAGAAAATTGGAGCTGGGTCTTCCATTCTGGTTGCAAAAATGGCCCAAAGTAGGTAACCTTTGCTGCCTCTGCAAAATGTAGACTTACAAACACTGCTGAACACAGCCAGAATTGTGGATGAGGATGCAGTTGTTGTACTGGTTGCATTTCTCCATGTCTATGTGGGAAGCACCTCATCTTCCTCCTCCACCTCCTCTGCTGAGCTACATAGCTGCATGCCTCTGGGTTAACACCAAGTAGTATCTACAACATCATTATCATCCTCTCTGCTGTCTCACTCCTCGTCCTGACAGTCATCCTCTTCCTGACCTGACAACACAGTACAGTATGCATGTGCTTCAGGTATCTGACACTCATCCTCATCACCTCCACCTCGGGGGTAATGTTTGTTTGGATCCTGCTTGAATCCAACTTTGTCCGGGCCCGGATCCAACTGATAAAGATTTTTGGCATCGGTGCAAATGCTTTCCTCCGCTTCAGTCTGTGAATCTTTGGAGCATATCTCTGATACCCATGGGATAAAATGTATTAACAGCTCTACAGATTCGCCTATGTGTGGTTCCCCACAGTCAGTGTGCTGTTGGAGAGTTGTGGCGCAGGGGGAAACAAGTGTAATTGGGTTGGCACTTCTGAGGAATGAACTATGTGAAAGGTGCAGGAAAAGGAAGAGAAGCCACTTAATGCAGCACTTGCCATCCACTCCAACACATGCTTTTTCTAGCCCTTATTTACAAGTTGAAGCGGCTGCTAAACAAATGGAGTGGAATAGTCCATCCAGTAACAGAAGTTGTTCTCGGTTCCTTTAGGATAGGACAAGCCGGTGTTTACTCAGTAGAGCTTTGACTAACATTAGAAAGTCCCCCATATACACCTTGAACATCCCATCTATTCCCCCTTCCAACACGACCTCATGATTTATCACTCGTGTTTGATGTACCCTTTTCCTTTGATGTTTTGCAATCCTGGACCCACACCTGGTCAGACACCTGACACAAAATGAAAATTCTGCATTTCTTGGCTGAGATGGCAATATTGTGAGGGCTCACAGAACTACTAATGCTTATTGAGATTGTTTACTGGCAAATTTTTAGCAGACACAAATATTAGCAATACATATTGAGATGGTACACTGCCAAATTTTTAGCAGACACTAAAAAGTAGCAATATCTAATTAGATGGTTCACTGACAAATTTTTAGCAGGCACTGTACAGTACTAAAACTTATGTAGATCATTCACTGGCAGCTCTTTAGCGGGCACCAGTAGTAATCCCTATTTAATGATATGCCAATTTGTGGCGCACACCTTTCCCAACACTGCACGTCCCTATTCTACACTATCGCTCTCCTATCCATCTCAATGACCTATGAATAAACCCCTAGTTAAGCTAACTGTTATGATCCAGAACCATGGAAGATTAGATCACTATGTATTATTTGCAAAAAAGGTGACAAGAGCATTGGCAACTAATCTGGCCGCCATCCCCTTACTAACCATCAACACTAGAAGTAGCTGAGGGGTGAACTATCATTCTATGCACCGTGAACCCAGCCGGAGAACTAGCTATCCTAAAGGAAGGAAGGATGAATAACTCTCTGCCTCAGAAATAGACCGCCAAAGATATAGCAAGCCCCACACATTCAAAGACTACAGGGATATACAATACACAGATGGAGGATAGGATTAGCAAGGTGAGGCCCCACTAACTAAATAGGAAAGGATAGGAAAGGGGCTGATGGTGGCCAGAGAAAAACCCTACAAAAATCCAAATACCTGAGAGTACAAAAAGTCCTCAGATCGCACGATCTGAACTCTGTCCTATATCAGGCGCTCTTGTCAAACCAATGAACAGAAAGCAGGAACAATTACAAATTCAAGAAGCAACAAACACATGGACTTATAGGAGCAATACTCCAAACATAGCTGCAGGGAGCTTTCCAGCTAAGCAACAAAGAGGGAAGATTCCTGCATGCAAATAAACTGACAATAACCACAATAATTGTCAACTCAGAAAAAGAACAAAAGAACAAAACAACTTAAGAAAGAACCAAGTACTTATCTGAGGTAGATGTGGTCTGGAGCAAGATGAAAAGGCTGGTAAACTACAGAACAAATGATAACCGGCCCAGACAGCCATGAAGCAAAAGCTTAAATAGGCAGAGAGTGAGCAATGGAAACGCCCATTGCTCCAGCACACGTGGTCTCTGTCAAACCATTCCGAGCCACAAGAGGGAGCCTCACAGCCGCAAAAGCATAACTGACATTCACAACAAAAAAATCTAGTGGGACACACAGACATGGCTCCATGCCACCATATGCCTCCTACAGGTTGGGAACTCGCAAGGCAGCAATATGACATCCCCCCACCTTCAGTCAGAAGCTGGAGGACCCATAACAGACTGTAGAAGAGAGGTTAAGCGACTCTCAGACTCTATCTGCAGCCACCACTAGGGGGAGCTCCCTGTATACAGAGATACATGATAAGATTCTGTCTGCAGCCACCACTAGGGGGAGCTCCCTGTATACAGAGATACATGATAAGATCCTGTCTGCAGCCACCACTAGGGGGAACTCCCTGTATACAGAGACACATGATAAGATCCTGTCTGCAGCCACCACTAGGGGGAGCTCCCTGTATACAGAGATACATGATAAGATCCTGTCTGCAGCCACCACTAGGGGGAGCACAACACAATACGGACACGAAAACTATTTCAAAAATAATTGCAAATAGAATCCAAACTATAATCCCAGAAATAATTAATATGGACCAAGTTGGGTTTATCAAAAAGAGACAGGCCTCGGATGCTACTAGAAAACTCATCAATCTAATTGACCATATTAACAAAGAAAAAGTTCCTTCTCTGTTTCTTGCATTAGATGCAGAGAAGGCATTTGATAGAATCCATTGGGGCTACTTGGATGCAACTTTGGAGAAATTTGGATTCATACTGCAAATTAAAAATCTCATATCCCTTCTTTACTCCAAACCCTCAGCTCAAATTTACGTTAATAATTATATTTCGAGAAAATTTCCTATTACTAATGGTACAAGACAGGGCTGCCCACTATCGCCACTTCTATTCGCCTTACTTATGGAGCCTCTAGCAGAGTATATTATGATGGAAAATAGAATTAAGGGAATTAATACTAATTGGAAACAGTATAAACTGACCCTTTATGCGGATGATATTATTTTATCAATCACAGATCCGTTAGAATCTCTAAGAAATATTGACAAGGCCTTACAGGAATTTAATAATATCTCCTACTACAAAATTAATAAACTTAAGTCACAAATTCTTAGTTTCAATTTAGATGACAGCCTTAAAGATGCTATCTATAAAGAATTTAACTATTCCTGGGGGGAAGGTAATGTACCTTATTTAGGTATATTGCTTTCTAATAATTTAAATAAAATTATACCCTCTAACATGAAACACCTTCTTGCTGCTCTGGACAATGTCCTGAAAGCTTTAAAAATAGAAAAGACCTCATGGTTTGGGAAAATATCATCATACAAAAGTATTATTTTGCCAAAAATTCTATATACCTTTAGATGTTTACCCCTTAATATCCCCAATAAGTGGTTAGGAAAAATTCAATCTCAATTACAAAAGTTTGTCTGGCAAAGCAAAAAGCCTAGAACCTCTAAAACCATACTATTTAAACACAAACTGAAAGGTGGCCTGGGTGTGCCTAATATACAATCCTATTACCTAAGCAACCTAGTAAAACAAACTCAGTTTACACTATTAGAGAACCTTGATAACAGTTGGATGTCTCTTGAAAAATTCACCACCTGGAATAAAAATAAAAAAGACTTAGGGTACCTTCACACTTAGCGATGCAGCAGCGATCCGACCAGCGATCTGACCTGGTCAGGATCGCTGCTGCATCGCTACATGGTCGCTGGTGAGCTGTCAAACAGGCAGATCTCACCAGCGACCAGTGAACAGCCCCCAGCCAGCAGCGACGTGCAAGCGACGCTGCGCTTGCACGGAGCCGCCGTCTGGAAGCTGCGGAGACTGGTAACTAAGGTAAACATCGGGTATGGTTACCCGATGTTTACATTAGTTACCAGTGTGAGCAGGGAGCAGGGAGCCGCGCACACTGAGCGCTGGCTCCTTGCTCTCCTAGCTACAGTACACATCGGGTTAATTAACCTGATGTGTAATGCAGCTACATGTGCAGAGAGCAGGGAGCCGCGCACACTGCTTAGCGCTGGCTCCTTGCTCTCCTAGCTGCTGTACACATCGGGTTAATTAACCCGATGTGTACAGCAGCTACATGTGCAGAGAGCCGGAGCCGGCAGCACAGGCAGCGTGAGAGCTGCAGAGGCTGGTAACTAAGGTAAATATCGGGTAACCACCTTGGTTACCCAATGTTTATCTTGGATACAGCTTACCTCAGCTGTCAGACGCCGGCTCCTGCTCCCTGCTCTCTTCATTTGTCGCTCTCTTGCTGTCACACACAGCGATCTGTGTGTCACAGCAGGAGAGCGGCTTTGAAGAAAACGAACCAGGGCTGTGTGTAACGAGCAGCGATCTCGCAGCAGGGGCCAGATCGCTGCTCATTGTCACACACAGCGAGATCGCTAATGAGGTCACTGCTGCGTCACAAAAAGCGTGACTCAGCAGCGATCTCGGCAGTGAGCTCGCTATGTGTGAAGCACCCCTTACTCTTAGCTTATCTGCTTAGAACAAATAAAAAATTGCCAAGAAACCCAACTAATAATGCAGAGATAAAAGCTTGGAGAACTCTGCTAAACTGTTTATTAGCACAAAAGGTCTCGATGACAAGTTTAAAAAACATCTCGATAGATACTGTGGAACTGATGATACCAAGAATTAAATTATTAAATTGGAAAAGATGTGGTATACATTTCCTTGACGATATTGTAAGTAATAAAGATATTATTCCTTTTGACATATTACTTATAAAATACAATCTACCAATATCAGAGAAATATAAATGGACTCGTATATGGGAGTTTCTGCAAGAAACACATCTTCTATCAAAAAAATTACCCACCTTCGTCATAGACTTACTAAACAACCCATTAAACATAGGTTTATGGAATACCAGAAACATATATTCAATTTTTAATGATGACTATACATTTAAGAAATTGAAATATATGGAATCTTGGGAAAAACAATTGAATACGACATTTCAATCTAACAAATGGAAATCTGCATTAACCTATACATACTCGATGTCTACCTGTATATCCATACAAGAATCTTATTATAAGATTCTGGTTGAGTGGTATTATACCCCACAAAAACTACATAGATTCTCTTCTCAAAATTCTGATTTATGTTGGAGAGAATGTGGAGAGAGAGGTACTACCAGTCATATTTTTTGGAGTTGTCCAAAACTAAAGGAATTGTGGAGAGATACAGACATTCTCCTCCATAATGTAACCTCATCTGAAATTAGTCTCTCTGCGGAATTAGTTCTGCTATCAATTGGGATAGATGAACTTAACTTAAATTATAGACATATTACCTGTCCTATCATACAAGTGATTAAAAATCTCCTCGCTGCCAACTGGAGAAATACTAATATTCCATCTATACATGAAGTAATAGAAAGAATTTCCTCTCACAATCTTTACGAATTTAAGTTTGCTTTGAAAGATAGATTATATGATAAGTACTCGGTGAGATGGAATCTTTGGTCAAAGAAGTTCAATCCCAATCTTATTATATTAAATCCTTGAGTATGATTTAATTATATTCTCCGTCTTTTTTATTCTAATAGTTACGTTTAGCAATTTATGTGTTAAGAGATTCAGTTTAAATTTTCAGCCAAAACTCTACTATAACTCTAGTCTACCTTTTTCTTTAATCATATAACCTTTCCCTCTCCCCCCCTTTCTTTTTTTTTTTTATTGTTTTTTTTTTTTGTTTTCCCCCTTTCCCGTGCTCCACTTTTTCTATTTCAAAAATTGAATGTTAATTTAACTTTAGATTGTAATTTGACTAATTGTTGTTAAGTTTTACTGTGTGAACAATTTGTTTTGTTTGAACCAAAATTTTAAAATAAAAAAAAAAATATGTAAACAGAAAAAGAACAAAAGAACAAAAACAACATAAGAAAGAACCAAGCACTTATCTGGGGTAGACGTGGTCTGGAGCAAGATGAAAAGACTGGTGAAGCACAGAACAAATGATAACCGGCCCAGACAGCCAGGAGACCAAGACTTAAATAGTCAGAGAGTTAGCAATGGAAACGCCCATTGCTCAAGAACGCCTGGTCTCTGTCAAACCATTCCTGGCTACAAGAGGGAGCCCCACAGCAGCAACAGCATAACTGACATTCACAACAGCTAACTGTGTAGCAGCAGCGGTGGTAGCACCTTCACTAAGCTTTAACAGTCTAAAAATGGCACCAACGCAGCATGTTTGCATTTTGTATGCAGAGGGACATGGGACTTGGGCAGCCAATGACACAAGCCCTTGTGTCTGAATCTTGTGAAAGTTTTCTGTGAGTGAATAACTGCATGAACATCCACAAGTAAAGTTAAGAAAAAAGTGTTCCGCTCCTCTGGCCTCTCCCCACCCCCTCCTGCCATTAAACACATCCCCCCATTCATAATACAGCATCACAAGCCTATCCAAAAGCATCATATGTTATTAGAAAAGCATGTTGGAAACAAAAATAGCCAATCATTACTGGGTTTCCACAAAAAGGCTTGTGTACATGACCTAAAACCAGTTAAGGAAATTCTCATACCGAATTTGAAATTGGTAAATGCGAACCGTACCAGCTCACTCATTTCTAGCAGTGAATTCTTCTCTTATGTGAGATATATAGCAGTCTTGGTGATGTATACTGCAGACCTCCCACTGCTTGAGGTCTAGATGTAAAGTGAGCAGTGATGAATGTCCCACTTTGAGGGGTCATATGGTGTAATATACATAAATGTACAGTAAAATTTATAGCTGAGAATTCATTACAAAACCTATCATCGCAAAGAGTGGCCCGTGCTCAAGACCAACGTAAATCTAGAAAAGCAGTTACAGGTAGTATCATCAATACCACGTAACATCACAGCCACCGCAAACAGAAGCAATTCCAGCCATCACATTAGGGGGGAAATAATTATATGTTTGGCCAAACATAGCAAAATCATGTTCAAGTTGCTGGTACAAATATTCAAATTGGCCCTTGGCAGAAAAAAAGTTCCCAATTTCTGCCATAAATGGCCACCAGATTGACATCTATCTCTGTATCTTTTCGATTTCATACAGAAATATACAGAAGTTTTTTAGGTTGTATGAAAAAACAGTCTTAAAAAAAAAAGAAACTTTCTCCAATGTTCATTGCACACACATTTATTATCAGAGCCATTGACCTAAATCGAGAAGAAAGTTTCAAAAATGTTAATTAAAAAAAAAGTATCATGTAATTGTATAAACTTGAACTTAATTCAGGACACAAGAGACGCGATAATATTATCCTAATCCCCAACACCTTTTTTTCTCATGGGTCATTATGAATTTGTGATTATCATGTTATGGATGTTCGAGCTCTATATAAACCTCGTATACGGCTCCTTCCAGCCGCCCAGTCAAGAATTTCCCATCAGGACAAGTCCTCTGTCATTACACTGGTAAGTCCACCAGATACCAAATTCTGGTTATTAATATATTTTTACTGTAAGAATCAGATAATTCATTCCTTTCTGCAAAATAAATTGTGTATCATCATGGAAGGGAGAGATTAGATAAAGCGTATGTAAGGATAAAATCTAACTTTATAATAACTTAAAAAAATGTATTATTAAAACATATTATATAAAAATATTCCTGATTTGTTGGTATTTTTGGCTTTTCCCCTGTTCGATTTTCTATTAGAATTATATCCCGAGCAGCAAATTGTGAATTTCTCTTATTAAAGTGATGAATTCTCGCTCTACTTTCAATGTATGAGAAACATATTGTTACTATATTCAGCTGATGATCAAAATTAATTATCAGCTCTTAATTATCAATAAGAAGTGATTGCCTTATATACTTATAATGATACATTTTTATCAGTAGAATGACGCTATGACAATGAGCCAAGAAGAATCTGGAGCTAATGACTTTATTCTCATAGCATTTCTCTATTGATAAAAATGTATGATTATAATAACTATATAAGGCAATCACTTCTTATTAATATATGGAGCTGATAATTAATTTTGATCATCAAGAGATGACAATCAGCTGAATACAGTAACAATACGTTTCTCATACATTGAGAGCAGAGCGGGAATTTACCACTTTAATAAGATAAAGTCACAATTTCTGCTGGGCATATAATTACACTGGAGATCAAAATTAGAGAACAATGTCTGATCATTTGCTTTTTTCAGAAATAATGTCATCTATTTTGATGAACAATTAGCAGGTTTTGTGTAGGGGTGAAAAGAAGTGAAGGGTGGACCCAGCACCACAATCCAGTATGTTAAAATATCAAAAATTTGTTAGGTATTAAAAATCCAACGGATCCAAAACTTGAGAGAAGACGCATAGGGGTACCTTACGCCTTTCTGACAATAAATAAAAACAAGTCCTTAATCATAGGACTTGTTTTTATTTATTGTCCGAAACGCGTAAGGTACCCCTATGCGTCTTCTCTCAAGTTTTGGATCCAATGGATTTTTAATACCTAATAAATGTTTGATATTTTAACATACTGGATTGTGGTGCTGGGTCCACCCTTCACTTCTTTTCAGCTATATACCAGCCTGGCCAGTCTAGAGGACCACGAGCACCTGCAAGTCCTGGAGCGCAGTTGCCTATGGTAAGCTGAAGTGTCATTACTTTTTTCTCTTTGTGTAGGGGAGCACCATGTCCCTAGAACAGTGTTTTACAAAAGATACAAAGTTTATCAACATAAAACCTTTATTTTGCCCAAAACGTGATGATGATAATTAGAGAACAGCAATGACTTAAGCACAGAGAGAGATGATCAGTAAATGTTTTGCAGGTAACAACAGTCACAATCGGTAGGACGTGCACCGGCCATCGCTGTGAATGGCTCAGCATATCTGCGGCCACAGGACATCACTATCTCACACTGCTCTGGGGGGATTTTGGTCCACTCTTCTTCCAGTCTCTTCCACAATTCTTTGACTGTTGTGCTTTTCTTGGCCATAACTTTGTCACAAAGGATTTTCCAGAGTTTTCTATTGGGTTAAGATCAGGACTCTGAGCTGTGGTCATTTCATTGTTTCAATATTTTCTGTTTCAAGGAACTATTTTCCTCGTTTTGCTGTGGGACAGAGGGCATTGTCCTGCATGAAAATTGCTGCTGATTGAGTGATGAACCACTTGCTGTTGAAAAAGGTTCTGATCCACACTTGCATTCACTCTGCAATGTAGCTGTATGAGAGGTCCAACTCCTGCTGCAGAGAACATTCCCCAAACTATGACCCTTCCTCCACCGCCTGTCACTGACTTCTGAACACACTTTGGGGTCAGTCTTTCCTCAGTTTGTCAACAAACATAATGTTTCCCATCAGATTCAAATAAATGAAATTTGCTTCATCAATAAAATGACCCTTGGACTGTTCTCCTCTGTCCACACAACATGCTCCTCACCAAAGGTGAGTCTAGCCCTGTGATTCTTTCTGCTAATGAGAGGTTTGGTCACTGCAGAGTGGGCTTTCAGTCCAAATGCTCTTACACGTCGTGACACTGTATGACAAGACAGATCCTTACCCTGTTAAGTGCTGAACTGCCGACCAATTCTAGCTGATGTGATGAAATGATCACCCATGGAAATTCTCTGCATTATCTTGTCCTCTCTTGCATTTTTCTTTTGAGGGTGACCAGCCTTCTTGGGGGACTTGAAAGAGTTTGTGATGCTGTAAAGATGCAATATTCTTGAAATCACTGAGGAGGAACAACCAACCTTTCTTGCTTTGGCTGTTAGGGTCACCCCTTTGGTCTTAATCTGACCAGCCTGGTGCCGGAGGCTTTCAGTCACTTTGGAATGCCACCAATTTATTGCAAAGTCAGTGCAAACTGGAATGTTAGGCTGCCAGTTACATAGGGTTTGTCAGATAATTAACGAAATTAGCACCAGCTGCAGATTAACACCAATAATATAAAGGGAATCTGAAAGTGTTCTCTAATTTTGATAGTGTTCTTTTTTTATTTATCTCATTTGCATCTTTATTATTTGCTTTAGAATAAATTGAGTTTATGAAATAAGCAGAAAATGCTGTGAGTTTCCTCATGTCAGGATATAATCACATAGGACGACACAAGGACGGTAACATTTAGGAAATTGTGTGCTGTTCTCTAATTTTGATCTCCAGTGTATAATAGAATACCAAACAGGGGTAATAGCTCATTCCATTCTAAAAAATACCAACAAATCAGGACTATTTTAATATAATATATTTTATCAAAATA
This sequence comes from Anomaloglossus baeobatrachus, assembly GCF_048569485.1. NCBI lineage: Eukaryota > Metazoa > Chordata > Amphibia > Anura > Aromobatidae > Anomaloglossus > Anomaloglossus baeobatrachus. The sequence continues at coordinate 294,048,320 of NC_134359.1, forward strand.
CATTTTTATTTTTAAAAAAAGGTTATAATAAAAGTTACATTTTCTCCTTCCACACACGTCATCCAGTATCTCCCTTCACTGACTATACTGCATTCTTATAGCGTGGTGCACACGTGTGTGGGATTTAGTACAGGGAGTTCTTAAAATAGACAGAATAAATTCCGTTAGGAAATGTGATAGATCGACAGTTAGTAAATTGCTGAATATATCCCTTTGTCACTTTATATTATGTTTATTTCATTTGCTATTTTTTACTATTTACAGTTTTTAAAAATTAATTTTAACAACAAAAAAAAACGGAATATGTTCACGAAACCATCTCTTGTCAGAAGTAATATCTTCAGGGGATATTGTCATCATTCTTAAAATGTAATTAAATGAACTGTAAGCCTGGAAGTGGCTGAATGTCACCAGGTCACAACATTGATATTACAACATTGTAATGCATAGTGACCTCTGGCCTGGACGACATTGAAAATGTGGGTCTACAGTGAAAAAGCCAAAGATAAAGTACAATGACAGAAAGGAGAGGGGTGGGCGGCAGGCGGAGGGGCAGCCGGAGAGGTCAGTATTGGTTAAATAAAACTAATAGTCTCCTTTCCAGTTGCCCCTCTGTTTTTCGCCCAGTCCACTTCTTTCCACCACATCTCCTGACTCTTCACCGTAGTCCAGGGCTTCTGGCTGTTTCCAAGCAAGAGGTCACTCTGCGTCATAAGGTTGCGTTATTGAACTACCGTATTTTGGCTTATAGTGAAGAGGCCAGAGATAAAATGTGCTATGGTGGAAAAAGAGGACTGAGTGGAGAGTAGTGAAGTGTCCGAAGAGGTCGGCAACATTTATTTTTTCTTCCTTGCATTGTTCTAAATATGGGTTATGAATAAACCTAGAGAAGCTAACACGTTCCAATTTTGGGTACTCCCTGTATATAACTGTACATTTCTATTTACCTGTATATTAGGGGTAAAATATAAATCAGACACTTATTTTCCCATACAATAACTAGATAATAATGAAAACAATTACAATAATCCCATTTTTAATACCTTTTCAAAAACAGACATCACAAATCAGTAAATAATATGGAGATATCTGGTTTCCCTGTAATTTAATCAACCCCTATAATAAAGAGAGCAGATTATTTACAGAGATTGGGAAATGTTGCTAAAAAAATGGCGGGACTGGATTTTTTCTCTGTTAAAGCCATAAAAAATGACAACTCAAATGTAACACTTACATGTGTAAATATACAACTCATCTAAAAAAAAAAAAAAGAAAACCTCATATTGTGAAGCTTACATAAAATTGAAAAAATATATGAATGAATGAATGAATGAATGAATGAATAAATAGACAAAAAAAAATTACTGGTCATCTTAAGAAGAAAGGCAGCAGATGTAAACCGCCCAGGTATAAAACTAATACTCTAGTAGGATACAGCTAAACCCCCACTAAGTGGAGGCATCACAGGTGCAGGAGGAGCAAATCACACACATACTTCCAAACATGGAGGGGGCGATTGCTAAATGGTAAAACTGCACACTGATGGCTTGCATAGAGCATTGTTCACTCGTGCAGATGCACAAACACAAGCCCATAACCTATTAGGTGACGCCCATACTGTTAGATCAGGCAGGCTGCCAAGCCGTACTCCATCTGTGCACCATACAGGGACATGACTTTAATATGCAATTCCTAACAAAAAGGAGACTGGCTGTATCCTGTACAAAAAAATATAAGGTTTTAGTTGGTATTATGGCCAGAATACGGAAGCCTACAACCCTCGTCATGGGACCTCAAGTTTGTAGGTCCCTACACGATATATCAAAAATAGCAACATAAAGAGGAATAAAAATACTCCAAAGATTAAGCAAATACTTACAGCAAAGATGGGCTGAAGTGTGTACATCGCCCAGGCCAAAAACTAATGCTCTAGCAGGATGCAGCTAAACCCCCACTAAGTGGAGGCATCACAGGTGCAGAAAGAGAAAATCACAAACACTTTAAAAACATGGAGGGGGCGATTGCTAAATGGTAAAACTACACACTAATGGCTTGCATAGAGCACTGTTCAAACATGCAGATGCACAAAAACAAGCCCGCAGTTTTTGTCCTGGGCGGCTTACATCTGCTGCCTTTCTTTGCTGTAAATAATTGCTTAATCTTTAGAGGATTTTTATTCCTCTTTATATTGCTATTTTTTTATATATAGTGTAGGGACTAGAGATGAGCCACCCCCTAGTGTTTGAGTTCAGTTCGGTTCGTCGAACGGAGGCTCCGTTCAACGAACGTTCGACGAACATTCAATGAACTCCTTTGACCCCATTGAAAACAATGGCAGGCAAACACAAACCCATAAAAACACATTATACATGTACACATACAGTTAATAAAGATTGCCATTACACTTAGAGGTCCCTGCGACGCGTCCTGCACTCTGTCTCCCACCGCTTTTCCTTCCGATAATCGCTGCGTCCTCCCGGTAACCAGTACTGATGATAGGACCTTCCGTGACGTCAAAATAGCATGTGACCAGTCAGACAGATAATTCTCATTGGCTACAGACTAGTCACATGGCTAGACGTCATGCTAGGTCCTGTCAGTGCATCTCTCAGGTACGCGGTGCTTGTTTCTGCATCTCCGTGTACCGACGAGATGCTCTGGCACATGGTCGACTTCCCCGTTCCTGCATGTGGGCACTCTTTAGAGAGTCAGCCCAAATACAAGGACTGGCTGCCACAGCCGGTGAATTGCGGCACCGGGAATCACGTTATCGGAGCACCGTTGCTATAGTAACCCACCTGTCAGATTACTTTAGCAGCGGTGATGTCACCGCTTACAGCCCGCAGCCTCTGCTCACTCTCACTGAGTGATTAGACTGCACGGGGAGCAGCAGCGTCTTCCTCCCATGCAGTGCTGTCTGATGTAGCAGAGCTGCATGGGTTAAAGGAGAAAGAAGACAGAAGACCAGGATCGTGGAGGGACGAGAGGGAGTAATAAACATGAAGTCTCTAAGTGTGTCTGTGTATTTATTTCTATTAAAGTATTTTTTCTCTGTGTGGTGTCTTTTTTAACCCTTTATTGGAGATTCTTAATGGCCGGGTCAAACTTGCCTGACATTAAGAATCTCTGACTTAATACTAGCTAGTAAAACAAAGCTAGTATTAACCCATTATTACCCAGCAACCAACCCAGCTTCAGGGCTGCTGGAAGAGTTGGATACAGCGCCAGATGATGGCGCTTCTATGAAAGCGCCATTTTCTGAGGCGGCTGCGGACAGGGCCGGCTCCAGGTTTTTGTGGGCCCTGGGCGAAAGAGTCTCAGTGGGCCCCATCCACACATAGACATGCACAGATACATATACATACAGGCATACGTACACATACTTATTTAAAGAGAAATTCACAAAAACACATAAATAGACATAAATCTAGACACAGTCATATACACTGACATACATAGATACACATCATCCATGCGCACACACACACACACACACACACACACACACACTTTTATATATTTATCCTGTATATATATTTCTAATATTGGGAAGCCAGCAACAGCCTCACTCACCTCCCGGCTTGTCTAACAGACATGGCCGCACATAGAGCACACTAACACTGCTGTATATACATCACAAGAGAGGCTGGGGACAAACACATTACTGGGGGAATAAATATTACTGAGGAAAGGGGTATACAGCAATGGGGGGCATACAGCTCTAGAGGAGGGCAGTAACTGAGGTGGGGGGACAAACAGCTGTGAGGTGGGGGGTGACATGCAGCTCTGGGGGTATACAGCTCTGGGGTGGGGGGGACATACAGCTCTGAGGGGGTATACAGCACCTGGGTGGAGGGAACATACAACTCTGGGGGTATAGTAGTTTGCAGCCCCCATATTGTGTTATGAAGCCCCATTTTCCTCCATATAGTATTATGTAGCCCACATATGCACTATGCAGCCCCCATATAACATTAAGCAGCCCCCATATAGCACAATGCAGCCCCCATATAACATTAAGCAGCCCCCATATAGCACAATGCAGACCTAGATAGCATTAAGCACCTTCATGTAGTATACAGCCCACATATAGCACAATGCAGACACATATACCATTAGGCACCTTCATGTAGTACATAGCTCACTTATAGCACAATGCAGACCCAGATAGCAATAGGCACCCTCATGTAGTATACAGCCCACATATAGCACAATGCAGACACATATAGCATTAGGCACCCTCATATAGTATACAGCCCCTAAATACCACAGTGCAGAGCCAGATAGCATTAAGCACCCTCATGTAGTGCAGAGCCCCTATATAGTACATTGCAGAGTCAGATAGCATTAGGCACCCTCATGTAGTATACAGCCCCTATATACCACAGTGCAGAGCCAGATAGCATTAGGCACCCTCATATAGTACACAGCACCTATATAGCACAGTGCAGAGCCAGATAGCATTAGGTATCCTCATGTAGTACACAGACCTATATAGTACAGTGCAGACCCAGACAGCACAGTGCAGAGCCAGATAGCATTAGGTACCCTCATGTAGCATACAGCTTGTATATAGCACAGCCTGTATATAGCTCAGTGCAGAGCCAGATAGCAATAGGCACCCTCATGTAGCATACAGCTTATATATACAAGCTGTATGCTACATGAGGGTGCCTATTGCTATCTGGCTCTGCACTGTGCTATATACAGGCTGTGCTATATACAAGCTGTATGCTACATGAGGGTGCCTATTGCTATCTGGCTCTGCACTGTGCTATATACAGGCTGTGCTATATAACATAGCACAGCCTGTATAAGGCACAGTGCAGAGCCAGATAGCAGTAGGCACCCTCATGTAGAATACAGTGATTAATACTCAGTGGCATAACTAGAGTTTGATGGGCCCTGGTGCAAAATTTGGACCGGGGCCCCCCTCCACGTACACCGAGACTTAGGGTACGGAATAATGACACTGACACTTGGGGTACAGGATAATGACGCTGACACTTGGCTCTTACCCTCAGCACCCAGGTTTCCCATGATCTGAAATCCCTCTATCAGTACCCTGCTTTCCCATGTTCTGATATCCATCTTGTCCTCAGCACCCAGCTTTCCCATGCTCTGCTATACATCTTTCCCTCAGCACCCAGCTTTCCCATATCAGAGCATGGGAAAGCTGGGTGCTGAGAGATGTACAGCAGAGCATGGGAAAGCTGGGTGCTGAGGGAAAGAGCCTTTTTCCCTCAGGACAAAACATTTCCATCCCATACTTGTATCTTAGTCCCCCCTTGTATATAGATCTCCAAATACTATAATGGCCCCCACATAGCCTTCCGTAAAATATAAAGGGTCCCACATAACCCTTGATATATTAGAATGCACCCCCATAGTTCTCCATGTATTACAATGCATTTCCCCATAGTTCTCCATGTATTATAATTCACCCTATAGTTCTCCATATATTATACTGCACCACATAGGCCTCCAGTATTATATCGCACACCCATAGTCCATGTATAAGGTAGCCTCCATATTCCTCCATATATTATAATGTAGCCCTCATAGTCCTATATGTATTATAATGTAGCGCCATAAATCATCATATTGTATTATGCAGCCCCATACTCCTCCATGTATAATGCACCCCTATATTCCATGTATAAGGTGTCCTTCATTTTGTATTATGCAGCCCCATACTCCTCCATGTATAATGCACCCCTAGTCCATGTATAAGGTGTCCTTCATGTTTATTATGTAGTCCCATAGACCTCCATGCATCATGCAGCCAGCACCCCCAGGCCTCCATGTGTCATGCAGCCAGCAAAATAAAAAAACAAGTACCTCTCTTCTCCTTCCGACCCCTGCGACCGCGGTAGTTACTCCCCTGCCCCCATATCTCCCACACCCTGCTCCCCATACAGCCTGCACCCCCATATCACACACACTACACCCCCATATCTCACACACCCTGCTCCCCATACAGCCTGCACCCCCCAGATCACACACACTACACCCCCATATGTAACACACCCTTCTCCCCATACAGTCTGCACCCCCCAGATCACACACACTACACCCCCATATCTCACACACCCTGCCCACATATCTCACCCTGCCTGTACCCCAACTTACCCCTCTCAAACACTCTGCACCCCTTCACATCCTTCTGTCACAGTCTGCACCCCTCACATGCCACTCACCCTGCAGCCCCCTTTCCCCTCATGTTCCCTCTTTTCTTATTACCAGTCATGGGTCCAAATCTCCTGCAAATCTCCTCTTGCTTTCTGCCCGGCATCCTGTGTCTCCTCCCACACAGTCACATGGGCGTGACGTCATCGCAGGTCCTGCAGGATGGAGTATTCCGTCTTCTGAGCAGGTCAGGAGCACTCCTGCAGCTCAGACACGGCTGGTGGCCTCTCCAGGTCAGGGGCCCCTCTACTGACACTGGGCCCCCCTGACTCACAGGCCGGCCCCCTGACTGTCGCATTGTCGGCCACTACACTGCGGCACTACACATAGGGGCCCGGCAGCCGGCTCTGCAGAGCGGCTGCCGGGCCCCTATGTGTACTAGTGCCGCTGTGTAGTGGCCGGCCTGTGAGTCAGGGGAGCCCAGTGTCAGTAGAGGGGCGGCTCACTTCTCCTCGTTCCCCCGCTGATCCGGTCTCCTCGGCGCGTCGTCCATTGCTGTCGCTCGCTCTGACCTCTCAGCAGGCACGCAGTGATGACGTCACCGCGGTCTTCTGCAGAGCTGTCAGAAGAATGCCGACAGTCACAGCGGGGAGAATGATAAGAGAGGGAGCGCGCCGCTCACTCCCTCATCATTGCTCTCAATTGTATCGGCACCTGCGATGCCGAAGCAATTGAAAGCGCGTTCCTCGGCGGGGGACGGTGACAGCATGGCCACCGGGCCCCCCTGAGTAGCGGTGCGCAAACTCCTGCCACCGCGAGTGGGCCCCCCCGGCAGCTCAGGGCCCCGGCACAGTAATCCTGGGTCAAGGGTCCAATCCGGATCCAATATCATCTGATCCGTTTGCTGGAAGGCAGCAGCTGATAGTTTAGCCTGCCGGGCGGTAAAAAGCCGGCCTCATTGCTCGACTTATAGTGTCAGCTGATCATCGCCAGGTCTGAGAGAGAGAAAAGAGAGAGAAAAGAGAAGAGAGAGGGAGAGAGAAAAGAGAGAGAAAAGAGAGAGAAAAGAAAGAAAAGAGAGAGAGGGAGAGAGAGAGAGAAGAGAGAGAGAGAAGAGAGAGAGAAAGAGAGAGGAGAGAAGAGGAGAGAAGAGGAGAGAATAGGAGAGAAGAGAGAGAGGAGAGAGAGAGGAGAGAGAGGGAGGATAGAGAAGAAGGAGAGAAGAGGAGAGGAAAGAGAGAGAAAAGAGAGAGAGGAGAGAGAGACAAGAGAGAGAAGAGAGAGAGAAGAGAGTGGAGAGAGAGGGAGAAAGAGAGAAAAAGAGAAAAAGAGGGAGAAAGAAAGAAAAAGAGAGAAAAAGAGAGAGAAAGAGAGAAAAAGAGAGGAAAAGAGAGAACAAGAGAGAACAAGAGAGAAAAAGAGAGAGAGAAAAAGAGAGAGAGACAGAGACAGATGAGAGAGAGAAGAGAGAGAGAATAGAGAGGAGAGGGAGAAGAGAGAGAGAGAAGAGAGAGAGAAAGAGAGGAGAGGGAAGAGGAGAGAAGAGGAGAGAAGAGGAGAGAGAAGAGAGAGAAGAGAGAGAGGATAGAGAAGAAGGAGAGAAGAGGAGAGGAAAGAGAGAGAAAAGAGAGAGAGGAGAGAGAGACAAGAGAGAGAAGAGAGAGAAGAAAGTGGAGAGAGAGGGAGAAAGAGAGAAAAAGAGAGAAAAAGAGGGAGAAAGAGAGAAAAAGAGAGAAAAAGAGAGAGAAAGAGAAAAAGAGAGAAAAAGAGAGAACAAGAGAGAACAAGAGAGAACAAGAGAGAACAAAAGAGAAAAAGAGAAAAAGAGAGAGAGAAAAAGAGAGAGAGACAGAGACAGATGAGAGAGAGAAGAGAGAGAGAATAGAGAGGAGAGAGAGAAGAGAGAGAGGAGAGAGAGGAGAGAGCAATGCAGCCATTCCGTTAACTGCTCCGATTTTAGAGGTGTGACCTGCGGCTCACAGCTGATGTCCGGCTCCTCCCCTCAATGCATAATTAATTTAAATTATATTTATAAATAAATATTAATTATAATTTAAAATAAATTAAATTCTTTACTGGGGTGGCAGGGACTCCTGAACTAATGCTCCCTTTGACAGTAGCTCTAACCATTGAGCCACTGCCTCTAATGAAAAACATAGGAAGATTTGGTAATCTTGACCTCTGCATTGCAGAGTGAAGTCTCCGGTGACAGCGTGGCTCACTTCAGGTGCTGTGTGGAGAGGACACAGATCGCTCGTGTTCCACTAGGCTCCCTGTCATCTTTATGAATCAGAGCTGAAAGCGTCGTATGGATTACTTCGGACCTGGATTGTTGTTTGGGGATTAATAAAGAGGTAAATGAGGTGTTTTTTTTGTCTTTTATTCCAAATAAAGGATTTTTCGCTGTGTGTGTTTCTTTACTTTCACTTACAGTTTAATCATGGAAGATGTCTCGGGGAGACGCTTGCCATGATTAACACCATTATTACCTCGATTGCCACCGCACCAGGGCAATTCGGGATGAGCCGGGCAGAGTCCCGGGACTGCCGCATCTAATGGATGCAGCAATTCCGGGCGGCTGCCTGCTGATATTGTTAGGGTGGTGGGCTCCCAATAACGTGGTACTCTCCATCCTGACAATGATTGGTTGCAGTGAGACAGCTGTCACTCATCGTGGGGGCATGTCTGACTACAACCAATCATGGGAGCCGGTGGGCGGGGAAGGCAGGGAATACCTGATTGAATAATGAAGCAGCAGCCATTTTCAAAAGAGGAAAAGCTGCCGGAGATTTGTGACAGCTGTGCAGCGAGTTGCCCGTGATCGGTGAGTAGGAAAGAGAGAGTGATTGTGCTGGGGATGCAGGACGCATGCAGATACGCAACGTGCGCACAAACTTACTGTGAAAAGCCATGCCTTTAGTGATCGAACCGTTCTCGAACATTAACTCTAACTGCCGGACTTGAAGTAAATTGTTCGAGTTCGTTGAAACTCACTCGAACTTGAAATTGGCGAACCGTTCGACTCGAACATTGCTCAACTCTAGTAGGGACCTACAAACATGAGGTTCCCGTGATGAGGGTTTTAGGCTTCTACATTCTGGCCAAAATACCAACTAAAACCTCATATTTTTTTATACATGATGCACCCAGGCCCCTTTCTGTTAGGTTTTGCATATAAGAGTCCTGTCCCTGTATGGTGCACAGATGAAGTATGGCTTAGCAGCCCGCCTGATCTAATAGTATGGACGTCATCTAATAGGCTGCAAGCTTGTGACTGTGCATCTGCATGTATGGACAGTGCTATATACAAGCCATCAGTGTGCAGTTTTACTATTTAGCAATCGCCCCCTCCATGTTTTGGAAGTGTGTGTGATTTGCTCCTCCTGTACCTGTGATGCCTCATCTTAGTGGGGATTAAGCTGCATCCTAGTAGAGTATTAGCCTTTGGCCTCGGCGGTTTACATCTGCTGCCCTTCTTTGCTGTAAGTAACTGCTTAATCTTTGGAGGATTTTTTTTCCTCTTTATGCTGCGATTTTTCATCTTAAGAAGAGCTTCAAGCGGAAACTGGATAAACATAGAGCTGGGATGATTCAATAAATCCTGCAATCGCAGGGGGTTGACCCGAACGTTCCTTCCAATTCTACCATTCTATGATTCTATGAAATATCATTGTGTATATATGCGTCATGTGTATGTGCATATTTTATATAAGCAGTTGTGCATGTTTGTACTATCCATGTGTGTACTATGTTTATGTGTGCGTAATGTGTATATATAATGTAAATTATTTTCCAACACAGCAATTACATTTTTTCTTTCCTAAAGTTGACTGGATCACCAGGAGTAACCAATGGATCACTAGGGATGACCAACTGATTGCCTAAATTTGTATTTACATGCTCATTTTTCCGTATTTCATATATTACATGTAGAAATTATGAATTCATTTGGTTGATCTTGCATTTTGGCATATTTTACGCTCCAAATCTGAAGCAAAGATTCCTAAACTTCAGGTCCTGAAAACATACCTTGTTCACATATTTTTGGCTTCATATAGGGCTGGACAGTTGGCGTCATTCTTTGAGACAATTTTTTTCATTTTTTTCAATCAGTTAATAGTTGCAAAATAATGGTTGGGAAAAAAAGTCAACTCACAATTAACCGAAAAGAAGAACAGGTGTCCAATGCCAAATCTGTCCCAGATCGTGCACCATTGTAATAAATCTGGAGCTTCTTCTCACTGCCTGGAAGACGTAGAGGCTGACTAACTATTAGACCGATTAGTAAAGTTCGGTCTTTGTGTTTTCTCTAGAAAGATAAAAAAAATACTGATGAAGAATGAGACGTCTGTTGAATACTTTTACATTTTGCCACTTTCTGAAGATACTTGGAATAAACCATTAATTTCCACCTTCTTCTTGATATATCTGGCCGGAGTTCTCATCAATTCTTCCATTATCACAGTCATATGTCTGGAAGTTCAGTTACATAAACCAATGTATGTCTTTATCTGTAATTTATCCATTGTAGACATATTTTATACATCGGTCACGGTTCCTAAATTATTACACAGGTTATTGTCCGGGAATCACTTTGTTTCCTTCTCACAATGTTACACTCAGTTCTACTTTCTAACAGTTTCGGGAACAGCGGAGGAAATTCTCCTCTTCATTATGGCTTATGACCGATATGTCGCTATCTGCCTTCCCTTACATTATCATCAGATCTTAAGTCGGAGAAATTGCATCCTGATAACTATTGGGATTTGGACAACCGCTGTTTTAAACTCTTTAATGTTCTTAACCTCAGCTTTATACATGACCTCCTGTCACTCCAACGTCATCCACCAGTTATGCTGTGATCATAAGTCGCTAACGAAGACCACCTGTATAGGGACGCTCATGTTCTTTGTAGTAACCGGTATTGAAATTTTGATTTTGGCATTTATTCCCTTTATATGTACTCTTATAACTTATATTAATATTTTCTCTGTCATCTTAAAGATGACATCAAAACAGAGCAGAAAAAAATCCATCTCCACCTGCTCATCTCACATCACTGTTGTCTCTATTTTCTATGGGACAGGCGTAATAGGCTATCTGATACCACCATACTCAGATGTCTTGGATTTAGTCTTCAGTATAATATATACAAGTATCATCCCCATGATAAATCCAATCATATACAGTCTACAGAATTCCAATGTTCAATCGGCATTGCTGGAGTTAGTTAAAGTGCTTTTTAACCCCTTCACATTTGACATACCTATACGTCATGGTCAGGTTGCAGTTCGCAACTGATGATGTAAAGAAACATCATGGGACTTGCGTGGGCCTGAAGAGTTATACCTGCACAATCACCACTCATAGCTTACATGACAGCTGAGACCTGCCTTTTACAGCAAGGAGCTGTTTAACCCCCTAAATACCACTATCAATATTGATCACAGCATTTAGGAGGTTGGGAGAGGGAATGTGCTTCCATTCAATTAGCACTCCCTCAATGTCTTCACGACGGCCCGATCATTGTCATGGCATCAGGAGGTCATGATGATAACCTTCGGTTCAGTCAGCTATAGCATGCCTGTTAGACCATGCCAGCAGCATGGTCTGAGAGGCTTCTGTCAGTATCTCACTGACAGGTGCAATGTAGGTGCATTGCATGTAAAGGAAAAAAATCTATGCTGAGCAAGTGCAGGTAATATCCTTCTGTGGTATTGTATTAGATGGAGCCCACTTCTTCACCGCAGAACCAGAGCCAATACAACAAAAGAAAAAAGAAAGAGATCTGGGTCCTCCATAAATAAAAATATCTACTTTATTTTATTTAATCCATAAAATATGGGTACGGTAGAATATAACTATTCATACGCGTTTCGAGTGGATGCTCTTGCTCACTGAATATCCAAATATGAAAATACTGAGTAGGTGCATTGCAATACACTATACCAGAGATCAGTCTAATAAACTTTAATGTCCAATATAGGGACTAGGTTAAAAACTTTAAAAAAGAACAATTTAAAAAATCTGAAAACGAAGAAAAAAAAAGGAAATTATATCGATAAATAAAAGCAGAATAGAAAGCGATCAAAAATGAAAAAATTTTATATGGCTCCAAATGGTACCAATAAAATCTTATTCACAAAAGTAAGCCCCCTCCTGCCTCTGTAAGCAAAAGAATAAAAAACAATAGCCTTCAAAATTCGGTGATGGAAAAAACTTTTAAACACATTTTTAGTGTGATAGTAGCCAAACCTAGAAAAGGTAAATAAATCCGTAGGAATAAAGCGGCCTTATCACTTATACTACAAGGTGGATGACATAAAAAAGTAATAAAGTCAATTCTTCAACTAGTGTTTATATGTTTATTCTGACTCCTAAAGATCGTAGTAAGGTTCAGCTCACATTGATACTGTTCAATACGCTGAGCGCTTACACCAAGGATTAAGTGTAAATCTAGGAGAAATGCGATTCAGACAAAATTCCCAAATGAAAGTTCACTGTAATGAGGCAGAGGGAGTCACTTTGAACTCCCATCTGGCCTGTGGTTTGGAGATGTCCATCATTTTACTTGTCTTTTTTTGGAGTGCAGAAAAGTGGTCAACATCAGTTTTGTTCACTTTTGAAATCAAAATGCTCAACAGTGGAAAAATGGAGTCCAGAGTAACTCTGCTGCCAAAATATAGTTGATTGGATCTGTTGGGTTGGGGTGGTTCCACGTGGATCACGTATTCAGGGAAAGAAAGAAGAAGGAGACAGTTGGAGTCTCCGAAACGCGTAGGAATGAAATAAAAGAATTGTTTGTCTGACACTGATATTTGTGGTTTTCAGCGCGGCAAAAAACCTGTTTTTCTCCAGTTCCCTTTGATGATCCACTTTTCAACAGGGCTGCTGCTGGACCGCTTAGGCACTCACTTATGCTACTGAAGGAGTTGTGACTGGCACAACCCGACCAGGTGAGTGCACCACTTCTTTACTACTTTCACCCAGTAAATCGGGTGAGACCCTATTACGCCTTTTCTCTCCCCTTTTGTAATACCCCACATGTGCAGTACTGTTTGGCCACATGGTAGGGCTTTGGAGGGAAGCAGAACCATTTGACTTTTGGAGACCCCAACTGTCTCCTTCTTCAGGGAAAGAAAGAAGAAGGAGACAGTTGGAGTCTCCGAAATGCGTAGGAATTAAATAAAAGAATTGTTTGTCTGACACTGATGTTTGTGGTCTTCAGCGCAGCAAAAAACCTGTTTTAAACCAGTTCCCTTTGATGATCCATGTGGGGTATTGACATATTCAGGAGAAATTGTGTAACACATTATGTGGACTTTTTAACTATTCAGCTTTCAAAAATTGGAAATTTGGGGTTAAAACAGCATTTTAGTGGTAAAAATGTAATTATTTTTTCGTCACTCTCCATTAGTATAACATTTTGTGACAATATAACATTGTGTGGTGTCAATATGCTCACTGCACCCCTAAGTGAGTTCATTGAGGAGATTAATTTTCAAAAACAGGTCACTTATGGGCGTTCTGCTTTTCTGGCATCTTAGAAGCTCTGCTAATGTGACATGGTACCCCCAAACCTTTAAAACTAAATCTGAACTCCAATATGGGGCTTTTTCCCTTCTGAGCTTTGTGCTGTGCCTCAAAAGTAGTTTATGACCACATATAGGCAATTGGGAAACTTATGAGAAATCCCAACAAATAGTATTTTGGATTTTTTCCTGTCTCTCCTCAAAAAATATAAAATTTGGGGCTAAAATTACATTTTTGTGGGTAAAATTGATTTTGTTATTTCATGGTTTAAAAATTCTGTAAAATATCTGGGAGGTTCAAAGTCTCACCATACATCAAGGTAAGCTCCTTGAGGGCTCAAGTTTCCAAAATGGGGTCACTTGTGGGTTAGTTTCCACAGTTTAGGCACATCAAGGGCTCTCGAAATGGGATATGGCATCCTCTAACAATTTCAGCCAATTTTGAGTTCCAGTAGTGAAATGGTGCTCTTTTCCTTCCTGTGCTCCTTTCCTTTTGCTATGATCAAAAAATGAAATATATGAAAATTTGGGACTAAAATAACATTTTTGCGAGGAAAAATACAATTTTGTTTTTTTTTCCCTCTACATTGCCTTAGTTCCGGTAAAGCACTTGAAGGGTTAAAAAACGTCTTGGATGTGGATTTGAGCAGCTTGAGGGGTGTAGTTTTTAGAATGGTGTCACTTTTGGGTATTTTCTGTCATATAGGCCTCTCAAAGTCACTTCTAATGTGATTTTGTACCTAAAAAGCATAGTTTTGTATATTTTGTTGGAAAAATGAGAAATTGCTAATACATTTTTAACTCCTAAAAGTAAAAATTATGTTTCAAACATGGTGCAGATGTAAAGTAGACATGTGTTTATTAATGCTATTTATTAACTATTTTGTGATGCATAACTATTTGGTTTAAGGGCATAAAAAATCAAAGTTTGAAAATTGCTAAATTTTCTAAAGGTTCACCAAATTTCTGATATTTTTACAAATAAACACAAAAAATATTATTCTATATTTACCATGAAGTACAATTTGTCACGAAAAAACATTCTCAGAATCACTGGAATCCATTGAAGCTTTACAGAGTTATTATCTCATAAAGAGACGCTGTTAAAAATTGAAAAAATTGGCTTGGTCAAGAAGGTGAAAACAGACTCGGGCGTGAAAGGGTTAAAAACAAACTTCGGAGACCTGAATCTGTCAAAACTAGTAATGATAAAAAAGCAATTGAAACTCAAACTTAAAGAATTAAAAAATGATCGACCTAAGAAAACAAGAGGAAGAATTAATTACATAAAAGTACTTAGTTGAAATCTAAATTCTTTGGTGAGGATAAATACTTTTAAGGCTATGTGCCCACGTTGTGTTTTGTCCCTGCAGAGATTTCTGCAGCGATTTGAACAGCACATGTGCGCTTCAAATCGCTGCAGAAACAGAGCGCACTGAAATGCCGATTTCATGCGCTCTGGATGCAGCCCCCCCCCCTATAGACAGAGCAGGGGCTGCATGTAAAGCGCACGAAAGAAGTGACATGTCACTTCTTAGAACGCAGCGCTTCGGCAGTAGCCAAAGCGCTGCGTTCTAATACGCCACGTGGGCATGGATTAGGCACAATCTCCATAGATTGTGCTGGGGGCGCAGGGCGCATGCAATTACGCTGCGGTGCAGCATACAGTTACGCTGCATTGCAGAACGCAGCATAACTGCATTAAAATACGCTACATGGGTACATAGCCTAACTTAGTATTAAATGTAAAAAAGAACATAAAACAGTGCCTAGAAGTCAATCTGTCTCCCGATTACTTAGCTATTTGGCTAACCCTTATTCTTTAGTATTGTGTTTAGCGGGTAAAAATAATGTTTTGGTAAAATTAGGTTAGATAAGTTTACATGATGTAGAAAACAGACACTAGCGCCCACTAAAGGGGGCTTTGCACGCAGCAATATGGCTAGCAATGTCGCTGGTGAAAGCACTCGCCCCCGTTGGTTGTGCGTCATGGGCAAATCGCTGCCCGTGGCGCACAATATCGCTAAGCCCCGTCACATGGACTTACCTGCCTAGCAACGTTGCTGTGGCCAGCAAACCTCCTCCTTTCTAAGGGGACGGTTCGTGTGGCATCACAGCGGCGTAACAAAGCGGCCGCCCAATAGAAGCGGAGGGGTGGAGATAAGCGGCCATAACATCCCACCCACCTCCTTCCTTCCTCATTGCCGGCGGCCGCAGGTACGGTGTTGTTCCTCGTTCCAGTGATGTGTGCTGCCCAGGAACAACGAACAACCTGCGTCCTGCAACAGCAACAATGATATTTGGGATTAGAACAACGTGTCAGCGATCAACGATTAGGTGAGTAATTTTGATCATTAACGGTCGTTCGTGCGATTCTTACGCAAAGACGTCGCTAACAAGGCCGGATGTGCGTCACGAATTCCTTGGCCCCAACGACTTCTCGTTAGCGAGGTCGTTGTGTGTAAAGCCCCTTTAAGTCTAGATATGGCTAGACTTAACAACTGTGATAGATGCTGGCAGTCCAAACGGGTCCTGTGTGATGACCTGCTAATAATGATAATCTATAACTACAATATATGCTATACTGCCTCGCTAACAGTAAGTAAGCAAAATATCAGCCTAATAACTAAAACACTGAAGGATCCACTTACTATATTGGTAATGTCCTATGCTGAGATAAGGAGCAATCCTATTGGTAGAAGAAAGTACGGTGCTCGGGAATCCACAGAGAGTTCATGCAAGGTCCCATGCATGGTCCGTGAATAGTATGAGCTTAACCCTTTGGTATCCTTTGCATAGCATTAGTGGTGATAGCTATGGAGCTTCAGCTGGTAGCATCACTGGCCCCCACATATGCAAGTCGTGAGAGTTGAAGGACATCACTAGCTGCTAATTCCAGTATTCTGGAGGAGCCTGTTACGTCACCACTGGAGTCCACTCCAGTGACTTCTACTCCGATCGCCAGGTGACGCCGTATTCCTGCCGTGGATAGTGCTGGTGGCGTGTGTTTTCCAGCTGAAGTTACCATCATACAGCTACAACCAATTGGAAGATACCCCTCCCTTCTTAATTCTCCTTCTGTCTGCTGACCACTGCCAGAGATAGTTCTGATATTCTGGTTCCTGTTCCGCCCTGTTCTGTTTTGTGATTCTGGTGTTCTGACTCTTGGACTGCTGCCTTCCACAGGTAGTGAACTCAAAGGCCCTGTGTAATTCCAAATCCCTGTATAGGGGTTAAAGGGTTTCAGGGTTCTGGGGGCTCTGCTTGGTGAAGTAGTTTCCCTCTAGCCTGTTCATTACAGCCCGTCTGAGTCTGTGGATCCAGGCAGGCATTACAGATAACCAATATGTTTCAAAAAACAAAATGGTGAGATTTTTAGTCATTAGGCTATTTTGTTTTCTTCCTTTCTCCACATTTGTCTTACATTTGCATGATGGTTTATAAATATTCTGTTGCTTAAAGACACCTACAACTTCTGGAAGCACTAATGTGTGCGTCTACTGTCCTCATTTGTAAATACATACAGTGTATCTGATGCTGTCATGGACTGGGATTTCTTCTTTGAATGTCAGGACCAAGAACAATGCAATGACAATGGCTACAGATAAAAGGAACCTGACAGGAGATTCATACTGCTGGAAACACAGCCAGCAGCAAACTGAGACAGTCAAAAATAATCCAGCTATTAGAAAGGAACAAATCTTCCAAAATTAAAATTCACATTGTTCAATTATTTTTTCTATGGAATAAAATTTGTGGTGAATAGAGATGAGCCACCCCCCTGGAGTTCGAGTTCGGTTCGCCGAACGGTGCCCTGTTCAACGAACCGTTCGGCGAACTCTTGAACCCCATTGAAAACAATGGGAGGCAATCACAAACACCTAAAAACACCTGGAAAACACCCTCAAAGGTGTCCAAAAGGTGACAAACAACTCTGAAGACAACACAAACACATGGGAAAGTGACAAGGACATATACTCATGCGAAAACAAAACAGCTGGACGAGGAAAAAGAGGAGGAGACACAGATATAGGCATGGCATGCCCTTCTAAAATCATGTAAAACACAGCAAGCGGACTCCAAGCAGAGTCTCGCTTTTTTAAAAAAATTGGGCCCCACAGACACCACTTCAGTGGCATCACTTGTGCCCCAGTTGCAAACAGGATGTTTTGATTTGCATCAAGCACCTTCAAAATACGCCAGCCTTAACTGTCCCCAGGATGACACCGGGGTAGGTAGCAAAGTCCTTGCTGAACCAAGACTTGTTCATCTTGGCTTACTTTTAAAAACACAGCAATGGGACTCCAAGCAGGGTCTCCCTTTTTTCCAAAAATTGGGCCCCACAGACACCACTTCAGTGGCATCACTTGTGCCATAGTTGCAAACAGGATGTTTTGATTTGCATCAAGCACATTCAAAATATGCCAGCCTTAACTGTCCCCAGAATGGCATCGGGGTAAGTAGCAAAGTCTTTGCTGATCCCAAATCTGTTCATCTTGGATCATTTTTAAAAGCAATGCAAGGGTTACTCCAAGCGGAGTCTCCCTTTTTTCCCACAATTGGGCCACACAGACACCCACCCCTCCAGTGGCTGCATTTGTGCCCTAGTTGCAAACAGGATGTTTTGATTTGCATCAAGCGCATTCAAAAATACGCCAGCATTAACTGTCCCAAGGATAGCACCGGGGTAGGTAGCAAAGTCTTTGCTGATCTCAGATCTGTTCAGCTTGGATCATTTTTCAAAGCAATGCAAGGGTTACTCCAAGCGGAGTCTCCCTTTTTTCCAAAAATTGGGTCACACAGACACCCACCCTTTCAGTGCCAGCACTTGTGCCCCAGTTTCTACACTTCACAGGTAGATTTGCATCTAGCACATTCCAAATCCACAAGCCTTTATTCTCCCCAGGATGACACAGGGGTAGTAAAAGTCCTTGCGGATCCATGACTTGTTCATCTTGATGAACGTTAGTCTCTCCACTTTGTCACTGTAACAGAGAGTAGGAGAATAGGGTGTCCAAGCCGCGCCAATGACTAGCCGATCATGAAGATTGTAGATTAATGTTGCTTTTATTCAATGCACAGGTCAACATGTTTCGGGAGACACAGCTCCCTTCCTCAGGACAGACTGGCAAGAAACATCAAATCAGTGATTTGATGTTTCTTGCCAGTCAGTCCTGATGACGGGAGCTGTGTTTCCCGAAACGTGTTGACCTGTGCATTGAATAAAAGCAACATTAATCTACAATCTTCATGATCAACTAGTCATTGGCGCGGCTTGGACACCCTATTCTACTACTCTCTGTTATCTGCCATTTTGGGGACCGCTGCCATGGCTTGGAGTAACTTACATGCTGTTATAGGAGTTGTGACTTTCACAACCCCTATAGGTGAGTAATACCACCCCTCTTCATCCCCCCCTTACTACTGGGGTAAGACCCTATTGCGCTTCTTTTTCCACAGATTATCTACACATTGTCACTGGACAGATGCATGCGCTTATCTGTCAGCACACACCCAGCAGCACTGAACACACGTTCTGAGACAATGCTGTCAGCTGGACACGACAAGATCTCCAAGGCGTAAGTGGAGAGCTCAGGCCATTTTTCAAGATTTGAAGCCCAAAATGAGCAAGGCTCCAGTTGCAAAGTCATGGCATCGATGTTCATTTGGAGATACTCCTGTATCATCCTCTCCAGCCGTCGACTATGTGTCAGACTTCTTGTCTCTGGTGGCCTTGCAAAGGATGGTCTAAAAAAATTATGAAAAGATTCAATAAAATTGCTGTTACCAGCACCAGATACGGTGCTGCTGGAACGGTTAGACTGTTGATGACGAGACAGTCCCATGTTTGGCAAGTTACAACTGGGAGATTCACTCCGTGCACCACTGGGGTTTGGTGGAAAAGCCGAGCTAAGATCGAGTAACAGCTTCTGCTGATACTCCTGCATACGTGTGTCCCTTTCTATGGCTGGAATTATTTCACAAAATTTGGACTTCTACCGGGGATCTAATAGTGTGGCAACCCAGTAGTCATCATCACTTCTAATTTTGACAATCCGAGGGTCATGTTGTAGGCAGTGCAGCAAGAAGGCGCTCATGTGTCTTGCGCATCCAGGAGGAACACGTCCGCGCTGTGTTTGGGGCATAGAGGTGCTAACCGTTCTTTCTTCCTCTGACATCTCCCCCCAACCTCTTTCAACTGAAATTTGACCAAAGTCTCCCTCATCCGCTGAGTCTTCCATGTCCATGGACAGTTCGTCCTCCATTTCTTCATGTTCTCCTGCACCTTCCTCAACATTTTGCCTGCAACCATGCGCCCTTGTTAATCCCTCTTCCCCATCGTCCCATGCCTGCCGCCTTGGTGATGATGAACGTCTGGACCTTGGTGATGTTGGTCTCCCTTGCGCATATGAATCCTCCTGTAGTTCCTCTCCTTCCTGTTGTCCCACCCCCTGACTCCGAATAGTGTTTAGCGTGTGCTCCAGCATGTAAATGACTGGAATTGTCATGCTGAAAATGGCATTGTGAGCGCTAAACATAATCGAAACTGTGCAGAAGGGTGCATAGGTCCTTGATCTGAGACCACTCCATCAGGGTGATCTGCCCCACCTCTGCATCTTGTTGGCCCAGGCTATACGTCATGACGTATTGCACCAGGGCTCGGCGGTGCTGCCACAGTCGCTGTAACATGTGGAGAGTCGAATTCCAGCGTGTCGCCACATCGCATTTCAGGCAGGCCGAAAGACTTCTGGAGTGATGCAAGTTGGTCAGCTGCGGCGGTTGAATGGCGGAAGTGAGCAGACAGTTTTGGTGCCATGTGTAAAAGGCCATCTAGGCCGGGATAGTGTGTTAAAAATTGCTGGACTACAAGGTTCAACACGTGAGCTATACAAGGCACGTGTGTCACCTTGCCCAGGCGAAGTGCCGCACCCAGGTTTGCAGCATTGTCGCACACGGCCTTACTTGGCTGCAGGTTAAGTGGAGACAACCATTTACGAAACTCGGACTGCACAGCTGCCCACAACTCAACTGCTGTGTGACTCTTATTTCCAAGACATTTCAAGCTAAAGACCGCCTGATGCTGTTGCGCTCTGCTGCCAGCATAGTAAGGAGGTGTGCGTGATTCCTTGTGCACTGTTACAACGCTGGTGGCCTGACCAGGCAGGCTTGGGGCGGAGGTGGAGGACCCAGACAAGGCTGAGGAGGCAGAAGCATTGGAGGAACTTCGACAGACAGAGGATTGACGCACAAGTCGTAAGGACGGCAAGACTTGTTCAGCAGACCCTTCTCCATCTATCACTATAGTTACCCAGTGCCCAGTCAGCGACATGTAACGCCCCTGTCCATGCTTACTAGTCCAAGTATCGGTGTTGAAATGCACCCGTTCACAAACAGAGTTTCTCAAGGAAGCGGTGATGTTCTGTGCGACATGCTGGTGTAGCGCAGGCACACGTTTCTTGGAGAAGTAGTGGTGACTGGGCATCTGGTACTGGGGCACTGTGACGGACATAAGGTCTCAAAAATCCTGTGTGTCCACCAGGCGGAAAGGCAGCATTTTGGTAGCCAAGAGCTTACAGAGGGAAAAAGTAAACCTCTTAGCTTTGTCATGGGTCGGAGGAAATGGCCTTTTATTTGTCCACATTGTAGTGAGTAGTGTGTCCCTGGAAAAATGCAGGTTTGTGAGGAAAGTGATGGCGGAGACATGGTGTTGCTTTCATCAAAAGTTGGTGCTATCGATGTCTGAGAGAGCTGTACACCCGCACTTGTTTCCCCTTCCAAACCAACTGACGACCTACAAAGCAAACTGCCTGTTACAGTTACAGTGGTGGAAGGTGTGCGTGGAAAACCAGGTGTGACAGCTGTCCACACTAGAGTTGAGCGCAGTTCGTGGTTCGTGGTTCTCCAGTTCGCGTTTCTAGTGATTTTGGGGACTGTTCTAGATCGAACTAGAACTCGAGCTTTTTTCTAAAGCTCGATAGTTCTAGTTACGTTCGAGAACGATTCTAGAAGCAAAAAGCCAAGCTAATTCCTAGCTGGCTTTCCGCTGTAATAGTGTAAGTCACTCTGTGACTCACACTATTATGAAATTTCAGCGTATAGTGTGTGGGATAATGGCGATCGCCATTTTTTTTTTTCTTTTCTTCCTTCCCTCCCTAAGCGAGCGTGTAGTGGGGCGGGCCAGCATGTCAGCCAATCCCAGACACACACACAGCTAAGTGGACTTTTAGCCAGAGAAGCAACGGCATGTGTGATAGGATGTCCATGTCACATGTCCCTGCATTATAAATACGGGCAACTGGCGCAACTACTGTTTCCGATACTGCTGTGTACGCTCTACACACAGCACTATACAGAATAGGGATAGAAGTTTCTTTCAGCCCTTGTAAGGGCTAATAACAGCAAGCTCAGAGCCATAGCTGACATTCAGGTCCGTGGAAAGAGGTTTTAACAGCTACAGATAAGAGCGTCTGTGTAGCTAAGGTCAGGGATTTCCTCGCTACATTTCACCATTAGGAGGGATAGAAAGGGAGGCTTCCTTTCCTCTACCCAGACCCACAACCCGGCCACTGCACCCTCCTGCCCTTTGCACACTCAAGCTCATTCTTACTAAGCCAATATACTAGGAAACACTGCGGAAACTTAGTGGCATCCTAAAAGTGACTGTTGGACTCCCATTATTGTCCCACTAGTGCAAATCTATTTGCAGCACCTCTGCATTGCACATTCAAGCTCATTGTTACTAAGACTTTATAATACCAAACACTGAGGAAATTTAGTGGCATCCTAAAAGTGGCTGTTGGACTTCCATTAGTGTCCCACTAGTGCAAATCTATTTGCAGCACCTCTGCATTGCACACTCAAGCTCATTGTTACTAAGCCATTATACTAGCAAACACTGAGGAAACTTAGTGGCATCCTAAAAGTGGCTGTTGGACTTCCATTAGTGTCCCACTAGTGCAAATCTATTTGCAGCACCTCTGTATTGCACACTCAAGCTCATTGTTACAAAGCCATTATAATACCAAACACTGAGGAAATTTAGTGGCATCCTAAAAGTGGCAGTTGGACCTTCCATTAGTGTCTCACTAGTGCAAATCTTTTTGCAGCACCTCTGCATTGCACACTCAAGCTCATTGTTACTAAGCCATTATACTAGCAAACACTGAGGAAACTTAGTGGCATCCTGAAAGTGGCTGTTTGACTTCCATTAGTGTCCCACTAGTGCAAATCTATTTGCAGCACCTCTGCATTGCACACTCAAGCTTATTGTTACTAAGCCATTATACTAGCAAACACTGAGGAAACTTAGTGGTATCCTAAAAGTGGCTGTTGGACTTCCATTAGTGTCCCACTGGTGCAAATCTATGTGCAGCACCTCTGCATTGCATACTCAAACTCATTTTTACTAAGCTATTAGAATAGCAAACTGTGCTGCCATTTTAAGGGCCATAGTTTCATTGTCCGGGATAGTTATTGTTGTTTATTCTGATGTCAATAAAGGTAGACCACCTCTGCAATCTACACCACCTCTCAATTTTTACTACCGCATTTTAAGTGGACATTCTTGTTGCTAGCAAAATGAGTGGCAAAATGACAGATGCTGGTGGAAAGGGGAACAGGCGTGTTGGAAAAGGAAAAAAAAATTGTGTCCATGGGGAAGGTGGCAAAGCTCCATTAACATCTGCTGAAGATAGACCATCTTCCAGCAAAATAAGATGTCTACTACTTTCCGTGGACAATTGGATGTGCTCCCTTTTTTATGAACACGAACAACTGGAACAAAGGTAGATGTTGCCCAAAAAAAGAAAATGCTTGAATGGATCTTAAGTGGTCCAACAAGTGCCCTCTCCTCCACCTCAACTACCGCATTCAAAAAACACCAGTCCTCTGAGTTGTCATCACAATCACACTTGCTTTCTCCCAGCTCTCAAGTCTGCAGAGCTTTTCAGTCACACTATAGCCTGGGAATCAGAGGTCTGCTCCCAAGCTACAGTGAGTACAGACCAGGAAATGGTCTGCAGTGATGTCCAGAACCGTTGTGACTCAGATTCAGGTCGTGATGATGACCAAATTCATGAACATAATGTTGAGCCTTAATCACAAACTGAAACACCTGTTGTAATAGACAATTAGGAACATACTGACGACGATGAGACGCAGATACCAGATTGGGATGACAACTTAAATATTCCTTCAGGGCAGCAAGAGGCTCGGTCGGAGGGGGAGGGGAGTGCAAACACAACGCTTGATGAGGGACTTCTAGATCCAACCTACTGTCAACCCACAGTCAGGCACTCGAGGAGGTCAACAGAGGCGGTGGAGGAGGATGCTACTGACGACGAAGTTACCTTGCGCCTTCCTGGACAGAGGAGGAGTACTGGTAGCACGTCTACAACTTCATCCTCAGCCACCACTGTGCCTCTGAGCACTAGTCGGGGTGGATAAGCAGGTCGCATGCCCTCTAAGCCTTGCCTAGCCTGGTCCTTTTTGAAATAGCAAAAGATCGCCAAAATTATGTGATCTGTAAAATTTGTCGTGATTCTGTTAGTAGAGGGCAAAACCTCAGCAGTTTCTTCCATGAATCGTCACATAAATAAATATCATATATCCCAGTGGGAAGCTCACCGTGCTGCAATGCGGCCTAGCGGAGCGGACCATCCACCGCCTGCCCCTTCCAGTGCATCCGCGCGCTCTTCATCTTCTAGGACTATGGTGGGGACAGCTGTCACACCTGGTTTTCCACGCACAACTTCCACCACTGTAACCGCAACAGGCAGTTTGCTTGGTAGGTCATCAGTTGGTTTGGAAGGGGAAACAAGTGCGGGTGTACAGCTCTCTCAGACATCAATAGCACCAACGTTGGATGAAGGCAACATCATGTCTATACCATTGCCTGCACTTTCCTCACAAACCTGCATTTTTCCAGGGACACCCTACTCACCACCATCTACACACAGCAGCCAGATCTCTGTCCCTCAGATGAGGACAAATAAAAGGCCATTTCCTGCGACCCATGACAAAGCTAAGAGGTTGACTTTATCCCTCTATAAGCTCTTGGCTACCAAAATGCTGCTTTTCCGCCTGGTGGACACACAGGATTTTAGAGACCTTATGTTTGTCACTGTGCCCCAGTACCAGAAGCCCACTCGCCACTACTTCTCTAAGAAAGGTGTGCCTGCGCTACACCAGCATATCGCACACAACATCACCGCTTCCTTGAGAAACTCTGTGTGTGAACGTGTGCATTTCACCACAGATACTTGAACCAGTAAGCACGGACAGGGGCGTTACATGTCGCTGACTGGGCACTGGGTAACTATGGTGATAGATGGTGAAGGGTCTGCTGCACAAGTCTTGCCGTCCCCACGAATTGTGTGTCAATCCTCTGTCTGTCCAAGTTCCTCCACTGCTTCTGCCTCCTCAACCTCGTCTGGGTCCTCCACCTCCGCCCCAAGCCTGACTGGTCAGGCCACCAGCGTTGTAACTGCGCAGAAGGAATCATGCACCCCTCATTACTATGCTTGCAGGAGAGCGCAACGGCATCAGGCGGTCTTTGTCTTGAAATGTCTTGGAACTAAGAGTCACACAGCGGCTGAGTTGTGGGCAGCTCTGGAGACTGAGTTTGGTAAATGGTTGTCTCCACTCAACCTGCAGCCTGGTAAGTCCGTGTGCGACAATGCTGCAAACCTGGGTGCGGCCCTTCGCCTGGGCAAGGTGACACACGTGCCTTGTATGGCTCACGTGTTGAACCTTCTTGTCCAGCAATTTTTAACACACTATCCCGGCCTAGATGGCCTTCTGAACAGGGCACGAAAACTGTCTGCTCACTTCCGCCGTTCAACCGCCGCAGCTGAGTGACTTGCATCGCTCCAGAAGTCTTTCAGTCTGCCGGTTCATCGACTGAAATGCGATGTGCCGACACGCTGAAATTCGACTCTCGACATGTTACAGCGACTGTGGCAGCACCATAGAGCCCTGGTGCAATACGTCATGACATATAGCCTGGGCCAACGAGATGCAGAGGTGGGGCAGATCACCCTGATGGAGTGGTCTCAGATCAAGGACCTATGCACCCTTCTGCACAGATTCGACATGGCGAAGAATATGTTTAGCGCTGACAATGCCATTATCAGCATGACAATTCCAGTCATTTACATGCTGGAGCACACGCTAAACACTATTCGGACTCAGGGGGTGGGACAACAGGAAGGGGAGGAAGTACATGAGGAGTCACATGCGCAAGGGACAACAACATCACCAAGGTCCAGTTGTTCATCATCACCAAGGCAGCAGGCATGGGACCATGGGGGACAGGGATCAACAAGGGCGCATGGTAGCAGGCGAAATGTTGAGGAAGGTGCAGGAGAACATGAAGAAATGGAGGACGAACTGTCCATGGACATGGAAGACTCAGCGGATGAGGGAGACCTTGGTCAAATTTCAGTTGAAAGAGGTTGGGGGGAGATGTCAGAGGAAGAAAGAACGGTTAGCACCTCTATGCCACAAACACAGCGTGGACTTGGTCCGCTTGGCTGCGCCAGACACATGATCGCCTTCTTGCCGCACTACCTCCAACATGACCCTCGTATTGTCAAAATTAGAAGTGATGATGACTACTGGCTTGCCACACTAATAGATCCCCGGTACAAGTCCAAATTTTGTGACATAATTCCAGCCATAGAAAGGGACGCACGTATGCAGGAGTATCAGCAGAAGCTGTTACTCGATCTTAGTTCGCCTTTTCCACATAACACCCGTGGTGCACGGAGTGAATCTCCCAGTTGTAACTCAAAAAACATGGGACGGTCTCGTCATCTTCAACAGTCTACCCGTACCAGTAGCACCATATCTGGTGCTGGTAACAGCAATTTTATTGAATCTTTTCATAATTTTTTTGAACCCTCCTTTGCAAGGCCACCAGAGACAACAAGTCTGACACATAGTCAACGGCTGGAGAGGATGATACAGGAGTATCTCCAAATGAACATCGATGCCATGACTTTGCAACTGGAGCCTTGCTCATATTGGGCTTCAAATCTTGAAAAATGGCCAGAGCTCTCCACTTACGCCTTGGAGATTTTGTCGTGTCCAGCTGCCAGCGTTGTCTCTGAACGTGTCTTCAGTGCTGCTGAGTGTGTGCTGACAGATAAGCGCACGCGTCTGTCCAGTGACAATGTGGACAGACTAACGTTCATCAAAATGAACAAGTCATGGATCCACAAGGAATTTACTACCCCTGTGTCATCCTGGGGAGAGTAAATGCTTGTGGATTTGGAATGTGCTTGATGCAAATCAAAACATCCTGTTTGCAACTGGGGCACAATTGCTGCCACTAAAGGGGTGTCTGTGTGGCCCAATTTTTGGAAAAAAGGGAGACTCCGCTTGGAGTAACCCTTGCTTACATTGTTTTTAAAAATGATCCAAGATCAACAGAGCTGGGATCAGGAAAGACTTAGCTACCTACCCCGGTGTTATTCTGGGGACGGTTAAGTATGGCGTATTTTTGAATGTGCTTAATGCAAATCTACCTGTGAAGTGTACAACTGGGGCACAAGTGCTGCCACTGAAGGGGTGTCTGTGTGGCCCAATTTTTGGAAAAAAGGGAGAATCCGCTTTGAGTAACCCTTGCTGTGTTTTTAAAAAGGAGCCAAGATGAAAAAGTCATGGTTCAGCAAAAACTTTGCTCCTAAACCCGGTGCAATCCTGGGGACGGTTAAGGATGGCGTATTTTTGAATGTGCTTGATACAAATCTACCTGTGAAGTGTACAACTGGGTCACAAGTGCTGCCAATGAAGGGGTGGGTGTCTTTGTGGCCCAATTTTTGGAAAAAAGGGAGACTCCGCTTGAAGTAACCCTTGCTGTGTTTTTAAAAAGGAGCCAAGATGAACAAGTCATGGTTCAGCAAAGACTTTGCTACCTACCCCGGGGTCATCCTGGGAAGGGTTAAGGATGGCGTAAGTTTGAATGTTGTTGATGCAACTCTACCTCTGAAGTGTACAACTGGGGCACAAGTGCTGCCACTGATGGGATGGGTGTCTGTGTGGCCCAATTTTTGGAAAAAACGGAGACTTCGCTTGGAGTAACCCTTGCTTGCTGTGTTTTTAAAAAGGAGCCAAGATGAGCATGTCATGGTTCAGCAAAGACTTTGCTACCTACCCCGGTGTCATCCTGGGGACAGTTAAGGATGACGTATTTTTGAATGTGCTTGATGCAAATTTACCTGTGAAGTGTACAACTGGGGCACAAGTGCTGCCACTGAAGGGGTGTCTATGTGGCCCAATTTTTGAAAAAAAGGGAGACTCCGCTTGGAGTAACCCTTGCTGTGTTTTTAAAAAGGAGCCAAGACGAACAAGTCATGGTTCAGCAAAGACTTTGCTACCTTCCCCGGGGTCATCCTGGGAAGGGTTAAGGATGGCGTAATTTTGAATGTTGTTGATGCAAATCTACCTGTGAAGTATACAACTAGGAAACAAGTGCTGCCACTGATGGGGTGGGTGTCTGTGTGGCCCAATTTTTGGAAAAAAAGGAGACTCCGCTTGGAGTAACCCTTGCTTGCAGTGTTTCTAAAAATGATCCAAGATGAACAGATTTGGGATCAGCAAAGACTTTGCTACCTACCCCGGTGTCATCCTGGGGACGGTTAAGGTTGGCGTATTTTTGAATGTGCTTGATGCAAATCTACCTGTGAAGTGTACAACTGGGGCACAAGTGCTGCCACTGAAGGGGTGTCTGTGTGGCCCAATTTTTGTAAAAAAGGGAGACTCCGCTTGGAGTAACCCTTGCTTGCTGTGTATTTAAAAAGGAGCCAAGATGAGCATGTAATGGTTCAGCAAAGACTTTGCTACCTACCCCGGTGTCATCCTGGGGACAGTTAAGGATGGCGTATTTTTGAATGTGCTTGATGCAAATCTACCTGTGAAGTGTACAACTGGGGCACAAGTGCTGCTGTGGCGCCCCCTGGACTAGCCAGGTCATCACAGGTAACACACACACACATCCCCACCCCCCATTAGACAGTAACATTAGCTAAACACAAAAAAACCTTGTTGCCTCCCTCCAGGGTGTGATGTCCACACCAGGTAGGGTGGAGCCAAGCAGTTGGCCCCACCCACCGAGGAGTTCACAGGCCTGTAGGCGGGAAAAGTGACAGTTCAGCAGTGGAGTTTAGTTGAGGAGGTTAAAGTGAGAGGAATGAAGTAGAGAGTGTCTGGGTTGGTGGCCCATGCACTGACAACAAGGTTGGCAGACGGTGGTGACCGTCTGCAGGAGTGGTGAAACATCGCGGAACCATAAGACCTGGGGTCGGGCGGTGGCCCGCTGGTACCGACCGCGGAGCGAAGTGAAGCCAGCACACACAGGCAGGGCCATCGGACCCTGACTAGGCTTGGAGTCACCGTCAACAGTCAAATCCGAGGGGTTTCCTAACATCCAAAGACCTGTTAGAAGGCAACCGTCCGCACCGTGAGGGTATACAGCTACCGCCTAAGGCTAGAGACCCAAGGGCCAGCACCTGCGGGCAAACGGGCTCTTCCGGTACCCATACACCGGGGAGCGGACTACAGTTGGGGACCCATCGTAGTCGAAACAGTACACAAAGGTGCAGGGAAAGACATCCGCCATCACCTGTCTGGGGAGAGACACAGCAGCCGGCTGCAGGACCCATCCATCCAGCCATTTGGTTTACTGGAGACTTTGTGCATTCTTGCTGAGTAAGTACATCCGTGCCATCCGGCACCGCGCCGCGCTGTCCCTGCGACCCTGCACCTCACTGACCCTGCCTCCACGTCACACCACCGGGCCCTGGGACCACCGACCCCTACCCACGGAGGGGGAAAACAACATCCCTGTTGCTCCCTACCATCGCTCCCGGGATCCCCGTCACCAGCAGCGGTGGTACCCATCTTCACTAGAGATGAGCGAACCAGTCCCGGTTCGGCTCGAGGTCGGCTCGCCGAACGGAGGTCCCGTTCGAGTTCGGCTCGTCGAACGTTCGACGAACCGAACTCGAACTGCATAGGAAACAATGGCAGGCAATCACAAACACATAAAAACAACCAAGAAAACACCCTCAAAGGTGTCCAAAAGGTGACAAACAACTCAAACACATGGAAAAGTGACAAGGACATATACTCATGCGAAAACAAAACAGCTGGACAAGGAAAAAGAGGAGGACACACAGATATAGGCATGGCACGCCCTTCTAAAATCATGTAAAACACCGCAAGGTGACTCCAAGCATAGTCTCCCTTTTTTTCCAAAAATTGGGCCCCACACACACCCACCCATTCAGTGGCAGCACTTGTGCCCTAGTTGTACACCTCACAGCTAGATTTGCATCAAG
This sequence comes from Anomaloglossus baeobatrachus, assembly GCF_048569485.1. Taxonomy (NCBI): domain Eukaryota; kingdom Metazoa; phylum Chordata; class Amphibia; order Anura; family Aromobatidae; genus Anomaloglossus; species Anomaloglossus baeobatrachus. Next base: position 294,078,324 of record NC_134359.1, read on the forward strand.
CACATTCAAAAATACGCCATACTTAACCGTCCCCAGGATGACTCCGGGGTAGGTAGCAAAGTCTTTGCTGAACCATGACTTGTTCTTCTTGGCTCCTTTTAAAAAACAGACCAAGCAAGGGTTACTCCAAGCGGAGTCTCCCTTTTTTCCAAAAATTGGGCCCCACACACACCCACCCCTTCAGTGGCAGCAGTTGTGCCCCAGTTGTACAATTCACAGCTAGATTTGCATCAAGCACATTCAAAAATACGCCATACTTATCTGTCCCCAGGATGACACCGGGGTAGGTAGCAAAGTCTTTCCTGATCCCAGCTCTGTTCATCTTGGCTTCTTTTAAAAACAATGTAAGCAAGGGTTACTCCAAGCGGAGTCTCCCTTTTTTCCAAAAATTGGGCCACACAGACACCCCATCAGTGGCAGCACTTGTGCCCTAGTTGCAAACATGATGTTTTGATTTGCATCAAGCACATTCAAAAATACGCCATACTTATCTGTCCCCAGGATGACACCGGGGTAGGTAGCAAAGTCTTTCCTGATCCCAGCTCTGTTCATCTTGGCTTCTTTTAAAAACACAGCAAGCAAGGGTTACTCCAAGCGGAGTCTCCCTTTTTTTCCAAAAATTGTGCCCCACACACACCCACCCATTCAGTGGCAGCACTTGTGCCCTAGTTGTGCACTTCACAGCTAGATTTGCATCAAGCACATTCCAAATCCACAAGCATTTACTCTCCCCAGGATGACACAGGGGTAGTAAATTCCTTCTGGATCCATGACTTGTTCATTTTGATGAACGTCAGTCTGTCCACATTGTCACTGGACAGACGCGTGCGCTTATCTGTCAGCACACACCCAGCAGCACTGAAGACACGTTCAGAGACAACGCTGGCAGCTGGACACGACAAAATCTCCAAGGCGTAACTGGAGAGCTCTGGCCATTTTTCTAGATTTGAAGCCCAAAAGGAGCAAGGCTCCATTTGCAAAGTCATGGCATCGATGTTCATTTGGAGATACTACTGTATCATCCTCTCCAGCCGTTGACTATGTGTCAGACTTGTCTCTGGTGGCCTTGCAAAGGATGGTCTAAAAAAAATATGAAAAGATTCCATAAAATTGCTGTTACCAGCACCAGATACGGTCCTACTGGTACGGGTAGACTGTTGAAGATGACGAGACCGTCCCATGTTTGGCAAGTTACAACTGGGAGATTCCCTCCCTGCACCTGCACGGTTGTTTGGTGGAAAAGCCGAGCTAAGATCGAGTAACAGCTTCTGCTGATACTCCTGCATACGTGCGTCCCTTTCTATGGCTGGAATTATGTCACAAAATTTGGACTTGTACCGGGGATCTAATAGTGTGGCAATCCAGTAGTCATCATCACTTCTAATTTTGACAATACGAGAGTCATGTTGGAGGTAGTGCAACAAGAAAGCACTCATGTGTCTTGCGCAGCCATGCGGACCAAGTCCACGCTGTGTTTGTGGCATAGAGGTGCTACCCGTTATTTCTTCCTCTGACATCTCCCCCCAACCTCTTTCAACTGAAATTTGACCAAGGTCTCCCTCATCCGCTGAGTCTTCCATGTCCATGGACAGTTCGTCCTCCATTTCTTCATGTTCTCCTGCACCTTCCTCAACATTTCGCCTGCTACTATGCGCCCTTGTTGATCCCTGTCCCCCATGGTCCCATGCCTGCTGCGTTGGTGATGATGAACGTCTGGACCTTGGTGATGTTGTTGTCCCTTGCGCATATGAATCCTCCTGTAGTTCCTCCCCTTCCTGTTGTCCCACCCCCTGACTCCGAATAGTGTTTAGCGTGTGCTCCAGCATGTAAATGACTGGAATCGTCATGCTGATAATGGCATTGTCAGCGCTAAACATATTCGTCGCCATGTCGAAACTGTGCAGAAGGGTGCATAGGTCCTTGATCTGAGACCACTCCATCAGGGTGATCTGCCCCACCTCTGCATCTCGTTGGCCCAGGCTATACGTCATGACGTATTGCACCAGGGCTCTGCGGTGCTGCCACAGTCGCTGTAACATGTAGAGAGTTGAATTCCAGCGTGTCGCCACATCGCATTTCAGGCGATGAACCGGCAGGCCGAAAGACTTCTGGAGCGATGCAAGTCGCTCAGCTGCGGCGCTTGAACGGCGGAAGTGAGCAGACAGTTTTCGTGCCCTGTTCAGAAGGCCATCTAGGCCGGGATAGTGTGTTAAAAATTGCTGGACGACAAGGTTCAACACGTGAGCTATACAAGGTACGTGTGTCACCTTGCCCAGGCGAAGGGCCGCACCCAGGTTTGCAGCATTGTCGCACACGGCCTTACCAGGCTGCAGGTTGAGTGGAGACAACCATTTATTAAACTCAGACCGCAGAGCTGACCACAACTCCTCAGCTGTGTGACTCTTATTCCCAAGACATGTCAAGCTAAAGACCGCCTGATGCCATTGCGCTCTGCTGCCAGCATAGTAATGAGGGGTGCATGATTCCTTCTGCGCAGTGAGAACGCTGGTGGCCTGACCAGGCAGGCTTGGGGCGGAGGTGGAGGACCCAGATGAGGTGGAGGATGCAGAAGCAGTGGCGGAACTTGGACAGACAGAGGATTGACACACAAGTCGTGGGGACGGCAAGACTTGTTCAGCAGACCCTTCACCATCTATCACCATAGTTACCCAGTGCCCAGTCAGCAACATGTAACGTCCCTGTCCATGCTTACTGGTCCAAGTATCGGTGGTGAAATGCACCCGTTCACACACAGAGTTTCTCAAGGAAGCGGTGATGTTGTGTGCGACATGCTGGTGTAGCGCGGGCACACCTTTCTTAGAGAAGTAGTGGCGACTAGGCATCTGGTACTGGGGCACAGCGACAGACATAAGGTCTCTAAAATCCTGTGTGTCCACTAGGCGGAAAGGCAGCATTTCGGTAGCCAAGAGCTTACAGAGGGATAGAGTCAACCTCTTAGCTTTGTCATGGGTCGCAGGAAGTGGCCTTTTATTTGACCACATCTGAGGGACAGAGATCTGGCTGCTGTGTGTAGACGGTGTTGAGTAGGGTGTCCCTGGAAAAATGCAGGTTTGTGAGGAAAGTGCAGGCGGAGACATGATGTTGCCTTCATCCAACGTTGGTGCTATCGATGTCTGAGAGAGCTGTACACACTCACTTGTTTCCCCTTCCAAACCAACTGATGACCTACCAAGCAAACTGCCTGTTGCGGTTACAGTGGTGGAAGTTGTGGGTGGAAAAACAGGTGTGACAGCTGTCCCCACAGTCATGGAAGATGAAGAGCGCGCGGATGCACTGGAAGGGGCAGGCCGTGGATGGTTCGCTCCGCTAGGCCGCATTGCAGCACAGTGAGCTTCCCACCGGGACCTATGATATTTATTCATGTGACGATTCATGGAAGAAGTTGTCAAACTGCTGAGGTTTTGACCTCTACTAAGAGAACCATGACAAAGTTTACAGATCACATAATTTGGGCGATCTTTTTCTATGTCAAAAAAGGACCAGGCTAGGCAAGGCTTAGAGGCCATGCGACCTGTTGATCCACCCCGAATAATGCTCATAGGCAGAGTGGTGGCTGAGGATGCAGTTGTAGACGTGCTACCAGTGCTCCGACTCTGTCCAGGAAGGCGCAAGGTAACTTCGTCGTCGGTTGCATCCTCCTCCACCGCCTCTGTTGACCTCCTCGAGTGCCTGACTGGGGGTTGACAGTAGGTGGGATCTAGAACTTCATCATCAATTGTTGTGTTTGCACTCCCCTCCCCCTCAGACCGAGCCTCTTCTTGCCCTGACCGAATATTTAAGTTGTCATCCCAATCGGGTATCTGCGTCTCATCTTCATCAGTATGTTCCTCATTGTCTATAACCACAGGTGTTACAGTTTGTGACAAAGGGTCAACATTATGCTCAGAAACGTGGTCCTCACGGCCTGAATCAGAGTCACAAAGGTTCTGGGCATCACTGCAGACCATTTCCTGTTCTGTACTCACTGTAGCTTGGGAGCAGACCTCTGATTCCCAGGCTATAGTGTGACTGAACAGCTCTGCAGACTCAGCCATCTCAGTTCCACCATACTTGGCAGGGCTGATGGAGACTTCAGAGCTGGGAGAAAGCAAGTTTGATTGGGATGACAACTCAGAGGACTGGTGTTTTTTGGATGCGGTACTTGAAGTGGCTGAGAGGGCACTTGTTGGACCACTTGAGATCCATTCAAGCATTTTTCTTTTTTGGCCATCATCTACCTTTGTTCCTGTTGTTCGTGTCCGTAAAAAAGGGAGCACATCGGATTGTCCACGGTAAGTAGTAGACATCTTACTTTTGCTGGTAGATGGTCTATCTTCAGCAGATGATAATGGAGCTTTGCCACCTTCCCCACGGACAAACCCTTTTTTTCCTTTTCCACCACGCCTCTTCCCCTTTCCACCAGCATCTGTCATTTTGCCACTCATGTTGATTGCGACAAGATTGTGCACTGAAAATGTGGTAGTAAAAATTGAGAGGTGGTGTAGATTGCAGCGGTGGTCTAGCTTTATTAACAGCAGAATAATAAAGAATAATTATCCCTAACAATGCAACTACGGCCCTTAAACTGGCAGCAGTGTTTGCTAGTATAATGGCTTAGTTATAATGAGTTGGAGTGTGCAATGCAGGTAGAGGTGCTGCAAATGTCTTTGCACTAGTGTGACTAGACAACAGTCCAATAGCCACGTTTAAGATGCCACTAGGTACACTGAGTGTTTGCTAGTATAATGGCTTAGTTATAATGAGTTGGAGTGTGCAATGCAGGCAGAGGTGCTGCAAATGTCTTTGCACTAGTGGGACTATAGCAAAGTCCAATAGCCACGTTTAGGATGCCACTAGGTACACTGAGTGTTTGCTAGTATAATGGCTTAGTTATAATGAGTTGGAGTGTGCAATGCAGGTAGAGGTGCTGCAAATGTCTTTGCACTAGTGTGACTAGACAACAGTCCAATAGCCACGTTTAAGATGCCACTAGGTACACTGAGTGTTTGTTAGTATAATGGCTTAGTTATAATGAGTTGGAGTGTGCAATGCAGGCAGAGGTGCTGCAAATGTCTTTGCACTAGTGGGACTATAGCAAAGTCCAATAGCCACGTTTAGGATGCCACTAGGTACACTGAGTGTTTGCTAGTATAATGGCTTAGTTATAATGAGTTGGAGTGTGCAGAGGACAGGAGGGTACAGTGCCAGGATTGTGGGTCTGGGTAGAGGAATGGAAGCCTGCCTTTCTATTCCCTCCTAATGGGGAAATGCAGCGACGAGATCCCTGACCTTTGCTACACAGACGCTGTCGCTGTTTTCAGGACCTGTCACCTTAACTCTGACCCTGCCCGTATGAGCCCTTAAAAGGACTGATAGATAGTGCTATCCCTATGCTGTCCAGCGTATCCAATATCGGCGATAGGACTCCGGACGGAGCTGCCCCAGTGATGTCTGACACCAAGGACACAGAAGAGACAATGGCGTGCTGGAGGAAAATGTCCGGTTTTATAATGCAGGGACATGTGACATGGACATCCTATCACACATGCCGTTGCTTCTCTGGCTAAAAGTCCAATTAGCTGTGTGTGTGTCTGGGATTGGCTGACATGCTGGCCCGCCCCACAAGACGCGCGCGCTTAGGGAAGGAAGACAAGGAAAAAAAAAAAAAAATGGCGATCGCCATTATACAAACAGGAGTGATCTGAAGGCGCTGTTCACGCACACTATACACTGAAATGTCATAATAGTGTGAGTCACAGAGTGACTTACACTATTACAGCGGAAAGCCAGCTAGGAATTTGCTGTTTTTTTGCTGCTAGAACCGTTCTCGAACGTTTCTAGAACTATCGAGCTTTTGCAAAAAGCTCGAGTTCTAGTTCGATCTAGAACAGGCCCCAAAATCACTCGAGCCTAGAACTGAAGAACCACGAACCACGAACCGCGCTCAACTCTAATCTTCACCACGACCCGTGGGTGGCGTCACGGACTAAATCCCCCAAACAAACCACCCGTTTCACTCACGGGCGAGGAGCGCCGCTTGAGTCCCCGGATCCGGCCCACCGCTCGAGCCACCGAGCAGCAGCCGCAGCAGCGCCGGACCCGAGCGTTAGCGAGCGCAGTGCCCCACCGCCCGCGACAACTTGGCGTCACAAACAGGATTGAACCCCTCTACTTACCAGTGGAAGTGCGCCTTGTGATCTCCGCCGGCAGTGTCCGGACGAAAATTTTGAAGCTCCGCCATCTTGGGCGCGAAAATCTACCACTCGAGCGTCTTCCCGAGCAGGGAAGGCGCGAACGCTATGCCCCGCCCCCAACAAGCAGAAGTGCTGAAGAAAACCAAGGGGGGGCCGGTGTGTGTCTGCCTAATGTAGCCGAGGCTATAAAAGCGGGGACGCCAGGACTCTACAAAGATACCCGGTTCCTGGAAGCAGCTTGCAACATTTCTGCACCACCTGAGAGGCCTGAATCTCCGGAGCCTTCCCCCGGGATGGCGGCATGGCTGAATATCCAAGTGATGCTGTTGTACTGTCGTAACCGGGCCCAAGCACGGGACCTGCTAGATCGCTGAACCGCTGAGATGGAGGAGCTGGCTGCGGTCGTGCGGGCGCATGAAATAGAGGCCATGCTAGAGGAGCTGGTGAGTGACCCATGCCCTTGTGTACCTGAAGGACCGGCCGTTGCGGCTGAAGGACTTGGTCTACCCCTGGCCCCAGAAGGGCCCGCTCCATTGCCTGTGCTGACCGCCCGTACAACCCCGCTCAGGCCGCCGTCCCAGATGGAGGTGGCGGAGTCCGTGTTGCTCCGCCAGGGCCCAGAGGCCCGAGAGGAAGCCCGCCAATCAATAGCTGAAGCGGTTGACTTAGAAGAACCGATGGCAGACCTCCATACACCGGTCGACGACGGGTCACTTGCCACTGAGGAGCCGCGAGTCTGGGCTCGGCTGGAAACCGTTACCGACCTGCCAGGTCCCACCACTAGCCCCCTAGAGTCAGATGACAGAGGCTCGGGGGCCGACACAGAACCGGTCTCGGAGTCCGAGGAAGCGGGTGAGAGTCTTCCCAACGGCAATACGCCAGTAGCTTTCTATGTCCCGTGTGGTGGGGAGAATGGATACCGGGCGGCCCTCTCCCACCGGGCCTGCCACCGGATGTTTGCAATATTGACCGCGGAGGGTGAGGCCACCTCAGAGGAAGAGGTGGAATAGGCAGCGGTCCACCGTTGCATACTGTTGTCCCCCGTTGGGACCCCCAGCATCGTTGTATATGTGAGTGAATGACAATAATCAAACCGAAAAAAAATCACCTGATTGTCGTCTGAGAGAAGAACCGTCCCCGTTGGGACTGGAGTAGTCCTTGTTAGTTAACACCCCCATACCCACATGAGAAACTGCTCATGAACATGGCTGAGAACTAGCAGGCCACCCACGAACTTGTGGGCTTGTAAATAGTTTTGTGGGATGGAAACCGTTGCCGCCTCCGGAAAGGCAGATTGGAGGAAGGGCCCGCAGCAGAGCAGGCTGGGGAACGGCCACCACCAGGACCGGTGGCCATCCTCCGGGGGTCAGGGGTCCCCCTGGACATGGGGTCCCCTGAAGTGACAGTCGGGTGCGAGTTACCGTACCCGTTCCCGCTCGGGCAGCCTGAACCTGGACTGGGGTCAAGGGGTGCTGCCCACTTCTTAGGGGCAGCATCAGGGATAGGTTGCTTGGGTGGGAGAGCAGTAGACATCCGTCCGTCCGTCATTATTAAAAATGTTTTCATGTGTAACGTTCAAGTGATCTGACAAAAATGCTTGTTTTATATGTTCACATGTTATTTATATTTTACAGTTGAAAAATAAAACCGGTGATGGACGGACAGCCCGCGGATGGTCTGCATTTCACCAAGGGGGAATGTGGCACCCTGGACTAGCCAGGTCGTCACAGGTAACACACCCCCACCCCCACCCCCCATTAGACAGTAACATTAGCCAAACACAAAACCCTTGTTGCCTCCCTCCAGGGTCTGATGTCCACACCAGGTAGAGGTAGGGCGGAGCCAAGCAGTTGGCCCCACCCACAGAGGAGTTCACAGGCCTGGAGGCGGGAAAAGTGACAGTTCAGCAGTGGAGTTTAGTTGAGGAGGTTGAAGTGAGAGGAGTGAAGTGGAGAGTGTCTTGGTTGGCGGCCTAGGCACTGCCAACAAGGTTGGCAGACGGTGGTGGCCGTCTGCAGGAGTGGTGAATTGACGCGGAACCGTAGGACCGGGGTCGGGCGGTGGCCCGCCGGTACTGACCGGGGAGCGAAGTGAAGCCAGTACACACAGGCAGGGCCATCGGACCCCGACTAGGCTTGGAGTCGCCATCAACAGTCAAATCCGAGGGTGACAGGAACCCCAGGGGTTTCCTAACAGCCAAAGACCCGTTAGAAGGCAACCGTCCGCACCGTGAGGGTATACAGCTACTGCCTAAGGCTAGAGACCCAAGGGCCAGCGCCTGCGGGCAAACGGGCTCCTCCGGTACCCATACAACGGGGAGTGGACTACCGTTAGGGACCCATCGTAGTCGAAACAGTACACAAAGGTGCACCACTCGAGTCCCTGGATCCGGTTCACCGCTCGAGCCACCGAGCAGCAGCCGCAGCAGCGCCGGACCCAAGCGTTAGCGAGTGCAGCGCCCCGCCACCCGCGACACTGCCACTGAAGGGGTGGGTGTCTGTGTGGCCCAATTTTTGGAAAAAAGGGAGACTCCACTTGGAGTAACCCTTGCTTGATGTGTTTTTAAAAAGGAGCCAAGATGAACAAGTCATGGTTCAGCAAAGACTTTGCTACCTACCCCGGGGTCATCCTGGGAAGGGTTAAGGATGGTGTAGTTTTGAATGTTGTTGATGCAAATCTACCTGTGAAGTGTACAACTGGGGCACAAGTGCTGCCACTGAAGGGGTGGGTGTCTGTGTGGCCCAATTTTTGGAAAAAAAAGGGAGACTCCGCTTGGACTAACCCTTGCTTGCTGTGTTTTTAAAAAGGAGCCAAGATGAACAAGCCATGGTTCAGCAAAGACTTTGCTACCTACCCCGGTGCAATCCTGGATAAGGTTAAGGATGGCGTATTTTTGAATGTGCTTGATGCAAATCTACCTGTGAAGTGTACAACTGGGGCACAAGTGCTGCCACTGAAGGGGTGGGTGTCTGTGTGGCCCAATTTTTGGAAAAAAAGGGAGACTCCACTTGGAGTCACCTTGCAGTGTTTTAGATGATTTTAGAAGGGCATGCCATGCCTATATCTGTGTCTCGTCCTCTTTTTCCTCGTAATGCTGTTTTGTTTTCGCATGAGAATTTGTTCTTGTCACTTTCCCATGTGTTTGTGTTGTGTTGTGAGTTGTTTGTCACCTTTTGGACACCTTTGAGGGTGTTTTCTAGATGTTTTTATGTGTTTGTGATTGCCTCCCATTGTTTCCTATGCGGTTCGAGTGGTTCGCCAAACCGGTTCGCCGAATCGAACTCGAACGAGACCTCCGTTTGGCGAACCGAACTCGAGCCGAATCGTGACCAGTTCGCTCATCTCTAGTCCCGACAGTCATAGATGATGAAGAGCGCGCAAATGCATTGGAAGGGGCAGGCGGTGGTTGGCCCGCTACGCTAGGCCACATTGCAGCACAGTGAGCTTGCCAATAGGAATTATGCTTGGTATTCATGTGACGATTCATGAAAGAAGTTGTCAAACTGCTGAGCTTTTTGCCTCTACTTATAGATTCCCGACAAATTTTACAGATAACATGATTTGGGAGATCCTTTGCAAGGTCAAAAAAGGACCAGGCTAGGCAAGGCTTAGAGGACATGCGACCTGCAGAGCCACCCTGACTTGTGCTCAGAGGCAGAGTAGTGGTTGAGGATGCAGTTGTAGACGTGCTACCAGTACTCCGACTCTGTCCAGGAAGGCGCAAGATAACTTCGTCGTCAGTTGCATCCTCCTCCACCGCCTCTGGTTACCTCCTCGAGTGCCCGACTGAGGGTTGACAGTTTGTGGGATCTAGAACTTCATCATCAAGCGTTGTGTTTGCACTCCCCTTGCCCTCAGACCTAACCTCTTCCTGCCCTGACTGAATAGTTAAGTTGTTATCCCAATCTGGTATCTGCGTCTCATCGTCATCAGTATGTTCCTCATTGTCTCCACCAACAGGTGTTATAGTTTGTGAATGAGGGTCTACATTATCCTCAGAAACTTGGTCATCAGGGCCTGAATCTGAGTCACAAAGCTTCTGGGCATCACTGCAGACCATTTCCTGGTCTGTACTCACTGTAGCTTGGGAGCAGACCTCTGATTCCCAGGCTATAGTGTGACTGAACAGCTCTGCAGACTCAGCCATCTCTGTTACACCATACTGTGCAGGACGGATGGAGACTTGAGAGCTGGGAGAAGTGTGATTGGGGTGACAATTCAGAGGACTTTGTTTTTTTGATGTGGCAGTTGAGGTGGAGGAGAGGGCACTTGTTGGACCACTTGAGATCCATTCAAGCATGTTCTTTTTTTGTGCATCATCTACCTTTGTTACAGTTGTTTAGTTCCATAAAGAAGGGAGCACATCGGATTTTCCACGGAAAGTAGTAGACATCTTACTTTTGCTGGGAGATGGCCTATCTTCAGCAGATGTTAATGTAGCTTTCCCACCTTCCCCACGGACACAAACTTTTTTTTCCTTTTCCAACACGCCTGTTCTCCTTTCCACCAGCATCTGTTCTTTTGCCACTCATTTTGTTATCGACAAGATTGGACACTTAAAATGTGGTAGCAAAAATTCAGAGGTGGTGTAGATTGTAGAGGTGGTCTAGCTTTACTGACAGCTGAAGAACCAACACTGACTATCCCTGACAATGCAACTATGGCCCTAAAACTGGCAGCACTTTTTGCTATTAAAATTGCGTAGAAAAATGTGCAGGAGGGTAGAATGCAGAGGTGGTGGAACTTGCTTGGCACCAGTGGGACACTAATGGAGTACAGCAGCCACTTTTTGGATGCCACTAACTTTCAGCACTGTTTGCTATTAAAATAGCGTAGCAAAATGTGCAGGAGGGTAAAATACAGAGGTGCTGGAACTTGCTTGGCACCAGTGGGACACTAATGGAGTATAGCAGCCACTTTTTGGATGCCAGTAACTTTCAGCACTGTTTGCTATTAAAATAGTGTAGCAAAATGTACAGGAGGGTAGAATACAGAGGTGGTGGAACTTGCTTGGCACCAGTGGGACACTAATGGAGTATAGCAGCCACTTTTTCGATGCCACTAACTTTCAGCACTGTTTGTTATTAAAATAGTGTAGCAAAATGTGCAGGAGGGTAGAATGCAGAGGTGGTGGAACTTGCTTGGCACCAGTGGGACACTAATGGAGTATAGCAGCCACTTTTTGGATGCCAGTAACTTTCAGCACTGTTTGCTATTAAAATAGCATAGCAAAATGTGCAGGAGGGTAAAATACAGAGGTGCTGGAACTTGCTTGGCACCAGTGGGACACTAATGGAGTATAGCAGCCACTTTTTGGATGCCACTAACTTTCAGCACTGTTTGCTATAAAAATAGCTTGGCAAAAGTGGGCAGGTGGGTACAGTGGCCGGGTTCTCTGGGTCAGTGGACAAGAAAGGAAGCCTCACTTTCTGTCCCTCCTAATGGTGAAATGCAGCAAGGAATTCCCTGAGCTTAGGTACACAGGCGTTATCTAAAGCTGTATACAGCGTTTCCACGGACCTGACTGTCACCTATGGCTCTGAGCCCCAGTTAATAAGCCCTGAAAAGGGCTGAAATAAACTTCTGTCTTTAATCTTTACAGCGCTGTGTGTATAGCGTATACAGCAGGAGCGGCGACAGGAGCTGCGTTAGCGGTGACTGTCACCCAGACGCAGAAGGCAGATAATGGCGCCGTGAGGGAAAATGGCCGTATTTATAATGCAAGGATATGTGACATTCACAACCTATGACACATGCCCTTGCTTGTCTGACAAAAAGTCCACTTAGCTATGTGCGTGTCTAGGATTGGCTGACATGCTGGCCCGCTCCACTGCACGCGCGCTTAGGAAAAAAAAAAAATGGCGATCGGCATTCTCTCAGTAGCACAGATCTAAACCCCGTCCCCCCTGCACATTATACGCTGAAATTTGATTATAGTGTGAATCACAGAGTGACTCAGACTATTACAGTGAAAAGCCAGCTAGTAACTAGCTAGGCTTTTTGCTGATCGAACCGTTACCGACCGTAACTCGAGCTGCCGAGCTTTTAGCAAAAAGCTTGCGTTCGCGTTCGATCTCGAGCACCCCCAAAATCACTCGAACATGAAATTGGCGAACCTCGAACCTCAAACATCGCTCATCTCTAGTGGTGAATATATTCACAGGTACTAGAATTGCCCTGAAAAGATGTGACAACACACAACTGTATCCAACCCCTTTTATTTAGCGATGAGCGAGCACTAAAATACTCGAGTGCTCGGTACTTGAATCAAGAAGATCAGACGTTCAGATGGGCTAAACTCGAGTATCGGGTATAATGGAAGTAAATGGGAAGATCAAACAATTTTCCAGAAGACCCTAACAGAATGACTGGGAGGGCAGAAAACTCACAGAAATAGTTGGAAAAAGGCTCAAATGGAATGTTGACATACAGCATGGGGAATACACTTCGATGCTACTCTGAAACCCAAAGTTGCTGTGAGGAACAATGCTGTCAGAGTTTTAGGGGTACTTTGCACACTGCGACATTGCTAGCCGATGCTAACGATGTCCAGCGCGATAGTACCCGTCCCCGTCGCACATGAGATTTCTTGTGATTGCTCCCGTAGTGAACGTTATTGCTATGGCAGCTTCACACGCACTTACCTGGTCGGCGACGTCGCGGTGACTGCCAAACAATCCCTCCTTCAAAGGGGAGGTGCGTTCGGCATCACCGCGATGCCACCGCAACGTCACTAAGCGGCCGGCCAATAGAAGCGGAGGGGCGGAGATGAGTGGGAAGCAACATCCCGCCCATCTCCTTCCTTCCGCATTGGCGGCGGGACGCAGGTAAGGAGATGTTTGTCATTCCTGCGGCTTCACACACAGCGATGTGTGATGCCGCAGGAGCGACAAACAACATCGAATCAGAAACAAGAGCGACATTATGGAAATGAACGACGTGACACAGATCAACGATTTTTGACTGTTTCACGCTCGTTCATCGTCGCTACTAGGATTTACACATTGCGATGTCGCTACTGGCGCCGGATGTGCGTCACTAACGACATGACTCCGACGATATATCAGTAACGATGTCGCAACATGTAAAGTACCCCTTAGAGTTTGTTCACAAGTTGAGTATTTGGATGCAAAAATTTCTGCACTATTTCTGCAACTTCTGACAAGAAAAGCACAGTGGTAAAAACACACTCTGTCGCATTTTCCCATGTTTTTTCTGCCTTATTGTATGCATTTTTTGCATGCGTTTTCAATGTGAGCTTTTTATATAGCGTTTTGATAATAGAGATATACATTATATTAGAGATAGACATAGATAGATAGATAGATAGATAGATAGATAGATAGAGGGATAGACAGAGGGATAAATAGATTATATTATCAGGCTGGGATGGTCCATTGTTATTGGGTCCTTCCTAGCCTAAAAATACAAGTAAAATTACCGCTCATCACCAATCTCGTCAGGTCATACAGAGGGCAACATGAGACTCAAAACTAAAGAAGAGTGATCCTGCCAAGGATCAGATCAGTTCAGAATTGCCAAACCTGCCTGAGGTTGCCGATCGGATCTGCGATCCTAGCCGATCCCATTAAATACACTGGGAAGCAAAAGTGATGTGTTGTAAAATGGTGTAAGAGGGCTGTAAAATAAAGAAAATTGAAAATGGTTAAAGCAGTACATACTTACCGAGTCTTGCCACATCTGCAGCGCTACTTCTGGGTCCATTAATTATCCCACATACATATTCACTGCTATACCCTTCCACCAGTGTCTCTGATTGGCTGCTATTGGACCGCTTTCCTATCCACTGAGACATTGGTTGGAATCATAAATGTAACTGTGTTCTTATACTGGTAATAAATAAAATAAATGTCATAGTCACCTCCTGTATTGATACCCAGCACAGATAAAGCATACGGCTACAGGCTGCAGCCCCAGCCATGCGCTCATCCTTGCTGTGTATCAAAATAAGAGGAACCGCATGTGTTTGTTTGTTTTGTTTTTTTAAAATATGTAAATAAATAAATAAATAAATAAATAAATTAGTGTGTAGTTTCTCCCAATTTTGATATCCAGCCAAGATAAAGCCCAACATCTGGGGGCTGGAATTATCAGTCTGGGGAGACCCATGCTAATTGCCCCCGCAGCCTAAAAATAGCAGCCACCCAGGATTGTCACATGCATTAGATGCAACAGTCCCGGAACTTTACCTGGCTCTTTTCGATTGCCCTAGTTCGGTGGCACTCAGGGTAATAAGGGGTTAACGACAGCTGTGAACTGCCACTAAGCCCTGGATTAGTGACGGGTAGGGATGTATGAAATCACTCAACTCTATTCATAAAAAAAGAAACAAACAAACACACAGAAAAATCCTTTATTTAAAAAAACACCCTTTTTCACCAATTTATTACCCCAAAACAACCAGGTCCAACGTAATCCTGATTTGGTCCCATGACCATTCCAGCTCTACTACATCTTAAGGCACAGCATGTGGCCATAGAATAATGACCACCTGTGTTTAGCTTCAGACAGAGAATGATCCACAGCGGTGAACAGTGATGTCACTTAGGTTAGTTGCTGTCACAGCTGGAAGTTTATACGGCCCTCGACCTGTATCCGCAGGTAACCTGACCTCAAGGGATTTCAGTGAACTCAGAAATCTCACCTCAGGAGGTCCCCTGAGGTCCCCTGAGGTTAGATTACCTGTGGTCACAAGTGGAGGGCTTTTGCAGCCTCCAGCTGTGACCGTAACTAACCTGAATAACATCACTGCTGATTGCTGGGGCTCAGTCTCTGCCTAAAGCTCACTGCGGGCCATATTTTCTTATGGTCTTATGTTGTCAGCCCAGATGTAGTAGAGCTGGAATTGTTGTGAGACCTTGTGTGGATTATATCAGATCCGGGTCTTTTAGGGGTTCATAAATTGTGCATGAATCTTGTGGATGTTTTCTGAGCCGTGATTGGCTAAAGCAACATCCACAAATAAAGTTAAGAAAAGAATAAAGTGTGCCACTCCTCTGGCCTCTCCCCATGCCCTCCTGTCATTAAAGACATCCCCTTTCTTATACAGCACCACAATCCTATCCAAATGCATCATATGTTATTAGAAAACCAATTTAGAAAACGAATATAGCCGATCATACCGGGTTTTCCCAAAAATGGTTGTGTACACGACTTAGAACTGGATAGGGAAATGCTCGTACTGAATTTGAAACTAACAAATGCGAACCAAATAAGCTCACTCATCTCTAGCGGTGAATTCTTCTCCTATGTGATGTATATATAGCAGTCTTGGTTTCTCCTGTGTGATGTATACTTCGGACCTCCCCTTGCTTGAGGTCTAAATGTAAAGTGAGCAGTGATGAATGTCCCACTTTGAGGGAACATGTGGTATAATGTACATCTGTGTTTGGTAAAATTTACAGCTGTGAGTTATTTACAAAATCTATCATTGCAAAGAGTGTCTTGTACTCCAGACCAATGCAAATCTAGAAAAGCATTCTATCCAAAACCAGAAAATGCTATAAAAAAAGCATTTTTGGAAATGTGGCCAGCATTTGGGGGCGTAAAACAAACATAAACGAACATTACCAAGATTTGGGGGAGGGGCTCGGGTTTAGCGAACAAGAACGAATAATCTCAGACTTAGGGGTACTTTAAACGCTGCAACATCACTAGCGATTGCTAGCGATGTCGAGCAAGATAGCACTTGCCCCCGTCGCACATGCGATATGTGGTGATAGCTATCATAGCGAACATTATCGCTACGGCAGCTTCACACGCACATACCTTGTCGGCGACGTCGCGGTGACTACCGACAATCCCTCCTTCAAGGGGGAGGTGCATTTGGCGTCACCGCGACGTCACCGCGATGTCACTAAGCGGCCGGCCAATAGAAGCGGAGGAACGGAGATGACCGGGACATAACATCCCGCCCACCTCCTTCCTTCCGCATTAGCGGTGGGACGCAGGTAAAGAGATGTTTGTCTTTCCTGCGGTGTCACACACAGCGATGTGTGCTGCGGCAGGAATGACATACAACATCGTACCTGCAGCTGCAACGACATTATGGAATGGAGCGACGTGTCACCGATCAACGATTTTTCACAATTTTGCGATCGGTGATCGTCGCACCTATGGTTTACACTCTGCGATGTCGGTAATGGTGCCGGATGTGCGTCACTAATGACTAGAGATGAGCGAATCGGTCGTGGTTCGGCTCGAGTTCAGTTCGCCGAGCCGAGGTCTGGTTCACGTTCGGTTCGGAAACAATGGGAGGCAATCACAAACACATAAAAACACCTAGAAAACACCTTCAAATGTGTCCAAAAGGTGACAAACAACTCACAACACAACACAAACACATGGGAAAGTGACAAGACCAAATTCTCATGCGAAAACAAAACAGCGTTACGAGGAAAAAGAGGGCGAGACACAGATATAGGCATGGCATGCTCTTCTAAAATCATGCAAAACACCGCAAGGGGACTATAAGCGGAGTCTCCCTTTTTTCCAAAAATTGTGCCACACAGACACCCCTTCAGTGGCAGCACTTGTGCCCCAGTTGTACACTTCACAGGTAGATTTGCATCAAGCACATTAAAAAATACGCCATAGTTAACCGTCGCCAGGATGACACCGGGGTAGGTAGCAAAGTCTTTGCTGAACCATGACTTGTTCATCTTGGCTCCAAATGAGCAAGGCTCCATTTCCAAAGTCATGGCATCGATTTTCATTTGGAGATACTCCTGTATCATCCTCTCCAGCCGTTGACTATGTGTCAGACTTGTTGTCTCTGGTGGCCTTGCAAAGGATGGTCTAAAAAAATTATGAAAAGATTCCATAAAATTGCTGTTCCCAGCACCAGATACGGTGCTACTGGTACGGGTAGACTGTTGAAGATGACGAGACCGTCCCATGTTTGTCGAGTTACAACTGGGAGATTCACTCCCTGCACCTGCACGGTTGTTTGGTGGAAAAGCCGAGTTAAGATCGAGTAACAGCTTTTGCTGATACTCCTGCATACGTGCGTCCCTTTCTATGGCTGGAATTATGTCACAAAATTTGGACTTGTACCGGGGATCTAATAGTGTGGCAAGCCAGTACTCATCATCACTTCTAATTTTGACAATACGAGGGTCATGTTGGAGGTAGTGCAGCAAGAAAGCGCTCATGTCTGGCGCAGCCATGTGGACCAAGTCCACGCTGTGTTTGTGGCATAGAGGTTCTAACCGTTCTTTCTTCCTCTGACATCTCCCCCTAACCTCTTTCAACTGAAATTTTACCAAGGTCTCCCTCATCCACTCAGTCTTCCATGTCCATGGACAGTTCATCCTCCATTTCTTCATGTTCTCCTGCACCTTCCTCAACATTTCGCCTGCTACCATGCGCACTTGTTGATCCCTGTCCCCCATGGTCCCATGTCTGCCGCCTTGGTGATGATGAACAACTGGACCTTGGTGATGTTGTTGTCCCTTGCGCATATGACTCCTCATGTACTTCCTCCCCTTCCTGTTGTCCCACCCCCTGAGTCCGAATAGTGTTTAGCGTGTGCTCCAGCATGTAAATGACTGGAATTGTCATGCTGATATCGAAACTGTGCAGAAGGGTGCATAGGTCCTTGATCTGAGGCCACTCCATCAGGGTGATCTGTCCCACCTCTGCATCTCGTTGGCCCAGGCTATACGCTATGACGTATTGCACCAGGGCTCAGCGGTGCTGCCACAGTCGCTGTAACATGTGGAGAGTCGAATTCCAACGTGTCGGTACATCGCATTTCAATCGATGAACCTGCAGGCCGAAAGACTTCTGGAGTGATGCAAGTCGCTCAGCTGCGGCGGTTGAACGTCGGAAGTGAGCAGACAGTTTTCGTGCCCTGTTCAGAAGGCCATCTAGGCCGGGATAGTGTGTTAAAAATTACTGGACAACAAGGTTCAACACGTGAGCCATACAAGGCACGTGTGTCACCTTGCCCAGGCTAAGGGCCGCACCCAGGTTTGCAGCATTGTCACACACGGCCTTACCAGGCTGCAGGTTGAGTGGAGACAACCATTTACCAAACTCAGTCTCCAGAGCTGCCCACAACTCAGCCACTGTGTGACTCTTATTTCCAAGACATTTAAAGATAAAGACCGCCTGATGCCGTTGCACTCTGCTGCCAGCATAGTAAGACCCTTCACCATCTATCACCATAGTTACCCAGTGCCCAGTCAGCGACATGTAACGTCCCTGTCCATTCTTACTGGTACAAGTATCGGTGGTGAAATGCACCCGTTCACACACAGAGTTTCTCAAGGAAGCGGTGATGTTTTGTGCGATATGCTGGTGTAGCACAGGCACACCTTTCTTAGAGAAGTAGTGGCAACTGGGCATCTGGTACTGGGGCACAGCGACAGACATAAGGTCTCTAAAATCCTGTGTGTCCACCAGGCGGAAAGGCAGCTTTTCGGTAGCCAAGAGCTTACAGAGGGATAAAGTCAACCTCTTAGCTTTGCCATGGGTTGCAGGAAATGGCCTTTTATTTGTCCACATCTGAGGGACAGAGATCTGGCTGCTGTGTGTAGACGGTGGTGAGTAGGTTGTCCCTGGAAAAATACAGGTTTGTGAGGAAAGTGCAGGCGTAGACATGATGTTGCCTTCATCCAACGTTGGTGCTATCGGTGTCTGAGAAAGCTGTACACACGCACTTGTTTCCCCTTCAAAACCAACTGATGACCTACCAAGAAAACTGCCTGTTGCGGTTACAGTGGTGGAAGTTGTGCATGGAAAACCAGGTGTGACAGCTGTCCCCACAGTCCTAGAAGATGAAGAGTGCGCGGATGCACTGGAAGGGGCAGGCGGTGGATGGTCCGCTCCGCTAGGCCGCATTGCAGCACGGTGAGCTTCCCACTGGGACATATGATATTTATTCATGTGACAATTCATGGAAGAAGTTATCAAACTGCTGAGGTTTTGGCCTCTTCTAACAGATTCCCGACAAATTTTACAGATCACATGATTTGGGCGATCCTTTGCTAGGTCAAAAAAGGACCAGGCTAGGCAAGGCTTAGAGGGAATGCGACCTGCTGAGCCCCCCCGACTTGTGCTCAGAGGCAGAGTGGTGGCTGAGGATGCAGTTGTAGACGTACTACCAGTACTCCTCCTCTGTCCAGGAAGGCGCAAGGTAACTTTGTCGTCAGTTGCATCCTCCTCCACCGCCTCTGTTGACCTCCTCGAGTGCCTGACTGTGGGTTGACAGTAGGTGGGATCTAGAGCTTCCTCATCAGTTGTTGTGTTTGCACTCTCCTCACCCTCAGACCGAGCCTCTTCCTGCCCTGACCGAATATTTAAGTTGTCATCCCAATCTGGTATCTGCGTCTCATCATCATCAGTATGTTCCTCATTATCTATAACAACAGGTGTTACAGTTTGTGAATAACGATCAACATTATGCTCAGATAGTTGTTCCTCATGGCCTGAATCTGAGTCACAAAGGTTCTGGGCATCACTGCAGACCATTTCCTGGTCTGTACTCACTGTAGCTTGGGAGCAGACCTCTGATTCCCAGGCTATAGTGGGACTGAACAGCTCTGCAGACTCAGCCATCTCTGTTCCACCATACTGTGCAAGGTGGATGGAGACTTAAGAGCTGGTAGTGTGATTGGGATGACAACTCAGAGGACTGGTGTTTTTTGGATGTAGTTGAGGTGGAGGAGAGGGCACTTGTTGGACCACTTGAGATCCATTCAAGCATTTTCTTTTTTTGGGCAACATCTACCTTTGTTCCAGTTCTTCGTGTCCATAAAAAAAGGGAGCACATTGGATTGTCCACGGAAAGTAGTAAACATCTTACTTTTGCTGGTAGATGGCCTATCTTCAGCAGATGTTAATGGAGCTTTGCCACCTTCCCCACGGACACAAACTTTTTTCCTTTTCCAACACGCCTATTCACCTTTCCACCAGCATCTGTCATTTTGCCACTCATTTTGATTGAGACAAGATTGTGCACTTAAAATGTGGTAGTAAAAAATTGAGAGGTGGTGTAGATTGCAGCGGTGGTCTACCTTTATTGACAGCAGAATAAACAACAATAACTATCCCCGACATGGCAACTATGGCCCTTAAACTGGCAGCACAGTTTGCTATTCTAATAGCTTAGTAAAAATTAGTTTGAGGGTGCAATGCAGAGGTGCTGGCAATAGCTTGGCACCTGTGGGACACTAATGAAGTCCAACAGCCACTTTTAGGATGCCACTCAGTTTCCTCAGTGTTTGCTATTATAATGGCTTAGTAACAATGAGTTTGAGGGTGAAATGCAGAGGTGCTGGCAATAGCTTGGCACCAGTGGGACACTAATGAAGTCCAACAGCCACTTTTTGGATGCCACTAAGTTTCCTCAGTGTTTGCTATTATAATGGCTTAGTAACAATGAGTTTGAGGGTGCAATGCAGAGGTGCTGGCAATAGCTTGGCACCAGTGGGACACTAATGAAGTCCAACAGCCACTTTTTGTATGCCACTAAGTTTCCTCAGTGTTTGCTATTATAATGGCTTAGTAACAATGAGTTTGAGGGTGCAATGCAGAGGTGCTGGCAATAGCTTGGCACCAGTGGGACACTAATGAAGTCCAACAGCCACTTTTTGGATGCCACTAAGTTTCCTCAGTGTTTGCTATTATAATGGCTTAGTAACAATGAGTTTGAAGGTGCAATGCAGAGGTGCTGGCAATAGCTTGGCACCAGTGGGACACTAATGAAGTCCAACAGCCACTTTTAGGATGCCACCAAGTTTCCTCAGTGTTTGCTATTATAATGGCTTAGTAACAATGAGTTTGAGGGTGAAATGCAGAGGTGCTGGCAATAGCTTGGCACCAGTGGGACACTAATGAAGTCCAATAGCCACTTTTAGGATGCCACTAAGTTTCCTCAGTGTTTGCTATTATAATGGCTTAGTAACAATGAGTTTGAGGGTGCAATGCAGAGGTGCTGGCAATAGCTTGGCACCAGTGGGACACTAATGAAGTCCAACAGCCACTTTTAGGATGCCACTAAGTTTCCTCAGTGTTTGCTTTTATAATGGCTTAGTAACAATTAGTTTGAGGGTGCAATGCAGAGGTGCTGGCAATAGCTTGTCACCAGTGGGACACTAATGAAGTCCAACAGCCACTTTTTGGATGCCACTAAGTTTCCTCAGTGTTTGCTATTATAATGGCTTAGTAACAATGAGTTTGAAGGTGCAATGCAGAGGTGCTGGCAATAGCTTGGCACCAGTGGGACACTAATGAAGTCCAACAGCCACTTTTAGGATGCCACCAAGTTTCCTCAGTATTTGCTATTATAATGGCTTAGTAACAATGAGTTTGAGGGTGCAATGCAGAGGTGCTGGCAATAGCTTGGCACCAGTGGGACACTAATGAAGTCCAACAGCCACTTTTAGGATGCCACCAAGTTTCCTCAGTGTTTGCTATTATAATGGCTTAGTAACAATGAGTTTGAGGGTGAAATGCAGAGGTGCTGGCAATAGCTTGGCACCAGTGGGACACTAATGAAGTCCAATAGCCACTTTTAGGATGCCACTAAGTTTCCTCAGTGTTTGCTATTATAATGGCTTAGTAACAATGAGTTTGAGGGTGCAATGCAGAGGTGCTGGCAATAGCTTGGCACCAGTGGGACACTAATGAAGTCCAACAGCCACTTTTAGGATGCCACTAAGTTTCCTCAGTGTTTGCTATTATAATGGCTTAGTAACAATGAGTTTGAGGGTGCAATGCAGAGGTGCTGGCAATAGCTTGGCACCAGTGGGACACTAATGAAGTCCAACAGCCACTTTTGGGATGCCACTAACTGGCAGCACTCTTTTCAATTAAAATGGCTTTGCTAAAATGTGCAGGAGGGGAGAATGCAGAGGTGGTGGGACTTGCTTGGCAAAAGTGCCACAATAATGGAGGAAAGCAGCCACTCTTTGGATGGCACTAACTGGCAGCACTCTGCAATTAAAATGGCTTTGCTAAAAAGGGCAGGAGGGTACAGTGGCCGGGTTGTGGGTCAGTGTAGAGGAAAGAAAGCCTCCCTTTCTATCCTTCCTAATGGTGAAATGCAGCAAGGAAGTCCCTGAGCTTAGCTACACAGATATTCTTATCTGTAGCTGTTAAAAACTGTTTCCACGGACCTGACTGTCACCTATGGCTCTGAGCCTGCTGTAATTAGCTCTTAGAAGGGCTGAAAGAAACTTCTATCCCTATTCTGTATAGCGCTGTGTGTAGAGCGTACACAGCAGGATCGGTGACAGGTGCTGCGTCTGCGGTGTCTGTCACCCAGAAGCAGAAGGCAGATAATGGCGTCCTGACGGGTAGATGCCCGTATTTATAATGCAGGGACATGTGACATGGACATCCTATCACACATGCCGTTGCTTGTCTGGCAAAAAGTCCACTTAGCTGTGTGTGTGTCTGGGATTGGCTGACATGCTGGCCCTCCCCACTAAACGCGCGCTTAGGGAAGGAAGAACAGAAAAAATATGGCGATTGCCATTATCACAGCAGCAGTGATCTGAATGCGCCTTTTTTTCGCAGACTATACGCTGAAATTTCATAATAGTGTGAGTCACAGAGTGACTTACACTATTACAGCGAAAAGCCAGCTAGTAATTAGCTTGGCTTTTTGCTGCTATAACCGTTCTCGAACATAACTCGCGCTATTGAGCTTTTAGCAAAAAGCTCGAGTTCTAGTTCGATCTAGAACAGCCCCCAAAATCACTCGAACCGCGAACTGGAGAACCACGAACCACGAACCGCGCTCAACTCTACTAACAACGTGACCCCGACGATATATCGTTACCGATATCGCAACGTGTAAAGCCCGCCTTAAACCGAACTTAAGTTTGGCGAGCCTTTATCAAACAGGTTCCCTAATTCCTAGTTACAGGTTGTATCATTAATACCACGTAACATCACAGCCACCCCAAACAGAAGCAACTGGAGCCATCACATTAGGGGGGAGATAATTAAGTGTTTAATCAAATAAAGCAGGATCATGTTCAAGTTCATGGTATAAATATTCAAATTGACTCTTGGCAAAAAAAAGGTTCTCAATCTCTCAAGGTTGACATCTCTGTCTCCATATGTTTTTTATTCCATACAGAAATACACAGAATGTTTTTACCTTGTATTAAAAACAAAACAAAAAATAAACTTTCTCCAATGTTCATTGCACACACATTTATTATCGGTGCCTTTGGCCCAAATTGAAAAAGAAGTTTCAAAAAAGTTATTTATAAAATGTATAATGTAGAACTTGGTGAAATATTAATTCAGGACACAAGAGACGCGATGATATTATTCTAATCCCAAACAGCTTTTTTCTCATGGGTCATTATGGATTTGTGATTATCATGTTATGGATGTTCCAGCTCTATATAAACCTCGTACATGGCTCCTTCTAGCCGCTCAGTGGAGAATTCTCCATCAGGACAAGCCCTCTGTCATTATACTGGTAAGTCCACCAGACACAAAATTATGGTTATTAATATTTTTTATGAACAATTTTACTGTAAGAATCAGATCATTCATTCTTTACTGCAGAATAAATTCTGTATAGTCAGGGAAGGGGGAGATTGGATAAAGCGCAAGGATCAAATATAATTTTAGAATAACTTTGAAAAAAAATTGTAATAATAAAATATATTATATCAAAATATTCCTGATTTGTTGGTGTTTTTGGAGTGGAGGGGGCTTTTACCTGTTTGGTTTTCTACTATAATTATATGCCGAGCAGCAAATTGTGGAGTTATGTTATTAAAGTGGTAAATTCTCACTCTTTTCTCAATGTATGAGAAACGTATTGTTACTATATTCAGCCAATTGTCACCTCTTGATGATCAAAATTAATTATCAGCTCAATATATCAATAAGAAGTGATTGCCTTATGTAGTTATCATACTGATACATTTTTATCAATACAAAGGCGCTATGAGAATAAAGACATTGGCTCCAGATTCTTCTGGCTCTGAGCTGTATTGGGCAGTGGATTCTGCAGTGTTATAGCGGTCACTGACTGATCAGTAATGTGCGGCTCTGGATTGTGACATCACAGCACATTAACCACTTATAGCTCAGTGCTAATTAAAGACAATGAGCCAAGAAGAATCTGCAGCTAATGTCTATATTCTCATAGTGTTTCTCTATTGATAAAAATGTGTCATTATAATAACTATATAAGGAAATCACTTCTTATTGATATATTGAGCTGATAATTAATTTTGATGATCAAGAGATGGCAATCAGCTGAATATAGTAAAGATTAGTTTCTTCTACATTGAGACCACAGTAAGAATTTACCACTTTAATAAGATAAATCCACAATTTCTGCTGGGCATATAATTACACTGGAGATCAAAATTAGAGAACAATGTCTGATCAGTTGCATTTTTCCAAAATAATGTTATCTATATTGATGACCATGCTCCGGTTTTGTGTAAGGGGAGCACCATACCACTAGAACAAGGTAAGGGGCGCAGCATGCCACTAGAGCAGGGTAAGGGGCGCACCATGCCACTAGAGCAGGGTAAGGGGCGCACCATGCCACTAGAACAAGGTAAGGGGCGCACCATGCCACTAGAGCAGGGTAAGGGGCGCACCGTGTCACTAGAGCAGGGTAAGGGGCGCACCATGCCACTAGAGCAGGGTAAGGGGCGCACCATGCCACTAGAGCAGGGTAAGGGGCGCGCCATGCCACTAGAGCAGGGTAAGGGGCGCACCATGCCACTAGAGCAGGGTAAGGGGCGCACCATGCCACTAGAGCAGGGTAAGGGGCGCACCATGCCACTAGAGCAGGGTAAGGGGCGCACCATGGCACTAGAGCAGGGTAAGGGGCGCACCATGCCACTAGAACAAGGTAAGGGGTGCACCATGCCACTAGAGCAGGGTAAGGGGCACACCGTGTCACTAGTGCATGGTAAGGGGAGCACCATGCCACTAGAACAGCATTTTACAAAAGATCCAAAGTTTATCAACTTAAAAAGCTTATTTTGTCCAAAATGTGATGATGATAATTAGAGAACAGCAATGGCTGTAGAGAAAGATGATCAGTAAATGTTCTGCAGGTAACAACAGTCACAATCAGGAGGACGTGACCGGCCATCGCTGTGAATGACTTCAGCACATCTGCGGCCACAGGACATCACTAGCCTCTCACACTGCTCTGGCGGGATTTTGGCCCACTCTTCTTCCAGTTTCTTCCCCAGTTTTTTGACTGTTGTACGTTTCTTGGCCATAACTTTGTCAGCAAGGCTTTACCAAAGGTTTTCTATTGGGTTTAGGTCAGGACTCTGAGCTGTGGCCCTTTTATTGTTTCAATGCTGTCTGTTTTAAGGAACTGTTTTCCCTATTTTGCTGTGTGACAGGGGACATTGTCCTGCATGAAAATTGCTGCTGATTGAGTGATGAACCACATGCTGTTGAAGAAGGTCGTGATCCACACTTGCATTCACTCTGCCTGTGGCCCTCTTCACACGTCCGTGAAACACGTGTGTGATTTTCATGGATGTGTCAAAGGTGTGTTTTCCCTTCCATGTGCCGTGTTTATGGCACTATGTGTGTTCTCTGTATGTTATCCATGATAACACACGGAGAACGGATAATTTCTACTCACCTGTCCCTGGCGTCGCTGTCCGTGGTGCTGATCTTTGGTCTCCAGCCCTGCAGACTCCCCGCTGCTGCTGCTTCCGCCACAGTGAAGTGAATATTAAATGAGCATAATGAGCGGCGGTCAGCAGCAAGTGACAGCAGCGGCAGAGACAGGAGGGCAGGAGAAGGTGAGTAAAGATTTATTTTTTTCTCTTACATGTGAGTTTTCTCCGGCGCGTGTCACACGGGACCGCATCCACACTACATCCATGTGGTACAGGTGCGGGCCGTGTGACACCCATGCTGCCGGAGAAAATGTGGACATGTCTACGTGTGGAACACACGGATACGCGTATGCTCCACACGTACACACATTCCATGGCAAAACACGCTTGTGCATGCAGACCCATTGATTTTAATGGGTCTACGTGTGCCCGTGTCTCTGGTACATGCGGGCATGGACCTAGCATGTACCGGAAACACGGACTTGTGAAGGGGGCCTGTAGCTGTATGAGAGGTCCAACTCCTGCTGCAGAAAACATTCCCCAAACCATGACCCTTCCCCCACCGCCTGTCACTGACTTCTTAACACACTTTGGGTTCAGTCTTTCCCCAGTTTGTCAACGAACATAATGTTTCCCATCAGACCCAAATAAATTAAACTTGCTTTCATCACTAAAATGACCTGTGGACACTTCTCCTCTGTCCACACAACATGCTCCTCACGAAAGGTGAGTCTAACCTTGTGAGTCTTACTGCTAATAAGAGGTTTGGTCACTGCAGAGTGGGCTTTCAGTCCAAATGCTCTTACACGTCATGACACTGTATGACAAGACAGATCCATTCCTTACACTGTTCACTGCTGGACTGCCAAGCAATTCCAGCTGCAGTGATGAAACGATTACCAATGTAGTTTCTGCGCATTATCCTGTCCTCTCTTGCAGTTCTCTTTTGAGGGTGACCAGCCTTCTTGGAGGACTTAAATGTGTTTGTGTTGTTGTAAATATGCAATATTCTCAAAATCACAGACTTGGAACCACCAACTTTTCTTGTTATGGCTGATAGGGTCACCATCTGAACAACCTGCTACCGGAGGGTTTCAGTCACTTTGGAATGCCACAAAATTTTTGCAAAGTTAGTGCAAACTAGAAAGTTAGGCTACCAGTTAGGCCCCCTTCACACACCCGTGAAAAACACGTACGTGTCTAACGTTCCGTTTTTTGGGTCTGTGTTCCGTATTGTATATCTGTTTCTCCGGTACGTGTGACATCCGTGTGATGGCATGTGCTAGCCGTGTGTGCATGTGGAATGTCCATGTGTGCGTGAGATACATACGTGTAATGTCCGTGTGTTGACCGTTTGAAATGATCCGTGTGTGATGCAAAATGACGTTGCTACATGCCCGCTGACAACCGACAGCGACGCGCAATGAGAATGAACTCAGGTGAGCTTCACCCGACTTCATTGTCATACCGCGGCTCTGTCTGTGTGTTACGTACTGATTAGCGGGCACCCGTGAAGGACTCACCGGTGACCGCTAATCCCCTGAGTGACTGAAGTGAGCAGCGCGATTAGCGCTGCCATCATTCAGGTTTGCCGCGGCCAGCTGGAGTCCTCCACCCGAGACTGCAACTCACCCATGACTTCATCGCTGATCGCGCAGCTTACTTCATTCACTCTGGCGACTCGCTGTCACAGTTGGAGTAACCAGCGGTGGCTGGGAGTAACCTGAGTGATGTCATCGCACGACTCACTTTAGTTGCTATGTGGAGCTGACAGGAGCGGCGGTGTTCTACTGCATCTCGTCAGCTTCATGTAGCTGAGCTGAGAGCGTTGCGGGACCTCTGTGGATTACGCTGGACATGGATGGGTTTTTGGGGCTTAATAAAATGGTTAAAGAGGGTGTTTGTTATTGTTTATTATTTCAAATAAAGGATTTTTTTAACTGTGTGTGTTTATTTACTTTAACTTACAGGTTAATCATGGAAGGTATCTTGGGGAGACGCCTGCCATGATTAATCTAGGACTTAGTGGTAGCTATGGGTTGCTGCCATTAACTCCCTATTACCTCGATTGCCACCGCACCAGGGCAATTCGGGATGAGTCAGGTAGAGTCCCGGAACTGTTGCATCTAATGGATGCGGCAATTCTGGGCGACTGATGGCTGATATTGTTAGGCTGGGGGGCTCTTCATAATGTGGAGCTCTCCATCCTGAGAATACCAGCCTTCAGCAGTGTGGCTTTACCCTGGCTGGTATCCAAATTGGGGGGGAATGCACGTTTTTTTTTAAATTATTTTTTTTTTTTTTACTGCTCGATATAGACACGCCCACCGGCGACTGTGATTGGTTGCAGTGAGACAGCGGTCACTCAGCGTGGGGGCGTGTCTAACTGCAACCAATCATAGGTGCCGGTGGGTGGGGAAAGCAGTGAATATGAGATTGAATAATGAGCGGCCGGCATTTTCAAAATATAGTAAAACCCGCCGGAGCTTTTTGCATGCCGTGCAGCACCGCGCTGGTGATCGGGGATCGGTGAGTATTAGAGAGGGGGAGAGACCGACCGACGGACAGAGGGAGATTGACTGACATACACAGAAAAAAAAGATTGACCGACATCGCTTCAAAAAAGCACAAAAAGGACACGGACCATACGGAGATGCATCCGTGTCACGTACGTGTGCTCACGGACCCATTGAGTTTAATGGGTGCGTGTGTGCGTGTTCCGTGAGGAAAACGGACATGCATCCATGTTTAATGGACAAACAAATGTATCACGCACACAGACACACGCACCGTATGGAATAACGCACGTGTAACTCCAAACATTGATTAACATTGTAGTATGTGTGTCCGTGTCTCCGGTACATACGGAAATGGACCAAACACGTACCGGAGACACGTGCGTGTGAAGGGGGCCTCACATAGGGTTTGTCAGATAATTCACAAAATTAGCACCAGGTGCAGATTAACCCTAGAATGCTTACCTGGTGCCTCGCAGGCCTGCTAGGTTACTTGTTTTCTATGGTTGATTTCTATGGTTGCGCGTTCTACGGTTAACACCAATAACTTAAAGGGAATCTGAAAGTGCCTCTAATTTTGATCCGTGTTCTTTTTTATTTATCTCATTTACATTTTTATTATCTGCTTTAGAATAAATTCAGTTGAAGAAATAAGTGGAAAATGCTGTGAGATTCCTCATGTCAGGATATAATCACACAGGACGACACAATGACCGCAACATTTAGGAAATTGTGTGTTCTCTAATATTGATTTCCAGTGTATAATAGAATACCAAACAGGGGTAATAGCTCACTCCATTCTAAAAAAAATACCAACAAATCAGGACTATTTTAATATAATATATTTTATCAAAATACATTTTTATTTTTTTTTTATAAAAAGGTTATAGTAAAAGTTATATTTTCTCCTTCCACACGCTTCACCCAATATCTCCCTTCCCTGACGATTCTGCATTGTTATGCACACTGATGTGAGATTTAGTATAGGGAGCTCCTAAAATAGACAAAAAATATTCTGTTAGGAAATGTGATAGATTGATTGAACATTTAGTAATTTGCTGACTTTATCCATGTGTCACTTTATATTATATTTATTTCATCTTCCTATTTTTTATTATTTACATTTTTGGAAAATTCATTTTAACAAAAAAGAAAAAACTGAGTATGTTCATAAAACCATCTCTTGTCAGAAGAAACATCTTCAGGGAATTTTGTCATTATTCTTAAAATTTAATAAAATCAGCCTGGAAGTGGCTGAATACCGGAAGTTTGCAATATTGAGATCACGACTTTATGATGCGCAGTGACCTTTGGCTTGGAGAACATTGAAAATGTGGGTCTACAGTGAAAAAGCCAAAGATAAAGCGCAAGAAAGAAAGAAAGGAGAGGGGTGGAAGGCAGGCAGAGGGGCAGGCGGAAAGGTTAATATTGGTTAAATAAAACTAAAGGGGGTGTCACATGGTATGATATATCGGGCGATATGTCGTCAGGGTCACGGAATTCGTGACGCACATCCGGCATCGTTAGAGATGTCGTACCGTGTGACACCTCTGAAAGACTGTTAATGAGCAAAAATACTCACCTTATCGTTGCTCGTTGACACGTCGTTCATTTTCAGAATGTCGGTCCACCTTCTGTGCTCCAGTTGTTCATCGTTCCCAAGGCAGCACACATCGCTCCGTGTGACACCCCGGGACCGATGAGCACAGCTTACCTGCATCCCGCCGGCAATGAGGAAGGAAGGAGGTGGGCAGGATGTTACGTCCCGCTCATCTTTGCCACTCCGCTTCTCTTGGACGGCCGCTGTGTGACATCGCTGGGACGCCGAACGTCCCTCCCCCTTCAGGAAGAGGATGTTCGTCGCCCACAGCGACGTCGTCCGGGAGGTAAGTGCGTGTGACGGGGGGTTAACGACTTTGTGCGCCACGGACAACAACTTGACCGTGACGCACAAATGACGGGGGTGGGTACGATCGCTCATGCGATCGCACGATAGATCATACCGTGTGACGCCAGCTTAATAGTCTCCTTTCCAGCTGCCCCTCTGTTTTTCGTCCCGTCCTCTTCTTTCCACCACATCTCCTGCCTCTTCACCATAGTCCAGAACGTCTGGCTGTTTCCAAGCATGAGTTCACTCTGCGTCATAAGGTTGCGCTATTGAACTACTGTATTTTGGCTTATAGTGAAGAGGCCAGAGATAAAATGTGCGATGGTGGAAAAAGAGGAATGAGTGGAGAGTAGTGGGGTGGCCGAAGATGTCGGCAACAAGGTTTATTTTTTCTTCCTTGCATTGCTCTAAATTTGGGTTATGAATAAACCTAGAGAAGCTAACACGTTCCAATCTTGGGTACTGCCTGTACATAATTGTACATTTCTATATACCTATATAATAGGGTTAAATATATAACTGAGACACTTATTTTCCCATACAATAACTAGATAATAATGAAAACAATTACAATAATCCCATGTTTATTACCTCTTCAAAAACTGACATCATAAATCAGTAAATAATATGGAGATATCTGGTTTCCCTGCAATTTAATCAACCCTTAAAATACAGAGAGCAGATTATTTACAGAGATTGGGAAATGTTGCTAAAAAAAATGGCATGGTTGGACTTTTTTCTCTGTTAAAGCCATAAAAAATGACAACTCAAATGTAACACGTGTAAATATACAACTCATCTCGAAAAAAACAAAACCTCATATTGTGAAGCTTAGATAAAATTGAAAAAATATATGAATGAATGGACAAAAAAAAATTACTGGTCATCTTAAGAAGAAATAATAAAGAATAACGTTTGGAACACCATTCTAAGTCTGAACTGGGTGCAAAAACCTAAAAAAACATCACTATGGGGAGATAAGGTATGCACACCAGTGACTATGTAAGGGGAATACATGAAATAGCAGAAACTGCTGTGTGAATACTGACTTGAAAAATCCAATAGCTATATGTAAGAGTGAAAATGTGAAAAATGAAATCTGCATTACTGCCATGAATATATGAATCAAGAGAAATTTAGCTACTGAATTGATCAATGCAATAGAGCCCCAACACTACGCCAAAGTATTTCTCTACGTTGGGGTCCCTAGCTTGTGTGTGTCCTCTCATGCAGTTAAAAAACTTTCATCTTAAGAAGAAAGGCAGCAGATGTAACCCTAAGTATTCGCTTAATCTTTGGAGTATTTTTATTCCTTTTTATGTTGCTATTTTTTATATATCGTGTAGGGACCTACAAATTTGAGGTCCCGTGACGAGGGTTGTAGGCTTCCATATTCTGGCCATAATACCAACTAAAACCTCATGATTTGTGCACAGGATGCAGCCAGACATTTTATATAAGCAGGTGTGCATGTTTGTACTATCCATGTTTTTACTATGTTTATGTGTGCATAATGTGTATATATAATGTAAATTACTTCCCAAAACAGCAATTACACTTTTTCTTTCCTATAAAGATTATCCAGTCAACAAGCATCTGGTATGAGAAATCAGTTTAAAAAAAAATAGTCTGCAATGACTGACACTAGAGGACTGGATCACCAGGAGTAACCAATGGATCACTAGGGATGACCAACTGATTGCCTAAATTTGCATTTACATCCACATTTTTCAATATTTCCTATATTACATGTTGAAATTATTAATACATTTGGTTGATCTTGTATTTTGACATATTTTACTCTCCAAATCTGAAGCAAAGATTCCTAAACTTTAGATCCTGAAAACAATTACCTTGTTCACATATTGTTGACTTAATATAGCTGTGGATAGTTGGCGTCATACTTTGAGACAAATTTTTAAATTGTTTGAATCAGTTATTAGTTACAAAATAATTCATTGGAAAAAAAGTCAATCTACAATTAACCGAAAAAAAGAACAGGTGTCCAACGCCAAATCTGTCCGAGATCGTGTAATAAATCTGGAGCTTTTTTTGACTGCCTGGAAGACGCAGAGGATGACTAAGTATTAGGTGGATTAGTAAAGGTGAGACTTTGTGTTTTTCTAGAAAGATAAAAAATACTGATGAAGAACGAGACGTCTGTTAAATATTTTTACATTTTGCCACTTTCTGAAGATACTTGGAATAAACCATTAATTTCCACCTTCTTCTTGATATATTTGGTCGGCGTTCTCATCAATTCTTCCATTATCACAGTGATATGTCTGGAAGTTCAATTACATAAACCAATGTATGTCTTTATCTGTAATTTATCCATTGTAGATATATTTTATACATCGGTCACGATTCCTAAATTATTGCACAGGTTATTGTCCGGGAATCACATTGTTTCCTTCTCACAATGTTACGCTCAGTTGTACTTTCTGACAGTTGTGGGGACAGCAGAGACCATTCTTCTCTTCATTATGGCTTATGACCGATATGTCGCTATCTGCCTTCCCTTACATTATCATCAGATCTTAAGTTGGAGAAATTGCATCCTGATAACTATTGGGCTTTGGGCAGCCGCTGTTTTAAACTCTTTTATGTTCTTAACCTCAGCTTTATACATGACCTCCTGTCACTCCAACGTCATCCACCAGTTATTCTGTGATCATAAGTCGCTAACAAGAACAACCTGTATAGGGACACTCATGTTTTTTGTAGTAACTGGTATTGAAATTTTGATTTTGGCATTTATTCCTATTATTTGCACTCTTATATCTTATATTAATATTTTCTCTGTTATCTTCAAGATGACATCAAAACACAGCAGAAGAAAAGCCTTCTCCACCTGCTCATCCCACATTGCTGTTGTCTCTATTTTCTATGGGACAGGCGTAATAGGGTATCTGATACCACCTTACTCAGATGTCTTGGATTTAGTCTTCAGTATAATATATACAAGTATCATCCCTATGATAAATCCGATCATATACAGTCTACAGAATTCCAATGTTCAATCGGCATTTCTGGGGTTAGTGAAAGTGCTTTTTAACCCCTTCACATTTGACATACCTATACGTCATGGTCAGGTAGCAGTTCGCAACTGATGATGTAAAGAAATGTCATGGGACTTGCGCAGGGGCACAAGAGTTAAACCTGCACGATCCACACTCATAGCTTACATGACAGCTGAGACCTGGCTTTCACAGCAAGGATCTGTTTAACCCCCTAGATGCCACTATCAATATTGATCTCAGCATTTAGGAGGCTGGGAGAGGGAATGTGCTTCCATTCAATTGGCACTCCTGTGATGTCATCACGAGGGCCCGATCATTGTCATGGCATCAGGAGGTCATGATGATAACCTTCAGTTCAGTCAGCTATAGCATGCCTGTTAGACCACGCCAGCAGCATTTTCTTAGAGGCATTTTCTGTCAGTATCTCACTGACAGGTATAATCTATCGCAATGTAGGTGCATTGCATGTAAAGGAAAAAAAATGTATGCTCACCAAGTGCAGGTAATATCCTTCTGTGGTATTGTATTAGATGGAGCCCACGTCTTCACCGCAGAATCAGAGGCAATACAACAAAAGAAAAAAGGAAGAAATCCGGGTACTCCATAAACAAAAATATCTGCTTTATTTTATTTACTATATAAAAAATGGTAGGGCGGAATATAACTATTCATATGCGTTTCGAGCGGATGCTCTTACTCACTGAATGTCTGAATATGAAAATACTGAGTAGGTATATTGCAATATACTATTGCAGAGATCAGACTAATAAACTTTAATGTCCAACATAGAGACTTAGTTAAAAAGTTTAAAAAAAAA
This sequence comes from Anomaloglossus baeobatrachus, assembly GCF_048569485.1. NCBI lineage: Eukaryota > Metazoa > Chordata > Amphibia > Anura > Aromobatidae > Anomaloglossus > Anomaloglossus baeobatrachus. The sequence goes on from NC_134359.1 coordinate 294,112,366, forward strand.
GAAAAATTTTAAAAATCAGAAAACGAAGAAAAGAAAAGAAAATTTTATTATATCAATATATAAAAGCAGAATAGAAAGCGATCAAAAAATGAAAAAATATTACATGGCTTCAAATGGTACCAATAAAAACTCATTCCCAAAAATGAGCACTCAAATGCATCTGTAGGCATAAAAATAAAAAAAAAATAACCTTCAAAATTCAGTGATGCAAAAAGCTTTAAAAGTATTTTTAGTGTGATAGTAGACAAACCTAAAAATGGTAAATAAATCTGTAATTGTACTGACCGGAGGAATATAGCCACCAAAACACATACTACAAGGATGACAACATAAAAAAGAGTAATAAAGCCAATTCTTCAACTGCTGTTTATATGTTTATTCTGCCTCCCAAAGATCACAGTAAGGTTTGGCTCACATTGATGCTGTTCAATACGCTGAGCGCTTACACCAGGGATTAAGTGTAAATCTAGGAGAAATGCGATTCAGACAAAATTCCCAAATGAAAATTCACTGTAATGAGGCAGAGAGAGTCACTTTGAACCCCCATATGGTCTGTGGTTTGGCGGTGTCGACCTTTTTACTCGTCTTTTTAGACGTACACAAAAGTGGTCAACGTCAGTTTTGTTCACATTTAAAAGACAATGCTCAACAGTGGAAAACAAGAGTCCAGAGTAACTCTGCTGCCTCATTATAGTTGATTGGATCCGTTGGGGGGTTTCACCTGAATCACGTATTTCAGTGAAGTACATTGAAAGCCTGATGTAAGTCCTCAGCAAAGAGTACATGATAAATGTGAGCTGATCCAAAATGTTTTGTACCCAAATTGCCACAAAATAGCATTCAACTCATCCCAGAGAGAGTTTGCTTAATGTATGGGAGGTGTGTCTGAAATAACACAAGCTGGGATGAATATATGAGCATTACAATGTACTGGGCACATCAGGGGCACATTTGCAATTTTTAATTCTGCGACATTCACTGTGCTTAATTCCATGGGAGTTTTCCAGAGACAATAAAATAAGTACACTTGTACATGAATTCCCAGAGGGATGTCATTTCAAAAATGTGGCCACTTGAGGGGGTTTCTGCTGTTCTGGCACTTAGAGGCTCTGCAAATAAAGTCCACAATCTATTCTAAGAAAATCTGTGCTTAAAAAGTCAAATGGTGCTGCTTCCCTCCCAAGCCCTGCCGTGTGGCCAAACAGTACTGTACATGCGAGGTATTGCCATATTCAGTATTCAGGAGATATTGCATTACACATTATATGGACTTTTTTTTACATATTCCCCTGGTGAAAATTGGAAATTTGGGGTTAAAACAACATTTTAGTGGTAAAAACGTAATTATTCTTTCTTTGCTGTCCAACAGTATAACATTTTGTGACAATATAACATTTTGTGCTGTTAATATACTCACTGCACTCCTAAGGCAATTTATTGAGAGGAGTACTTTTCAAAAAATGGTCACTTATGGGGGTTGTGCTTTTGTGATATGTTAGGAGCTCTGCCAATGTGACATGGTACCCCCAAACCATTATAACTAAATCTGAACTCTAATATGGGGCTTCTTCCCTCCTGAGCTTTGCACTTTGCCTCAAAAGCAGTTTATGACCACATATAGGCAATTGGCAAACTCAGGTGAAGTTACAAAAAATTGTATTTTGCATTTTCACCTGTCAGCCTTGAGAAAAATATAAAATTTGGGACTAAACATTTTTGTGGGTAAAATTGATTTTATATTTCATGGCTCAAAGATTCTGGAAATCATCTGGGGGTTTAAAGTGCTCACCATACATCAAGATAAGCTCCTACCAATTTCAGCCAATTTTGAGTTCCAAAAGCTAAATGGTGCTCCTTTCCTTCCTGACATCCTTTCCTTCTGCTGTGCTCCAAAATATAAAACAATCACTGATCTTGAGGAGACCAGCCAGAGAAAAAACTGCCGGAAGCCAGCAAAGGCGCTCAACACAGTGAAATCCTAGGTACATTGCCCCCTGGGAAGCATGCAAATCAAAAAAGGTCCATGGAGCCTCTGTTAGGAGTAGAGATAAGACACCCCCCTAGTGTTCGAGTTCAGTTTGTCAAATGGTGGGTGTGTTCGTCGAACGTTCGACGAACATTCGATGAACACCTTCAAACCCCATTGAAAACAATGGCAGGCAAACACAAACACATACAAACACATTATACATGTACACATACAGTTAATAATAAACATTGCTATTATACTTACAGGTCCCGTAACGTGTCCTGCAGACTCTGTCTCCCGCCGATTCTCCTTCTGATCATCGCTGTGTCCTCCCGGTAACCAGCACTGATGATAGGACCTTTCCGTGATGTCATAGCATGTGACCAGTCATGTGTGTATTATCTCATTGGCTACAGACTGGTCACATGGCTATGACGTCATGCTAGGTCCTGTCAGTGCATGTCGCCAGTATGCGGTGCTCGCCCGAGCATCTCTGTACTCAGTATACTTGGTGAGTACCGGCGAGATACTCGGGCACATGCTTGGTTCCCCGTTCCTGCATGTCGGTGCTCTTTACAGAGTCAGCCCACATGCAGGGACTGGATGCCACAGCCGGTGAATAGCGGCATCGGGATTCAGGTGATCGGAGATCATCATTGCTATAGTAACCTGCCTGTCAGGTTACTATTGCAACGGTGGCAGCGGTGACATCACCGCTTACCAACCCGCAGCCTCTGCTCACTCACTGAGTGATTAGACTGCACGGGGAGCAGCGTTCTTCCTCCCATCCCGTGCTGTCTGATATAGCAGAGCTGCATCGGTTGAAGGAGAAAGAAGCCAGAAGAACAGGATTGTGGAGGGGTGAGGAGTAATAAACATGGAGTCTCTAAGTGTGTCTGTGTATTTATTTCTATTAAAGTATTTTTTTCTCTGTGTGGTGTCTATTTTTAACCCTTTATTGGAGATTCTTAATGGCCGGGTCAAACTTGCCTGACATTAAGAATCTCTGGCTTAATAATAGCTAGTAAAGCAAAGCTAGTATTAACCCCTTATTACCCAGCGTGCCACCCATCATCAGGGCCACTGGAAGAGTTGGATACAGCACTAGAAGATGGCGCTTCTATGAAAGCGTCATTTTCTGGGGTGGCTGCGGACTGCAATTCGCAGTGGAGGGGCCCAGAAAGCTTGGTCTAACCTGTGTTGCGGATTCCAATGCCCAGCTGACTAGTTGTACCTGGCTGGACACAAAAATGGGGCAAAGCCCATGTTGTTTTTTTTTTGTTTTTTTTTAATTATTTCATGAAATTCATGAAATAATTAAAAAAAGGGCTTCCCTATATCTTTAGTTGCCAGCCGGGTACAAATAGGGAGCTGGGGGCTGGGGGCAGCTGTACCTGCCTGCTGTACCTGGCTAGCATACAAAAATATGGGGAAGCCAATATCATTTTTTTTTTTAGTTTTTTGGCAAATTGTTTTTTAAAAAATGCTTCCCTGGATTTTCCATTGCCAGTGAAGGTAACACCAAGCAGTAGGGGTTAGCAGCCAGTAGCTGCTTGGATTACCCTTAGCTACCAATACAAAAAATGCAGAGGGAGCCCACGTATTTTTTTTTAATTATTTATTTAAATAACTAAAAAAAAATTGGCTTCCCTGTATTTTGATTGCCTTACATCACAGTAGTGTGAAAATAAATCATTAAAAAAAATGACGTAGCTCTCCGTGATATTTTTGATTCTCAGCGCAGATAAAGCAGACAGCTACGGATTGCCGCCCCCATCTGCCTGGCGTTACCTTGGCTGGCAATCAAAATACAAGAAAGCCCATTAATTTTTTTTATTTAAAAAAATAGTTACAAAAAAAATGCGTGGGCTCCCTCTGCATTTTTCGTTTAGCGGCCGTGATGACAGTGGCTCGCTGGGTAATAAAGGGGTTAAATATAGCTTTGTATTCTCAGATGGTACTAAGCCCGAAATTCATGGTGTCACACCAAAATAGACATGGCCACCATGAATTTCTAGTAAAGATAAAAAAACACAGAAAAATATTTTTATTATAAATAAAACACAACACAACAACACAATTAGTGACTCCGTCTTTATTGAACTAAAGAATCCCACCCACTCCGCTGTAGTCCTGGGTCGAGGGTCCCGCGATGTCCAATCTGGATCAAATATCTTCTGATCGGTTTGCTGAAAGGCAAAGCGATCAGATGATGTGTCAGGTGTTCAAGGACCTGAATCACATGACACATCAGCTGATTGTATAAAAGCCGTTTATACAATCAACAGATGCATCAGTAGAAAAAAAAACTACACACTTCTGTACAGACTCCCATCCGATCGCTGCAGGACCCGACGGTAATCAGCTGATGCGTTCACCTGGCAGCATCAGCTGATAGTTTAAGCCGGCCGGGCAGTAAAAAGCCGGCCTCACCGCTCGACTTATACGATCAGCTGATGCCATCAGGTGACCACATCAGCTGATCACCGCCAGGTCCTGCAGCCATTGGACGTGTCCTGGGAGTCTGCAGACAGGTGAATATGATATTTTTTTTTCTACTGTTCACTTTTGATTTCGCAGCTGCTTCCACCTCCCGTCTGGACATGGCGCCGGACGGGAGGTGGAAGCAGAGGTGGTGGTATCGGGAGGATCCATTCTTTTGTGTTTACCAACACAAGTAATCCTCTTCCTGTACATGTGATTGTACTTCCCACCCCTTGGAAAACGCTTAGGGTAAGTTCACACACACTGCATTTTTTTGATGCTGCGATTTTGTGCGTTTTTTCCGCACAAAAATGCAGCATCTTAAAAAACACATCAAAAATGCATTATTATGCATTTTTGGCTGCGTTTTGCTGCGTTTTTATGCGTTTTTAAAGATTGTTGAACAAAAAAAAAAAGGTCTGATGTAATTTCCTTCTTCAATATGTTCTTCATTCTCCACTAGTGTATGCAGGAGAGCAGACAGCTGCAGAACTATAAGGCTCAGCATGCTCCATCCAGGACTGTATGCCGGAGGGAGAGGAAGGGGGACAGAACTACAAGACTCAGCATACTTGATCCACTAGTGTATGGAGGAGAGTAGACAGCATCTGCAGAACTACAAGGCTGAGCATCTTCCATCCAGGACTGTATGCTGAAGTGTAGAGGCAGGAGGAGCAGAACTGCAGGCTCAGCATACTTCATCCACTAGTGTATGCAGGAGAGCAGACAGCAGCTGCATAACTACAGGGCTCAGCATGCTGAATCCAGGACTGTATAGTGGAGGGATAGGCAGGAGGAGCAGAACTACAAGGCTCAGCATACTTCATCCACTAGTGTATGCAGGAGAGCAGACAGCAGCTGCAGAACTAAAAGGCTCAGCATACTCCATCCAGGACTGTATGCAGGAGTTATTTGCCCCCCCAAAAATGACATGGGCTTCGCCATATTTTTGTATGCTAGCCAGGTACAGCAGGCAGCTATGGGCTGCCCCCAACCCCCAGCTGCCTATTGTGCCCGGCTGGGAACCAAAAATATAGAGAAGCCCTTTATTTTTTAATTATTTCCCGAATTTCATGAAATAATTAAAAAAAAAATGATGAGGGCTTCGCCCAATTTTTGTGTCTAGCCAGGTACAACTAGGCAGCTGGGGATTGGAATCAGCAGCGCAGGGTGCCCAAGCTTTCTGGCACCCCTGCTGCAGATTGCAGTCTGCAGCCGCCCCAGAAAATGGCGCTTTCATAGAAGCGCCATCTTCTGGCGCTGTATCCAACTCTTCCAGCTGCCCTGGTGACGGGTGGCTCGCTGGGTAATAATGGAGTTAGGGCTAGCTGTATATTATCAACTGGCCCTAAGCCCGAAAGTCATGGTGTCACGCCAATATTAGACATGGCCACCATGAATTTCTAGTACAGATAAAAAAAACACAACACACAGAAAAGTATTTTTATTAGAAGTAAAACACAACACAATTAGTGACTCCATCTTTATTGAAATAAAGAACCCCCCCCTCCACAGTATTCCTGGGTCAAGGGTTCCATGCCGTCCAATCCGGACCCAATATCATCTGATCGGTTTGCTGGAAGGCATACCGATCAGATTATGTGTCAGGTTCAAGAATGTGAATCACATCACACATCAGCTGATTGTATAAACAGCTTTTATACAATCAGCTGATGCATTAGTGGAAAAAAAAAAACCTTCTCACTTCTGTGCAGACTCCTGTCTGATCGCTGCAGGACCCGGTGGTAATCAGCTGATGAAGTCTCCTGACGGCATCAGCTGATAGTTTAGCCGGCCGGGCGGTAAAAAGCCGGCCTCATCGCTGGACTTATACTGTCAGTTGATTCCGTCAGGTGACCGCACCAGCTGATCATCGCCAGGTCCTGCAGTTATCGGACGCATCCACACAGCCGGAGCAGGGGTGGTGGTACCGGGAGAAGAGCTGGGAACGGACGTGTCTCGGGAGTCTGCAGACAGGTGAGTATGATTTTTTTTTTTCTACTGTTCACTTTTGATTTCTCAACTGCTTCCACCTTCCATCTGGACATGGCGCTGGACGGGAGGTGGAAGCGGAGATGGCGGTACTGGGAGGATCCATTCTTCTCTGTTTAATGACATAAGGAATCCTCTTCCTGTACACGTGATTGCACTACCCACCCCTTGCGTTTATAGCTGTATATATAGTCATAGAAACACTTAGAATCCTGTCACACATAGCTACACACCAACGATCTGACCAGCGATCCAACCTGGCAGGGATCGTTGGTGCATCGCTACAGGGTCGATGGTGAGCTGTCAATCAGGCAGATCACCATAGTGACCAGCGACCAGCCACTAGTGACCCGTGTAACGACGCTGTGCTTGGTAACCGGGGTACACATCAGGTTACTAAGCAAGGCGCTTTGCTTGGATACTCAATATGTACCCTGGTTGCCAGCGTTCGCCGCTCTCAGGCTGCCAGCGCTGGCTCCCTGCACACGTAGCCAGGGTACACATCGGGTTACTAAGCAAAGCGCTTTGCTTGGATACCCGATATGTACCCTGGTTACCAGTTTCCCGCAGGCTGTCAACGCTGGCTCCCTGCACACGTAGCAATAGAAAGCTACAGCTACGCTTTTGGTGTTCGAAACGTTATCGAACATAACCTCGAACTCTCGAATGTTACGCAAATCGTTCGAGTTCGTTGAACGACTCAAACATCGCAAAAAACAATTTGAATTTGAAATTGGCGAACAGTTTGATTCGAACAACGCTCATCTCTAGTTAGGAGTCTCAACACAGAAAATAGCCAGATATCCCTCCAGGAAGGACCTAGCCAAGGAGTTTTTAGAATAGTGTCACTTTTGGTTATTTTCTGTCACATTGTTCTCTCAAAGTCACTTCTAATGTGATTTCAGTCCTAAAAAACATAGTTTTGTAAATTTTGTTGGAAAAATTAGAAATTACTGATTCTGATAAATTTTTAAACTTTCTAACTTCCAACAGTATAAAAATTAGGTTTCAAACATGGTGCTGATGTAAAGTAGATGTGTGGTAAATGTTATTTATAAACTATTTTGTGTTGCATAACTCTTTGGTTTAAGGGTATAAAAACCCAAAGTTTGAAAATTGCAAAATTTTCAAAAAGTTCACCAAATTTCTGATATTTTTACAAATAAACACAAAATATATTATCCTAAATTGACAAGTACCATTTCCAGGGACAGCGGTGGGCTGTGGAGAATTCCAGCCCCCAGCTGCCTGGTTTTACCTGACTGGCAAGCAAAATACAGGGAAGCCTATTTATTTTTTTTTTAATTATTTAAAAAAATAATTATAAAAAAAGGCATGGGCTCCCGCTGTATTTTGATCACCAGTCAGGTAAAACCAGGCAGCTGGGGGCTGGGATTTTCCACAGCCGTCCCTGGAAATGGTGCATTGTTTCTTAGTGCCATTTCCAGGCACTTTTACCTGGCTCATTCAGCAACCCTGATGGCGGTGGCATGCTGGTTAATAAAGGGGTTAATACCAGCTTTATATTCTCAGCTGGTACTAAGCCCAAAATTAATAGTGTCATGCCAAATTAGCCATGACCACCATGAATTTCTAGCAAACAGTAAAAAAAACAACACATAGAATTTTTTTTTTATTAGAAATAAAACAAAAAAACATTTAGAGTCTCCATCTTGTTTATAAAAAACTTAATCCGATGTAGTCCACAGGGAGAGCCATGTCAGCTCTGTTTCATCGTTCTGTGCAGACAAGCATCCATACAGAGCAAGCAGCAGGCTGACACTGAGGGTATGATTCCACTTGTGTATGATTTCTGCAAGTCTTGCATCGGTATCACCCAGCAAGGAGCACACTCTCCTGACAGGAGCGCCTCAACTGTATGGAAATACATGCAGCCGACCCACTCCTGTTGGGAGAGTGTGTACAATGCCGGGTGATACCGATGAGAGATTCGCACAGTGACAGTCAAAGTTCAATCGAATCCATGGCACATGGACTCGGGTGAACCATGACGTCACCGCAAACACAGCCGAAAACAGCCAAAGATTGCCGAGTGACGAGCAGTGCAATGATTACCATCGGAAGGTAATGATCGGACCTGGAAGCAGAAGTGGCTGGGAGACAGCGGCTGAGCGGGTCTGCAGGATGCATCGCGGGAACGGTAAGTATAATGATAATGTTTATTATGAACTATATTCTTTATTTTACAGACTTCCCCCGCCACATCCCATAACTGTAAAGCTCGGGGTTCGGCGTTATCTCAGAATTTGAACTCGAGCTTTGCAAAAAGCTCGGACGAGTCTCCCGAACATGAACATTGGGGGGTTCGCCCATCACTAGTTGTGAGTTCTTTGCAAAACTTATCATCGCAAAGAGTGGCCCGTGCTCCAGACCAACGCAAATCTAGAAAAGCAGTTACAGGTAGTATCATCAATACCACGTAACATCCCAGCCACCCCAAACAGAAGCAACTCCAGCCATCACATTATAGGGGAGATAATTAAATGTTTGACCAAATATAGCAGGATCATGTTCAAGTTGATGGTATAAATATTCAAATTTGGTCTTGGCAGAAAAAAGGTTCCCAATCCCTGCCTTAAATGGCCGCCAAGTTGGCATCTGTCTTCGTTTGTTTTTGATTTCCTATAGAAAATTTTTACATTGCATTAAAAACTAGTATTAAAAAGAAAACAAAAAAGAAACTTTCTCCAGTGTTCATTGCACACATTTATTATCGGAGCCTTTGACCCAAATCTAGAAAAAATTTTTAAAAATGTTATTTATAAAATGTAAAATGTAATTGTATAAAATAGGAACTAGGGAATGTTAATTCAGACACAAGAGACGCGATGATATTATCCTAATCCCAAACACCTATTTTTCTCATGGGTCATTATGAATTTGTGATTATCATGTTATGAATGTTCCAGCTCTATATAAACCTCCTACACGGCTTCTTCTAGCCGCCCAGTGGAAAATTGTCCATCAGGACAAGCCCTTTGTTGCTATACTGGTAAGTTGACCACAAACCAAATTCTGGTTATTAATATATTTTTATGAATAGTTTTACTATAGGGATCAGATCATTCATTCCTTACTGCAAAATAAATCGTCAGGTAGGGGAGAGAATGGATAATGTGTGTAGAACAATAAAATGATCTTTTTTTTATAACTAGGACTGGGCAGACCCAGACTATAAAAGTCCGGATGAGAGCGGTTTCAAAGCATCCCAGGTCCTAGAACCAGGCCCAGGATTCCGGCTGTGTGATCCGGATCCGGCACTCAACAAATTAAAGAAAAAAATAAAGGAAAAATAAATAAAATAAGAATGAAGCAAGCGCTTCATACTTCCCAAGGCTCCGTCACTGCTGTACGCTGCTCCCGCATGGTTGTACACTGCTCTTCTGGCCACTCATTATTGCTCATACACATGTACTGTTTTCTCTGCTTTCCCCGCCCACCAACCGGCTTGGCTTCTGTGATTGGTTGCAGTCAGACACGCTCCCAGCCTGTGTGACAGAGTCTGCCTGCAATCAGTCATCGCTCATCGCGTCATATGCTCTATGGCCACTAGCTGTGATTGAGATGTAGCAGAGCTGGAATCGCCGTGGGACCTCATGTGGATTATGCTGGACCTGCAGGGGTGTTTGTGCCAGGAGGTGCACATTTGGTTTCGGTACCAAATTTGCACCTCCTCGCAGAATTTTTTTTTTTCAATTTTTGGGCCAAGACATGCAAATTTGGTGATGACATTTTTACACCATATTCCTACATCCAATCTACACCTCCTGGCAGAAAACCTTGTTCTTTTCATGCATGTTCTTGCCACGGTTTTTGTCGCAGTTTTAATGCAGTTTTCTGCCTGGTGTAAATGTAGTGCTGAAATGTCTGCAACAAATTTTAGCACCAAATTTGCACCTCCTGCAAGAAAAAAATGTGTTTTTTTTGCATTTTTGGGCCAAGAAATGCAAATTTGGGGATGACATCCATTCTGACACTATATTCATGCACCCAATCTAAACCTTCTGGCAAAAAAAATGCATGAAAACCACATGAGGTATGATGCAGTAGTGATGCGATTTTTTTCTTTACCAGGAGGTATAGAATGGGTGTAGGAATATGGTGTAAAAATGTCAGCACCAAATTTGCATCTCTCGGCAAAAAAAATGCTGTTTTTGTGCCAGAAGCTGCAGGTGAGTTTATTAAGTTTAATCAGGTAATCAGAGGTCCTCTGAGGTCAAGTTACATGTGGTCACAGGTGGAGGACTCCAGCTGTGACCGCAACTAATCAGAGTGATGTTACCATCACTGATCAGTGATCCTTGCGGCTCATTCATTCTGGAGCTCCCAGCGGGCAGTCATATTCCATGGCCGTTCACTGTAAGATGTAGCAGAGCTGGAATCATTGTGGGACCTTGTGTGGATTACGTTAGACCTCAGGTATGTTTTGGGGTTATAAAAGGTGTTCTTTTGTATTTTATTCCTAATAAGGATTTTTTTGGTGTCTGTGTTTATTTACTTTCCCCTACAGATTAGTGATATGGGCGTCATAGACTCTGTCATCACTAATCCAGGACTTAGTGGCTGCTGTGGGCTTCTATTTACTCTTCACTACCCTGATTTCCACAGCACCAGGGCAATTGTGAAGAGCTGGGTAAAGCGCCAGGATTGTCGCATCTAACGGATGCGGCAATTCTGAGTGGCTGGATGCTGATATTTTCAGGTCGGAGTTCCCAGCCTAAGAATACCAGCCCCAGCCGTCGGGCTTTATCTTGGCTGGGTAACAAAATTGGGGAAATTGCACATTGATTGGAGTGGTATATTGCCCCTGTTTGGTTTTCTATTATAATTATATGCCGAGCAGCAAATTGTGAATTTATCTTATTAAAGTGATGAATTCTCACTGAGCTCTCAATGCATGAGAAACGTATTGTTACTGTATTCTGCTGATTGTCGTCTCTTGAGCAAAATTAATTATCAGCTTTAATTATCAATAAAAAGTTATTGCCTTATATAGTTATTATGATGATATGTTTTTATCAGTAGAAAGACGCTGTGAGAATAAAGGCATTACTCCAGATTCTTCTGGCTCTGATCTGTATTGGGCAGTGGATTCTGCAATGTTCCAACTGCAGTGAAATTGCAAAAACAATACAATTGCACAATGATTTTGGGGTCTTTTATTTATCACGTTCAGTATATGGTAAAACTGATGTCTGTATGATGCCACACTTCAGTATGAGTTCGTAGACACCAAACATGTATACTTGTAGTTTTATCGAAAGGATGAAAAAAATTCAGAAATTTGTCCAAAAAAATTTGCGCTTTTGTTGCCATTTTCCAAGACCCATAGCATTATTATTGTTCAAGATTTGGGGCTCAGTGATGGCTTATTTCTTGCATCTTGAGCTGGTGTTTTTAATGATACCATTTTTATGTAGATGCACTCTTTTGATCGCCTTTCATTGCATTGTAAAAAAAATGTTGCGGCGACCAAGAAACATAATTTTGGCGTTTGGATTTTTTCTCGTTACATCATGCACCGATCAGATTAATTGATCTTATATTTTGATAGATCGGGCATTTCTGAGTGCAGCCAAATATGTTTTTTTAACTGTTTTAATTTCAATGGGGCGAAAGGGGGTGATTTTATTTTTTAGTTTTTTATTTTTTCACATTTTTAAAACTTTTTTTTACATTTTTAGCATAGCTCTGATCAGCAGAAATGCTCATCTCCTGTGATTGATGGCACTCTGTTGGCTCTCACAGGAAGTGATTCATGGCAGCCTCAGGAGTCATCAGCTGACCCTGTGCTACCATGAAAACAGATTGGCGCCCCATGATCATGTCAAGTGGCCGCCGGTGGCAGCAAGGAACAGCATGATCCCCGCCATGGCCATTTAAATCGTGCTGCAAGTATTTGACGATCTAAGGGGTAAACAGGCACGGGTGGATCTCCGAATCCAATGGAGCCCGCGGTAACTGGAGAGAGGCAACCAAGGATGTACTTGGTCGTAAAGAGGTCAATATAATATATTTTACTAAAATACAAAAAATTTTGAAAAAAGTTATAAAATTTAAATTTTATCCTTCCACACTCTTGCCAATCTCTCCCTTCCCTGACTATACTGCATTCTAATAGAGCGATTCACACTTGTGTGGGACTTAGTATAGGGAGCTCCAAAAATAAACAAAATAAATTCTGTTCGATACATCAAATGACCAGTTAGTAAATTTCTAAATGTATCTGGGTCACTTTAGATTATGTTTATTTCTTCTTGATATGTTTTATTATTTAAATTTTTGAAAAATTAATTTCAACAAAGAATAAAAATCTGAGTATGTTCACGAAATCATCTCTTGTCAGATGTAATATCTTCTTGGGATAGTGTGATCATTCTTAAAATGTAATTAAATAGAATGTAAGTCTAGAAATGACTGAATGTTGCAAGGTTACAACATTGATATCACAGCTTTATAATGCATAGTGACCACTGGTCTGGACAAGGTTGGAAATTCGGGTCTATAAGGAAATAAAATGAAGATACAACGGGATGACGGAAAGAAAAGGGGTAGGGGCAGGAAGAGGGGAAGCTGGAGAGGTCAGTATTGGTAGATAAAACTAATACTCACCATTGCAGTTACACCACTGTTTATCGTCCAGTCCTCTTCTTTCCACCACATCTCCTGCCTCTTCACCATAGTCCAGGACTTCTGGCTGTATCCAAGCAAGAGGTCACTGTGCGTCATAAGGTTGTGCCATTGAAGTAGTGACCTTTTGGCTTACAGTGAAGAGGCCAGTAATGAGCTGTGCAATGGTGAAAAAAGAGGACTGAACGGAGAGCAGAGCGGTAGCCAAAGAGGACAGCAATGAGGTTTACGTTTTCTTCCTTGCATTGTTCCAAATGTGGGTTACAAACAAACCTAAATGAGCTAATTAGGTCCAAACTTGGGTACTGCCTGTATAAAACTTTACATTTCTTTATACCTGTATATTAGGGGTAAAATATAAATCAGATATTTATTTTCCTGTACAAGAATTAGATAATAATGAAAATGATTAAAATAATCACATTTATAATATCCTTTCAAAAACAGAAATCACAAATCGGTGAAGAAGGCTGCTTTCACATCAGCATTTTTTTGACGGACGTCAAAAAAATGCAAACTGCATATGACTGGATCCTGTTGAACGCATGCAAACGCAAGTGTTATTTTACAGGATCCTTTCACTTGCAGTTTATGGGCGGGCATTGGAGTCATGTGATCGGGAGTCAGTGCAACTCGACCTGACAGCCTGCAAATGCACACACCGCTGTGGAAAAGTGAGGGGAGAGAGGGAGGAGAGAGAATGAGAGGAGATGGGGGTTGGAGGGGAGGGGAGAGAGGAGAGAGAGAAGAAAGGGAGAGAGAGAAGAGAGAATAGAGAGAGAGAAGAGAGGAGAGAAGAGAGAGGAGAGGAAGAGAGAGAGAAGAGAGAGAGAAGAGAGAGAAGAGAGAGGAGAGGGGGAGAGAGAAGAGAGAGGAGAGGGGGAGAGAGAGTGGAGAGAGAGGAGAGAGAGAGGAGAGTGGAGAGAGAGAAAGAAGAGAGAGAGAAAAAGAGAGAAGAGAGAGAGAAGAGATAGAGGAGACAGAGAGAAGAGTGGAAATGAGAGGAAAGAGAAGAGAGAGAGGAGAGAGAGAGGAGATAGGAGTGGGAAGAGAGGGAGAGAGAAAGATTCTCTGTGATCACGCCAGGCTGGTTTCTGAGCATGCTCAGTAGAGCAAACAGGATCCTTTCTTTCAGCATACCACTGTTCACATGTGGTTGCGTGCAGTACAGTCAGGATCCAGTGACTTGCAGTATTTACACTACAAGTAGTGTTTTTGAAAAAATGTAAAATACTGCAAGTCACTGGATCCTGACTGTACTGCACGCAACCGTATGTGAACGCATCTTAACGCGGTTCCATTGAAAATGCAATGCAATGAAATGTCAACGCATTTGTCAAGGATCCGGTCAGATGCGTTTTGCGTTTTTTTGACGCCCTCAAAAAAATGCTGATGTGAAAGCAGCCTAACATGGAAATATCTGGTTTTCCTGTAATTTAATCAACCCCTATAATACAGAGAGCAGATTATTTACAGGGACTGGGAAATTTTAATAAAAAAATGGCGTGATTGGATTTTTTCTCTTTTCATCCTATAAAAAATATCAGCTGAAATGTAACACTTACATGTGTAAGTATACAGCTCGTCTCACAAAAAATAAGATCTCATATTGTGAAGCTTACATAAAATAGAAAAATATTTAGATGAATAGACAAAAAAAAATTACTGGTCATCTTAAAAAAAGCTTCACAGAAATATGATTGTGTATACATATATATATATATATATATATATATATATATATATATGTCATGTGTATGTGCATATTTTATATAAGCATGTGAGCATGTTTTTGTACTATGTATTTGTGCAGAATGTGTGTATATAATGTCAATTATTTCCCAACACAGGTGTTTTTCAATTTATAAGATGTGCTGGATTATAAGACGCACTCCAAATTTAGAGAAAAAAAGGTAAAAAAAATATGGGGTTCGTTTTATAAATCGGTGGTATCTTACCTGGGGGGAGTGGCAACAGTGGTGGTGCGGGGTCACAGAAGGCAGGGGAGGTGGTGGAGTAGGGCAATTCTGCGAGCGGTAATGTGGGTGCTCACTGCAGGAGCTGAGGCAGGAGGAACATCCATAAACTATAGGTGGTGTGGGGTTCAAACAAATGGTTCCCAGAGTTGGCGCATGCACAGATTGATCTGTTGGCTCAACGACTAGATGAGATCCTATCTGCCTACATGCCACATTCAGGTGCCATTTTCCTTAAGTCCACTGCTTGGACATTAATGGGCCAGAGGCAAGGCAAGCGCAGATGAGATCTTGAGCCAAGAGCTCACATGCTCACTCCGGGCACCAATATTTGATGCCCGCACCGCCGATATTTTTAGAATGGCGGCCTGCAGTACAGCCCACAGCTCTGTCTGCAGTGTAGCCCACAGCACAGCTCACAGTCCACAGCACAGCTCACAGTCCACAGCACAGCGCACAGCCCACAGCACAGCACAGCACACAGCCCACAGCACAGCGCACTGCCCACAGCACAATGAACAGCCCACAGCACAGCTCACACCCCATCGCCCAGCGCACAGCCCACAGTACAGCTCACAGCACAGTGCACTGCCCCCAGCACAGCGCACAGCCCCCAGCACAGCGCACAGCTCACAGCACAGCTCACAGACCACAGCACAGCCCACAGCACAGTGCACTGCCTGCAGTACGCTCACAGCACAGCACAGCACACAGCCCACAGCCCAGCTCACAGCCCACAGCACAGCGCACAACCCACAGCACAGCTCACAGCCCACAGCACAGCGCACAACCCACAGCACAGCTCACAGCCCACAGCACAGCGCATAGCCCACAGCAAAGGTCACAGCCCACAGCACAGTGCACAGCCCACAGCACAGCTCACAGCCCACAGCACAGCACCCAGCCCACAGCAAGCGCACTGCCTGCAGTAAGCTCACAGCACAGCACAGCCCACAGCACAGCTCACAGCACAGTGCACAGCCCACAGCACAGCCCACAGTACAGCGCACAGCCCACAGCACAGCCCACAGCACAGCTCACAGCCCGCAGCACAGCACACAGCGCACAGCCTGCAGTAAGCTCACAGCACAACACTCAGAGCATCTCCACTGCCGACTGTGACCCCTCTCCACCACTCCTCAGTAAGCTACATTCGGATTAGAAGATGCACCCCTCATTTTTCTCCCAAATATTTGGGAAGAAAACTGCATCTTAAAATCCAAAAAATATGGAACATTTTTGCTTTCCTATAAAGATTATGCAGCCAAAGTGCATCTGGTCTGAGAAATCAGTTTTAAAAAAAAAATCTGCAATGACTGTGACTAGATGACTGGATCACCAGGAGTGACCAATGGATCACTAGTGATGACCAACTGATTGACAAAATTTGGATTTACATGCTCATTTTACAGTATTTAATATATTATATAGTAGAAATTACTAATACTTTGATCTTGTATTTTGACATATTTTACTCTACAAACCTGAAGCAAAGATTCCTAAACTTTAGCTCCTGGTGTAAATCAGTTGATAGTTGCAAATAACGGTTGGAAAAAAAGTCAACCTGCAATATGCTGAAAAGAAGAACAGGTGTCTAACGTCTTTTAAGATGCCAAATCTGTCCCGTATCGTGCACCACTGTAATAAATCTTCTCGCTTATTCTGACTGCCTGGAAGACGTAGAGGATGTATAAATATTAGACGGCATTGTAAAGGTGGGTCTTTGTGTTTTTTTATGGAAAGATTAAAAAAATACTAATGAAGAACGAGACGTTTATTAAATATTTTTACATTTTGCCATTTTCTGGAGAGACAAAGAATAAACCATTAATTTCTACTTTCTTCTTTTTCATATATTTGGCCGGAGTATTCATCAATTCTTCCATTATTACAGTCATATGTCTAAAAGTTCAGTTACATAAACCAATGTTTCTCTTTATCTGTAATTTATCCATTGTAGATATATTTTATACATCAGTCACAGCTCCTAAATTATTACACCGGTTATTGTCCAGAAATCACATTGTTTCCTTCTCACAATGTTACGCTCAGTTGTACCTTCTGTTAGTTGTGTCGACAGCGGAGGAAGTTCTCCTATTCATTATGGCTTATGACCGATATGTCGCTATCTGCCTTCCCTTACATTATCATCAGATCTTAAGTCGGAGTAATTGCACCCTAATAACTATTGGGATTTGGACAGCCGCTGGTGTAAACTCTTTAATGTTCGTAACCTCAGCTTTATACATGACCTCTTGTAACTCCAACGTCATTCACCAATTCTTCTGTGATGCTAAATCACTAACAAAAACAACCTGTACCGGGACGGAAATGTTTTTTGTAATAACCGGTATTGAAATTTTGACCTTTGTGCTTATTCCTATTATGTGCACTGTTATTTCTTATGTTAATATTTTCTCTGTCATCTTCAAGATGACGTCAAAACAAAGCAGAAAAAAAGCCTCCTCCACCTGCTCATCACACATTGCTGTTGTCTCTATTTACTATGGGACATGCGCAATAGGGTATCTGATACCACCATACTCTGATGCCTTGGATTTAGTCTTCAGTATAATATATACAAGTATCATCCCTATTATAAATCCGATCATATACAGTTTACAGAATTCCACTGTTCAATCAGCATTGCTGGGGTTAGTGAAAGTGCTTTTTAACCTATTCACAACATTTGACATCCCTATACGTCATGGCCGGATAGTAGTTTGCAATAGAAGACTTCAAGATACGTCATGCGACTTGCACGGGGCACAGGAGCTGTGCCCTCACAATTGCAACTCAGAGCTTACATGACAGCTGAAACTCAACTTTTACAGCCTGTAGCAGTGCCTGAACCTCTCCAGCCTGTTTAAACCGCTAACTACCATGATCAATATTGATCACAGCCTTTAGGAGGCTGGGAGAGGGAATGTGCTTCCCTCTCCCATCCACACAGCGCCCCTGCAACGTCATGGCAAGGCCAAGATCATTACCATTGCATCTCAACATCATGTTGATGACCTTTGGGTCAGGCAGCTATAGCATCCCTGTTAAACCATGCCAGTTGCATGGTCTGACAGGGTTCTGCCTCACTGACAGGTATAATGTATTCCAATGTGGGTGCATTGCAATACACTATACCAGAGATAAGACTAATCAGAGTTAATGTCTTAAGTAAAAAAAATAAAAAATATTGAAAAAATATTTTAAAAATCAAAAAATAAAGAAAAAAAGAAAATTATTTTATACCAATAAATAAAAGTGGAATAGAAAGCGATCAAAAAATAAAAAAATGTTATATGGCCCAAAAAGGTAATGAGAACTATTGATTACTAATATGTTAAACACAATAAAGCACTGGTAATTAAAAATTAACTTTTAATATTTATTATTAAAATAAACAACAAAATGTGACAACCAATTATTATAATACCACAAGGTGTTAGCACTATATATGACCAAAGGAATCAGATGTGAATAGGATAAATAAAGGGTTGTCCACCAATCACAATCTCTTCCGTCTCACCAAGGCCCTTAATTTACGCAGTTAATTCACGATCATTTGCACCCTACAATGTCATAGAAAAACAGCACTGCTAAAGTGACATTGTGCAACGAGTGGGCAATCGCTCCTTCATAATTGCACATTTGCCCAAAGAAAATTGCACTTATAAGGTGTCTGTGTGCACTTTGGGTGTAAACAGATGACTATGTTATAAGTTCATTCATTATAGACATTTGCATAAAGGGGGGAGGGCAGCTTGGACAAGATAAAGTGCTAAATAAATACAATCATTGGTAGCGGTGGGATCTATGCTTACCAACTATCCCACCGCAAATCAATTAAACTGGTATTACCTTCAAATGATGGGGGGGGATTATCACACCCACACATTACCCCAGGCAATACCCAGTATCACTCAACGTCCTCCTTCCCGACTCGTTTACTCAATATCGATTCATCAGGGGAATTGGAGGCTATAGTATCAGAGGCATGTTGAGCTGCCAATTGAAAATCAAGTGGTATCTAAGGAGATATACGGGACATATATAACCTATTGTGCCCACCCTATCAATCAATTATTACCGTAAAACCCTGCAAGACACAGGGCTTCCGGTCCACATGTTGGTGGAACGCATGCTGTAAAAGCGGCTTGCATGCCGTGATTAGGGGGCGGTATACAATCTGTGTGTTTACTGGACGTCAGTTCGTGTGATACACTTCCACGTTATGTGAGAAGGGGGCGTTACCGTTAGTCACATGACCGGTCACACGATGCTACATCACAGTCACGTGACCGGTCACACGATGTTACATTACCATCATGTGACCGCATGCTCCGCTCACAACGTCATACTGAGCATCATTTTGCTAGGCAACAGGAGACGTACCTCTCAATTACACCGTTAGTCACGTAGCGTTATGTAATCATCTCCATTCTGCACTCCAGGAACTAGCGTCACTTAGCCGCATATTCAGAGTGAATCTTGCACTGTCAATTTGTTCACCCCAGATATGGCAATTTGCACAACTGAAGGAAGCCAAAATAGGGATGTAAATGACAGTATAGAGATAAATAGGGAATGATGGGAATATAAGTCTCACAATCAAATGTTAAGGAATGGGGAATGTCTAAAATGACGGATTTCACCATCTGACCAACTGTTCCACTTAAGGAGCAGGATATGTAAGGGTACTTTTTTGGCAGGATAGAGCAGGGGCCAACATAACAGGGGATAACTAGACACAGAGAATAGTCCCATATGAAATGAGAGGGGGGGAATGATCAAACAAATGGACAATGACCTCGGGACCTAGCGGCAATGAAAAAAAGTGTGCCTAAGTATCCCTAATTTCATACTAAAAACTCACCCTACCTATCCGCGGAGGCTGACACCCTAACCTGTCACGTCATGGCGCCCCCCCCTCATCGTCGTCTCTCCCTAACTGACCCTTTGATTGCCCTATCACAAAAAGCAACCAAAAGTAAGGGTTTCGTTCAATCTCAGAGGAGCTTGAGTTTTTAAAGTGTAAATCCAAAATACCTCTCTCTGTAGGAGACGTTTATCCCAGTTTCCACCCCTGATGGGTGGTGTGATGGACTCAATGCCCATGAAAGTAAGGCCCTTGGTGTTTCCACCATGTGTGGAATTGATATGCTTCGAGAGTGGGGTATCCCTTTTGTTGGCAATATCGCATAGGTGCTCACCTACCCTACGTCTTAATTCCCGTTTTGTCTTCCCTATGCATTCAATTGAACAGTAACACATGGCCTTGTAGATAACCTCAATGGTGCGACAATTCACAAACGATTTAATCGGAAAAACCCGCCCTGTAATGTTGCTCACAAAAGTTTAACCTGTGTGAATAACTGGACAGGCTACGCAGCCACTGCATCTGTAGAACCCCACTGTTTATTTTGTGAGCCAAGTAGTGGTTCTTGGGGGGTCAAAATGACTATGTACTAGTCTATCCTGCAGGGATTTGTTGCGTCGATAAGTACAATGGGGGTGATTGCCGACCAGGTCACCGACATCAGAGTCCATCTGAAGGATGGGTCAATGTCTTTTGAGAAAAGAAATGGAGGTCCTTGTTGAGCTGGAGCATGACCACGACATTGTCATCAAACCCTCGGACAATGGTGGCGCAATGTTGTGGTCATTGATTGGATCCAATATAGGGATATGTGCAATTCTCTGTTGAGAGATAAAGCTGAATACACAAATGCACACACATTTATTATCACTGTCTATGACCCAAATCTAGAAGGAAATTTCAAAAATGTTATTTATACAATGTATAATGTAATTCTCACAAGCTCATTGCCTTGGAGTAACCCTCGACTCTGCTCTATCCCTTAAACCGCACATCCAAGCCCTCTTCACCTCATGCCGACTACAACTCAAAAATATCTCCCGGATCCGTTCTTTCCTTAACCAAGAATCAGCAAAAACATTAGTACATGCCCTCATCATCTCCTGCCTCGACTGGCCTCCCTTTCAACACTTGCGCACCCCTCCAATCTATCCTGAACTCTACGGCCCGATTAATCCACCTTTTCCCTGCTATTCCCCAGCCTCGCTACTCTGCCAAGCCCTTCACTGGCTTCCCATTGCCCAACGACTCCAGTTGAAAACATTAACCATGACCTACAAAACCATCCACAACCTGCCTCCTCCTTACATCTGTGACCTAGTCTCCGGGTACCTACCTGCACGCAACCTCAGATCCTCACAAGATCTCCTTTTCTACTCCTCTCTTATATCCTCTTCCAACCATCGCATCCAAGATTTCTCCCGTGCCTCCCCCATACTCTGGAATGCTCATACCCCAGCATATCAGATTCTCTCCTACCGTGAAAAGCTTCAAGAGGAACCTGAGGACCCGCCTCTTCCGACAAACCTACAAACTACAATAACCCTCAGTCCAGTACACCACTGCGCAATCAGGTCTGTCCTCACCTATTGTACCCTCATCCATTCTCTGTAGACTGTGAGCCCTCGCGGGCAGGGTCCTCTCTCCTTCTGTAGACTATGAGACCTCGCGGGCAGGGTCCTCTCTTTTCCTGTACCTGTCTGTTTTGTACTGTTAATGATTGTTGTACTAGTTTATGTATACCCTTTTCACTTGTAAAGCGCCATGGAATAAATGGTGCTATAATAATAATAATAAATAATAATAATTGTATAAAATAGTACTTAGTGAAATATTAATTAAGGACACAAGAGACGCAGTGATATTATCCTAATCCCAACACCTATTTTTCTCATGGGTAATTATGAACTTCTGACTATCATGTTATAGATGTTCCAGCTCTATATAAACCTCGTATACAGCTCCTTCTAGCCGCCTAGAGGAGAATTTTCCATCAGGACAAGCCCCTGTCATTATACTGGTAAGTCCACCAGACATGAAATTATGGTTAATATATATTTCATGAACAATTTTACGGTAAGAATCAGATCATTTATCCCTTACTTCAAAATAAATTCTGTATAGTCAGGGAAGGGAGTGATTGGATAAAGCGTGTTTAAGAATAAAATGTAACTTTTATTATAACTAGGGCATGGTGGACCCGGGCTGTAAAAGTGATCTGATCTGATCAGTTTCAAAAGTGCTGAGGTCCCAGACTCAGGCCCGGGATTCCGGCTGTATGATCTGGATTCGGCACATGAGAAATTAAAGAAAAAAATAAAGGAAAAATAAAAATTAAACAAGCGCTTCATATTTACCAAGGCTTCATCGCGGTTGTACTCTGCTCTCATCGCCACTCATCATTGCTCATAAATATGCACTGCTTTCCCTGCTTTCCTCGCCCACCGACTGGGACCTCAGCTGGATCATGTTTATGCCAGGAGGTGTATATTTGGTGCTGAAATGGTCTGCAACAGATTTCAGGACCAAATTTGCACCTCCTGGCAAAAATTTTGTTTTTCAATTTTTGGGCCAAGACATGCAAAGTTGGTGATGACATTTTTACACCATATTCCTACACCCAATCTACACCTCCTGGCAGAAAACCTTGTTTTTATGCATTTTTTGACACGTCTTTTGCCGTGGTTTTGATTCAGTTTTCTGCCACGTGTAAATGTAGTGCTGAAATGTCTGCACCCGATTTTAGCACCAAATTTGCACCTCCTTTTTTTTGCATTTTTTGGGCTAAGAAATGCAAATTTGGTGATGAAATTCTGACACTATATTCATGCACCCAATCTACACCTTCTGGCAAAAAAAATGTCTCAAAGCCACATAAGGTATGATGCAGTAGCGATGCGATTTTTTTTACCAGAAGGTGTAGAATGCGTGCAGTAATATAGTGTAAACATTTCAGCACCAAATCTGCATCTATTGGCAAACAAATTCTGTTTTTGTGCTAGGAGATACAGGTGAGTTCACTGAGTGTAATCAGGTGATAAGAGGTCCTCTGAACTCAGGTTATCTGCAGTCACAGGTGGAGGACTCCAGCTGTGACCACAATTAACCTGAGTGACATCACCGTCACTGATCAGTGATCCCTGCGGCTCATTCATTCTCTGGAGCTCAAAGTGGGCAGTCATGTTCTATGGCCGCTCACTATGAGTGAGATGTAGCAGAGCTGGAATCGTCGTGGGACCTCATGTGGATTACGTCAGACCTCAGGTATGTCTTAGGTTTAATAATGTGGGAAAATAGGGTATTATTTTGTATTTTATTCCAAATAAAGGATTTTTTGGTGTCTGTATTTATTTACTTTCCCTTACAGATTAGTGATATGGGCATCATTTACGCTGTTATCACTAATCCAGGACTTAGTAGCTGCTGTAGGCTGCCATTAACTCTTTATTACACCGATTGCCACCTCACCAGGGCAATCAGGAAGAGCTGGGTAAAGCGTCGGGCTTGTTGCATCCAATGGATGCAGCAATTCTAGGCAGCTGGAGGCTGATATTTTTAGGTTGGACCTCCCCAGCCTAAGAATAGCAGCCCCAGCTGTCGAACTTTATATTGGCTGTGTAAAACACTTGGGGGAATTGCACATTCGTTGGAGTGGCCTACTGTAATGTGCGGCTCTGTACTGTGAGATCGCTGCACATGGAGTATTTATGGTTCAGCGCTAAATTAAGAGCAGTGATCAGAAATCAAGCATCAAGAGATGACAATCAGCTGAATACAGTAACAATACGTTTCTCATACATTTGAGAGCACAATGAGAAGTTACCACGTTAATAAGATAAATTCACAATTTGATGCTAAGCGTATTATTATAATAGAAAACCAAACAACGGCAAAAGCCCCCTCCATTAAAAAATATTAACTATTTTAACCTCTTCCCGCCCGGGCAATTTTTCATTTTTCATTTTTGTTTTTCCTCCCCTTCTTCCGAGGCCCATAACTTTTTTTTATCTTTTCATCAATATTGCCATATATGGGCTTTTTTTTGCAAGATAAGTTGTAATTTTGAGTTAAACCATTCTTGTTACCCTATAGTATACTGGAAAACAGGAAAAAATTCCCACTGTTGTGAAATTGCAAAATAATGCAATTGCACGATAGTTTTGTTTTTTTTTATTTATCGCATTCAGTACATGGTAAAACCAATTTGTCTGCATGATGCCACACATCAGTATGAGTTTGTAGACACCAAACATGTATACTTTTACTTTTATCTAAACGGTGAAAAAAATTTAGAAATTTGTCTAAAAAAATAGTGCTTTTGTTGCCGGTTTCCGAGACCCATAGCGTTCTTATTTTTCAGATCTGGAGCTCAGTGGCAACTTATTTTTTGCATCTTGAGCTGGTGTTTTTAATTGTAACATTTTTGTGTAGATGAACTCTTTTAATTGCCTTTTCATGCATTTTAAAAAAATGTTGCAGCAACCAAAAAACATAATTTTGGCGTTCAGATTTCTTTCTCGTCCCACCGTATACCAATCAGATTAATTGATTTTATATTTTCATAAATCAGGCATTTCTGAGTGCAGCCAAATATGTTTTTTTAATAGTTTTTTTTATTGGGGAAAAAGGGGGTGATTTGAACTTTTAGTTTTTTTATTTTTTTCACATTTTAAAACATTTTTTTTACATTTTTAGCATAGCTCTGATAAGCAGAAATGCTCATCTCCTGTGAGTGTCGGCACTCTATGGGCTCTCACAGGAAGTGAGTCAAGGCAGCCTCAGGAGTCATCAGCTGACCCTCTGCTACCATGACAACAGATTAGCGCCCCATGATCATGTCAAGTGGCCGCCGGTGGCAGCAAGGAACGGCATGATCCCCACCATGGGCATTTAAAACGTGCTGACAGTATTTGTCAATCTAAGGGATTTACAGGCATGGGTGGATCTCCAAATCCGATGGAGCCTGCAGTAACTGAAGAGAGGTAACCAAGGACGTACCAGTACGTCCTTGATCATAAAGGAGTCAATATAATATATTTTACTAAAATACAACAAATTTTGAAAAAGTTATAATAAAATTTAAATTTTATCCTTGCACATGCTTTATCCAGTCTCATCCTTACCTCACTATGCTGCATTCTATTAGAGCAGTGCACACTTGTGTGGGGTTTAGTATAGGAGGTTACTAAAATAGACAAAATAAATTCTGTTCGATACATCAAATGAACATTTAGTAAATTGCTGAATTTGTCCATGTGTCACTTTAAATTATTCTTATTTCATCTTGCTATTTTGTATTATTTACATTTTTAAAAAATTAACTTTAACAAGGAATAAAAAACTGAGTATGTTCACAAAACCATTTCTTGTCAGAAGTAATATCTTCTTGGGATAGTGTGATCATTGTTAAAATAGAATGTTGGTCTGGAAATCACTGAATATCACAAGGTCACAACATTGATATGATGACTTTATGATGCATAGTGACCACTGGTCTGGACAAGGTTGGAAATTTGGGTCTATAAGGAAAAAAATGAAGATACAGCGCAGTGACAGAAAGGAGAAGGGTGGGGGCAGAAAGAGGGACAGCTGGAGAGGTCAGTATAGGTAAATAAAATTAATACTCACCTTTCCACTTGTCCCTCTGTTTGATGTCCAGTCCTCTTCTTTCCACCACATCCCCTGCCTCTTCACCATAATCCAGGACTTCTGGCTGCTTGCAAGCATGAGGTCACTCTGTATCATAAGATTGCAACATTGACGTAGTGACCTTTTTGGCTTATAGTGAAGAGGCCACAGAGGAGATACGATGGTGGAAAAAGAGGAATGAGCGGCCGAAGATGTTGGCAACAAGGTTTTCTTCCTTGCATTGTTCCAAATTTGGGTTATAAACAAACCTACATAAGCTAACTTGTTCCAACCTGGGTACTGCCTGTATATAACTGTACATTTCTATATACCTGTACATTAGGGGTAAAATATAAATCAGATATTTATTTTCCTATACAATAACTAGATAAAAATGAAAACGATTGAAATAATCACATTTTTATTTCCTTTCAAAAACAGACATCTCAAATCAGTAAATACTATGGAGATATCTGGTTTCCCTGTAATTTAATCAACCCCTATAATACAGAGAGCAGATAATTTTCAGAGATTTGGAAATGTTATTAAAAAAAATTGAGATTGGATTTTTTCTCTTTTTAGCCTATAAAAAATATCAGCTCAAATGCAACAATTACAAGTTTAAATATATAGCTCGTCTCACAAAAAAACAAGACCTCCTATTGTGAAGCTTACATAACATTGAAAAATATGTGAATGAATGGAACAAAAAATTACTGATTATCTTAAGAAAAGCTTCACAGAAATATCATTGTGCATGTACAGTATATCATTTGTATGTGCATAATTTATATAAGTATGTGAGCATGTTTGTACTATGTATATGTGTGTGTATAAAATGTAAATTATGTCCCAACACAGGTATTTTTCAATTTATAAAGATGTGTTGGATTATAAGACGCACTCCAAATTTAGAGAAAAAAGGGTAAAGAAAAATGGGGTTCGTCTTACAAATCGATGGTATCTTACCGGTGGCGGAACGGCAGAGATGGTGGAGCAGGTCACAGAAGGCAGGGGAGGTGGTGGAGTAGGGCGATGCTGCGAGCGGTACAGTGCGTGCTCACTGCAGGAGCTGAGGTAGGAGGAACATCCAGAAACTGTTGGCGAAGTGGGCTTCAAAGAAATGGTGCCCGGAGCCAGCGCATGCACAGATTGAGCTGTCGGCTCAATGACAAGAGGAGATCTTACATGCGCATGTGCCACTTTCAGGCACAATTTTCCTTAAGTCCACTGCTTAGACATCAATGGGCTGGAAGCAACGCATGCGCAGATGAGATCTTGACCCGAGAGCTCACACGCTAATGCTGGGCACCACTATTTGATGCCTGCACCGCCGATATTTTCAGAGTGGCAGCCCCTGCCTCACCGTTCACAGTGAGCACAGCCTGCAGTATATCCCACAGCTCTGTCTGCAGCACAGCCCGCAGCACAGCGCACAGCCCGCAGCACAGCACACAGCCAACAGAACAGCGCACCGCCTGCAGTATGCCTGCAGCACAGCGCAACACTCACAGCATCTCCTCTGCCTCCTATGACCCCTCTCCACCACCCTTCGGTAAGCTACATTCGGACCATAAGATGCACCCCTCATTTTCCTCCAAAATTTTTGGGAGGAAAACTGCATCTTATAATCCAAATAATATGGAAAGTTTGTGCTTTCCTGCAAAGATTATCCAGCCAACATTCATATTGTCTGAGAAATCAGTTTTTTAAAAAAATTTGCAATGACTAGATGACTGGATCACCAGAAGTAACCAATGGATCACTAAGGGATGACCAATTGGTTTCCTAAAGTTGGATTTACATGCTCATATTTCAATATTTTATATGTTATATGTAGAGATTAATAATACTTTAGCTGATGTTTAATTTTATATTTTACTCTACAAACCTGAAGCAAATATTCCTAAACTTTGGCTCCTGAAAAAATTACCTTGTTGACATATTTTTGGCTCAATATAGGGCTGGATAGTTGGAGTCATACTTCGCAACACATTTTTTTATTGGTGTAAATCGTTAATAGTTGCAAAAAATTAAAAAAGTCAACCTGTAATACACTGAAAAGAAGAAAAGGTATCTAACGTCTTTTAAGATGTGAAATCTGTCCCAGATCGTGCACCACTGTAATAAATCTGGAGCTTCTTCTCACTGCCTGGAAGAAGTAGAGGATGACTAAATATTACATGGCATAGTAAAGGGGAAACGTTGTATGTTTTATGGAAAGATAAAAAAATACTGATGAAGAATGAGACGTCTGTTAAATATTTTTATATTTTGCTATTTTCTGGAGAAACAATGACTAAACCGTTGATTTCCACCTTCTTCTTCTTGATATATCTGGTCGGAGTTCTCATCAATTCCTCCGTTATCACAGTGATATATCTGGAAGTTCAGTTACATAAACCCATGTATTTCTTTATCTGTAATTTATCCATTGTAGACATATTTTACACATCGGTCACGGTTCCTAAATTACTGCACAGGTTATTGTCCGGGAATCACATTGTTTCCTTCTCACAATGTTACGCTCAGTTGTACTTTCTCTCAGTTGTGGCAACAGCGGAAGAAATTCTCCTTTTCATTATGGCTTATGACCGATATGTCGCTATTTGCCTTCCCTTACATTATCATCAGATCCTAAGTCGGAGAAATTGCATCCTGATAACTATTGGGGTTTGGACAGCCGCTGTTGTAAACTCTTTGATGTTTGTGATCTTAGCTATGAACATGTCCTCCTGTAACTCCAACGTCATCCACCAGTTCTGTGATACTAAGTCATTAACAAAAACAACCTGTACCGGGACAGAAATGTTTTTTGTAGTAGCCGGTCTTGAAATTTTGTTCTTGGCATTTGTTCCCATTATGTGTATTGTTATTTCTTATGTTAATATTTTTTCTGTCATCTTCAAGATGACGTCAAAACACAGCAGAAAAAAAGCCTTCTCCACCTGCTCGTCCCACATCACTGTTATCTCTATTTATTATGGCACATTCGTAATAGGGTATTTCATACCACCGTACTCCGATGTCTTGGATTTAGTCTTCAGTATAATGTATACAATTATCATCCCAATGATAAATCCTATAATATACAGTTTACAGAATTCCCCTGTTCAATCAGCATTGCTGGGGTTAGTGAAAGTGCTTTTTAACCTCTTCACAACATTAGATGTGCCTGTACATCATGGTTGGATAGTAGTTTGCAATAGGTAACTTTAAGATTCGTTATGATACTTGGGTGGACCACAGGAACTGTGCCCGCGTGATGGCCACTTGGAGCTTACATGACAGCTGAGACCCGGTTTTCACAGCCAGTAGTAGTGCCTGCATCTCCCCGGCCTTTTAAAACCCCTAAATGCCACAATCAATATTCACTGCAGAATTTAGGAGGCTGGGAGAGGGAATGTGCTGCCCTCTCCCATCCAATTGGCGCTCCTGTAACGTCATTGTGAGGGCCTGATCATTGTCATCACATCCCGAATTCGTGATGATGACTTTTGAGTCAGTCAACTATGGCATGCCACTTAGACATTGCCGGTAGCATGGTCTGACAGGGTTCTGCCTCACTGACTGGTATAATGTTGTCACGCTCCCCGGGTCCCGACGTCGTTTCTCACTCACCGCTCCTGTCCCCGGGTCTCCTGCCTCCAGCCACACGTCCTCCTCGGCACCGCTCCCTGCTCTGGCCTCCGGCACCCGGGCGTCACGCATGTGCATTAGGGCGCGCGCGCGGTCACTGACTTCCTCTTAAAGGCCCTGCACTCCCTAAACAGGATATTACATCAGTCAGGGTCAGGTATATTAGGAGCTCCCTGCCTGGAGGGCGTCGCCTGTTCGTCGTGTTTCTGTAAGCTAGGTGTTCAGGTCTCCTAGTGCCTTGCCTCGCTCTAACCCTGTGTCTTCCACAGAGCCAGCCCTGCCACCTTAACCTGGTCCTGACTGCGGATTGCCCAGGAAGTCCTCCGGTGACTGTCGGCTGTGAATCCCATCATCTGCCTTCAGCCTGAACCTGTCTGCGATCCCCGACTTCACCTGGTGACCTCTGCCCTCACGTCCAGCAGGATCCAGATCTCGCCTGATGTTTCTACCTGGTACCTGAACCTGGTCTCCGTCATCTGCATTGCCTCCAGGAACTCTGTGACTCTAGAGACATCTTGCTACCAGTCCCCTGAAGGACGCTGACCCAGTACCATTAGTGCTCCGGCAACC
Organism: Anomaloglossus baeobatrachus; assembly: GCF_048569485.1. Classification (NCBI taxonomy): domain Eukaryota; kingdom Metazoa; phylum Chordata; class Amphibia; order Anura; family Aromobatidae; genus Anomaloglossus; species Anomaloglossus baeobatrachus. Next base: position 294,142,148 of record NC_134359.1, read on the forward strand.
GTGCACCTAGGCCCTCTAGTGGGGTGACCGGACAGTCCCTGTATAGGGGTTAGCTCTGTGTTGCCTCACTGGGGGAGTCCGGTGCACGGCCCAGAGGATCCACCACTCGGGCATCACAGAACGAACAGGCCATGGATCCCGCCGAAGCACTAGCATCCCAACTGGCCGGATTGCAGCAGGAGCTGGTACGTCAGCGAGAGACCCAATCCCGTATGTTGGCCTTCATGACGTCAGTGGACACCTGCCTGAACACACTGCAATCCACAGCCACGTCCCTGTCCACTTCCGCCACATCCACGGCTTCCGTAGGGACAACGTCTGCGACCTCGCAACTGAGACTAGCCTCTCCGCCTCGGTTTGCCGGGGACCCCAAGAACTGCCGTGGGTTCTTGAACCAGTGCTCGCTGCACTTCAAACTGCTCCCACATCTCTTCGCCTCCGACCAAGCTGAGGTTGCCTTCGTCATGTCTCATCTGGAGGGTGAAGCACTGGCATGGATGAACCCCTTGTGGGAGAGGGAAGATCCAGTAACCACCAACATCCAGGACTTCCTGCACGCCTTCCGCACCGCGTTCGATGAACCCGGACGTGCTTCTTCATCCGCCTCATCCCTCCTTAGGCTACGCCAAGGAACTTTGACAGTTGGTCAGTATGCCATCCGGTTCCGCACGCTGGCATCTGAGTTGGGGTGGAACAATGAAGCCTTGACTGCCGCCTTCTGGGAGGGGCTTACCGGTCGTATCAAGGACGAGCTGGTCGGTCGAGACGTCCCCTCCACCTTGGACTCCCTGATCGCCCTCGCAACCCGGATAGACCTCCGCTTCCAAGAAAGGTCTAAGGAAATGTTCCGTGAGCGGCGCCCTGTAAGGCACTCCGCTTCTCCACAGAAGCCTATCCTCTCCTCATCCGGGCTGTCTGGCTCCTCCATCCATGAGCCCATGGAGTCCATGCAAGTGGACCGGCTACGGTCCTCCGAGCAGCGTCGAGCGGAACGAGCCGCCAAGGGTCTCTGCTTCTATTGTGGAGATGGCGCACACCAGGTGCGTGCCTGCCCAGCGAAACCGGGAAACTCCAAAGCCTAGGGTTGGTAGGAGAGGCCACCCTAGGTACTGGGAAGCTCTCTGACCCAGTGACATGGACTGTACAGGTGACAACAGGAGAAACCCGCTTCACGGCAGAGGCATATCTCGACTCCGGGGCAGCGGGTAACTTCATCCACCAGGCCACAGTTGACAAGTACCAGTTACCTGTCACCCCGCTGCAGACACCGCTTGTGATAGCCTCTGTGGATGGGAAACCCCTCTCTGATTCCGTCCTGTTCGTCACTAAACCTGTGAAACTGCGTATCGGTGCGCTACACACCGAAGAAATCGCCTTCTATGTTCTACCACGCATGTCTCATCCGCTTCTGCTGGGTTTACCCTGGTTACGGGTACATGAACCTACGGTCAGCTGGCGTACTGGAGAAATCATCCGCTGGGGCCCGTCTTGTCATGAGAACTGCCTCCAGTCAGTCCAGCCCGTCCGTCGTCCTCCGGCCCCGGACTCCTTACCTGGTCTTCCTCCAGCCTATTGGTCCTTCGCGGATGTGTTCGATAAAAAGGAGTCGGAGGTATTGCCTCCACATCGGCCTTACGACTGTGCCATTGACCTTCTGCCGGGAACCACACCCCCTCGGGGACGGATATACCCTTTGTCCCCTGCTGAGACCCGGGCCATGTCTGAATACATCACCGAGAACCTGGCACGGGGGTTCATTCGCAGGTCCTCGTCCCCGGCTGGTGCGGGCTTCTTCTTCGTCAAGAAAAAAGAAGGCGACTTACGGCCCTGTATCGATTACCGGGGACTAAACCAGATCACGGTAAAAAACAAATACCCCCTGCCTCTCATCCCTGAACTCTTCGATCGGCTCCGGGGGGCCCGTATATTCACCAAATTGGATCTCCGTGGGGCCTACAACCTGGTTCGCATACGCTCCGGAGACGAGTGGAAGACCGCCTTCAACACCCGGGACGGACACTATGAATATTGCGTGATGCCCTTCGGTCTTTGCAATGCCCCAGCAGTCTTCCAGGAGCTGGTGAACGACGTATTCAGGGACCTCCTCTACGTCTGTGTAGTCGTATATCTGGATGACATCTTAATCTACTCCCCAGACTTACGGACTCACAGAGAGCACGTGCAGATCGTGCTACAGAGGCTGAGGAAGAATCGCTTATACGCCAAACACGAGAAGTGTGTGTTCGAGCAATCATCCCTTCCCTTTTTGGGCTATGTGATATCGGACACCGGTCTGCAGATGGATCCCGGGAAGGTCTCTGCTATCCTCGACTGGCCCCCTCCTTCGGGACTAAAAGCCATCCAACGTTTCCTCGGTTTTGCTAACTACTATCGCCAGTTCGTCCCTCACTTCTCGACCCTAACTGCTCCGCTCTCCGCCCTGACCAAGAAGGGGGCCAATCCGAAGGCTTGGACACCCGAGGCCGAAGCCGCCTTCTGCTCTCTGAAGCGGTCCTTTGCTTCTTCTCCCGTCCTTCACCGTCCTGAGTTGAACCGCCAATTCACCCTGGAGGTTGACGCCTCCTCCGCAGGGGCAGGAGCCGTACTTATGCAGAAATCCGCCACCGGGAAGATGGTCACCTGCGGCTTCTTCTCCAAGGTCTTCTCAGCCCCAGAACGCAATTATACCATTGGTGATCGAGAGCTCCTGGCCGTTAAGATGGCGTTGGAGGAATGGCGATATCTCCTGGAGGGAGCGGTTTACCCAGTGATCATCTATACTGACCACAAAAACCTGGAGTATATACGCTCCGCTCAAAGGCTGAACCCGCGCCAAGCACGTTGGTCTCTCTTCTTCGCCAGGTTTGATTTTCAGCTACACTATCGGCCTGCGGACAAGAACGTACGGGCAGATGCCCTGTCTCGGTCCTTTGTTCCGGTAGACCAAGAGGAGGAGCCAAGCCAGCCCATCATCTGTCCTAGCAAGGTCATCCCAGTGGCTCCCGTCTCCCTGGCTCAGATCCCTCCTGGGAAGACGTACGTCACAGAGACCGACCGACTTAAGGTCCTCCAATGGGGACACTCCTCGAAAATGGCCGGACACGCCGGCCAGAAGAAAACCTGGGGTGTCATCGCCCGTCACTATTGGTGGCCGTCTCTTCGTACGGATGTCACCGCCTTCGTCTCTGCATGTTCCTCCTGTGCCCGGAACAAGACGCCTAAGCACCTGCCCTTTGGTCCTCTTCTCCCTCTGCCGACTCCTTCCATTCCATGGCAACACATAGCCATGGACTTTGTCACGGACTTGCCCTTGTCTTCCGGTCATACGGTCATCTGGGTCGTGGTGGACCGATTCTCGAAAATGGCTCATTTTGTTCCTATGGCCGGATTGCCCTCTGCTCAAGAGCTTGCGGACGCCTTCATACAGCACATCTTCCGGCTGCATGGCTTTCCTGCCCATATCGTGTCCGACAGAGGAACCCAATTCACCTCACGCTTCTGGAGGGCTCTCTGTGAACACCTGGGGGTGTCTCTGGACTTTTCCTCTGCCTACCACCCTCAGTCAAACGGACAAGTGGAACGAGTCAACCAGATCATGACCACCTTCCTTCGTCACTACGTCAATGTTCACCAGGACAACTGGTCCACACTCCTTCCTTGGGCTGAATTCTCTCATAACCACCAGGTCAGCGAATCCACCTCCAGTTCTCCCTTCCATGTTGTCTATGGTCTTCAGCCTTCTGTGCCGTTACCAGTCTCTCCAGCTTCCGATGTACCTGCAGCAGATGCCCTGGCCAGAGACTTCTCCGCTATATGGGCCTCAGTCAAGACCTCCCTGGGACATGCTGCTGCACGAATGAAGAAACATGCGGACAAGAGACGTCTTGATCCTCCTTGCTTCTCTCCTGGGGATTTGGTCTGGCTTGCCTCCAAGTACGTCCGACTCAAGATTCCTTCGTACAAGCTGGGTCCGCGGTACATCGGTCCCTTCAAGGTCCTCAGGAAGATCAACGAGGTGTCCTACAAGCTGCAGCTACCGCCCTCCATGCGGATACCCAACTCCTTCCATGTGTCCTTGCTGAAACCTGTTGTCCTCGGTCCCTTCTCCTCTGATGCCTGTCCTCCTCCTCCCATAGCCGATGATGACATCTATGCGGTAAGAGATATCGTGGCCATGAAGACCGTCAGGGGACGGCAGTACTTCCTGGTCGATTGGGCAGGTTATGGTCCCGAGGATAGGTCCTGGGAACCCCGTGAGAATGTGGGTACTCCTCTGATTCGTGCCTTTCTGTCCCGGTTGCGGGGAGGGGGGCCTGGGGGGGGGGGTACTGTCACGCTCCCCGGGTCCCGACGTCGTTTCTCACTCACCGCTCCTGTCCCCGGGTCTCCTGCCTCCAGCCACACGTCCTCCTCGGCACCGCTCCCTGCTCTGGCCTCCGGCACCCGGGCGTCACGCATGTGCATTAGGGCGCGCGCGCGGTCACTGACTTCCTCTTAAAGGCCCTGCACTCCCTAAACAGGATATTACATCAGTCAGGGTCAGGTATATTAGGAGCTCCCTGCCTGGAGGGCGTCGCCTGTTCGTCGTGTTTCTGTAAGCTAGGTGTTCAGGTCTCCTAGTGCCTTGCCTCGCTCTAACCCTGTGTCTTCCACAGAGCCAGCCCTGCCACCTTAACCTGGTCCTGACTGCGGATTGCCCAGGAAGTCCTCCGGTGACTGTCGGCTGTGAATCCCATCATCTGCCTTCAGCCTGAACCTGTCTGCGATCCCCGACTTCACCTGGTGACCTCTGCCCTCACGTCCAGCAGGATCCAGATCTCGCCTGATGTTTCTACCTGGTACCTGAACCTGGTCTCCGTCATCTGCATTGCCTCCAGGAACTCTGTGACTCTAGAGACATCTTGCTACCAGTCCCCTGAAGGACGCTGACCCAGTACCATTAGTGCTCCGGCAACCGTGCACCTAGGCCCTCTAGTGGGGTGACCGGACAGTCCCTGTATAGGGGTTAGCTCTGTGTTGCCTCACTGGGGGAGTCCGGTGCACGGCCCAGAGGATCCACCACTCGGGCATCACAAATGTATTCCAATGTGGGTGCATTGCAATACACTATACCACAGATCAGACTAATAAAATTGAATGTCTTAAGCAAAAAAAGGTTAAAAAGAAGTTAAAAAAAAATTAAAAATCAAAAAATAAAGAAATAAAAGAAAATAATTTTATACCAATAAATAAAAGTGGAATAGAAAGCGATCAAAAAATAAAAAAAATTTATATGGCCCAAAATGGTATCAATAAAAGCTCCAACTCATCCCACAAAAAAACAAGCCTTCACATAATTGTAAGCAGAAGAATAAAAAAAACTATAGCTTTCAAAATTTAGTGATGCAAAAAAACCTTTAAAACTATTTTTAGTGTGATAGTAGTTAAACCTAAATAAAACTATATAAATCTGTAATCGTACTGACCGGAGGAACATAGCCGCCAAATCACTTAGACTGCAAGGTGGACAACATGAAAAAGAGTAATAATGCCAATTCTTCAACTCCTGTTTATATGTTTATTCTGCCTCCCAAAGATCACTGTAAGGTTCGACTCACATTCATGCTGTTCAATACGCTGAGCGCTTACACCAGGGATTAAGTGTAAATCAGATTTAGACAAAATTCCCAATGGAAAATTCACTGTAATGAGGCAGAGGGAGTCACTTTGAACTCCCATCTGGCCTGTGGTCTTGTGATGTTGACCTTTTTACTCATCTTTTTAGGCATGCACAGACAGTTTTGTGTACCTTTGAAAAGAAGGACACCGCTAAACAAAGGCCAACCAGAGTCCAGAGTAACTCTGCTGCCTCATTATAGTGAATGAATCCATCGAGGGTTTCACCTGAATCACGTACTTTAGAGATGTACATACACAATCTGATGTAAGTCCTCAGCATAGAGCACAGGATAAATGTGAGCTGATCCAAAATGTTGTGGACCCAAATTGCCAGAAAATAGCATTCAACTCATCCCACTAAAAACAAGTTCCCACTCAGGTCTGACATCTGTTAACAGAAATATAGGGGGCTTCCATGTTACTGGTACCACAAAGGCTTTGAAAAAGTGGTATGGCTCCCTAAAAAAAAAAAATATGCACTCCAAAATCCAAATGTCCCTTCCTTTATGAGCCCCACAATGTGTCTAAACAACAGATAAAATCCACATGTTTGGCATTGTTGTAGTGAAGAGAGCTCACTTAATGTATGGGATATGTGTCTCCATTAACACAATCTGGGAACATTGTATGGGCATTATAATGTACTGGGCACTACAAGGGCTAATTTGCAATTTTTAATTCTGCAACATTCACTGTGTTTAATGTGGGTGTCACACGAGATGATCTATCGTGTGATATGTCGTCGGGGTGACAGATTTTGTGACGCACATCTGGCATCGTTTGCGACGTCGTCTCGTGTGACACCTACGAGCGTCTCAGAACGATCGAAAATTGGTTACAAATCGTGTATCGTTTACACGTCGTTTATTTTTAAAAAATCATTTATTCTTATTTGCGCAGGTTGTTCATCGTACCCGGGGTAGCACACATCGCTCCGTGTGACACCCCAGGAACTAAAGCTTACCTGCGGCCGCTGGCAATGCTGAAGGAAGAAGGTGGATGGGATGTTTACGTCCCGCTCATCTCCGCCCCTCTGCTTCTATTGGGTGGCCGCTGTGTGACATCGCTGTGACGCCGAACGTCCCACCCCATTCAGGAAGTGGATGTTTACCGCCCACAGCTATGTCGCTCAGCATGTAAGTACGTGTGACGGGGGTTAAACGACTTTGTGCGCAACGAGCAACTAATTGCCCTTGACGCACAAACGACAGGGGTGGGTACAATCGCTCGTGCGATCGCACGATAGATCGCATCGTGTGACGCCCGCATAACTCTATGGGTGTTTTCCACAGATAAAATCATCACTACACCTGTGTATGAATTGCCAAAGGGATGTAATTTCCAAAATTTGGATTCTTGAGGAGGTTTCTGCTGTTCTGACACTTAAAGGCTTTGCAAATAAAACAACATTTTAGTGGTCTATATATAATTATTCTTTCTTCACTTTCCATTAGTATAACATTTTGTGGTGTCAATATGCTCCCCTAAGGGATATCATTGAGGGATGTACTTTTCAAAAAGAGGTCACTTATGAAGGTTCTCCTTTTCTGGCATGTTAGGAGCTCTGCTAATGTGACATGGTAACCCCAAACTTTTCCAACTAAATCTGAACTCCAATATGGTGCGCCTTCCCTTCCGAGCTTTGCACTATGCCTCAAAAGTAGTTTATGACCACATATAGGCAACTGTCAAATTCTGGAGAAATAGCAAAAAACTAAATTTTGCATTTTATCCTGTCACTCTTGAGAAAATACAAAAATACAAAATTTGGGACTAAAACAACATTTTTGTAGGTAAAATTGATTTTTTATTTTCATGGTTCAAAAATCCTGTAAATCATCTGGGAGCTCAAAGTGCTCACGGTACATCAAGATAAGCTCCTTGAAGGGTCAAGTTTCCAAAATGGGGTCATTTGTCGGGGGTTTCCACAGTTTAGGCACATGAGAAGTGCTCCAAAATAGTAGTTTTCCATCACATATGGGGTATCAGCATACTCAGGAGAAATTGCTCAACAAATTGTATGGTGCATATTTTCCTGTTACCCATGTGAAAATTCAAAATTTGGGGCTGATATAAAATCTTTGTGAGAAAAAGTAAAACTTGATTTCTTTTCCTTCCACATTGCCTAAAGGCCCCGTTACATGCTGCGATTTATCTGACGATCTCTTAAATGATGTGACACGCCCAGATCGTGGTTACGATTGCCGAGATCGCACATAGGTCGTTTAGTAGCGGTCACACGTACACATCTCACAAAGGACGCTACATCGTTTGGCGATATATTGTTTGACCAAGGCGGTCGTGTGGATTATGTTCGTCATTGGCATTGTCAAACGTAGCAATATGTCGGCTGCGTTCCAAACAATATTTTGAAAATGAACGACGTGTCAACGATCCATGATTTTCATCCTATTTGCGATCGTTCAGAGTCGCTCAAAGCTGTCACACGCTATGACGTCGCTAACGATGACAGAAGTGCGTCAAGGAATCCATGACCCCGACGATATATCGTCAGATAAATCGTAGCGTGTAACGCCGCCTTTAGTTCTTGGATGTGGTTTTGAACAACTTGAGGGGTGTAGCATTAAGAATATTTTCACTTTTGGGTATTTTCTGTCATATATGTGAGATTCAGTTACATGATGTAAAAAACTGACACTAGCACTCACTAAATCTATATATGGCCAGCCTGAATACCTGTGATAGATGCTGGCAGTCCAAATGGGCACTGTGTGATGACCCGCTAACAATGATAATATATAAAAGACAATTCCGGCGGAAACCTAAGTAGGTGCTGGTGGGGAAAGGAAATCCCTGTTATATTGAACGGAGGAATGAATACAGGTTAAAGGGGTTAGTGTGGTGGAGACCCTACACGTATCGCCACTATAGGGTGTGGCTTCATCAGGGGAAGTGTCACATTCATTATAACAGGGATTTCCTTTCCACACCAGTACCTATTTAGGTTTTCCGCCTGGGTATATTTGGTAACTATACTCTCAGTCTAATATTTTCCTTGAACTGTAATAATCCTCTGTTGATGTGGTTGCTCCTTACCTGCATCATCAAGAGGGTAGTTAGCCACTTTAAGGTGACCATCAGCAAATATTTGGATTATTTAAGGATGGGATGAGTTTATGTTATTAACCCATTGGTGACCCAACTAATCATATTAGAGACTTTTGTTATAAGTCTGTATACGTTTCTTGTTTTTAATCTATTCATGACTAGAGATTGTGATATGTGAAATTGTATTGTCTTTTCCTCCCTCTCCACATCATTGACTATACAGCTTTATGGGATTGGGTTCAATGGGCAGTCATGATACCCGCCGAGAGGCCATACTCATCTTATGTGATCTGTGGTGCCCCCATCTCTGTTTTGTTCAGGGGCTAGCCCACCAATGAAGAATAGGTTTAATGACTCAATTATCTTTATTGAATACTATATTATAGGTATTCATCCATTGGTGATCCTTTAGACTGTGATACAGGCGTTGTAGTGGAAAATAAGGTGTATTGCATGTTATAGGAAATAAAACCCTCAGTGAGGTGGATGTATTACACATTGGTGTTCAAATATATGTTGGGGTTAGCTTGTTAATACACATGTCCCATATGGGCTTTTTTTTTAAATGTTTTTAATGTCCTTAATGTGTGTGAGTCCTTGTACATGAATCCTTGTGCTCTTTTTCATTTGTCCTAGAGGCATTGTCATGTATACTCTTGAACAATAAAGTTTTTTTTCCAAAATAATTTTTTCCTGGTGATACCTAAAAAGGCATACTCTTTTCTTTTTCCTTGTGTACGACTCGGTCTGTATGCCAGGAGATCCCGGAGGGTGGTGGCCTTCTCACATGTAGTCTTCCCATGACACACTGAAGAAACTGTACAGATAGTCTGTGATAACACAACACTGAAGCCAAATAGTGCAAGAGGAAATGACTATAGCGTCATCCATATTTTTCAGGGCAATTTGAGAATTTGCAACATTTTTTATTCCAATTAAATTGATTTACTGCAAAGTTAATTTTTGGAAAAATTTGATAAATCTAGTTAATTGAAATTTAAAACATTTTATTGATCTCAGGTGGATGCCATTCACTAAATGACACCCCCTGGATTACCACGAAAAAATGACGACTAAGATTCTGTTCCACGTGTCCCCTTTTCTCCAGGACCTCTGTTACCGCAGACAAGCAGCAGAAGTCCTTGAGACCACATACAAGCAGGAGACATCTTGGAAACTTCAAAGAGGTATCAGAGGTCCTGGAAGACCAAATACAACAGACTGGTAGCTCAAGTCATGGAAACCGCAGACAAGTAGTACACTCCAGGAGACCACAGAAAGTCAGGAGATATCCTGGACTCATCAAACAGATAGAAGAGGTCATGGAAGACTGGAGTCCACAGCCAGGTAGCAGAAGTCTTTGAGACTCCAGGAAGGGACCAAAGGTCCTGGAGACCACATCCTGGACACTGCAGACAGATAGCAGATGTCCTGGAATACTGGAGACCACAGAAAGGTAGCACAGGTCCTGAAGGCAGTAGAAAGAGAGCAAAGATAGTAGAAGACTGCAGATAGGTAGTAGTGGTCATGTAGGCTGCAGACAGGTAGAAGAGGTGCTGGAGACAGAAGACAGTCAGAAGACATCCTAGACACTGCAGACAGATAGAAGAAGTCCTGGCATACTGTAGACTATAGACAGGTAGCAGAGGTCCTGGAAAACGCAGAAGGGTGGCAAAGGTTCTAGAAGATCGGAGACTATATATAGGTCTCAGAGGTCCTGGAAGCCACAGGCAAGTGTGTAATACACATTTTATTGTCTGGACATCACATTGTTTCTGTCTCACAATGCTATTCTTAGTTATAGTCTGTGCCAGCTGTTAGTACTGCAGAGTACTATATAATAGCTTATGATCAATATGTTGATATCTGCCTCCCCTAATATTTTCATCAGATCATAAAATCAGAGAAATTGCATCCATATTTGTAAGAGAATACAAGCCATTTTGTATTGTATAGAAACCATCTTGTCTTTTAACTGAATGTCATAGGACTCAGCTAACACTGATGGGAGGGAAGTTTCCCATTTCTATACACACTTCTGAGGCTCTTATTGGTGCATGGTAATTTCTTTGTTTGGGATACTATATAAGCTGGTCACATGATGTAATAAAACAGAAACTCTCAGTACCCCATGCTAGGCTGTGCTGTAGTGATTTCCCCAAGCGCTTGCAAAACAAATCTTATTAATTTGGAGTTCCAATGGCATAGAAGGAGTGGATTTCACTCACAATATAGCTATTGGAATTTGGGCAGCCGCCGTTACAAACTCTTTAATGTTTGTAATTAGTAATGTTTGAACCTGTGGATATTCTTGTTCGCCAAACCAGCGCAGACTAAAAAACTTGGGTTCGGCAGCCAAACTTGACCCCAAGCTTGACCCAGGACAACAAACGCCATGCAAGTTAATGTTGATGAGAAGCTCTGAGCAGTAAATAGGTGGTAGTAAGCGCTAGGAAGCAGCAAATGGAACTTAAATGGTAGTAAAAGCAGGATAGTTATACATACCGTGTTTCCCGAAGCATCACACTGCAGTCAGAGTCACTTCCAGGCCTGCCAATTAAGGTTCATCAATATTCACTACTTTCCCCACCCATCCTCTGTGCCAGTGCTTATGATTGATTGCAGACTGCTATAAATGTCGCCCCCCACCCTGTATTTGCATCTGTGATTGGATGCATTGAATTTGATTATGGTAGTGTAGAAATAGAAAAATAATTTTAAAAAAGAGGACATAGTCTCACGCCATATTTTCACAGCTAGTGCAGGTAAAATAACATCTACAGGCTGCAGCCCTCAACTGTGTGCTTTACCATGACTGGATAAAAATTAGAGGGAAGCAAAAGGAAGGCGTAGGGTCCCCCCCATTTTTGATATTCAGTCATGAGGGCTAACATTATCAAGATGGGATGAGCCATAGATATTGGCACTGCCAGCCTATAAATACCAGCCCACAGCTGCCCACAATTGGAACATCACATTAGATCGGCAAATCTTGGGGCTTTACCTGGCTCATCCCAATTGCCCTGGTGCAGTGGAAATTAGGGTAATATAAGGGGTTAATGACAGCTGTGATCTGTGAGCTGCCATCAAGCCCTAGATTGGTAATGGGAGGCATCTTTGAGACACCCTCTGCCTCACAACACTGCCAAGTATCTGAGACACTCGCCGCACCACCCTGCTCCACGATCGCCCCCACCTTCTATGACCTCTGCTCACCACTGCTGCCACACCGCCCTGCTTCAAGAACACTCCTACCTCTTGTGACCCCCCGCTCCACCACTGCTGCCTCACCCTTTGTAAGACCGCACCGGATTAGAAGATGGACCTCATCTTTTTCTCTTTTTTTTTCTCTAAATTTGGGGTGCGTCTATAAACCAGTGCGTCTTTTAAAACGAAAAATACAGTAGTTACTATTCGCCCATCATTAGTTCCTATGTTTGCCATAAATGGTCGCCAGGTTGACATCTTTGTTTCTGTATGTTTTTTATTACTTACATTGTATTAAAAACTAATCTTAAAAAGAAATAAAACAAAAAAAGAAACTTGCTCCAGTGTTCAGTTCACACACATTTATTATCGGTGCCATTAACCCAAATCTATAAGGCAGTTTCAAAAATGTTAATTGTAGAATGTAAAACAACATTGTATAAAATTTGTCTTTGTGAAATATTAATTCAGGACACGAGAGACACAATGATGTGAACCGTAACACTTTTATTCTCATGGGTAATTATGAATTTGTGATTATCATGCTATGAATGTTCCAGCTCTATATAAACCTTGTACACGGCTCCTTCTAGACGCCCAGTGGAGAATTTTCCATCAGGACAAGCCCTCTGTTGCTATACTGGTAAGTCCACCAGACATGAAATTCTGGTTACTAATATATTTTATGTAGAAAAAATCTTCCAAACTCCAGTGGATAAATTCAAGGACTCAGTTCATAGTTTAAAAATATATCTTGCTTTGCAAATTTTATTAAAAAAATCCATGAAAAATAGATCCACACTTTGGGCAGTATATTGCATCAAATTAGGACTGGTAGCCTGTCCGAGAGGCTACCACTCCTAATTTGATACAATATACTGCCCAAAGTGTGGATCTATTTATAATGGATTTTTCTAATAAAATTTGCAAAGCAAGATATATTTTTAAACTATGAACTGAGTCCTTGAATTTATCCGCTGGAGTTTAGGGGGCTTTACACGCTGCGACATTGCTAGCGTTTGCTAGCGATGTTGCAAGCAATAGCACCTGCCCCCGTCGTTGGTGCGATATGTGGTGATCGCAGCCGTAGCGAACATTATCGCTACGGCAGCTTCACACGCACTTACCTGCTGTGACCGTCGAACAATCCCTCCTTCAAGGGGGAAGTGCGTTCGGCGTCATAGTGACGTCACTGCGGTGTCACGAAGCGGCCGCCCAATAGCAGAGGAGAGGCAGAGATGAGCAGCCGGAACATGCCGCCCACCTTCTTCCTTCCTCATTGCCGGTGGATGCAGGTAAGGAAATGTTCGTCGTTCTTGCGGTGTCACACACAGTGATGTGTGCTGCCGCAGGAGCGACGAACAACATCGTACCTGCAGCAGCAACGACATTAAGGAAATGAACGACGTGTCAACAAGCAACGATTTTTCACGTTTTTGCGCTCGTTGATCGTCACTCATTGGTTTTACACGCTGCGATGTTGCTAACGGCGCCGGATTTGTGTCACTAATGACGTGACCCCGACGATATAACATTAACGATGTCGCAACGTGTAAAGCCTCCTTTTGGAAGATTTTTTCCATTTTGGATTTTCGTGGCTGGCTCCTGCTCTAGTTTCCTTGCGGATTCTATTCCTGGCTGATACTAAAGATTTCACACATCGGGGGATACCGGTAAGCTGGCTAGAAAAATTATTTTTGTATAATATATTTTATGAACAATTTTATGAACAATCTGAATCATTCATTCCTTACTGCAAAATATCTCACAAAAAATTCGAAGTAGAAATCTACCAAGAATGTCAGATATGTATAGCAAGGGTAGAAAAAAATAAAACATAACCTTAAATCAATTCATAGGTAAAAAAGAACAAACCTTGATACAAAAATACCTGTACCCACAGGGCTGTGCACAGACCTATATTGCACAAGTCCGCTGGTAGTAAGCCTAAAGAAGTGTGCAAGTAACCAATATGTAAACTATTTTGGCATTATCAGGCTGATTCTCTACATACCTTTAGTTGTCACCTCGGTGTGACGCCCTGGGCAAGCCAGGGGTCACAGGTCACAACACAACACGCACCCCAAATTCCCTGCAGGTACACCGAGGTCAAAACAAAAATCCTTGTTGCCTTCCTCCAGGGGCTGGTGTCCACACCAGGGGGTGGCAAGGAGAGGAGGATGCACCACAATAGCCAAATAATCAAAACAAAGGGGTGCTGATAATGCAATGGAGTACATGAAGAATTAAAAAAGAAAAAAAGACATTGCGTATAACGCACAACCCATAATACAATGTGAAAACAACCTTTATTAGCAGTGCACTAATACAGTTTAAAAACAGTTAAAACATATAATGTAGACAAGATCCTGTACCCACAAGTTTATAATAATCATAATAATTCAACAATTATAACAATACACCCCCGCCACAAGGGGAGAATAGATTGCAGCCTGATAAGACACCTGTAGAGGCAAATAGTCCAGGAAAAACACATGCAAAGAATACATAAACAATAATGAATACCTGGAGGTAAATAACCAAGTGCCAAACAGGTTAATGGCTCTTATATAGGACTAAAAAGGCCGTAGCACCCCAAAACACGCGGTGTGGATCACTATATAGTCCTAAGGGCATCGTGGCCCCACTGAACAAGGACACACCATCCACTAGGTCCCTGGCAATCCAGGAAAGTAGCCAATTCCCAGGTGAGGAAGGAGGGCTCACCTGATACAAGCAAGGGGCAGCGGCGATACGCGTGGGGTGATCCTTGTACCCCTGGTGTGTTCCCCTGCCACATTGTGGATACGCTTTCCATTGGATCTTGCAGTGTATCATCCCCCCTTCCCTCCACTTCTCTGCTGCCTCCCTGGGGCTTGCACAGGCTGTTACATTACCGATTCCCCTTGTACAGGATCTTGTCTACATTATATGTTTTAACTGTTTTTAAACTGTATTAGTGCACTGCTAATAAAGGTTGTTTTCACATTGTATTATGGGTTGTGCGTTATATGCAATGTCTTTTTTTCTTTTTTAATTCTTCACACCAGGGGGTGGGCCAGGCGGTTGGCTCCACCCACCGAGGAGTTCACAGCCCTGGAGGCGGGGAAACCAGGCAGATGAGTGTTAGAGTTGAGAGTAGAAGGAAGTGGTAAAGGAGCAAGTGACAGGGTGGAAGTAGAAAGTGAAGAAAGTGACAGCAAGAAGCCTGAAGTTAGTCCGGGTGTGTGCCCCGGACTGAGACAGCAAGCTTGGCAGATGGCGGTGACCGTCTGCAGGAGAGATTGCTCGAAGGTTGCCGAAAGGACCGTGGACGGGTGGTGACCCGGTGGTACCGGAGTACTATACAAAGAACAGTCAGCACCAGGGCAGGGGCCTTTCGGATCCCGGCAAGGCTAGGAGTCGCCATAATTTGCCAAATCCATCAGTGAAGGGGATGACTGTCTCCCAACAACCAAGTCCCGATTGAAGGCAACAGTCCGACCGTTAAGGGGAGACACCACCACCGCCAAGGCACCAGTTTCCAAGGGCCAGCACCTGCGGGCAAGAGTGGGGCTCCTCCGGCCCATATCCAGGCTGGGGAGCGGGTTACCGGTGGGAATTCATCGCTACCAACAGACTACGCATAGGTGCAGGGAAGAGACCGTCACCGTCAACTGCAGAGGACATCAGCACCGCAACCGTCCGAGGGACCCGTCCAACCAGCCGTTTGTTTACCAAGAACTGTGTCGTGTTTACTGGCTGAGTGAGTACCTCCGTGCCGTGCGGCACCGCGCTGCCCCTGCGCCCCTGCACCTCCACAGGCCCCATAACCCGCCTGTCCACCATCCCAACCCCTTCACTGGGCCCCGGGACCACCAATCCCCTACCCACGGAGGGGCAAATCAACAACTGGCTGCTCCATACCACCACTCCTGGGATCCCCAGCCAGAGCAGCGGTGGTGTCCACCTAATCACCACAACCGTGGGTGGCGTCACGGACAATAAACAATCCCAACTACCAATCCCCTTTTACTCACGGGCGAGGAGCGCCGCTAGAGTCTCCGGGATCCGGCCCATCGCTCGAGCCACCAAGCAGCAGCAGGCCGCGGCAGCAGCGGCAGCTGGACCCGAGCAGTGGAAGAGTCCCCTCCTCCGCCCGCGACAACTTAGCGTCACGAACAGGATCTTACCGCTCTGCCGTCTGGTAGAGGTGCGCCTTGTTACCGCCGGAGGTGTCCGGCCAGAAAATTTCAGAAGCCGCCATCTTTGGCGCGAAGAGTTCCCGCTCGAGCGTCTTCTCGAGTAGCAGAGGCGCGAAGGCCAAAACCCCGCCCTGATAGAGGAGGGGCCGGAAAGAAGCTAAGGGGGACGGAAACAAGATGTCTGCGCCCGACGGAGCCGCTGGAGGAGTGGCGGTCGCAGCCGCGGTGGCACCCGTGGATGGGAATGGGCCTGCCCAGGTCCCGGCCGCGCTGGCGGGAGGTGCCGCGGCCCCCGCTCTCGCACAGGTGATGCCGTTCTCCTTGCCCTATGCGCCCGGAGCTACCTGGCTACCGCAGTATGACGGGAAACCTAATGCTTTACAGGTCTTCCGGAAAAAGCTTAATCCGCTTTTGGAATTGTACCCCCTAACTGATAAGCAACGTGCAGCGGTAGTGCTGGGCCAGCTAACCGGCGCGGCTGAGCAGGAAGCGGAGACCTGGGCCGAGGGGGACCGGCTCTCTGTAGCCACCATATTTGAGAAGCTACAGACTGCCTTTGAGACCCGTACCGAAGCTGAGCTGAGGATGCAGTTTTACCAGTGCCGGCAACGGCCTGTGGATAGCATTCGGGACTACGCTTTATGCCTGCAAACCGCTCTTCGCACCCTAAAGCGGGTAGACACCATCAATGAGGCGGACAGCAACAAGATGCTAGTAGAGCAATTTGTGCAGGGGATGAGGTCCTCTGAGGATTGCAAACAGCTCCGGCTGTGGGCCCTGGAACACCCTGATGTGGACTTTGCTGTGTTAAAGGAACGGGCCATTAAAGCGCTGCAACCCCCAGCTTCAGAAATCTCGGAGCCAGCCTCGTGGCCAATTGAGACAGCCCCCGTTGTGGTGGCCCCTGCTCCACCAGCCTCTCCAATGCCTACAGCTCCCAGCAGCACAATAGAAGAACTGGCAGCCCACGTCCGCCGCATGGACGGAGACCTCGCCAAGATTCTTGCTGCACTCCAACCTTTGACCAGATCCCAGCCTCCACCCAGGATACAGCTCGCCGACAGCCCTGAGGATGTTCCCTGGATGCAGCGGAGAAGTGCTAACAACTCACGGAACAGGCCTTCCACCTGCTACAAGTGCAACAAGCCTGGCCATTACTTCCGACAGTGCCCGTTAAACGAGCAACCCCTGGGGCCACGGGCCAATCCTCAGGAGTAGAACCCCGTGGCCCTCCAGACTGGCGGGACCGGTATATCGGTGCCCGTCCCATCATTCCCGTGGCTGTGGACGGCATCCCGGTGATGGCTCTCTTGGACACTGGATCACAGGTAACCACCATACCATATTCATTATACCAGCGGTATTGGGGGACAGACGAGCTGGCACCCCCGGACACTAGTATAACGCTGATTGCTGCTGATGGACTCCCATTGACCCAAGTGGGGTATAAACAAGTGGCTATGACCGTAGGGCGAGCTGAACTGCAACACCAAGGTATGATTGTGATCATGAATGAACCCAGCGACCATAACCCGAAGATCGTGCTAGGAACCAATGTGATGGAGCACTGTATGGGTGATGTGTTGGTCTTACTGCAGCACCTGGCCGCCACAGCGGCGGGGAGCCGACAGAGAGCTGTACAGCGTGAGATCCGAGCCTTGATGTACCGCCAGCATGTGAACTCAACAGGAGGAGAGATTGGTGGAGTGAGAGTGATGGATGTTGCCCCGTTGATTGTACCCCCTAGGAGTGAGATGATGATTTGGTGTAGAGCAGCAGTAGGACCCCAGGGACGTGACTACCCTGCCATGATAGAGCCCATGCCCTCCGAGCACTGGCCCACAGTAATGGTCGCCCGAGGGGTGGTAGATGTGAGGAAGGGGAGAGTGCCCGTAAGGGTGCTGAACTGTGGGGAGGAAGAAGTCAGGCTTCCCCGGTATGCCACCCTTGCTAAGCTGCTCACCCTAGATCCCCACACGATCCACGAGGCAGCTCCCCCAGTCTCCCCACCTACTACCAGCACTCACCCGCCCCAAGGGGAGTCAAATGAGTGGCACCAACAGCTACACGTGGGCACTGACGATACCCCTACACATCACAAAGAAGGGGTGTACAGGGTGGTGCGGGAGTATGAGCAAGTTTTCAGCAAACATCCATTAGACTTTGGGCAGATTAAAGGGGTCCAACACCACATCCCCACCGGTGAGCACCCCCCTATCAAAGAGAGGTACAGGCCTATTCCCCCTGCGCATTACCAATGCACCAAAGATATGTTGAGGAACATGAAGGAGGCAGGGGTTATTCGGGACAGCTGTAGTCCCTGGGCCGCCCCGTTGGTGCTGGTCAAGAAGAAGGATGGCACCATGCGGATGTGTGTGGACTACCGGAAGATTAACCAGATAACGCATAAAGATGCTTATCCACTGCCCCGTATCGAAGAGTCTTTGGCCGCGCTGAGAACTGCAAATTACTTCTCTACCCTTGACCTCACCAGTGGATACTGGCAAGTGGAAGTGGCACCGGAGGACCGGGAGGAAAACCGCCTTCACCACCCCAATGGGGCTCTGTGAATTCAATAGTATGCCGTTCGGGCTGTGCAACGCCCCTGGAACCTTCCAACGGCTGATGGAGTGCTGTCTGGGACATCTAAACTTCGAGAACGTCCTGTTGTACTTGGATGATGTGATCGTATACTCCCAGACGTATGAAGCCCATCTGGAGCACCTGGCCGAGGTGTTCGCGTCCCTTGCTAAATACGAGATGAAGTTGAAGCCCTCCAAGTGTCACCTGCTGAAACCCAGAGTGCAGTACCTGGGGCATGTGGTGAGTGCAGAAGGTGTCGCCCCCAGCCCTGAGAAGATCACTGCCATCCAAGGCTGGCCGAGACCAACCACAGTGAGGGAAGTAAGGCAGTTTCTGGGTCTGGTGGGGTACTACCGGCGCTTTATCAAGGGGTACACGAAGATGGCTGCCCCCATACAAGATCTCGTGGGACAGACCAAAGGTGGTAGACCCATCGGAGCCCCACTGGTGTGGGAAGAAAGGCATGAGGAATCCTTCTGCCAGCTGAAAGCGGCCTTGACCGGAGAAGAGGTCCTAGCGTACCCTGACTATGGCTGCCCATTCATCCTATACACCGACGCCAGCAATGTGGGATTGGGGGCAGTCCTGTCCCAAGTCCAGGATGGGAAGGAAAAAGTGATTGCTTATGCTAGCCGAAAACTCCTGCCAACTGAAAGGAACCCTGAGAACTACAGCTCCTTCAAACTCAAGCTCCTGGCATTGGTATGGGCTATCACCGAGCGGTTCCGCCACTACTTGGCTGCAGCAAAATTCACTGCTTTCACGGATAACAATCTGTTGACTCACCTGGACACGGCCAAGTTGGGCACGCTGGAGCAGCGGTGGGTGGCCAGGCTAGCCAACTATGAGTTCACAATCAAGTACCGGGCTGGTCGTGTCAACATTAACGCTGATGCACTCTCTCGGATGCCCCACTTGTCAGAAGAAGGGTGTGAGGATGACGACCTCAAAGAAATCGAGTTGCCTGTGTTTCACCAGCCACCAACTGAGAAGGTACATGTCCACCAACAACAGGTGAACCTGGATCCACTGCCCAGTCAGGAGTGGCAGGAAGCTCAAAACCAGGCGCCGGCTGTCCGCCTCGTCAAGACCCTGGTGGAACAAGGCGCTGTTGGAATGGACCCTGCCGCTCCAGCGGAAGCCCAACGCTTGTGGAAGGAACGGAAACGGCTGTATCTACGTCAAGGGAAGCTGTACCATGAACTGATCAATCCGAAGACTCATGAGAAAATCTGCCAGTTGGTTATTCCCCAAGCTGATGTGGCCACTGTGTTGCGGGCATACCATGATGGTGCCGGACACTTCGGATGGAAGAAGCTGGAGCTGCTGTTGAGAGAGCGGTTCTATTGGAGTGGGATGCGGGAGTCTGTGGAGGCCTGGTGCCGAGAGTGCGGTCCTTGCACGCTGAGGAGGAAGGACGAAGCCAGTCAGAGGGCGCCCCTACACCCGATCATCACACATCAGCCGCTGGAGCTGGTCGCACTGAGCCATGTCAAGCTCACCCCCAGCCGAAGTGGGTACGCCTACGCGTTGACCATAGTAGACCACTATTCGAGGTTTATGGTGGTTGTCCCAGTCAAGGACCTAACTGGTCGTACTGCCGCTAGAGCGTTCCAGGCTTATTTCTGCCGACCACATGGATATCCGGAAAAGGTGCTTACTGACCAGGGCCCGGCTTTTGAAGCAGAGGTGTTCCATGAGTTCTGCCAGTTGTACGGCTGTAAGAAGATCCGGACCACCCCTTACCATGCCCAGACCAACGGCATGTGTGAGAAAATGAACCACTTGGTCCTGGGACTCCTCAAGACGTTGCCGCTGGAAGAGCGGAACCTGTGGCCAGAGAAGCTACCCGACCTGGTTGATATGTACAACAACATCTCGTCCAGCTCAACGAAGTGCACACCAGCATATCTGATGAGGGCTCTCCCCGGCCGACTGCCGGTGGACCTGGAAATAGGATTGGAGGCCCCAGAAGCACTCCCTTCGACAGCTGAATGGGAAACTCGGCGGAGGGTACAATACCGGCAGATTCAAGAATATGTGGAGAAGAACTTGAGCCGGAGTCAGGAACTGCAGGAGCAGCGCTTCAATCAAAAGGCGTCTGCAGGCCCTTTTCAGCCCGGAGATGTCGTACTGAAGCGGAAGAGGAGAACCCACAAGCTGGATGATCAATGGGAACACACCCGTACGTCATACAGCCCACAGGATGGGAAGATGGGAAGGCCTACCAAATCAGTCGTGACCAAGGAGGCACTTTGGCCACGGTCTCCCGGGACCATCTGAAAAGGTGCCCACCAGCCTTGAGAGCGGCGGCTGAAGTACCGGTTCCCCTACCAGTAGAAAAGGCAAAAGAGGTGATCCACACTGCAATGGGAGACTTCCCAGCGGACTGGCCTACACAAAACGGCGTGGTGATTCTTCCAGTGATACTGTTCCCACAACCTGTGGATGAAGAAGTGATGGAAGCGGTCAACCGTGAGTCAGTGCCAGTGCCCAGGGATGAACCTGTACCCAGCTCCCTTATGCCTCCGCCTGTCCCACACGATAGCAGGGAGGAGGAACTGATTGTTCCCTCTACCCCACTGCCTAGCCCTACTTACACCGGACCCCGGAGGTCTACCCGTCCCAACCTAGGTAGACCCCCACTTAGGTACAGGGAAACCGTCCTTTAAAATGGGGGGGGGGGGGGAATCTAAGTTTGTGTTTGTTTGCAAGTTTTTGAAAATGATGATAAGTAAATGGAACCGAACAGTCATCTGATTTGCACCGTGATTGGGAAAACCGGCCGTTACCGGCACCGTTGTCCCCGTGGGGACCGTTTGAAAAGTTGTTTGCATAGGAACTCCTATGGACAAGCCCGTGAACTTGCAGGGCAACCACAAACATTAGTGGCATGTAAATAAGTTATGTTACCGATACCGTTTCCGCAGTTGCCGCCTCCGGAGAGGCAGGTTGGAGGGAGGGCCCGCAGTAGAGCCGACTGGGGCCCAGCCACCACAGGGACCGGTGGCTACCCTCTGGAGGGGAAGGACAGATCCCGCTCGGGTGACTTGGTGCAGGACTGGGGTCAAGGGGTGCGGCCTGGGCTTTAGGGGCAGCATCAGGGCCAGGTTGCTTGGGTGAGAGAGAGCGGAAACCGTAACCATTAACCGTTTATTACCGTAACGTTTAAATTAGAGTGCCTCCCGATGTGGGAAGATGTTATTTTACTTGTAAATATGTTACCGTTTCCTATTTTTCAGAAAAACAAAAAGGAAAATAAAACCGGTGTTGGACGGGCAGCCCGAGGACGGTCTGCGTTTTGCTAAGGGGGAATGTGACGCCCTGGGCAAGCCAGGGGTCACAGGTCACAACACAACACGCACCCCACATTCCTTGCAGGTACACCGAGGTCAAAACAAAAATCCTTGTTGCCTTCCTCCAGGGGCTGGTGTCCACACCAGGGGGTGGGCCAGGCGGTTGGCTCTGCCCACCGAGGAGTTCACAGCCCTAGAGGCGGGGAAACCAGGCAGATGAGTGTTAGAGTTGAGAGTAGAAGGAAGTGGTAAAGGAGCAAGTGACAGGGTGGAAGTAGAAAGTGAAGAAAGTGACAGCAAGAAGCCTGAAGTTAGTCCGGGTGTGTGCCCCGGACTGAGACAGCAAGGTTGGCAGACGGCGGTGACCGTCTGCAGGAGAGATTGCTCGGAGGTTGCCGAAAGGACCGTGGACGGGTGGTGACCCGGCGATACCGGAGCGGTATACAAAGAACAGTCAGCACCAAGGCAGGGGCCTTTCGGATCCCGGCAAGGCTAGGAGTCGCCATAATTTGCCAAATCCGTCAGTGAAGGGGACGACTGTCTCCCAACAACCAAGTCCCGATTGAAGGCAACAGTCCGACCGTTAAGGGGAGACACCGCCACCTCCAAAGCACCAGTTTCCCAGGGCCAGCGCCTGCGGGCAAGAGTGGGGCTCCTCCGGCCCATATCCAGGCTGGGCAGCGGGTTACCAGTGGGAAACCATCGCTACCAACGGACATAAGTGCAGGGAAGAGACCGTCACCGTCAACTGCAGAGAACATCAGCACTGCAACCGTCCGAGGGACCCGTCCAACCAGCCGTTTGTTTACCGAGAACTGTGTCGTGTTTACTGGCTGAGTGAGTACCTCCGTGCCGTGCGGCACCGCGCTGCCCCTGCGCCCCTGCACCTCCACAGGCCCCATAACCCGCCTGTCCACCATCCCAACCCCATCACTGGGCCCCAGGACCACCAATCCCCTACCCACGGAGGGGCAAATCAACAACTGGCTGCTCCATACCACCACTCCCGGGATTCCCAGCCAGAGCAGCGGTGGTGTCCACCGTGGCGTCACGGACAATAAACAATCCCAACTACCAATCCCCTTTCACTCACGGGCGAGGAGTGCCGCTAGAGTCCCCGGGATCCGGCCCATCGCTCGAGCCACCAAGCAGCAGCAGGCCACGGCAGCAGCGGCAGCCGGACCCGAGCAGTGGGAGAGCTCGGCGTCCCATCCTCCGCCCGCGACATCGGTTGTTTAGGTTTTGAAATCCAAGAAAGTAAAGTTTATAAAATTAGCTGCTTGTTGAGTAACAGCAGCTGTGGAGCAGATAATATATTCATAGTTATCCCCTCCCCCTGTTAGAATTAGCATAAGTATTATACAAACGATTCACTTTGTCTGTTGAAGGACCTGTGGTTTTTACACTACTGTACAGTAAACTGACTCCAACCAATCACAGATGGGGACACAGTGGGGGGGTTGCTTGTATGGCCGTCTGCAACCAATCACAGAGGATTGGTAGGGGAAGTGGTGAATATTGATGAAGCTTAATTATCGGGCCTGAAAGAGAATCTGAATGCAGTTTGATCCTCCACGAAACACGGTATCTATAAGTATCCTGCTCTTACTACCATTTAACTTCCAATTGCAGCCCCTAAAGCTTACTACTGCCATTTTTCATCCCCATTTACTTATATGGTATTTGTTGTCTGGGGTCAAGTTTGGCATCAAGTTCATCTGCCATGTCTACAGCTGTGAACAGTTGTTTTTCTTTTTATTGTGAATCAAAGAATAAGAGAAAATAACTGAAAACATCAGTGTGCATAACTATTCAATCATCTAAGGTCTAAAGGGCCATTTACACTCTGCAACATAGCTAACGATATATCGTCGGGGTCACAATGTTTGTGACGCACATCCGGCGCCGTTAGTGACATCGCAGCATGTAACACCTATGAGCGACCTTAAATGATTGCAAAAGAGGTAAAAATCGTTGGTCTGTGAGAGGTTGTTCATTTACCAAAAATCGTTGTCTGGTCAGTAGCGAGGTTGTTCATCGTTCCTGCAGCAGCACACATCACTATGTGTGACACCGCAGGAACGAGGAACATCACCGTACCTGCGGCCGCCGGCAATGAGCAAGGAAGAAGGTGGGCGGCATGTTCGGCCCGCTCACCTCCGCCCCTCCGCTTCTATTGGGCTGCCAGTTAGTGACATCGCTATGACGCCGAATGAACTGCCCCCTTAGAAAGGAGGCGGTTCACCGGTCATAGTGACGTTGCTTGGCAGGTATGTGTGACTGTTTCTAGCGATGTTGTGCGCCACAGGCAGCGATGTGCCCATGACACACAACCGACGCTAGCGAGATTGCAGCATGTAAAGTACCCTTAAGGTCAGTACTTTGTGGAGCCTCATTTTGTGGCAAATACAGCTACAAGTAACTGTGGATAAGTCTCTATGAGCTTTTCTCATCTTTCCACTGGGATTTTTGCCTATTCCTCAAGAAAAAACTGCTCCAGCTCCTTCAAGTTAGATGTTTCTTCTCGTGAACAGCAATCTTCAATTCTGACCACAGAATCTCAATTGGATTCACCCCTCCATGACTGAGGACATAATTGTAAGTCCTAAATCATGAAGGGGTGATCAACACCGGCTGCTGCGGTAAGCTGGTGGTGATCCTCGCACATTTGTACAGCAGACATGTATGCCTAGCAGGTTCAGGTGGATCCGCAATCCACCCACGCTTGTGAACCCCTAAAATCATGCTATCAAAATTTGACAACACAATTTAAAGCACTGTAGCAGGGAAGGTGCCTTTCCCCACCACCATCGGAGGCCCCGTGACGCAATCACGGGGAGCCGATGGTGGAGATAATAGTAGAGGGTCATGTGATATCGCTATCATGACTAAAGCGGGCTTTACACGCTACAAGATCGCTACAGCAATCTCGTTGGGGTCACGGATTTTGTGACGCACTTCCGGCCGCTGTAGCGATGCCGTTGCGTGTGACACCTATGAGCGATTTTGTATCGTCGCAGAAACAAGCAAAATCGCTCATCGGTGATATGGGGGTCCATTCTCAAATATCGTTACTGCAGCAGTAACAAAGTTGTTCCTCGTTCCTGCAGCAGCACACATCGCTCCGTGTGACACCGCAGGAACGAGGAACCTCTCCTTACCTGCCTCCCAGCCACAATTCGGATGGAAGGAGGTGGGTGGGATGTTCGTCCCGCTCATCTCCGCCTCTTCGCTTCTATTGGGCGGCGTTTCAGTGACTCTGCTGTGACGTCGCTGTGATGCTGAACGAACCTCCCCCCTTAGAAAGGAGGTGGTTCGCTGGTCCCAGCGACGTCGCAGGGAAGATAAGTAGTGTGACGGGTCCGAGCGATGTTGTGCGACACGGGCAGAGATTTGCCCGTGTCGCACACCCGATGTTGGCGGGTACGCACGATGGTGATATCGGTACCGATATCGCAGTGTGTAAAGCGGCCTTTAGTTCCTGTTAAAGCTGGCGATGCTGCTCTAATCAGCAGACATGAATGAGCAATCAGACTGCTGATCCTTATAGTCCCCTAGGGAAACTAGTAAAATTTAAAAAAAAGTTAAAAAAAAGTTTTAAAAAATGTAAAAAAAATAAAAAACCTAAAGGTTCAAATCACCTTCCATTCGCCCCATTGAAAATTAAAGAGTTAAAAACATAAATAATATATACCTTATTTGGTATTGCCACATTTAGAAATGCCAGATCTATTAAAATATAAAATCAATTAATATGATCAGTTAACGGGGTAGCGGCAATAAAATTACAAACTCCAAAATTGCCGTTTTTGGTTGTTTCAAATTTTGCGCAAAATGCAATATCAGGCGATCAAAAAGTAGCATCTGTGCAAAAATGGTACCATTAAAAAGTGCAAAAAGTGCGCCACTTTTTTTGGACAAACTTCTGAATTTTTTTTTAACCCCTTAGATAAAAGTAAAACTATAGATGTTTGGTGTCTACAAACTCAAACCAACCTGAAGCATCACACCAAGACATCAGTTTACCATATAGTGAACACAGCGAATTAAAACAATTAAGCAATCACATTATTTTGTATTTTTTCCGCATTTGGAATTTGCTCGCTGTTTTCCAGTACATTATATGGTAAAACTTATGCTTTAATTTAAAAGTACAACTTTTCTCATACAAAACAAGCCCTCATATGGCAAGATTGATGGAAAAATAAAAAGTTACGGCTCTCGAAAGAAGGGAAGCAACAAAACAAAAATTAAAAACGGAAAATCACCTGGTCTTGAAGGTGTTAAGATTTGGGCCGTAACTCGGCCACTCCAGTACATTTACACTTTTCCCCTTAAACCACTTGAGTGCTGCTTTAGCAATAGCTTTGGTTAAATGTATTGTTGAAGGTGAACCTCTATCCTAGTCTCAAATCACTGACAGGCTGAAACAGAAGTTTTGCTCAAGAATATCCCTGTATTTGGCAACATCTATCTTTCCATTGATGTGGACCATTTTCCCTGTTTCTGCTGCCAAACCTCCATCCCCCCAGGATGATGCTATAACTGCCATGTTTCATTGTGGGGATGGTGTTCTTGGGGTGGTAAACTATGTTGGTTTGGCGTCAGACATAGCGTTTACCTTGGTGGCGAAAAAGTTCAATTTTGGTCTCATCTGACCACAGCACCTCCATACATTTGAGGAGTCTCTCACATGTCATTTGGCAAAATCAAAATAAGCCTTCCAAGGCCAGCTCTATGTAGTGTACCGTTTATTGTGGTCTTATGAACAGATATTCCAGTCTCTGCTTGGGAACTCTGCAGCTCTTTCAAAGTTACCTTTGGTCTCGATGCTGCCTCTCTGATTAATGCCCTCCTTGCCCGGGCTGAGCGTTTTGGTGGGCAGCCCTCTTTTGTCAGTTTTGTTGTGGTACCATGTTCTTTACGTTTGAAGATAATGGATTTGATGATGCTTCAGAGGATCATCAGAGATTAGGATATTTTTTAGAACCCAATCCTGACTTATACTTCTCAACAACTTTGTGTCTGACTTGTTTGGAGATTTCCTTTGTCTTCATGGTGTTGGTTGGAGATCTGCTTGGTCTTCTTGGTGTTGTTTGGAGGTCTCCTTGGTCTTCATGGTGTTGTTTGGAGATCTCCTTGGTCTTCATGGTGTTGGTTGGTGATCTCATTGGTCTTCATGGTGTTGTTTGGGGGACTCCTTGGTTTTTATGGTGTTGGTTGGAGATATACATGGTCTTCATGGTGTTGTTTGGAGATCTCATTGGTCTTCATGGTGTTATTTGGAGGTTGCCTTAGTCTTCATGGTGTTGTTTAGAGATCTCCTTGGTCTTCATGTTGTTGTTTGAAGATCTCCTTGTTCTTCATGGTATTGTTTGGTTAGTGGTGCATCTTGCTTAATTTTATTGCAGCCTCTGTGGCCTTTCAAAAAAGGTGTAGATATGCTGATAGACCCTGGGATACTTAGATTGACCACAGGTTGAATTCCTTTCACTAAGCATGTGACTTATGAAGGTAATTGCTTGCACCACAAATGTTTAGGGGCTTCAAAGCAAAAGGGGTGAATACATATGCCCATGGCAATTTTTTTTATCTCATAAACTTACTTTTTGCCTATATTTGTTAGGGCCAGGTGGACGGCCAGACCCAGGAGGTGGATCCACTGGGCTGAACACCTCACCGAAGGCAAGGTGTCCGGTAGCCGGAGCACTACAGGTAGCAGGACAGTCTGTTCAAAGGGGTGGAGTGTAGAAGTCCCTGGGACCACGGAGTCACTGAAGGTAGTCCAGGTGACGGAGCTCAGGTTCGGAGGCCGAGATGTTGTCAGGCAGAGTCCGGAACCGACGGAGCGAGAAGACGGGTCACCACAGGGATCAGAGATGGTATGTACTGACGGGATGGCGGACAGTCACCGTTCGGGGTTCGGGAATCGTCAGGACCGGATTGCGAGGCAGGAGCGGCTCTAGGAGAGAGATAGGTAAGTATACCAGAAGACACAAGGAGACCTGACTCCTAGCTTAGCAAAACACGAAGAACAGGCCCCGCCCACTTGGAAAGGATCCCCCTATATACCCAGTACCTGATCCTTCAATATCCTGTTGGAGGACACTGGCCCTTTAAGAAAGGGTCAATGACCGCGCGCGCGCCCTAATGCGCATGCGCGAGGCCCGGGTGCCAGAAGCCAGGGCAGGGAGCGGTGAACAGGAGGCAGGAGAGCCGGGCTGGAGCAAAGCTGCCGACGGGCGCCGGGAGCGGGGACCGGGCCGCCTGGGGACCGCAGGTGATGGGGCCTGGAGGCTGTGGAGCGGGGGACGCCTGACAGAGGAGCCGGGGAGTGAGGCAGGGAAGCCGGGGAGCGTGGCAGGGGAGCCGGGGAGCAAGGCAGGGGAGCCGGAGAGCGTGACAGGGGACCCGGGGAGCGTGACAATATTTTAGTCTTTCACTTTCCCAACTTAGACGATTTACTGCTGATGCATCAAACATGAATTGGATTACAAAAATATTTTAACACTGGATGTAATGTAACAAAATAGGTAAAAAGCCAAAAGGGTGAATAGTTTCACAAGGGACTGTATATGTGCGGGTAATGTTGTAATGTGTGCATAATGTAAATTATGTCTCAACAGAGGAATTACATTTTTGCTTTCCTATAAAGGTTATCCAGCCAACGTCCATCTGGTCTGAAAAATCAGTTTACCAAAAAAATAAGGTCTGCAATGACTGCCACTAGATGACTAGATCACGAGGAGTAACCAATGGATCACCACATGATTGCCTAAATTTGGATATACATTCTCATTTTTCAATATTTGATATTACATGTAGAAATTAATAATGAACTTGGTTGATGTTGTATTTCGGCATATTTTACCCTACAAAGCTTCCTAAACTTTAGTTCCTGAAAAAAAATTACCTTATTGATATATTTTTGGCTCAATATAAGGTGGATAGTTGGAGTCATACTTTGAGATACTTTTTTATTGGTGTAAATCAGTTAATAGTTGCAAAATATTGGACGGGAAAAAAGTCACCCTACAATAGATAAAGTATCTAACATCTACCAAGATGACAAATCTGTCCCAGATCGTGCGCCACTATAATAAATATGGATCTTCTTCTGACTGCCGGGAAGACACAGAGGCTAAGTATTAGATTAATTAGATTAGTAAAGATGGGTCTTTATGATTTTTTCTAGAAAGAGTAAAAAAAATAATAATGAAGAATGAGACGACTGTTAAATATTTTTACATTTTGCCATTTTCTGGAGAGACAAGGAATAAACCGTTGATTTCCACCTTCTTCTTGATATATCTGGTCGGAGTTCTCATCAATTCTTCCATTATCACAGTCATATATCTGGAAGTTCAGTTACATAAACCAATGTATGTCTTTATCTGTAATTTATCCATTGTAGATATATTTTATACATCGGTCACGGTTCCTAAATTATTGCACAGGTTATTGTCCGGAAATCACATTGTCTCCTTCTCACAATGTTACGCTCAGTTGTACTTTCTGTCAGTTGTGGGGACAGCGGAGGAAATTCTCCTATTCATTATGGCTTATGACCGATATGTTGCTATCTGCCTTCCCTTACATTATCATCAGATCTTAAGTCGGAGTAATTGCACCCTGATAACTATTGGGATTTGGGCAGCCGCCTTTCTAAACTCATTAATGTTCGTAACCTCAGCTTTATACATGACCTCCTGTCACTCCAACGTCATCCACCAGTTATTATGTGATGCTAAGTCACTAACGAAAACAACCTGCACCGGGACGGAAATGTTTTTTGTAGTAGCTGGAATTGACATTTTCACCTTGTTGTTTATCCCCATTATTTGCACTCTAATTTCTTATATTAATATTTTATCTGTTATCTTCAAGATGACATCAAAACACAGCAGAAAAAAAGCCTTCTCCACCTGCTCATCTCACATCACTGTTGTCTCTATTTATCATGGAGCAGGCGTAATAGAGTATCTGATACCACCGTACTCAGATGTCTTGGATTTAGTCTTCAGTATAATATATACAATAATCATCCCCATGATAAATCCGATCATATACAGTCTACAGAATTCCAATGTTCAATCGGCATTGCGGGGGATAGTGTATGCGGTTTTTAACCCCTTCAAGACATTTGATGTACCTATTTGTCAAGGTCGGTTAGTGATTTCCAACCAATGACATTTACCAACCACTGGGAGCTACGCCTATATGACAGCCAAGACCCAGCTCTCACAGCCAGGAGCATTGCCTGTTTAACCACCCAAATACCACGATTGATATCGATTGCAGCATTTAGGATACTTGGAGAGGGAATGTACTCCTCTCTCCTATCCACAACATTACCACGGGCCCTATTATTGTCATGGCATCCCAAGGTCGTGATGATGACTTTAAGGTCAACCAGCTATCGCATGCCTGTTAGACCACGCTAGTAGCATGGTCTGAAAGGCTTCTGTCAGTGTATCACTGGCAGGTATATTGTATTGCAATGTAGATGTATTGCAATAGTCTATACCAGAGATAAGACTAATGAAAGTTCATGTCCCATATAGGGACAAAATAAAAAAGTTGAAAAAAGTATTTAAAAAAAAATCAGAATAGAAAGAAAATGAAAATTATATTGTACCAATAAATAAATATCAAAATAGGAGATGCAGGTCTGGCACCAATTCCAAACACAGACCTCACTCCACTTAATAGTCTCCAGACAGGTACAGACATAGCTGCAGTGATAGCAGCATTGAAAATGCAGGGAGGTGCTCCACCTGTCAATCAGCACAACCGTCCAAGTACACAGAGGGAGAAAAGAAATGGTGGCACTCACCCTCAGTAGAAATCTTATTTTATTTCATCCAAAAATTAAAAACACATACAGGAGGGGGACGCAGGATATGTCTAAGATGCAGGGCACGCCAAGACGGCGACGAATGTTTCGCGCACCTAGGCGCACTTTTGGGTCCTGACACGGTGAGAACACCCCTTCACTTTCTTTTCAGGTGAGTGAATGCTAGCGTCATCATGTGTACAAGGTTAAACAAACAAGGAGTTAATATACACACACAGAATACATATTACATACAGAAGCTGAAAGATACAGAATACATATTATATACAGAAGCAAAGATTTATATTAGTTCTTATCTAAATCAGCTGCATTATTACCACAAAAACTAAATTCATTTTTATCATTAAATCCTAACGCACCTTGAGCTTTAGTCTCAATAAGTATCAGCATACTTAGGAGAAATTTCAGTTTGAGGGGTGCAGTTTTTAGAATGGTATCCCTTTTGGATATTTTCTGTCACTTATGTGAGGCTAGGTTCCACCATCTTTTAAATAGCTGAGGCGGCTGTGATAGGACAACGGCAACCTATGACCCCAGTAGCCATTCACCAACCAGCAGGAATACCACACTCTGGAATGTGACTAGAGTCTCAAGTGACCATGACACTAACATAGGACAGTAGAACTGAACTTTTTCTCCTTACAAACACATGACTAGTAGAGATGAGTGAACTCATTTAAAAAGGTCCACCAATCTGAAATTTGGCACGAGCCTTGACCAGTCGAATTCGTGTTTGGATACCCGAGCACTTTTCTCAAAGATCGCCAAAGTTCAGCTTTGTTCTGTTCCTGTTTGCGGTTGCACTAATGCTTTTCTTCTACCTTATTATGATTTTGGCTAGGATAGTGGTGATGTATGATGACCAGGGAGGCATGTTTAATTAGGGGAGAGGGTGGAGAGAGGTTAGAGGAGCGATGGACTGTTTTTTTTTCTTCTTAATGTGTGGATGTTCCAGCAGCCAAACAGGGCACAGAAAACATCTACAACGTTCAGACATAACAACTGCCTAAGTCACATGTCCCTCTGCATATAACAAGTATAACAAGTGGACATGATTGCTACAGCTAGGGACATTGCTGCTGCTAGCCAGATTAGCTAAGGGGTTTAATTTTAGCTAGTTCAGATAGATAGGAGGTAGTGATGAGCGAGCATGCTTGTAACTACTCGGTACTCGCACGAGTATCGCTGTACTCGGGCTGCTCGGCGGGGACCGAGTAATCTCGCGATACTCGTGCTGTACTCGTGGTCTTCATCCCTGCATGTTGGCGCTCTTTTGAGAGCCAGCCCTCATGCAGGGATTGGCTGGCAGACCACTGCAATGCCACAGCCATGTTAGTTGTGGAATTGCAGTGATTGGCCGGCCTGCACAGCGTGACCGAGCCTTTATACCGGCCGGCGCGCTGTGCTCTGCTCACAGCTATCCAGACAGTCAGTGCAGGGAGAGTGTCGCTGATTCAGGGAAAGCTTTGCGGCCCTTTATAGTTAGTTCCGGAGCAGGGCTGCAAACAGTGTGACCAGAAGTCCTTCTCAGGACTATTATAGTTGTATACAGGCAGGCAGGGTATAGCCAGGTCGGAGTACAGTAGCAGAGTCCTTCTCAGGACTATTGTTGCTATATACAGGCAGGGTATAGCCAGGTCGGAATACAGGCTAGTGACCAGAAGAGTCCTTGTCAGGACTATTGTAGCAGTATACAGGCAGGCAGGCAGGCAGGGTAGTGGTGACCGTATACCAGCCTTCATCATATCTGGGGCTGGTGTACACAGTCTAAAACAGTCCAGATAGTGTCAGACTTCTCAGTAATTGTCGCTCCTAAAAACCTGTTAGGTTCTTATTGCGTCCGTGCTTGCATTTAAAAACAGCACGTGTGTGTCTGTCGGTGGCAGCGTACAGGTGCACGTTTTGCACAAACTATTATATAACGCACAAGTCTAGTGTATAATACACGTCAGTCAGCAGTGGCTGATAGTGTCAGACTTCTCAGTAATTGTCGCTCCTAAAAACCAGTTAGGTTCTTATTGCGTCCGTGCTTGCATTTAAAAACCACACGTGTGTGTTGCAGTCGGTGGCAGCGTCAGGCTCCACATTGTCCCTGGATAGAGATGTGCATAAGGGCCTCAAAACATTGTTCCCATTGCAAAGGAGCGGGTCGCCTGTCGTTGTAATGTCCATTCTGAAAGAATGGTCGAAAAAATTTACCACTGGGGGTATACCTGAAACAACGGCCTAACTATTGTAACGGTCATCATGATGGCGCATGAGGAGAAGGAGGAGCAGTCCAGCGATTAGCCAAAGTCCAGAAGTGTGTACCCATGGGTGAGTGTAGGTACATGGCAAACTTTAAATTCCGCTCTCATTTGCTGGTGGTGTGGTGAAGTCTGGCCCATTCCAACCCTTGTTCATCTTGATCAGAGTCAGCCTGTCAACATTTACAGTTGACAGGCAGGTGCGTTTATCTGTAATGATTCCACCTGCGGCACTAAAAACACGCTCTGACAAAACGCTAGCGGCAGGGCATGCCAGGACTTCGAAGGCGTAGAGAGCCAATTCATGCCACGTGTCCAGCTTGGATACCCATTAATTGTAAGGCACAGAGGAATGTCGGAGTACAGTTGTTTGATCTGCAAGGTACTCCTTGAGCATCTGGGCAAACTTAGGATTTTTTGTGGCACTACCCCGCACCTCAGGGGCTGTGGTATGTGAGGGCCTGAGAAAACTGTCCCACATCTTAAAGACTGTTCCCCTACCTCTGGCATATTGGACTTGTGCCCCTCTCGGCTGTACGCCTTGGTTGTCCACTGATTCCTGACCTATGCCGCTAGCGTTTTGTGAGGGGAATGCTTTGCCTACTTCCGTGACTATGGCCTTCTGGAACTGCTGCATTTTGCCTGACCTCTTCGCCTCGGGAATAAGAGACATAAAGTTCTCCTTGTAGCGTGGGTGTAACAGTGTTACCAACCAGTAATGATTGTCGGCAAAGATGTTCTTAACGCGAGGGTCACGAGACAGGCAGCTTACCATAAAGTCAGCCATGTGTGCCAGACTCTTAACAGCCATCACTTCAGTATCCTGACCAACACGATGACTGAACATGCTGTCCTCCTCCTCCTCCTCCTCCTCCTCCTCATCTACCCTGTCCTCTGGCCAGCCACGCTGAACCGAGGATATGACTGCATGTCATATCCTCAATTTGGCCAGAGAGTTGCTCCATGTCTTCATCCTCCTCCTCGTCATAGTCCTCCACTGCACGTTGTGATGAGACGAGGCTGGGCTGTGTGTTATCACCCACACCCACTACTGTTTCTTGCTCAAACTCATCGCGCTCCGCCTGAAATGCATCATGGTTGTTTTTTGAGCAGAGACCATTTTAGAAGGCAGAGAAGCGGTATGGTGACGCTAATAATGTCGTCATCGCCGCTCACCATCTTGGTGGAGTCCTCAAAGTTTTGGCGGATGGTACATAGGTCGGACATCCATCTCCACTCCTCAGGTGTTATGTGTGGAGTTTGACCCATTTCCCTACGGCTTAGGTGATGCAGGTACTCAACAACTGCCCTCTTCTGCTCACATATCCTGACCAACATGTGCAGAGTTGAAATCCAACGCGTGGGGACATCACACACCAGTCTGTGAGCCGGAAGATGCAAAAGGCGCTGAAAGCCGGCAAGGCCGGCTGAAGCAGTAGGTGACTTTCGAAAATGTACAGACAGGCGGCGAACTTTTACCAGCAGATCAGACAGCTCTGGGTATGACTTTAGAAACCGCTGAACCACGAGGTTGAGCACATGGGCCACGCATGGAACATGTGTCAGCTGGCCTCGCCTCAAAGCCGCCACCAGGTTCCGGCCATTGTCACACACAACTAGAGTTGAGCGCGGTTCGTGGTTCGTGGTTCTCCAGTTCGCGGCTCGAGTGATTTTGGGGCATGTTCTAGATCGAACTAGAACTCGAGCTTTTTGCAAAAGCTCGGTAGTTCTAGAAACGTTCGAGAACGGTTCTAGCAGCCAAAAAACAGCTAAATCATAGCTTGGTTTCTGCTGTAATAGTGTAAGTCACTCTGTGAATCAAACTATTATCACATTTCAGTGTATAGTGTGCGTGAACAGCGCCTTCAGATCACTGCTGTTTCTATAATGGCGATCGCCATTTTTTTTTTTTTTTTTTCTTGTCTTCCTTCCCTAAGTGCGCGCGTCTTGTGGGGCGGGCCAGCATGTCAGCCAATCCCAGACACACACACAGCTAAGTGGACTTTGAGCCAGAGAAGCAACGGCATGTGTGATAGGATCTGCATGTCACATGTCCCTGCATTATAAAACCGGACATTTTCTTCACGGACGCCATTATCTGCCTTCTGCGTCTTTGGTGTCAGACATCACTGTCGCAGCTCCGTCTTCCTGAGTCCTATAGCCGATACAGCTGTATGCGCTGCATACACAGCGTTAGACAGCTTAGGGAGAGCACTTTATAGCAGTCCTTTTAAGGGCTCCAACCGGCAGGGTCAGAGAGCCATAGGTGACAGGTCCTGCAAACAGCAACAGCGTCTGTGTAGCCCAGGTCAGGGATTTCCTACCTGCATTTCACCATTAGGAGGGAATAGAAAGGCAGTCTTCCATTCCTCTACCCAGAGCACCACAATCCTGCCACTGTACCCTCTTGTCCTCTGCACACTCCAACTGATAACTAAGCCATTATACTAGCAAACACTCAGTGTACCTAGTGGCATCCTATACGTGGCTATTGGACTTTGCTATAGTCCCACTAGTGCAAAGACATTTGCAGAGCGCGTCTGCCTGCATTGCACACTACAACTCATTCTAACCAAGCCATTATACTAGCAAACACTCAGTGTACCTAGTGGCATCCTATACGTGGCTATTGGACTTTGCTATAGTCCCACTAGTGCAAAGACATTTGCAGAGCGCGTCTGCCTGCGTTGCACACTACAACTCATTCTAACCAAGCCATTATACTAGCAAACACTCAGTGTACCTAGTGGCATCCTATACGTGGCTATTGGACTTTGCTATAGTCCCACTAGTGCAAAGACATTTGCAGAGCGCGTCTGCCTGCGTTGCACACTACAACTCATTCTAACCAAGCCATTATACTAGCAAACACTCAGTGTACCTAGTGGCATCCTATACGTGGCTATTGGACTTTGCTATAGTCCCACTAGTGCAAAGACATTTGCAGAGCGCGTCTGCCTGCGTTGCACACTACAACTCATTCTAACCAAGCCATTATACTAGCAAACACTCAGTGTACCTAGTGGCATCCTATACGTGGCTATTGGACTTTGCTATAGTCCCACTAGTGCAAAGACATTTGCAGAGCGCGTCTGCCTGCGTTGCACACTACAACTCATTCTAACCAAGCCATTATACTAGCAAACACTCAGTGTACCTAGTGGCATCCTATACGTGGCTATTGGACTTTGCTATAGTCCCACTAGTGCAAAGACATTTGCAGAGCGCGTCTGCCTGCGTTGCACACTACAACTCATTCTAACCAAGCCATTATACTAGCAAACACTCAGTGTACCTAGTGGCATCCTATACGTGGCTATTGGACTTTGCTATAGTCCCACTAGTGCAAAGACATTTGCAGAGCGCGTCTGCCTGCGTTGCACACTACAACTCATTCTAACCAAGCCATTATACTAGCAAACACTCAGTGTACCTAGTGGCATCCTATACGTGGCTATTGGACTTTGCTATAGTCCCACTAGTGCAAAGACATTTGCAGAGCGCGTCTGCCTGCGTTGCACACTACAACTCATTCTAACCAAGCCATTATACTAGCAAACACTCAGTGTACCTAGTGGCATCCTATACGTGGCTATTGGACTTTGCTATAGTCCCACTAGTGCAAAGACATTTGCAGAGCGCGTCTGCCTGCGTTGCACACTACAACTCATTCTAACCAAGCCATTATAATAGCAAACACTCAGTGTACCTAGTGGCATCCTATACGTGGCTATTGGACTTTGCTATAGTCCCACTAGTGCAAAGACATTTGCAGAGCGCGTCTGCCTGCGTTGCACACTACAACTCATTCTAACCAAGCCATTATACTAGCAAACACTCAGTGTACCTAGTGGCATCCTATACGTGGCTATTGGACTTTGCTATAGTCCCACTAGTGCAAAGACATTTGCAGAGCGCGTCTGCCTGCGTTGCACACTACAACTCATTCTAACCAAGCCATTATACTAGCAAACACTCAGTGTACCTAGTGGCATCCTATACGTGGCTATTGGACTTTGCTATAGTCCCACTAGTGCAAAGACATTTGCAGAGCGCGTCTGCCTGCGTTGCACACTACAACTCATTCTAACCAAGCCATTATACTAGCAAACACTCAGTGTACCTAGTGGCATCCTATACGTGGCTATTGGACTTTGCTATAGTCCCACTAGTGCAAAGACATTTGCAGAGCGCGTCTGCCTGCGTTGCACACTACAACTCATTCTAACCAAGCCATTATACTAGCAAACACTCAGTGTACCTAGTGGCATCCTATACGTGGCTATTGGACTTTGCTATAGTCCCACTAGTGCAAAGACATTTGCAGAGCGCGTCTGCCTGCGTTGCACACTACAACTCATTCTAACCAAGCCATTATACTAGCAAACACTCAGTGTACCTAGTGGCATCCTATACGTGGCTATTGGACTTTGCTATAGTCCCACTAGTGCAAAGACATTTGCAGAGCGCGTCTGCCTGCGTTGCACACTACAACTCATTCTAACCAAGCCATTATACTAGCAAACACTCAGTGTACCTAGTGGCATCCTATACGTGGCTATTGGACTTTGCTATAGTCCCACTAGTGCAAAGACATTTGCAGCACGTCTGCCTGCGTTGCACACTCCAACTAATTATAACTAAGTTGCATTGTCAGGGATATTTATTCTTTATTATTCTGCTGTTAATAAAGCTAGACCACCACTGCAATCTTCACCACCTCTCAATTTTTACTACCACATTTTCAGTCCACAATCTTGTCGCAATCAACATGAGTGGCAAAATGACAGATGCTGGTGGAAAGGGGAAGAGGCGTGGTGGAAAAGGCAAAAAAGGTTTTGTCCGTGGGGAAGGTGGCAAAGCTCCATTATCATCTGCTGAAGATAGACCATCTACCAGCAAAAGTAAGATGTCTACTACTTACCGTGGACAATCCGATGTGCTCCCTTTGTTACGGACACGAACAACAGGAACAAAGGTAGATGATGGGCAAAAAAGGAAAATGCTTGAATGGATCTCAAGTGGTCCAACAAGTGCCCTCTCTGCCACTTCAAGTACCGCATCCAAAAAACACCAGTCCTCTGAGTTGTCATCCCAATCAAACTTGCTTTCTCCCAGCTCTGAAGTCTCCATCAGCCCTGCACAGTATGGTGGAACTGAGATGGCTGAGTCTGCAGAGCTGTTCAGTCACACTATAGCCTGGGAATCAGAGGTCTGCTCCCAAGCTACAGTGAGTACAGAACAGGAAATGGTCTGCAGTGATGCCCAGAACCTTTGTGACTCAGATTCAGGCCGTGAGGACCAAGTTTCTGAGCATAATGTTGACCCTTTGTCACAAACTGTAACACCTGTGGTTATAGACAATGAGGAACATACTGATGAAGATGAGACGCAGATACCCGATTGGGATGACAACTTAAATATTCCGTCAGGGCAAGAAGAGGCTCGGTCTGAGGGGGAGGGGAGTGCAAACACAACAATTGATGATGACGTTCTAGATCCCACCTACTGTCAACCCCCAGTCAGGCACTCGAGGAGGTCAACAGAGGCGGTGGAGGAGGATGCAACCGACGACGAAGTTACCTTGCGCCTTCCTGGACAGAGTCGGAGCACTGGTAGCACGTCTACAACTGCATCCTCAGCCACCACTCTGCCTATGAGCATTATTCGGGGTGGATCAACAGGTCGCATGGCCTCTAAGCCTTGCCTAGCCTGGTCCTTTTTTCACATCGAAAAAGATCGCCCAACTCATGTGATATGTAACATTTGTCATGATTCTGTTAGTAGAGGTCAAAACCTCAGCAGTTTGACAACTTCTTCCATGAATCGTCACATGACTAAATATCATAAGTCCCGGTGGGAAGCTCACCGTGCTGCAATGCGGCCTAGTGGAGCGAACCATCCACCGCCCGCCCCTTCCACTGCATCCGCGCGCTCTTCATCTTCTAGGACTGTGGGGACAGCTGCCACACCTGTTTTTCCACGCAAAACTTCCACCACTGTAACCGCAACAGGCAGTTTGCTTGTAAGGTCGTCAGTTGGTTTGGAAGGGGAAACAAGTGAGTGTGTACAGCTCTCTCAGACATCGATAGCACCAACGTTGGATGAAGGCAACATCATGTCTCCGCCTGCACTTTCCTCACAAACCTGCATTTTTCAAGGGACACCCTACTCAACACCGTCTACACACAGCAGCCAGATCTCTGTCCCTCAGATGTGGTCAAATAAAAGGCCACTTCCTCCGACCCATGACAAAGCTAAGAGGTTGACTC